>NC_059665.1:17500000-18750000 GCF_905147105.1 Pieris brassicae
TTCTAAGGAGCTGCAAACATTACACCGTGATCCACATGCCATCTGAAGTAATAAATGATAATAAAATAAATTAAAAACAAAGATTTGTCCTCTATCAGCAGGAGGCATGGTGAAATAGGTGCAAGCACGCGTATTACTCTCTTAAAATCATAAATTAAATTAATCTGTAACACGACATTTATTGACTTAAAGGCAGTACGAACTACGCCAATTCAGCCACAGTGCAGTTGTTAAACTAAAACACTGTCGTAGATATTTTAAACATTATATTGATTAGCTGTGAATGGATCCGGCACAAGGGTAAAATATGTCAAAAACATATCGAATTTCACATATAGGAATCATATTTTGTACGTCTTGATTATAAATCTTACCCTTAGTTTCTAATAGGGTTTTACAAAACTGTTTTATATACTGCTGAGTGCATGCGCATGCATCACTAGTTATCGTGTTCATTACAATAACAAAGCGGAAACACAGGCGTTTTCATTACGTTAACCACAGATCATAATATTATCAGACGTAGATCATTGCCAAGGTTGTGTAAGTTGACTTCATTAAGGCTTAGCATCATTCTTATTTATCGCAAACCATAAGACTATTTGTTCATTACAAAGTGAAGATTTAATCACTTCCACGGTTCACTTCTTTTTATTTTCTTTAATGAATAAGATGAAAGAGAAATGCGATGCGATGTGGAATCTGCTCTCAGTGGAGGTCTTAACAAGGAGCCCTTACATAAAAATCTCTGAACTTAATTTAAAGTTAATATTGTCGTGCGTGAAACACCCTCTTAAAATAGATGCTACAAAGGCATACCTTACCTAACCTTATATACGTGTTGAACCGCCGATGTTCATGGGCCTATATAAGATCTGTTGTATTGTTTATAGAGTCAAATTGAAAGTGTTACCTTCGCGTAAAACCAACAGTATTTTAAGCAAATTGGTGTGAAACTATAAAAATAAATTGCCCGTCCGCAGTCACTTTCCATGCCCTTAGATATTTGTCGAAAACAATCGGTTTGCAGTGAAAGTTATTGAACGGTAGGGCTGTATATTTGTCATGGTGTTATTTGGTATTCGTGGTTTACGCTACGGTAATGACCTAAAAACCTTAACTTCAGAGTACGCACTAGGTACGATGTGTAGCTTTAAATTTTGCTGTCCGAAAAAGTGATATTATGGATGCAGACTTATATAATAAAAATAACTTGATTACAATGTATTAACTCTATAATTTATTACAGATTATTATCTTTATCACAGAGTAGGTAAGGACAATTTGACTGCGACGGAAAAAGTAGTAATGAATGCTTCTTGATGTTTTGAACGAAAAAAGTTTTATGTAGATTTTAACCACATAAAACTTTTTTCAAAATCTCTTCTCTTTTAATCGGCGGCTCATGTCTGAGCGTCGTGGTCAGCTAGAAATTGTCTTTTGTGCATTATCTTTCTGATCTTTTTCCTTGTGCGTTACCAAGCAAAAATCACGGTATAGTAATCATTTTAACTATGCAACAAAAATTATTTAATCAAAATTTAAAAGCCCATTTTAAGTTTTTTGTAGCTGTCACCAGTCACACTACGGTGTACCCATAATTGGAGTGACAGCTCCAATGTGTATTATTATGTACCAAAAAATAAAATAGAATATTACTTATAGATATTATTGCTATACCATGTGAACCTCGTTGGCCTCATTTAAATGAAGCATAAAACTATGTTAAGCTAAACTATATCCAATAATTATTAATATAGAAAACAAAATATCAAAAAACCTACAACAATTTAAATAATGTTGAAATCAGGAAACATACATAATATTATCTCTTTTTTGAAGGCAATTAAATAATATTAGTTTCTATTAATTAATTTCATAGAAAATCTCATTTGGCTTTAACGTTTTGCTTAGAAATTAAACATTTTAAACCGATTGCTACATTCCGATATGAAATGTTTTATGTATCACGTGCCTGTAATCCAACAGCCATGAAATACGAATATAATAAATACGTAATGCGATGAAAATAATGTCTGAACCTATATTTTAATTAAAAATGTTTTAATATAATATTTTTCTAATCTTAAAACTATTGTCTACTTTTAGTTGACATAGTGGAGGGTTAAAATATTATATTAAATAATTCACCTCATGTATCACAAAATTATATTAACGACAATTAAGTTTACAATAACTTTATTCATTATATTTATTCTTAACCAAATCTATTATCACTGTTCAGTTTCAATTGTTGATTTGTTATTTTTTTTACAATTGATTTATTTTTAATTATTAAAAGTGGTCAGTTAAATAAAAAATTACATAACCCCTGAACTAAAGATATGAATACTAATTTCTTTACAAATTTGTTTGTATTAAAAATAATTTGTCTGTATTTTTGTATAACTTTTCCTATAGATGAACACGTTACAATTAAATGTCTCACACCATTTGTTATTTTTTTATATGTTATCGCTCATTACGCTTTTTTTGTTACAGAAACAAAGCAAGCCGAAAAGGAGGGCCGGGGAAGACCTGTCGAAACAAAATGTGACCACCGACACACTCACCAAAACCAAAACAGAAATTAGTTCTTCAAATTCATGAATCTATCAAGATTACATGATTAAGACATCTTATTTATTAATTAACGATTCTAGTCGCAATAGTTTAACGAAGATTTAGTAATACATTGGAATTGAACCAAGGGAATAAGTACAAAGCGAGTACAAAGGGATGCTAATTTTTGGTTTATATATAAATTGATTTATTGGTTCCCGGAAATCGAGACAAAATGTCTGCTAGTGAGTATTTTTTAATGTTTCTAACATTGCTCCTCATAAGTCACCTGTAAGGTTATTCAAAGCAATGTAGACCTAACTAAACTTTAAAACACTTTGTTTGGACACAGACGGCTCATCATATGATTGTTACTATATATCCAGCGTCGCATTGGGTATACCCTGCCTGGTTAAGCATAATAACCATATTTTCATATTGTTTGAATTAGGATAGGAATAAATAGACCGCAAATCAATATTAAATCATTGTGTCCTATCTTTATAAAGTCTATTTTGTTAAGTACAAGTGTGAACGAAGTTATTACCAATTGTCTAAATAAAATTCCAGGTTTCGAGAATTCGGCTATGAAGAGTAGCTTCTCCCTGTCTTCGCTGAAGAGTGCCGCTTACCCTAACGGACTTTGCGAACAGCTTGAGAGGCCATATCATAGTCTTACCAAAAAGAGGTAATAGCAATTACATATGGCAAACCGCTTACGATGTATTGTATCATCCATTAATACCAGTTTTACTTAAAGTATAAATCATTACGATTCAGTATAAATATAACTTATAATTTCTTTTACGGAGGTTGAAATCAGGAGTTCGAAGAGCTTAAATGCAGCGGTATGTATCAGGCACAGTAGGCTTACAAAGCATGCGTGCAAAGCATATCCGACTAATGAAACAAATACAGAAATCATAAACCAATACAAGGGCCACCAGCTTTTTTATTTCAAGTTATTTCTTACGTCATCATTTCTCTCATAACATATAACAAACTGATTAAATGCATATTTAAGTTCACTTAGCAGGGAAAGTAACGTATATTTAGGCATGCGGGTTACTTTTATCTTGTCTGGAATGTTGTAATGTGTAAGGTAACTAATCTATAAACACATATTCCTATCCTAGTTTTTAAACGCTAATCAGGTGTTATCAAAGGAAGTTTGTGTAATACAGTGATTAAGAAAGGATGACACGTTTTTTCAAGTTGACATTACGTCTAATAGTTGATGTATTGTATTTGAAGTATGTCGGCGCGAAAGCTATATTTTAATAGGCGCCTTTACGAGCGTGAGATTTTTAGTAATGGTAATAGTAGGTATATATAGTTAATTATGATAATATGTTCGTAATTATTCAATAATGCTCCTCTGCTACTGCGCTTCTATTTGTCAAAATTATTTTCTTTTGAGTTTTTCGTACGACTGATACAACAAAAACTTTTAAATTTGTAATAATTAATTGTGCTGTTTCTTATTACTTACGTATTATCATATATAAATTATTTCTCCAAATTCTTCCAACAATTTCTTATAAGCGACTCGCTCAAAAATGTGTTGGTCTTCGCGTAACCCAGAAGCGAATCCTTAAAATACGCTTATATTAGCTCTTTTTATTCCATGAAACGCAGTTATTTGCTCTTGGTGTCTCTAATTAATATGCTCATTGCAAATTCTAGGAAAGAGCCATGTCGCGAAGCATGGCGCAGAAGTTGGGGCTCAGCAGCGAGTGGGGGCAGCGTGGCCGACGATCTCTGGCCTCTGCTTCAGCATCATTATGACTATATTATGGATAACCAAATCATAGATAGCTGCAAGGTAAAAATACTTTTTAATAGAGTTTAAACGAGCGGCAGATATGGCCGGTAAATTTGAGCCCTTAATATGTAAAATGATAAAATACTAACTGTGTTAGAGACCTTAGTGGTAATACAGATAAATAGCGATGGTAAGGGCACAATTACAAATATTCGAACGAAATTGATTTCCTAAAACATTTGGCCGAAGACTACGCTTTGTGTGTTGCTATTTACGAATGCTTTTGAACGATATATGTTCGTGCTTTCATACAGTTCCAAATGTGCATAGAGAGTGCTTTTCATATTTATTTTTAAAAGTGAAAATTATTAATTTTCGTAACTTTAAAATAATATTAATCAATTACAGGAAGCGAACGGCGAGCTATTATCAAATAATCCGTCAGTACTGCAAAATAGACCACGGCTTCTTAATCATACGTCCAGCTTCAACCGCCAATGGTCGCTCAGTCAGCTGATATCGGAGTTCACGGAGCTCTGTCAATGGCTGACACATGTCCAAGAAGAAATATATTCTAGTCCAGAAAATTTGTCCAGCAGGAAACTGAGGACGGTAAGTAAAATTTTGTTAATTAATCTTATTTCAGTTTACTCATAAATATAATTTTGTTAAATGTTGTTTTAAATGCAATAAGTTCCTATAGAGCTCTATATATATATAGCGAGCGATCAAATCAAACTCAATTTCAGGTTAGTTCAGTAAAGTAGGCATTCAAATAGGGATCTAACAAGTTTTTTTTTATGAATTCGTTTTCGCTTTATTCGGTATGAAACTAGAACTATTGCTACTAGCAGAACTATTATAAGGCTTAGTTCTACTTCTTAAGGTGCAATATCTATGGCGATAAAATTTTAAACTATGACTATCTTAATATATTTAAATCTCCTGTCACGATGGTTGTCCGCGATGGACTCCTCAACTACTTAACCGATTTTAAATTTAATTGGCACACCGTGAGCAGTCTGGTCCAACTTAAGAGATATGATAGCTTAGATCTTTAATTATAATCGCAATTTTATTTTATTGCAAATTATTTGTCTATAATTAATTGATAGTCACAATTATCTGTTACCTCCAAAAGATTCTAACAGAAGTCGATACTTTTCGACTGGATTGAGTAAGTAATCAATAGATGGCACTGCTATGGTAAACCGACAAACGTGTCATATAAGCTAATACAGTGAAATTATTCTTTCGTGTCACGGTATTAAGGCTAACTAAAAGCACATTAAGGAGAAACGAAGTTCGCGGGGGCACCTAGTAACATATAAATTATTATAAGAATTGTTATGTCCACATACAGCTTGGCAATTTAAAGTCTTATTTGTTATGTTTTACTATCAAATTGAAAAAGGGATTTATTTCTAAATATAAACAATGACAACCCTATTTCAGAATCGTATGTCTGAGCTGGTGTCAGCTGAGCCACGTCGCGCGAAGTTCATCGAACAATCCTCTGCCATCCTCGACAGAATACCCGAGGCAGGCGCTGAGGTAAAAATTGTTTAAAAATCTTGAAGATATATTTTTAACTGAAAACAAACGTTATTTTCTTATAAAAGGAGTACATTTTTTTAAGTAGTTCTTTACTATTGGCTGTAATTCTATAATAGTGAATATTATATTATATGTAAGCCTATATAGTTTCCCATAAAAATAGTATCGTAACCAATCGAACTTAAAACATCCGTGATGAATGCATTGTATTAACAACGCAATTGATTTACCGTTCTACGGTAATGTCATGTTAAAGTCTGCATGAATAATATATTGTATTCCAGGTGGGATGGCGCATGGAACATCTAAACGTGAAGTGGGAGAGTCTCCGCCTGCTATTGAGTCCAGAACAGCAGCAGCGTGATGGAGACAACTCCGATACCGTTGGTTAGTTAAAATATTGGTAGCCTATAGATAAATTAGCTATTTAAATATGGAAACCTTCCTAAAAGTTAAAATTTTAAGTGTTAATTTTATAGAATTGGTTACGCTGTTTCCAATTGTCATTGTCACAAGGTTGATATATTATATTATAGTTAATACCGGCTATTAAACGCCATTTTTAAAATAAATCATTTAAATACCTGCCATCTAGTGGTAGTGTTACATAAACTGTTTTATGTGTGTGCTGCCATCTCTTATTATTGATTAGTACTACAGTTGATTATGAGCCTCGGCAATTTAGGTTTTGTTTAAGCTGTAACCCGCGGTTTTACTTTAATATATATTGAATTTAAATGATACTGTATATTACAAATGGGAACGAGTTAATTCTTGTAATTATAAGGAATAATGTATTTTAATCAATAATAAAAAAGCTTTTATACACTTTCCTCATCATAAAAGGTGTTCTAGAAAAAATATGTACAATGTAAATTTTAATATAACAATAGTGTAGACGAGTAAGATTATTATCGACCTTGTCTGTACTCTGATAAACCAATGATTGATGCTATGATAACTTAAGATCGCTAAGTTTATACAGGATTAAAGTGGTTTGGAAAATAGTAACATTGTATTGTTCGCATAAGTGAAACCAAATAAAATATTTGGTAATATTTTCATAACTTAAATTTGTGGTAAGAATTATAAATTTTCCTATAAAAATATTTTGTAAACCTTATAATATTTTTTTTTGGGATGGAATTTAAATAAAAATATTTTTTATTGTATAATTAATTTAGGATGGTTGTAGGATATCTAAACAGTTTAAAAATATCATATTGGCTCTCAGCTACAACTTTGATTTTGAGACAGCGAGAATCAAGCTGGTACGATACAGATAATCCTGCTAAGTATAAGTTAAGTTAAAGCTATTTTTCTTTTAAATTCTGTAGGATATTTTTTTTGCATATTTGACAACAAACATTCGCACGAAAATCTGATCCTAAATATCTGAGTTATAAATCCGGTAAATAGTCCACAATCTAGTTCATATAAATACAGTTCAATTAATGCAATATTATAATATTTTGTTATTAGACACTGCCCACGAACTCCGCTGCCTTCGCCGTTGGTTACACGGAATGGAAGGCCGCTTACCACCGCCCTCGCTTGCCGCTGCTCGTGCCGCACCCTACCATGAGCTGATGCGAAAACTACGCGAACACCAGGTTAGTTCACATTATGTATCAACTGGTTATTGAAAATATAATTATGTATCCCCGTTGGTGGTTGATATTCTTGGTATTCATAATACATAATTAAGATCAAATAAATCGTTTGTGTGTATTAAAACCATGAATAATGTTATCCTTTTCGCGAAAGCCTCAGGTACTCGCAAGGAAGTTTTGAAATAAGCTATTATTAACTACGGGATCAGGTGCCTTAGCCTTTGAAATAAGTTCCCAAAAATGTTGGTAAAATCAGTCAGTTCAACACTTAACATTCATGGTACGGTAAGATACTTTAAATTAGTTTGGTTGCTGACGACAAATAATAATAGTATTTTCTCCGTTGGCGTATTGATTTTAAGTAACCTGTTTATTTTAGCGCCATCTAGCGAGGCAGTACTGCTTTCTGACAATATATGTACAGGAGATTTAGGACTGAATTTAAAAACGTTTTGTCTGAACTTACCACTTAAGTAATGGGTATGCAATCATAGTATAAAGAATAATAATAGCGGTAATCTGCTCGTTTTGGTGCTTAAATAGCATGTCAAGATGAAACTTCCTAAGGAGGCATTTAATGCGAAACCTTTAGTTATATTTTGATGTATATGGCTTAGCTTATCAACTCTGTTAGTTCTGCTAGCAGAGATGGAGTTTGATTTTAAAAATTGCTATATACTGACACAAAAAAATTAAAGCCTTTGCTGAAACAAGGAATTCATACACGGATATAACGATCCAAGCCGAACTTATTCCATTTTGTTAGATAAAATTAATTCCATGTTATGCCACGACAATGCTCTAATTATGTTCGTACATTATCGTTATTCGTTCCTGGTGTTACAATAATGAGGCCAGATTATCAACGAGCGTAACTTCGTGACGTGTGCTGCACGAGTTGTTTTACATATACTGATGCAGTTTACTTACTTCTCTCAGTTGGGAAAAATACTTTATTATGAAAAATAGTATGCTTAATTTTTCGTAGATTTAATTTTTAAGGTTGTACTTGAAAATAGCCTAACCGATACATGCTCTATTCTCGGCTTGTCTCAAGGCACTACGGATTTATATACATATTAGCCTTATATGAGTACTGTAACTTAGTTATTAATACTTTAATAATTATTTATGTAACACTGTAGAAATTGTCTTCAAAACATGTTTAAAAAATATAAGCAGTCGTGCTCATGAAATGTAAAACAATAAATTTGCTTACTAGTGTTACTACCTACTTGTATTTCGGAATTAGGTGCCCAGAGAGTAATATTTTTATATCATGTAGAGAATTTTACAATCGCTTACAATTATGGCTCCTTACGATATAAGTCAAGATGTTCTTGAATTCACTTCAGAAATAAAATCTTATTGTGTTTTAGATAGAGAAGTCTCATTATGTGCACAATCAATAATTATTTAACAGAAAAATCCGTGAATATACCCATAATTTCCTAATTTACAAGTCTGTGCACTGTGACAAAACCTTATTCTTACTCCATAGGTTTTGTCGCATAATACAGTGTTTACTTTCTTTTCCGTACTTTAATGATAATTTTGATCCAGTCCGATAAGCTTTAAGTACAAAAGTAACACGACTTACTATAACATTTATTAGTCTTGTGTTACGTAAACAATGAATATTTCACGTATGGTGGGTCCTCGATAAGTATTTTCTTATATAATAAAAAAAAACATATTGTTTGATGTATGGTTTTTTAATCTGTATTAATATAATTTAAACTTAGAACGTGTTCACACCAATGAAGTAGTTTAAAAATATTCGATAAATGGTAATTTATACCGTATGTTATATTCAGATGTGTGGACAGTGGGTTTCAGTCCAGAACAACCATGTAATGTGTGTAATGTTTCCATAAAAGTTGTGCTGCCGTCCATTAAACTATATTTAATTAAATCCTACTAATATTATAAACGCGAAGCTTTGTAAGGATGGATGGATGTTTGTTACTATTTCACGTAAAAACTACTGCAAGGTTTTTAATGAAACAAAAATATAGGTTATACATCAGAATAACACATAGGCTACAATTTATAAAGATATTGTGTGAATGGTCCAAAATATCAAGTAAGTAGGAAAAAAATTACCATCTACGAGTTATTCTGGCGTGCGCTGCAATAACTGCTAGAGTTAAACATATGTAATGTGATGATGGCAAAGACCATACTGCAGTAGCTACCCATAGGCTTATGATTAGGGCTCTGCAGTGCTTACCGTATTTCCCATGTTGACAATTTTGTTACGATATTATATTGCGACAAAATTAAAAATAAATCAATGGCGCTACAACCTTTTTAGGACTGGGCCTCAGATTCTGTATCTGTTTCATGGTAAATCGAATAGGCATATAAGTGATTAGCCTTCTGTGCCTGACGCATGCCGTTGATTTTTTGGGTCTAAGGCAAGCCGGTTTCCTCCCGATGTTTTCCATCACCGTTGGAGCTAATGCTAGAACGAAAATCTATAGGGATGAGAGTCGCACGCTGAAGCCACTTCGGTCAACACTGCTCTTATATTACGACTGTAATATCTAAATCTTATCAGGCTGTTTTTTAAATGCGACCCAAAAATTATTCATGTGATAATTTTAATGTCATTATATTAGTTATTTTCTACGCCTCGCTAATATAAGCCAGTAGAAATACTAATCCTGCGCAGACAAAGTCGCGGGCACCAGCTAGTGTTAACTAAATTTAAATTTTAATAAAAGGTGTGACAGCGGTTTTCCAGTAACACCATGATTAGAGTTTTTCTCTTACCATACAAGATCTGTAATTAACATTAGAAAGTTTATCTCGTGCTCATCAGATGACCTGTATTGTTTAATTGGCTTATCATATTCGCACGTGTAATGAGCACGTAAAGCTCACTGAATGGATAATTTAATTGTTAGCGTTGTCGGATGAAAGCAATTCAAAGGATCTATACGCATGAAAAAACAAAATCTGTGTATATATAAAATTCTCATGTCACAATGTTTGATCCCATACTCCTCCGAAACGGCTCGACCGATGCTTGTTAATTTTTTATGCATATTCAGTAAGTCTGAGAATCGGCTACTATCTATTTTTCAAACCCCTAAGTGATAAGGGGTGACCACTCCCTAGTTTTTATTATAGTAGATAGGTTATTTTTATAGAACAAATAAAATGTTTCCTGGAAATAATAAACATGGCGAAACGATGTTTGCCGGGTCAGCTACTATGATATAAAATTATGATAGTAGATAGGTAGGTATATATATAAGTACGTGGTTAGGTATATATAATATATGGTATTAGGTATATAATTATATAATATATATAAACTAGAGTACCTACAGATAACACCAAAATAACACTACCGGGTTTAACCTCGGTATACATTTTCGTAAAAAAATGGCCGTCCAGGAGCCTTTAGTTGGTAGAAGCATTGTTTTAACAATCTTTCATTACCCGCGTATTTGTTTATGGACACTCAGTTGATATTAAATACTGACGCCTGAAAAATACTTATAGTCACAGTCATCGCGTGTTTGTGGTATATAAGGAAGTAGGTACGCTCGTTTGAAGTAATATAATAATTGTTAGGTATATGAAATGGAATAGAGCCTTCCAAATAATAATTCAATTGTCTAAGCAATCCAATATATTCGCAAAGTTATTCCGAAATCTATAATACATTAAGAAATAGAAAAATTTACTAATTCGATTTGTCAGACTTTCTACTTATGGAAAATATTCAATTTGTGTGTGAATCTAAATTGTAATTTCTATTCTAGGGTCGCATAACTATACGTATATAATCGAGGAATGTAACCGTAATTTTACTGTTTCTGCCATCTGTGGTCCAAAGATGCTTTATATATTTTTAATTTAATTCTATATTTCAATTATTTTTTATATTATATATCTTAATTATTATTTTTATATTGGTGAAAATTGTACAAAAATATGTTCAATTTTCAACCGCATTTTATAAGATGTAATATTTGAATATTAACTTAAAACAGTATATATGGTACAACCGTAAGACTTGACTATGAATGACCTTAGCATGAACAGTTACCATTGAAGCTTCATAACTTTATCATAACACAATCTATAAATCATAGACAGGTACAAACAACGTCCATTTCCTATGATTGTATTTAAAATCCACAACGCCATCACCATTTCTCCTTGCTCGTACAGCGCGCACAAACGCTCAATAAATCTCAGGCATACGTTATGGAGATTGTAGGGAGCCTATTTTTGAGTTACACAAATGCGTTGGTTATTTATTGCTTATTCATGAGATATCAGTATATAAAACGTTTACGACTAAAGATGGTCGTTTAGGCCTTAAACTATAAAAGGTTTGGTAATTTATATTTAAAAAAGTATATAAGATTATGGATATTATCTTGTGTTCAATGTCCTATAAATGATAGAGTATTTATTAGATTTTAATAAAATCAAAATCAGTTATCGAAGATTTGGTTTTAACTAAGTGTGTGATTATCTAAACGCGAATTTTTGCCATACGTTTGTTTCCAATTCCAATCCGTGGCTAATCGCTTCATTGAGACGAACACAATACAATTATTTCACGCTCGTCATAATAAAACAAAACTAACACACTTTTGTATCTAAAATATTAGTTGTTATACGAAATTATTCAAATTAAAATAAAAAAAAGATACTATGAACTTTTAAATCAAACTGTGTAGTAGACATATTTAAATAAAAATATTGTATTTTATGATTTTAGTGAACATGATATACAATTTTATTTGCCGCTATTAATTGTTAATAAATTGATAAAAAACAACTAATACTAACAATGGTTTAAAGTATAAGGAAAAGAACGTACGTACGTATATTTTTGCTGGAATATAGAAAATCACAGACAGTGTAACATTATCGAAATAATGTTAAAGATCAGTGTAGTAGTTATTCATTACAAACAAAGTATAAAAGTTAATGTAATATGTGTATTATAAATATGTTATAGTCTAGATAACCCCAAGTAAATATATATAATGTAAATAACATTATGGACGTCTTCATATTTTAAGTACAAGTTTTTACTATATTGCATTTTATTTATCATTTACGGCTTAGAATACAGTTGGTATTTAATAGTGCAATAGATTAGTAAAGGCCTTGTTCTGCTCTGACAATTACAAAAAGTAGGCGCAGGTTTCAACCCGTCCTGTGTACTATAGCGCCGCGGTGATTGCGTTTGTCACTAAAGCGGGCGGAAGAAGACGCGCGCGCGATCATAAATTTTGCTAGCTTTAGGCGCGCTCTTTAAACGAGCGTCTTGTTAGGATAAAACGATTAGTTAATAATGTAGAAATACATTACGCTAAGTGACTTAACTAAAATATTTTTAAATGAAAATTCAAAAATCGTTGCGTCTATGGAATTATTACCTTTTGTTAACAAGTAGTCAGCGCACACGTTGACATGCCCTACAACATGCCCTGCGGTGATGAAGGGTTGTTGACACTTGCGGGAGTTTGTTACCTGTGAACCGGTGTGCTATGTTATATATATATATTTGTTTTACACCCATAAGAATAGCATGTGCATAGTTACACAAAAATCATGTTTTAGCGACGTTAATTCATACAGTAAAAGTACAGTACACATATTGTACCGATAAATTACAACCTGTTATAATGCGTCTCTAATATGTATAAGATACCTCATAGTTTGAGTTGATTTTTGATTGGCGTAGGCGAGGCAGAGAGAACAAAATGAGGCGGAAATAAATTCATTCAACGGCTTAATTAGAACGATTCAATGTAGGCGTTAATCCGAGGTGATATAAACAGTGATTTAAATGCAAACGATTATGTCGCACTCGATAACTATATCGATTTCGACTCGAATACAATTTGAATCGAGATGTTTGAATCGTTGAGTTGGGTGATTAATAAATTTATCGACGGTAAGATCAGTTGCTTTCGCTTCGAGATTTATACGGTTTTAATTAACATTCGTTGTTGCTTGTTGCGTTTAGTTTTAACTAGAAACTGGACAGGGGAACGTGTGCCCAACATCTAGATCAGATTTAATGACCATTGATTTGAGATTGCTTAGCTTGTTTAGGATGCCCTGGACTTTCTTAAATCTCGCAACGGTTTTGGATTATCTATTGTTTTATTAATTTTAGAGGGTTAGGGGTTAACATAGACACGGTGCATGATTTTAGTCAATTTTATGTTTGTCAAAGTGTATTTCCGCCACATTTTTATTCTTATCTTTGAAGCTACTTAAAGACACTTCTCTAATTATAATTTGTATTTTCATATATCTTGTATGTGTGAAGTGTCTGTTATGTTCCCTTATTTGAGAAAATCCTATGTAATTCTTTCGGTCGAAAATCGTTGTTAATTTTGTGATCCAAAGATCTGAAAGTCCTTTCAGTTCAATCTTTAGTAAATTGTTCAACCCACAAATATGTATAGTTGAAGAAACACCTTAAGAAACTGTTGTATGCAATTCCAACAAAAGTCAATAATGTAACATATATGGAAATAACAGTGATTATATAAACATTAGTAACACAAGAAGGTATTCAGGTATGAATATCTTGCTTAATACAGATAACTTTTTATTTACCTCCTAAAATTATACAGTTAAGTTATTGACAAACCTAAGTAAGCGATCACTAAAGTAACGAAGGTAGTTCATAAAACGAGTACAGTCCATAAACTAGGAAAAACAAAGTTCAGGAAACCATAGATTCTAGGGTCGACAATTGGCAGCAGCGGAAATATTTTTCAAAGATTAGAACCAGTTACAACGATTAAGGAGTTGAGGTTATTTCTCAAGTCGGTGAGGAGATAACATCGTGCCCCCCGGTAGCAGGAAGGTGTAAGGAAAGCGAAAATTATGCTTTGTTGAAAGGAAACTTCGAACTATACTTTCTTCTATAATATGTTTCTTTAATTAATTTCGGATATGCCAAGTCTGTGTACTTGCAATAGATACGGTTATGAATGCAATGATGAATTATGATGACCCTTAGATAATTTATATTTCATTGTTTGGATACTTTTCTCGTTAGCCGAATTCAAAATACCAGAAAGTATTTCAAAAGGAAATCGTATACCACCTACGATTCTTCACGTATATTTTTCAAGAACGTAGAACACTTGTCTATCGTGCTAAAAAGTGTTTTACGCTAGACCTTTAATTAAATATGATATGAGGCAGAAATATAAAAGTTTTACGCCTTTCAACAAGTTATTATGATAATAAAACGTCTTTGTTATTCCACACATGCGCTGATATAGTGGTCTAATCTTTTTTGCAAATTTAGAAAGTTGCGAAAGTGGTCTCACTACGCAATAAGATAATGTTGTGTGGCAAAAATCAGTAACAATGCTCGCCTGCAGTGCCCCAGGGTACTGACGTCGAGTGACTTGAGAAAATTAACTGCATAATATTAGTACGGAATTGCGTATTAACCAATCTAAGTCGGAATTTCGGGTAGAGTTGGATAACGTGACGTTTGACAGGGAAATAATAGGTTTATTACAAAATATGTACAACTCATTTGTAAACTAGTGTGGGTCAGCCTGTACTCATATATATAGTATACTTACATTAAAGTTGCATTGATCTTTAAAACAAGTGAGATTTTAGCAAAACATCCTACTCCTAATGGAGTACCTGCCTATAATTAATTACTAAACATATAATACCCGCATATTCATAAATCATTATACGCATAACAGAGTTGTAAAACTAATAATATTAACAAAAAAACCTAATTAAAAAGCTTAAATAAACCAATCAGATGCTTACGGTTTCACCGATGTCAAAGGGCCTCGTTAACCGTGTAATTCATACTACATACAATTGGTGGTTCTACGGCTCAATTATCGCGTGCATATCTTCATCTCGGTAGGTGATAGGTCACTTGCTACGCGTATTGCCCTCTGGACTGAAATACTCAGAAATACTGCAATTTTAACTTTCACTCACATTCGCCTGGAAGCCTTTCCTCTTTTGACGCTATTCAATCTGATAATTACGTCCGTGGCTAATTTAAATCATTATAATTTAGTTTTGTTGGGAAAGTTTGTAATCATTTATTTTCGCGTTTGTTTCAGATTTGATTACTTTTTAATGTTGTAAAATTCTGAAAATAATTTTCAGAATCTAGAAAATATTCAGTTTAGTAATTAGGTTTTACGTAACCGTCGAAGATTCTTTCAAATTATGTATATAATCTGTACTAATATTCGTAATATTGGAGGGTAGATTCAAATAATATTGCCTGCCTCTATCTTGTCAGCGCCTTTCAGTTATCTTATAATTGAAGTAATTTATAATAGCCCGCTTTTATATCATCGTATCGGTTTCATTAAGTTGCTTTCTGTATTAATGTTAGTCAATTTTGCAATTCACTACGTCCTATCTCAATATCTGCATACAGTACGTATTTGGTACTATCGTAATGGCGGGTCTCGGCTAACGTTTTAGATTGGTTACAATTAATTAGACTTTCACGCTTTGGAACTAGATTTAATAACAAATTTCCGCACCTGCCACAATTTGAAGTGGACGATTTATCTCTTTCCTTACTAATAAAATAAAATAGATTTATTGTTGGTATTATGCGTGTGAGAATAAGTAATAGCTTGATCAATTTCCTAGGAATTAGTAATGGTACTTTAAAACGACCTCAGTATTTATGTAACAAATTAGTTCTAATAAGAAAATTGTATAATCATACCGTTTTGTCGGAGTAGGTATTATAGATAAGTTAGAATATCTAAAGGTTTTATTTGTAAGGGTAGCTGATAGTACGCTTATCTTATCCGTTATCGGTTGCTTTCGTGAATTATTTATTCACTTGTCTAGCAAACTATGTAACTGTCTTTATATATTAGCTGGTTCATTACCATGACAACTAATTTATTCTATGGCATTTTTATTGATAAAGCAATCTATTGTTGTACTCTAATACAGGCCACTTGATGCTTATCTGATGTTATTACAATGTGTTAACTAGTGCATAGCTTAATTCATAGAATTTTCTGGCATATTTTTCATTGAGATAATATTCTGTATTGACTATGTAAAACAAATGACTATCATTACATTTTTATATTACATTTGGTTAGGAATAGACAAAATACATTTAAAAAGGCTTATAAGTAATATGTCTAATTTGTTATTAATTAAAAATTTGCTAATAAATAATTACTTAGTATTGTCTTTTGTTAACATAGCTTTTACACATTAAGAAAAACACTTTTTGAACCGTGTCACCGTGACGACGCACGCTGAAAAGCACGCGAAATAATTGTAAGTTTTTGATAATAATACATAGCTTCAATCCGTTCAAAAAGTATTCTTCTTAAATAATTACTTGTAAATATCTTTTACTGACTACTCATTAAAATACAATAAACCCTTTATTAAGTAGTCATGCACTTAATTAACATGTCCAATCGCTTGTAACGTTAAAATGTGTCTACTATAATGAAGCATTCGCAAAGGTAGATACAATCTACAACTTCGATTACAATCCTACAACTGAAACTATAAGTCTCTAAATGTGGCCTGGCCTACATTAGTTTTATGTAACATTATTAAATATGTCCACAGGCCTATTTTACTGATCTTTTAGTACTATCAGTACCAGCTATAAATTTTAGTTTCGTGTTATCGTGGTCACAATTAGACCATAACTCAGACTGGTCATTACGTAATTATGGCACGTTATCCAGGAAAGTTCTTGTTCTTAATAATAGAGCACGGGTTTAATACGCAAGGACATAATGTCTGTTTGAATCGACAAGCAAATTGGTAATTGCTACATCGAAGATAGAAAAGATTATTGGCTTTTATTGTAATCTCATCTAGGGAGTATTCACTCAAAAACATTCTCTTATAACGCCACTGGTAAATGTTACCACATTGTTGTAAATGTCGACTCCCGGTAAGAGTCTTACCTGGGAGAAATGATCTCTTAAACTAAAAATCTCTTGTTTACAAAGTCACTCCGTCCATGGGCTGCGTTGACTGCCTTTTTAGGCGTCTGTACGTTGGTTCCACTATGCTATGAAAAAACTAATTTTAATTTATATTAGGAGACTTGCAAATAACGGGGCTTAGCCTTAGCCATGTTTAGTCAACCTTTTACAATTGCCCTTTATCTATCGTAGGACAAGGTCGGACCCTTCTTAATCCGAGTATCCGGCTCGTACTGTAGCATACATCCTGTCACTCCTTCATTAAACAACTTTTACGACCTATTACTTGTTCATTGACAACGGATCTCTTCCTGTTTAATGCATCTTTGTGACCATATTGCTGATTATTTTTTAGCGTTCGTTGATAATAGGACGATCTGTAAATTCCATTAGGTTTACCCAATCATATAATGTTTTGCATCCGTTTATAAAAACTTCGTATCTAATAATCATTGACCCGTTTTCAGACTTGGTGGACCGTCATTTGTCAGTAATTTTATGTTAGTGGTGTCATTACTGTGTGATTGCAACACTCATATGTCACGTTGTGCTGCATCGTTGCACACCGTTATAATTAGACCTATAGTTACCTAGTTTTAACTGTTTCTCTGAATAACGCTGGCGATATAATTTGTTACATGGTTTTGTGTTCCAATAACAAAGAAGTTGTTAGGAGGAACGTACATTTTTTAAATGTCTGTCTTATATCAAAAATGTAGATTCATTTAAATCAATCAATCAATATTAATGTTAATATTCACACACTTAAAACTATAACAAAAAAAATCTTTGCACCAGCGCAATATTCAGCGCTTCTACCGAGTCTTAAAGATCTGCTATTTGTTCCGCGCATTACCCATTGACCTCAGCTTTATTACTTTCACCCTTCGTGTGGTGTCCGTCAGGTTCAGCAGCGTCATTATTCTGTTAAGCCGTGACACTTGCAACTTAGGATGCATTTTCAAAGACAACGTTCACGGCAATTTGAACTAAACTGTACTTGTATACGCTCAACAGCATTGTTTAAGTTTCTCTTGTGTATTGGACTAACTATTATCTAAAATGGTATGAAAATTGTATCGTCGAATGTAATTAATACCGATAATGTCTAAAACATAAATTTGATGCTATAATATTCAGTAGTAATTACAATGACAGTTACATAATAATTCTTTGTATATAGTACGGAGTAACTTAATTTCTGAGAAATGTTTTAATTCAGGAACAAAACAAAGTGAACAAATAAGTTTCGTGTGCCCGACGTATATTAGAAATGGCAGTAGCACTTAGTGACGATTGCGCTATTGATAACAGTAACATTGGCGACACCGTCACGATCCAACCAATACATGCAATGTTGAAAGCTCTGCGGAAGTTTCACTTTATCTCTCGGTTCTATTGGATAATTCTCAGCTTTACCGACGAGGTCAAACAAAGAGACACAAATCTGGCGATAATTACAATGCCCGTAGAAAGTAAAATAATGACAATTTCAATGTTCAAAGCCGTAATAAGCAGGGTTTAGTTACGACTTGATCATTATTACCGTCGTTTAAGTAGACAATAGACTCTTCAAGTCTTGCCGGCATTAGCATAAACATGGTGCCTTCAAAATTCTCGTCGTAAATTGAGCTTTCAATTACTGATTATGCGTTGGTGTATGCAATAGTTTACTAGAGAGTAAATACTCTATATCTGACGTGAGCTGTAATTGAGCTGTATGTTCCTCAAATAGTGATGCAAATGAAGGGCTTTCCTTCTCAATAATATCGTTTCCTCGTCTCTAATGATACTTCAATTTGGTACGGTTGTTATAATCGCTATAGCTTTATGCAAGAGTCCGGGCATTCCGGGTTCGGTAATAATTTTATGTTCTGCCACACCTGCTCGCTAATTTCCTGATATTATTTATGTTAGATAAATCTCATGTTCAGGGCTGAATTTTAAATTTATTGATGTCATAGGTAAATAAAGTGTTAACTTTTCACTTTCGTTGCAGCGTAATTTAAGACTATTAAAATAGTTGTGTGTTAAAAATATAGTCATTAGGTAGTAACTAATATGACGTAATCACGTGGTGTTGTACATGTCCCATAGACATCTGTTGAATCTCAATTTCCCGACTCATTGTTTTCGTTGTTTCGGTCAGTTATGATATAACATGTCACCATATAACGATTATTTCCACCAGGCAATATGACAGGTGAAACTGTGGTCGATAAATAATTCTCCGACAATAATTCATATAAGTCTCGCCTTGATAGATGGACGACGCTTTGAGCTGTTGCAAATCATTGGGCCATAACATTTCCTATCTAATCAATGTACAGCGATACTCTTATTTAAGGGAAGGCTGAATTATGTAACGGAAATTATACTAGTTAAATGCCCGTGATGTTTGTTATATTAGAATATTCAAATTATGTGAAATTGTTTGACGTACTAGGTTCCTTCTGCATCTCTACAATAAATTTATGCATCTCTACAAATATTGATTGTGTTGTATGATAATTCACTTATTTATGTTAAAATAAGTACGATAACTGGTTTTCGTTTTAGTTTTTACTTGTAAAATTAATTAGTTAGGTTGAAATTTAGATTTAGTAGACCGGACATTTGCACAACCAGCAGTTTATGAATTTAATTACATTTAAAAAACCAATTTTATTTAAATTTGATTTCACATTCAATTTCTAATATAATTAAAAAAAATTGTTACAGGTAAGCCATGGACATCTTAATTGCTGTTATTGTTAATATTAAGGTTACGTATAATCTTTTCATAAACGTGTAAGCCTTAAATAGTGGAACATGGTCGTCAAAGAGAATTAATTATATAACGGCTGCATCGTTAAAATTGTCACACAAAATATTTGAGCACTTGCGGTAATAACCACTAGGAAATTCTATATCTCCTTGCTTGTCACCATTTTGGTGGCTTAAGCGTGCACCTCTCAACCCTGAACTCCATGTACGTAATTAACATAAGCTCGAACCGTGAAGGAAAACATCGTAAGGAAACCGAAGTGGCAAGGCTTTTGTTTTTTTTGTTTGTCAGGTTTATTTTCAAAGTTACAATAAACTATTAAGACTTATTGTACTTATCTTTGAAACATAAATCAACGATAAAAACACTATATGATAGCTCAAAGTGAATAATGACTGGTAGATGCTAATCTCTCTTGATTTTATCAAAATTTTATCGGAGAACGTTTTCTCTTGGGAAATCATCCGTCACAATGGAAAGTTAGGTTATATACCTACCAATGTTATATTTCTACAATGTACTTCTATAAAATGTACCTTTTCAATTTCTTTCTAAATATAAATAAATCTAAGTCTATATATATCACCTAATAGATTTATAACTTTTAATGCAGTAAAGTATATATATAACATGATGAAATAATATGTTATGTAGTTATTAAGACAAAGTAGTCTGTAGAAGTACGATGTCAAAACCTTCCTATACAATCATTTCTCAGCAATGACGAATAACAACTCAAATAAGGTCGGTCAAATGCTATTCGTAAATATACATACATATACCTTACGCGTTGAATTAGATACCTCAAGATTTTTACTAATCGAATAATAACGCTAATAAAAAAAGTTATATAATAGACTATAAAGTTTCACAGATTACATACACGATAAGTAAACTCAAATTAGGCCTCGTAATTATTATCACCTTCAACGGTAAGCCTTTACTTATCCTACGACTTTTATTGCCGAATATGTAATCTTTAATCTCTGTAATTGGATTGAGCTAAATTTATTCGCGATTTCTTAACGATGCGGTGTGTATAGTCTTTTTTATTAAGTTTCACGCATTGTGTCGGTTTAACACGCATTAGTGTTACGTGTGTAAATGTTTAATTACTTATCGAATAAATTATTAATATTATCTCGGTCAATCTACGGAGATATACGTAATTTTATTTTTATTCATCCTTTGTACTGTCAAAAATATATTGGCAAGTTACGCAGAAATTTCTGTGCTTTTTTAGCTTTATCAACTAAAAACCAAACAATAATTTGAATAGTGTTCTATCGTTCATTTCTACGCACTATGCTTGATCAAAAAATTATTAACAGAGAGGTAATTTATGTATAGATAAATTCGATTTATATGACTACAATAATTTCTTTCCGCGTGATGTAATACGTTTACACCACCTGTGAACCACCCGGCTTCACAAGTGATCGAAGAATCGTACTGTAGCGTGACGTCACAATATCGATCTATAGTATATACCCAATGTTCTTCCGGTATCGATTGTATTTGTTTTAACAGCTTTGACTAGGGTTGATATATAATTTAAAATATGACTTCAGGAGTAATATCGAACCTATTTATTTATTTGTTGGTCAGATTCCAGGAGTTACATTTAATTTAATTAAATAAATTATGTAAAATAACTTGAAGTAGTAAATTCAAGCTTAATTATAATTAATATATGAAAGTTTACCATTACCTTTATAATTTCGCAACCATTACTATAAAAAATATTTTTATAAGATTTAAAGAGTTTAACGTAATTTTATTTTGCAAGCATAGCCGAATACAACGAAACTGAGACAAAGAAAGTGAATAATATATATTTATGCATTAAAAGCTATTTAAGAACGTCATAATTCTATACACACAGTCAAATACGCTATTGATAGTAAATACATTTGTTCTTGTGTTAAATGCACATATTACTTTTCTTACATATAACATAATGATGTCTAAACCGGTGCAAACACATAAAGCATATTTTGACAACCCTAGACTTCGGCCTCGAGGTCATATGTCAAAAGCTAGATTGCCGTTTATTTAATATTGTATTTACAAGATTCACATGCAGATAGCGAAAGTAAGAGGTCATGTATTAACTAATTGCCTCAGGTGATTCCTATTGGATAACTATTACCGATAGAACGATAATCGTTCCATCATTGGAATTAATGGAAAGGCACATTGGTTTTGTATTACGGAAAATGGGGGTTAAAGGTTATGAAGGTTCTTAGTTCTAGAGGCGCAATGTACAATTAGAAATCATAGCACAGTTTCTAGGTTCACTTCATACTTTATTTGCAAGGGTATGTGTCTAAAACATCTTAATTTAAATTTCCTCCCAAGCAGTGTTGTCCCAGTGGCTTCAGGATACGATTCTCGTCCCTAAGGTTCCATCCTCGGCCAAGCACCATTAGACTTTCTATGTAGCCGACACTCGCTCGGTAAGGAAAGACATCGTTAGGAAACCAGCATGTCTCAAATTCAGAAATCGATAGTGAAGATGGTAGATCAACTACTTGTCTAAGATGAAATAATGATTAAAGAAACGGATGCAATCTGAGGCCATATAGAGTTGTAGCGCTGCTGGATTATTATTAACTCCAAACCCGCAACCTCTTATGCGTATCACATTTCTACGTTTGTTTAATTGACATTTAAGGAAGTAGGTTCTCAGCCTTCTGAGCATTAGCTTAGAATTAACATTTGTTACACTGGCAATCTATTTAAGAACGACAGAAGTTGCCATCTGCGTCGAACATATGATTTTGGAACAGTATTAGGCGTGCGATGTTACTGGCATCAAGAATACATATATGTATTGATAAATTCTGTTTTCATACAGACGAAACTTTTTAAAAATATATTTTTTATTTCATAATTTTACGACCTAATTTGCTGATTTTTCTATGCTTTTTCCGATGTTTGCAATACTTGGAATATGTAAGTGCAAGCGCTCCACACGTGGAAGCTAAACTGTGATCTTATTATCGGCTTTATAAAACGTGATCTAAATACCGATTTACGCCATTCGTCCTTATAATCCTTTAAATATTGCATAGTTTTGTGGCAGCGACAGTCACAAACACAATGCAATTATAGTTTTTGTCACGATTGTATTTGCAACCTCATTGCATCACGAAGCCTTCACGGTTCGTTACACATATTAGGATTACGAGATAACCCCAACAATCTCCGCTATTGTCCCGTGGCTACTTTTTTATAACTTATTGAAATAATTAATAAATAATTTAGCCTTAGAACTATTACAAATATGAAATTAATAAAAATGTAATGATTCCTAGTTAATCCTCTAGTACCTCTTCGTGAGTAAATGCCTCCTATTGACTACTCCTCACCACAAACTTTTTTTCTTCTCCTTCTTTAATTCCAAAGACCACCTCTCCAATGGTCTACCTCTTTGTCCTTTAAACTTATCAACGTATAAATTATATACACTGTTGTATAATGCGTTATTAGAACGCCATTGTTAAAATTTTAAATTCGAATTTTCAAGCGAGCGCGAGCGTATCTGTAGATTATAGATAGTAACTAGTTATATTATTCGAGATTTTTTATAATCGAATGAGGTTAACATCCTTAAACCAATTAGAGTGACAATTCACAAAATCAGATGTTTTTTGTTTTATATATATATGCAACCAAGTTATGAAAAATTAACTAAAATTGGATGAAATACAGTACTGTTTTATTATGAAATATAAATTAGGAAAACAAGGTTACAACACCACTACATCTGTATAATAAAAACTAATCGCAAAATATGTTGATAAGCTCAAAGCGCCTCAACACGGCTGGACAAATTCGAGTATTTTTAATGTATTCTTTGAACTCTGAGGAGGGATTTATGGATAGAAAGTTATTATGTTTAATACTTAGGTTTTTATTCAGGAAAAACGAACCGTCTTTATTTGGTAGCATAGCAAAATGATCCATATGTTAGTATGTAGCTACTAAAAAGGTAGGCAAAGTAAAAAATATTTTAGGGCAAAACAAAGTTTGCGGGTATTTAGTACTACAAGATTAATAACCTAAAACACTTAACATATTCTTTCTCTCTCGAACCGAGATTTTCTAAAACGAAGTGACAAACTGTTGCTAAAGTTATCATTGCAATATTCAGGTGTTTACTTCTTATATTTGTGTCAATTGTTATCTAACATTGCGTTAGTAAAAGTATGTAATTTAATAGTCAGCTTTTCAAAGAAATTACGCTTAGATTTATCTCGAAAATTAGTTCAATTAGGTTCGCACCCCATACTTTAACAAACGCCGTAACCGAAGTTTGTTAATATAGATTATATCTGAGTTTTTGAATTTCGTCATCGCTTACAAAATTGCTTACTGTAATTACAATTGTTACTTTACGTTCGATTTATCTAAAATCTGAATTATATGTAATTTCGTATGCCTGTCTAGTGATATTGCACAGTCATTAGGGTGATGTGGGTGGGTGCGTAGGCGCAGGCAGATGCACTACGTAAATAACGCCGGTTGCATCGTGAGCTTTGAATTAATAGTTACGGTATCTCTCATTATTTATTATCTTGTTAGTGGTCTATGGCCTTTGGGAATTCATTTGTTTGTATATTGGTTATAGTACTTTAAAGGGATTTCTTAATGTTTTTAAATATATAAAACGTTATGTATGTAAGCCTTGAGCTATTTATTTTATTTACTATGTCCATGTTACCGGTAAAACTGGTGAAATTTTTCAAATTGTTTCGGTTTTTATGTTTCTATTAAATATGTATTCAGCTCCTCATGTCCTAGGTCGTAATGTTGGTAACTGAAAAATCTAATGAATGGTATCCTAATAAAATGTTTTGTAATAGCGAAAACGTGCTAAGCGTTTGTCTTTGCAATTGTTTTTTAATGTGTTACAGTTACGGTAAGACATTATTTCAACATTTTAATTATTTTAAATATTTAAAACTTGCATTTTAAAGTAGTTTACAATTATACAAATGTATATAACTGAAATAGATAACCTATACTTTTATCTGAATAACTAAAATATTGCATCAGTAGTCACTAAAATAATTTATTAATGTCTATATAATATTTGGTTATCCTGAATTTTCGAGTAGATCATTTTTAACCAGTCTTGACGTCATTCCTAACGCTCATTGGCAGGTACCCAAAGTCGGAACCTTGTGATGTGGATGAAGTGGGTTCAATGGTTCTTTTTTGTCTATTATTGATTATGTGTCAGCGTTAACACCTCATGTATTAAAATAAATGAATAAAAATATCATTTATTCGAGTATTACACTAGACTAAACTATATTATGTTCATTTCATGTATGTTTTACACTAGTACTCGACCTGCAACGGAGTGAAGGCCTCCTCCAAATTCTTCGTCTTTTCTCTAATCCTCGCGATAATTTTTGTAAATCTGTCCCGTATCCCTTTTAATATTTATAATTTGATATTATGTATTTGTTTCTAGCACTAAAATCGACTAAATATTTATCGTGTGTGATTATTTTATACGAAGACACGACTTTTAATGTCTCCATATAACTGGCTAGAATTGACTGTTTCTATTAAAAAATCTACAAGCTCTAGCTGTTTAGTTGGTCAAACATCAGACAAAAAATTATATCGAATCTCCTTGCAAATTGTCAATTGAATACATTTGCTATTCATAATTTTCTAGTATGTTTTTCTTGGTTCTACTAACCTAGCGATTACACACCTGATATATTTATACCGTACGCATAGGCTATCCGCAATACGGAAATGCGCGCACCGGGAAGCGAACCGTAATTGTAACTCGATACAAATGAACTGATAACTCTTCAGGAAGGATAGACTTTTTAATCTTAATCGAAACTAAATGATCTTTTGTCAGTTGTAATTAGTGTTGCGTGAGCGTGTGATCTATATCTACGTTGCGAAATCTCTCATATTCTCATATTGTCCTAGTACTTTAAGACCTAATTACCAAGCTTACTGGCCACAATGTACCCCAGTGTATGTACTCAAGAATTAAAAAGTAATGTTGATTTAATGAGTTTACGCTTATTTCTAGGTTCTATCGTCTATCGTTCTATCTAGAAGGTTCTATCTAGTAGATAAGTTTTGATAATGCTCGCGTCATAAATTTTTTATCCTTAAAAATACTTACAGTTCGATGCGTAATTGTTTTTCTTCCCATGAGAAAGTGAGGAGCTAAATTCAACCATTGAGATAAATTCATTCCAGTTAAAAAGTAATCAATACGTTTCATTAGGATTAGATAGATCAGACGAGAAACTTTGGCATCAGTTTGACATTTTTAAATTGCTTTTGAGTAAATTCGGTTCACTGAATTTACAGCCGCTATAAACAAATTATTATTTTTGTGATGTAGAAAAATTATATGACATGAGCAGTGTTGGCCTAGGGGATTCAGCGTGCAACTTTAATCCCTGAAGTTGTAAGTTCGATCCCCGGCTATGCACCAATGGACTTTCTTTCTATGTGCGCATTTAACATTTGCTCGAGCGGTGAAGGAATACATCCGCTGATTACCTATTTTCCTATTAGATTGAGAATTGATCACGAAACAGATACATATACGTAATTCCGAGACCTTAAAAGGTTGTAGCGTCCATTGATTTATTTAGATTATTTTTTAGGAGAAATTATGTACTGAGGACATTGATGCCAGTAGGAAATGAGATATAACGTACGTATAAAGCATTATAACCATTAGCCGGATATGGTAACGGTGTTCATAGTTTTCCATACCCGAAATATTACGTATGCTGTATACCATTAAAAAACGATTACCGCTTATTGTATATACTAAACTCATGGTAAACCCGTACACATTGCACACAGCTTTCGCTTTTCTCAGAGATTTTGGGGAACGATGCTTCGTGCATAATAATTATGAGAACCTGCAGCGCTTTATGATGTAGGCATTTGTTGTTTTGAAATTTTACCCACACTTTTAAGATAGACTCGATTACAGTAGACTCGTTTGGTATAGCAAAAAGATATTGTGATCTTCATTGCACTCGTAGTCTAAAGTCGTGGACGCGTAAAAATTAAACGGGTTTTTACCACACACAAAAAGTAATAGCGGTTGAAACTTTTTCAAAAGCTTTGTGTTGAAGCGTGCCCAAAATTGATGAACAGATGTGTCGAAAAAGATAAATGTCCCTAATTGCAAGGTTTACCAAGCCGTAGGGCCGAGTGAAAGTCTTCAGAACTCATTGTAAGCCCTGATCCAGATTCGTCTCAAACGTCAATCTTTTGTATTGAGATTGTTTTACTCTTATTGGTAGAAAGTGGTTAGAAATGTCAATGTCAAATTGGTTTATTAATCTATAATCATAGACATGATCTCTTTATAAAACTGAAGCCAAGTTTCGGCCACGTTTATAGGTCTTTCAGAATAAGTCTTCAAAAAGAGTCAGAATTTCAGATAGGTACTATTTATGTCTATTTGTTATTTTTGAGTCTTACGGTCTTTTTTCAGAAATTCGTATTCAATAAATCCTATTTACAGGTTAGGTTGGGACACAATAATTTCAACAAATGGTGTAGTAATCCAATAAGTAATATTGCAATGCATCTTTTACTAGAGGAATTATACGCATACTTAAGGTCATTCGCGATTATTGTTTCATTAGACTTAACATAAAGACTACGTTTTCTTAAAAATTAATTTTGCTTTATAACTAATATACTTTTTATTTTAAACATGAACCATGAACCACTGAAGAACTGTAATCTGGATGACCTTACATCCATTTTGTAACCATATTTTATTATGAATAAAGTGTATTGCATTTTAACAATTAATAGAATTCACAGATAATATAAATAAATCTACATTAGACACAAGCTACAATACAATTTGAACACTAGAACATATCATTAAAAAAAAGTCATTAGATTATTCTTTTCTTGTAGATATATCGATTAACTGTTAGTACCAGTATTGTTGTCGCCGCATTCCAAAAGATTATTTCCTATACATCTGATATATAAGTGGAGAAAGCGAACATCGATTGTCCAACAGCGTTTTTCTTTGTTCCATATTGTCATTATTTCCTTGGAATTTTGTTTATGTAATGTATTGTCGTAATACTTCCTTATAGATGTTATAGTTACATTTATTTATATGTGAAACGCCGTATATCCGGCTCACAAGCTCATCATGAATCAGTTGTAATTGATGGTACAGTAAGAAAATTGCAGACTGAAAATTGGTAAATTTATTACTGTAGGCAAAGAAATGATTGTTTATTCAAAGTCAAAGTCAAAATCATTAATTCATGTATGTGTTACTTTACACTTATGAACGTAAAATAGGAATTACATAATAAATGTCTCTGATTTTACATTTACTGCCAGTTCTTAAATTAGGGGCGTAGAACGGAGGAGAAGAACAACTCCGCCACTCTTTTTAATCGCCAAGTTTTTTGTTTTACACAATATGTGTGCTGCACCAGGTTTTACATGACTTCTTTGAATATTATATAATCTTGGATTAATATGCAGTACATATATTGAATATAACGCTAAGTTAATTGTATTGTTTAATTTGTCACTTCACATTTCTGGGAGACACACAGTTGGGGGTGAGTTTGTCGTGCCCATTCCAGGATTAATAGTCACTTAAGAAAATTTACATGGGTCTCTGTATATTTAGACTTTTCTCTTTACTTCGGAGGTCAAGTTTCCATCACTTACTCGCACAATTTTAACATTTTGTACCTTAGTTGAATCTGTAGCTTCACGCTTATACCTTTTACGTGTAAAAGCGTTGGAAGGCATAGCTATTTAGATCACTTGACAAAATAAGCAAAAAATTCTATACAGTAACAAATCCATTTAGTGGCAAATGTTCTTGTTAACGAAATTAGTTCCGATTGCAAATCTCGTTACGGAAGTCAAGTAGATGTTACGACAGCGCTTTGTTTATAGCAATTAATACGCTTTTGTTATTTTATTTACGCGCTTTAGAAAGCTACTTCTATGATTTTCTGTACAAAATTAAATTTTTTAATAGTCAGTGATAGTTTTACAAACATAGATTAAACACATGACACATGTATATCAATAAGTTCACTTATACCACCCGTGCTTTAAAAAGAATGTTATAATTAAAATATCGGCAACGCACTCGCGAGCTTTCGATATTGTGTTTATACGTGACATCATGTACATCGAGTTGAGACGTATTAATTAACGTAAGTATAAGCTACGTTTTAATTATAATATAGTAGGTATAGAGAATATTATGTAAATGACAAAGGTATAAAATGTGTTACTAACGAAATTCGTGACGCTCGGGATGTCAGGTTTGATATGCGATATGATCGATTGGAGATCTCTTTAGATACCGAATTGAGGGCAAACTCAAAGGAACGGCATTACAGAACTGAATATTGCAAAACCACTTATTAGTAATATTGGAAAACTCACGCAAGTCTAAAAGGGCAATTATTACACTGAAGATGGATTGCTCTCATTTGTTAACTGTTGATCTTTTGGCTGACAAGTTAGTCATGTTTCTTATATCTGTTAGGTATTAAAATTCAATGTATTAGGTAACTTCAATACTTAAATTAAATAGTAGGTCACAGCATAAAATGATGGAAAATCTTGATATTTTTGAGTTAACAATTTGCACATTTAATAGTGTTTACGTAAACTATATTTGTATAAATGTATCAAGCGTTTGTTTTAGTATCTAAACTAAGCTTGTCAAACTAGTTTGAAATAACGGAAAAATGCAACTAAACAAAATAATTATCTTTTCATTTAACGTTCGGAGACTATTCCCGTCGTAAAGTTGATCCTTCGAATAAGCATGTGTGCGAGAAATATCGTCATCTCTTTCATCCGTTGTTTAGTTTTGTACGGTGAGGGAGATGGAGAGGTAGGGCGCCTCGTGGCCGTTGGTATTCGTCACGACGCGAACAGTTTGCAAGTCGCCGGCTCCGCGCATGGCTGGCTTGGGCAGACAGTCCGTTACGCTCAACTTATTAATTTTAAACAAATTTTATTTACATCTAATAAATAAACAGTGCCTTAACGTGTGATTTAGCATGAAATGAACTGATGAATAGTGAATGTGTTTTGATATCTTCGAGTGTTGTGTCTTTTTGGTATAAATTGCAATTAACTTCTTTTTGTGCTTTGGGCTTACTTCTGGTGCACGTTTTGGCACGAGTCTTTAATAATAATAGTGCACCAAACCAGTTTGCCCGTGAGGTTTGGTTCCTGAGATACATGCGGGCTGTCTACAAATGGCTTTCAATATTCCCTATAGTTTCAGTCAACACATTTGTTAATCATATGATGCAAAGCGAACACTTGCAAAATTTCCTTTGTTATCATTGTTATCGTGAAATTTTATCGCTCCATTTATGGCTTTTGTTACTGCACTGAGGGATATTTTTTACCTTGACCATTTATCAATTCAGTCTGAGCCTTTCGATTTCGAGGTCAGACGAGTCCTTTGACCATTTAGAGATTACTTGTTTTATTACAACTATTACTGCACATAACGTAATCGCTAGTTATTCAATTATATAAACTTTTAGTGTTTGTTAATATTATGCTACGTTTTATGTTAATACATACATAATTTTATTTTATCTAACAAAACTCAATATAATATTCAATCAAAGTGTGAAATGAGAATTTGTTATGCCGACTGAAAAATTATAAGCAGACACAAACATTGCTCTATTTCAATAACACAAATTTTATTGTAATAGGACGCCTCATGATAAATCGGTCTACCGTCTATGTGAAGTCTTATCTATTGCAGTTATATCGACGTAAATAAATCTGATGATAGCCTGTTGCATTACATTAATCCGGTCTTAGTCGCTCACATTTTATTCACCACTTGTTGCGCATGGCTACATTCAGCAAACGTGATTTCATTTATCAGTTTTTGCTGAGCATTCCCTGAATCTCGCTGTTAAATTGCCCAATTCAATTGAGTAGTTTTTACATAAATCTTTTTCTATACCTAAGATTTGTGACTCACCACAAGTAATACATTCTAGTGTGAATTTGATAATGGCAACACTCCAAAAATCGGAATGATAACGATCGTGGTTTTCCGTATAAAATCTAATAAATAGTAGTATTGCTTGAATAATGAAATTAAAAGCAAACAGATAATAGTGAACTCAAGTGTGTGGTGTAAGTCTGTTGGATGAATCATAGAGCTTAATAACCTTTGATTGCTGTAAAAAGTTTAACAGCACTTTGCATGTGTCTGTTATTGAGACAGCGTACAAGTGCTGTGTACGTTAATTAACGTTACATTTAACATCTAAAATAATAGCTGCACATAATAATACAGCAGATATTCTTAAAAATATCGGAAGAGAACATTTCATAATGTCCCTTTTATATTATAAAATCATAATCTTATAAAGACGCCCGCATGTATTTTCTATTAACGACCATAAACATATTTTATGAGGAGGCATGGTTCTATAGAATATTAACAAGTTTTTTTTATAGTTGCATGTTCAAATACATACAATTTTGGTACCTAAAAGACACGTCCACATTCCATTTGTAGACGAACAAGTTACGTTAGTATAAGATATTATTAAAAGTGTTTAAAAAGTAACCGATGAGCTAACATATTTTTTTGAGACATTTTACTGTGAACTTCATGAACTGTGGTACGATTGGAGCTCATGATATTGGATTGTCTATTCTTCGTTATGTGGGATGATACAAAATATTAGGTACGTTAGTTATATAATTATGCTTTAAGTCTATAAATACACTCTAGTCTTATCTTGGGGAAATTAAACTTGTTATAGTCGGTAGGGTGCATATTAACGGCTATTTGTGTATTGTTATGAACAAATAAACAATACACTCGAACCTGGATGTGACTAAAATTTGTTGTTGAAAGGAAAACCTTTAAGCTGGCTTAAAGCTAAAAAAAATTTCTTTCTTAGGTGGTAGTACTGGTTGTGTCTTAAAATCTTATAGGTGTATTTTTATTATAAGACAAACAGATATGTATGCTCACTTATTTTGTGTGAATCTATTGATTATGCATATGATATGTCTTTAAAGTAATGTTAAATCTACTTGAACTTTGCGGGTAGCACATTAAAACAAGGCCTTAAATTATTGCATTTAAAAAAGATTAAATCTAATTTAAATAATACCAAAAAGTCAATACTAAGAACCGCAACTCAAAGTCGTAACACCGATGAAAGCGCGTATTTTTGTCGGTAGCTGATAAATAATATTTTCTGCTGATAATGCAATCTACTGCTATTGTAGAAATTGCTACTAACAGTTTTCAATGGCTGATCATGATTGGCCATTACAAATTAACGAGCCAAAAGTGGGTCGAATACTGAACGGTAAGATTCTGTTGAGAAAATTTTTATGCTCCGTAATAATCTTTATGATTGTATTAATTAGAACTATCTTATGACTTAATTATGCTACTCGAAAGCTTAGTATCTACTTTATATATGCGATGTCTTGGTCTAGACTATGTTTACTTTCGAAATCACTTATTTTAAATGAAATTATTGTACTATATTCATTATAGACATATCTGTACTCTAAGACAATGTATTAGTGACGTATTAATAATAAAGGTTTATGTTATAATTTAATACGACTTATAAGTCATCGTAATTTTATGTAGAATATGCCTAAATTTGTCACATTGATAGATTATTATATAGATAGACAGATTTGCGTTTCCGCCTTATTTTTAATTGTTGACTTACTAACCTTATTACCACAGAATATAGTACTAGTTACGTTTGCTTTTATTATAGTAATTCAAAACGAACTATTACGCCACAATTGCTAATTTGTTTTACATTCAAAATCCGGATGCTGGTACTGTTTTGAAATCTATTTATATAATATAGGTATTAAAATGTATACGAAACGAAACGCCCGGTTCCTTTATTCGGTTCGGTCACTTAGTGTTTTTATGGATAGCGCATAATTGACATTACTTTCCATTGCTAGTAAAATAAAAATGATAATATAAATCTTACATCCTAATTATTTCTTCAAATCTGTATACATAATGCTAGAAATATGTATTCCATAGTAATTCTTCGGTCTTTAAAACTTTACCAAATACATTCTTAACCTATACTATTTAGTTAATTTCATACATCCGAAGCCGCAAGAATGTTTTCATTACACGCTCGTGAGTTTTCGGTGCATCCGGTTTCTAATATCTTTTAGCGAATTAAAATTCTGAATAATAGTAAATAATTTAAGTTAACAGAAGTTAATATAACTATTAATATAAAATACTGGCTGTATCCTTATGTTCCACCCATGTTACTCGTATCGTGATAGAGCCTCCCCGATAAATGGTTTAACCATAGACACCATAAACTTCACATTTAAAAATAAATACATGTATGTATGCACCTACGGCATTTAATGGTGCAGGTGTGTCTTGAGTGCGCTTAGAAAGCATTGGTGATCAATACTCACCGTAAATAACCCCAGTTGTTTTATATATTTTTGCGGTCGTGTTAACCGCAGTGACTCCATCGTTACTAATGTCTTGCTAGGACTTCGTATAGAGAACTCGAGACCTAAGTTTCTGACGCTTTGATGCAAATTATAAACAACTAAATTTAGGCTGATAATCCGCGGAATATTTGTCACTTTTCCTTTGACTTTATAATACCTAAAGATTTTCTTTTGATTACACTAGAAACTATTTAACTTCCTAAAGTTAACGCTCAATGCAATTCTTCATGCTCTAAATACGACGTTCACTTTACGTTACTTATTGTGCCTTTTTGTATAGAACACCTTTTCTTATAATATATTTATCACCTGTACCGAACACCCAATAACGAAACGTTCTAACTTCTAGACCTTTTTTTTTCAATACTAAGTACTGTCTCCATCGCAATTAAATAAATAACTAATAGTTAAATAAAACTTTGTGTTGGTACAATTTGTTGTTTTGTAGATATTGCCCTATTGTTCTTTATGTTTCGCGATCTTTTTTATTTCTAATAGTTATGTTGCTTGACAGACCCTGGCGACATTTTTATTTTATTCCTAAGGCATGCCGGTTTCCTCGCAATGTTTTCCTTCACCGTACAGGCGAATGTTTAAAACGAACATAGACTTACTTCAAATCTACGACCTCAATAGACGCACGCGTTAAGTAATCGGATGACACTGCTTTAGATATGACACTTATCTGGCGTTTTGTTAATTCGATAAAAACATTAAGACGAAAAAAAATATTTACCTTGATAATGAAATCTATATAAAGCCTGAATATTGATTATATTCAGGCTTTATACTTTATATTTTAACAAGGTCAAATCTGTATTACGTATTCGTAACGAAAATTGTTTAACGGTATAAATGTATCCTCGGAAAGGACAAGTCGGTGCTACCCCAGTTGTCATCTGTGTCAAGATTAAATGAATCCCGACAATGCTTTTCCAGGCTGGAAGTATTACAGTTGTAATGTATTTTAATTGCTAGAAAAAAACTTCAACACTCTTTCTTTCTTTGATTTTCTTATTTCGTCAACAGTATTTTTTTTACACATATCACCCACACATTGTCTATGCATGAGTATTCCTACAAAAACTTATACGTTTATATTCATTATTTTTGAGGTGGAGGGGGGGGGGATAAATTGCAGTTAATCTTCTTACGTAATACTTAAGCGGACCTAAATGTATCTGTGTTTATGAATAAGTTCTTTATTTTCTAAATGACGACGCGAGGTGTCAATATTCTAATTAAATGGTTGACTGTGTAAAAACCGTGTAACAATGTAACAAAAGCCGCCGAAAGTAGATACAAATTGTAATCTTAGATTACCGTTACGTTGCAGTCATTTGATATCAAGACTAGGTCACTTTTTGTCGGCATTTGACCAAAATTACCCAAAATTTCACTAAACGAGTTGTTACTAGAGACGGGTGATTAAAATATTGTCAGGTGAAGGTCAGAACTCCTATAGGCGTTAATAGCTTTATATGTATTTGAATATACATCATTTCTTCAAAGTTCAATGGAATAAAATCTCTCGGGCCCTTTGTTATTCAATTGTTTTACGTTATGTTGTCATGACACGCAGAATTTTGATTACACGCATCGAAAAGCAGGTTAATAATACGTACGAAACTATCTAATTCAATAACGTGTTCTTACTAAAAATATGTATAATATGTTTGATTTAAAGAAATATAGTTTGATAAATTGTTTGTGCCGCAACTCAATTTGCTAGTCCCTTGTAAAATTTTACTATTTTTAACGCTCAAGGTATCCGATATTTGTGACACAACAGAATTTTTGTTACGACAACGAATCCCTGACCTAATATTTTACTTTACTACGCTCCAATGTCTGGTTATTTTTAACGTAAAAGCAATGTTACAGTTAATAGGAAGAGCTGCGACAAGTTAATAGTTTCCTTTCCTTACACGCTTCCTGTTTGAATTAATTGACTTAGTTGTATGATGAGAACACTAGTCGATTAACGATACGATCTTAATATTAGCTCCTTACATATGAAATTGGCCTTTTTTATGGGAGGTACAAAAAGTCGAATATTTTTAAATATAATATATTTAATTAATCAAAGTATGAACCATTGTTTTCTATGCACTTTTGCCATCTCATAGGTAGTTCATTGATCCCTTTACTAAAAAAACCAGTCGGACGGGAATCAATAAAATCTGTGAAGGCGATTTGGACTGCCCCATCAGAGTTAAATTTTTCCCTTGCAAGAAGTTGTCCAAATTTCGAAAAAAATAGTAATCTGTTGGAGCAAGGTCCGGGGAGTACGTCGTGAAGTAGCAGTGGCGTGGAGCGATTGACCAGCCCAGCCTAGGTTGGTTAGCCGCTAGCTTTTCCATCATGGTTTGCAATTGCTGACAATAGACATCAGCCGTAATAGTCTGGCCGGATTTGAGAAAACTGCAATTAACAATACCACCAAACGCTGACAAGTAACTTTTTTGGGGTTAATTTTCGCTTGGGGCAGGATTTGGCTGGCTGGCCAGGATCCAACCATTGCGCTGAGCGCTTCCGATTATCGTAAAGAATCCATTTTTCATCACAGGTGATTGGACAATGATTCGGATTAAAATACCTTCATTATTGTGCCGGTTCAGTAATGTAACGCAGCAGTCGACGCGCGTTTGCCGGTTTGCTTCAGTCAATTCGTGAGGTACCCACCTTTCAAGCTTTTTAATCTTCCCAATTTGCTTCAAGTGAATTAAAACAGTTTTATCATTAACACCGCAGCCTGCAGCTAACTCGGACGTGGTTTGCGATGGATCCGCTTCCACAATAGCCTTCAATACTTCATTATCAACTTGGGTCTCAGGCCGACCACGGGGCTTGTTCTGCAGGTCGAAATTTCCTGAACGAAAACGTTGGAACCAAAAACGAACTGTGTTTTCTTTTGAAACATGACCGCCATACACATCATTCACCCTTCGAGTCGTTTCCGCAGCACTAGTGCCACGGCGGAACTCGTACTCGTAAATAATGCAAATTCCTTGCCAAAGAGGAGAGCATCGTGATTAAAGTGTACAGTACGAAATATGCCAATTTCATATGTAAGGACCTAATATTAAAGTACAATAAGTCCCTTCATAGACTAATTAATTAAATCATGTGATAAAACATGGTAATGAAAAGTTATTTGAGGCTTGGAATGTTTATAATTGACGAAGAAACAGTCAACATAATATACCAGTTTCGCAATGTCTACATATGTTCAATACAAAATACACTTCGTAAAACAACTTTAAAAAGCTCCGTGTTTTTCCATTACAACAGTGTTATAAAAAGAAGTATAAAAATATGCCTATAAAAGTAGGCCTAACGATTGGCTTTTTGCCTGGGACACTTCTAGTATATACTAGAGAACTAGTCGTTCAAACTCCTTTCTAAGAACAATTTCAATGCAAAAGTGTATAATGTAGGCAATCATATTCTGTCACCATACATCTTGGATATCGTTATGCCGTCATTTTAGTGCCCTCTAGCAAAAATACACTTAAACTTAACTTGTATTGACAGATTGTCATTACGGTTAACGGTTTCAAATGCTGAAAAGTACATTGTAGGAAGAACATCTCATATATGAATAGTCATATTGAAAGAAAAGCTTCGCGAATGAATTAAAAACCACCTGAGCTACAGGATATGGTTATCAATAAATTATTCTGTACTTGAAATAATTAATTTACATTCACTTATAAAATTATTTTAATGTTTCTGATATATAAAAGTATTGCACTGGTTATGTAATTGATTATATAGCGTTAATGTGTGACCGATTTGGATGATAATATATTGACAATAACAGGTTTGATAAAAAGAAAGTGAGCTAATTGTTTATGTTAAAAAATATACAGTCGCGTTACCACACCACGTCCTACCCTTGATCAAAATATTTGAGATTCATTTCATTTAAATGGTAATTCGATTCCTAGGAAGGAAGGTATTATCTACTTTTAGTAGGACTTTATTAGTGTTGAGCAATTTATTTCTTGTGAGGGTTATGTCTTTGTGAAAGAGGTCGCTAAGGTAATATTTAGACCTCATTTAATCCGCAGTCCTTGGTCGACGACATTAGATACGATTCTATACGTATGGGTCATTATTATTACGATCGTGAAAGTAAATTTTAAGGACATTTTATATTGACGTTTTAAAATTAAAATAAAAAAAAATATTGTATTCTATTTTTGAATGTTTGTATGTAGTTTTAAAACAAAAAACAACACTTTCCGTAATTTTTCACGATCCAGTGGTTTTTATACTATTTCTATTCCTTAATTAATGTATTATAAATTGATATAACTCTCATAAAACACTGATCAGTACTTTTGTTTTTATCGTTATTTCCATTTATGACAGGACATGACTACTTATATTGTGAAATATTACATTATAAGTTAGTATTATTTATAAGTTACCTGTGTAATTCAGGCTTAGTATTTTAATTAATTAATAAATAGAAGTTAAATGGAAGTATTGTGAATATGCGTTATTATAATTACGTGTCAATTAAAATACCGAGTTTTAATTTATGATTGTCGCGGTATGGCTCATTAGTATTTCGAAATCTAATTTATTTTGAGTTCGCACACAAAAATGTAATTAATTTTATCGAGAGGCTCTATTCGACCTTTATAATACTTAATTACCTCCAGTGAATGCATGTCGCGTGGGTTGCATCTTAATTTTGTGATGCAATTTGTCTTCTCCATAATTTATGAACTGTCTCACAGATGTTTATCATGTTACTTATTATTTATTAACCGACTTGAAAAATGGTGGTAAAGGATTTCCAATTTTGCTAAATTTTATGAGTTGTATGTTTGTCTACAAATTTGTAAATTAAAAGCCATATTGAGATGATCTCTTTTGGATTAAATTAGGTATATTACTAAGAGACTTAATTAAAGCAAAAGTGAGTGACGACGATCTCTGTTATACGAACTATTAAAGATAATCCCTACATATTAATTCAGCTGTCAATCAGTGGTCTTTGTAATATGATTCTAAAACACCGGTAAGCGAGCATTATCTGAAATTAACGGAAAGGTGTTGATTTCCCAAATACGATCTGTTACGCGTCTATTTAAATACAAAACAATTACAATGTAAACTCCATGTAACTTCCCTGGATTTAACGACGAACTCCCTAAACCGTCGAAATCAATTGGCTTTGGTTGTCTTCCATACAATGATGCACTTAAAACTGCATGCTACAATACAACAATTGAGTAATAAAGTACTTTTTAAGTTGCTAAAATTAGTAAAAACTGCGCAGCTGTGTACGTTCTTTTGTCGCTTTATTATCTGTCGGCATCAGACATACGAATTTTCTAAGAAATTCGATTTTTTGTTTACAATTGGAATTGCTATTGTAGACTTTTGTTGATCATGACTAGGAGTCGTGGATTATCTATACGCTTTTCTTCTCTCTATTTAACGACAACTTTCTATAACGCAATAAAATGCACAGTGCCTTCAGTGTCGTTACTATATAACATATATAATAAGTTTACACTGTATTTAAATTCTGTTAGGGTTACCGCATCATACGAAAAACAAATGTACAGGGACAGTTTTTCGGAGCCCTGTAAGTCCGTTAAGCCTGTGAAAAGTTTTATATTGCCTTGTGTCATGTAAACTGACTCTATACTCGTAGTGCCATAATATGAAGTTTCGTAAAGTGATTAATGCTTGCTATGTTTGTTTGATAACGTGTTTGTTTTGTTCCAGGTAAGCGAATTAGTATTATACGAGTAACAAGCAAAGTAAGTTTCATTGTACATACATAGATAAATTGTTTGAATTACTGAAAGAAATTACTTTTATCCTTGACACCAGCTGAAAGTATATTTTTATGAAATTTACGCTTAAACCAATGTGCCGTACATTAAAATTTCTTTGATTGAAAAGAGAATAAAAAAAATTATAATGAGCCTAAAATGTTATAAATATGTGAATGGAATTCTTTAATTCAAATAACTAATTGAAACGTAATACCTAGTAAAAATATATCGTATTTAAATGTACTGCAAACGAAACTACATGCTAGTACAATTTAAGATAAAAGTAGTGAACTCGCTCATAGAAGTCGTAGATACTCTTACTTATAGACAAGGCTCCCACGGGGTCGAGCGCGTGGGAACTTAGATGACTTGTAACGAGATCACTTGCTACCATTGTTTGTCGATCTGTCTGTGTATCGGGTTTTGTCACTAAAACTATGAACGCTGGAATAGTTGTGCGTGCTTCTGTGGGAAAAGAATTTTCGTGCTGAGACGGCGTGTGAAACTTGCGCTTACGGACGCTTGATTTTAACATTGAAACCTTTTGTAGGAGTAGGTATCACTTATAAAATGATTGTAGAATTAATATAAATTAAACAGAGTTTAAATTAAACAGAGTTTAAATTAAACATGATTTTATTGAAAATCTTATTAATTGTGAATTATTGTCATCGAAGAGAAAATATTTATTACTAGGTTATTAAAATATAGATCGATTTAGAAATAACGACTGTTACTTAAATTTATGTGTATTATATATTTTAATTATTGGGTTTCATTTGAGAAGCTATTTGGTGTGTGGTTCAGTTGGTGAAAACTGTTCGGACGTAGTTGTCCGCATAATTATATATAAATTTAAAACATCAACGATAAAGATACAGAACAGGGGCTTCACATGTATATTTACTATGTTTGCGTCTAAAGAATGGAGGACATTTCCATTTTAGTGTACGTTTACGCATTGAGGAAATAGGGCGGGTTTGGCTTAAGTTCTGAGAAATAATAAATCCGTTCTTATGTGAACTGCAGGCGGCAGAAATAAAGAAACTGGCTCTAATCAACTGAAACCTTACTTGGCCGTAAATTACTGACATAAGACACACCGCATTTAAATAGGGTTACCAACAGTAACGTGTTAACAACAAGACTCTTAAAAAAACAGAAATCAGAACAGTCTTAGAAATATTAATAGAGTTTAATTCAGACGTAAATTTGCTTTCCTCGAGAATTGGTTATGCATATTATACTTGTGGCCATAAAAATACATATACATATTTTATTACTGATAACCATCGCATGTTGCAGTAATTGTAGCTAATTGAAAATAACGGGTTACGGATTACAGTTGAAGTTATTGAAATAAGCGATTATTTAGTTTAATTTTCCTGGTGACTATATGACGTAGTTTGTTATTAGTCGTACATTGTAAGTTTCTAAATTCTTGGTCTGTTAATCTAATGCCTGCTGTACGCATCAGGTTAACAGATTGGCAATTGATCAATGTGTACAAACTCTATAGGCGGTATGTTGGTTTGTAATTGAATGAGTGAATGAATTTAGAATGACCAGCGCTGTGGAACAACTCTGCTCCTCAGAATAATGCTAAGCTAGGGCCAATTACAACCACAGCATCACATACTTAAAACGTACCTTGCTGATTATTGTTATTTTGTGTGTTTCTGTGTGTGTGTGTTTTGTTAGTAATCAATGTTATGTCTATGTCTAATTGAATGGCCAATTCGGGTTTTCGTGGTTTACAGTCAAAAGATTTATCAAAGCGCTAATGCAGATATGTGTGAACAGCTATCCAATATTTGGTCCCAACAGATAGCTTAACAGCGAGCATACAATTATACAGCCAGAAAAATCTTATTTCAATTATAACATAAATACAAGACAGGTTTTAATTACCTTGTATGAATTGTTTTTGCTTTTCATTATGTAATTCTGATTATGACAAATTTTAGTACAGACCCCAGTACAATATTCTGTTGTAAAAATTAAATTGCAGGGATAAATTCTAATCATCAACGTAGGGTGTAAGCCATAGTTAAAGATGACTAGTCTAAACACAGTAACGGAAACGGGCAGACACGTGTTTGATTCCCGGCGACCCCACGCTCCCCTCAGCTCATTAGGTGCGCGGGCGCCTAAATACAGATCGCTTTGTTTTCAAGTAACGCTTGTTTGTTCATTTGTCTTTGCCCACTGTTACGGTATCCGCATAAACGGCTATTTAGAATTCTTGTAAATGTAATGCCTCGAAGACTTCACCTACAGGTTAACTAATAGCTTTTCGTACGTTGGCGTTTTCCGAACCGATTTCAATGAATTAAATAAAGAATACATTCATATTTCTGAGGGTCGCGGTCCTGTGCACTGAACACCGAGAATAAACCGATCGTAATCGCTACGAGTCATTAGTCGTACTTTTTTTTATAGAAACTTCATTTGACATAATATGTATAAAGAACCTAACAGGACGTGAAGTAAATATCAAACATTTAATATACTGAAAACAAAACATGACTGTAATCTAATTACAAAGTTCAGTACGAAACGAATTTCGTTTTTAATAGTATCATACTGATAAATTAATCTTATCTTACCGTTATATCAAATACTTTATAAACACTGTAGATATGTATGTGTGTCCGTAAACAACGTCATTAGGTCATTCACTATTCATCACCGCGATCAGAAAATAGCTTGTTAAGGAAAACTGGTGTTGAAGGCTCACCTAATTAGGACAAAACGACTATATATTTTCCATTTAACATCTGTATACAGTGTTACGTATTTAAAATATTTTGGAGAGAAAAATAAAATCTATTTTTACCTCATTAAGCACACTTAATGTTTATATTATTTCAGTAATACGAGATTTTTATTTAATTGTCAACTGTACGTATACATATCAATTAACAGTGTCAAATCTTTGTTAGTTTAAAAGATGTTTGGATGTAGCGTTTCTCATTAATTTGTTTACATTTTTAACTACGAACGGAAGTGTCACACGGCTGACGTATTTTTGACAAATTTCACGGTTAATTTTAAATAGAACAGTAATCCCTATGCCACCATTTTATATATATATTAAAAAATTGGCTCACACTTTATTTAACCTTGAATTTAACTCAATGAAACCTATTTTGCTATCTATCTGTATTCAAATCACCTTATATATATATAGTCGTATTTCGATGTCTATTTTGTGATCAATTGTTTTCTACAAAAGGAAAATAAGTGATCAGCCCACTAGGTCTGAAAATCGCTGTTGGTTTGTGGGGTCTGCAATAGGCTTGCTTGGGGGTGTTAAATGCACACTTAGACAGAAAGTCAAACCTCAGGGATGAGAGTCGCACACGGAATCGATTAGGTCGAAAGTTTTCTTCCTTATATTTATTGCACAATAACAATCATATTTTTATGTATGTATTGCATTTTTAATGCCAAAAATAGACTGACAGTATATCAAAAAGAATTCATTGTTTTAAAGAAAGCGATCGCATGCGTCGCAATGAATGAAACACACGCGATGTGGGGGATTTGATCGTGATATTGAATGAATTGCATACTTAATCAATGTCTATATGGTATATATTCGCATGTACAATAGATCTTTTATAACAGAATTTGTAAGGAAATTAGGTACGCTGCCGTTGTCAGACATTTTGATGATCATCACGTGGCATAAAGCATTTTAAGCGGTGATATATATTGAAATGGTCGTGTTTTGTTTTTTGAAGGGTACTTACGTACTTATTCATAAAATTTGTGAAAGCCTCATTCTATTTATAGTGATTTAAACAAAATTATATAGGTTTTTAAATAAAATATTCATCAACGAATAACTACATGTACTGAACCAATAGGATTGTGCTAGCTCAGGAATGGGCAACTTAATTTCTATTCGAACCATTCCGTCATAGAGGCTTCAAGAAAAGAGCATATCATTATCACAAAGGTCGACGGCACACCCGCATGCCGGGAATTGCAGGTGTTCAAGGGGGCCTTTATTAAAATTACTCATTTGCTCCTGTACCATAACAAAAAACTCTACACTCTGTATGGGACGCATAACAAGTAGAACAGTTTTTTAAATAATTGTGACAAATCGTTATAATTCTGGTTCTTATTCTTTAAGTTTCTTACCAATTTATCATCACTATACAAAAAATGGGTACGGGTTTATAGAGAAGGCGTAACAATGTATAGGACTGTAATAATGTCACATCATTGACTTGGAGTCATGTTATTACCATAAACGCAGACGCCCACGTCCTGTCTTAGGAAGACAAAGAAATATAATTCCAATTATCGTCTTTATATGTGTAATTTGTATTTATTCAGAAATAGGCAATGTTCTCTGTTCGTATTGTGCGTTCCTCTATATATTCGACCTACATCAGTTTAGAAATGCATTTTATATTTCTTTTGCGTCGAATTATTACCTTGCCTTAGGTCATACTGAATAACCATCCTTCATAATAATTTTCCAACCATAATTAGGTCACGTACGTATACATGTGTCCGATAAGTCGTAATCCCTCTAGCGTATGGAACAAACACATTTATGCGTGCCTCCTGTTTATCTGTCATACCAAAACAAAAATACTAGATGCCAATCGACAACGTGGTTCTATGCTAGTGGAACCTAATGCGATACTCGTAGATGCATTGAAAATTATAATATCGGTCTGATATTTTCAAACTATGGAAATGAGCGTTTGTCACGAATTAAGACGTCAAAATGATTTATTTGACATGTCCTATAAATCATCACTTTCGCTCTCAATATTAACCCGATCATTATTTATCAAATTAAAAGTCACTACTGTTGATAAATTACAATAATAATTGAGACTGTAGAGCACTTTCAAATAACGAACATTGCATAGGTTTATGTAAATACTGTTTATGCAAAACGTTATAAATCACAGAAATAACATTTCTGTCGTATAATTGCATACGTTTTGTTGTTACACTGCACTATATTATTTTAAATAGGTCAAGGAATTTTAGTTAAATTAATCTTTTATTCAAATTAAATCGTTTCAGAGGTTTTAAGAGTTTTAAAATCTTTGCGAGTATCATTCAAATAGTTTTTACTTAACTATATGCTTGTAAGGCATTTGTTGAAATGTCAACGACCGCGCCCTGCTCTATATAACGCACCCTCTGAAATCAGAAAATAATTATTCCTTTCACATCATTCACCGCTATTAGGGAAACTTTAAGTGTTTTTAGCCGACTCAAAAAGACGGGTCTCACTTATAAAAGTGATTTGTATGATATGAAGTACTGTGGTAGATTGACAGAAATAGTATGAGTTATTTTAAAATTAGAACGATTCATTAATTCCCGAATCTATGAGAATAATAAAAATGAGAACGTTTATGTGATGTATCATCATAGACTTGGCTCGTAAACAGTTAAACTTCATAATATGTTAGGAAGTTTTACAGTATGAAAAACACGAGAAATTGAAAACTGTATTGTCATTGAAACATCTGTTGTGTTAGAAGCAAAGCTATATACGCACAGAAGGCAGGCAAATTGACTGTATATGTATACTACACTAGTTGTGGAGTGTGGTTCAATAAAGTCTGTAGTATGTAGGCGTGGCTGTCACGCGACGTACACGTGACACGTACAGGTGTAAGGTTTTTAAGGTATTGGCTTTGAAATGTAAAATTAATTATATGGTTCTAACTCATTTTATAATATAGAAATGAATAAGTTAACACTCCAAATACAGTACTGGTACATGACTATTTAAACCTGAAATTATATAAGCTAAATTCAAACATGAAAAGAGAGAGATTTCGTTGCCAATTAGCAAATTGTTTATAGAATATTATCAGAGAAAACCATGTTTCTTAATTACTTTTTTACGTTAATGAAATAGTCTCACTTTATTTCCCTCCTATGGTTTTAAATATATTATAGATTTACAGTCTTACATCTACTGTTGTAAAGCATCCAAACTTATAATTTGTTTCTTGTATTTTATATTTTAAACAGTTTTATTTCAGTCCTTATTATTTCTTATATTAGTGTGAGAATTAACGAATGTTACTCTTGGTAAATGTTTATTTTATATTTAAAGAATTAAATTAAAAACCGCTAATAAATACTAAATCACATGTTTATTTACTGATTTATTAAAGAATGAATTAGGTTAACGGAAGAATGGAACTTGAAGCAATTTATTAAACGTTCAAATGTAGTTCAACTCTATTTTGAGATATTAGTGAAATAGGTAACTTCCCGTTTTCACACATAGTCTTAAACATTAACGCCTACATTATGGTGAACTGTGAATGGACGTAGATTCGATTCCTGTAAATAAAAATAAATCAGATTTGTTCAAATATTGTTTATCGTAGACATTTGGGCGCGCATGCCCACAATAGTTTTTGAAGTGACGGAATTGCAGCATTTTTATCGTGATATGAAAATTGATGAAACAATAAATTGTTCGAAATAAATTTATATTGAATAAATTATGTACGAAATTCGCTGTACTTGTGAAGAAGTGCTCTGTTTGTGCAAAATACTTAATAAAATTACAGCCATTTTAAAACGGTTGATTTTATATAAATCTATAAGGTTCTTTCTTTCCTTACATAATTGCGATTAACAGAGTAAAAATACCTAAGGCACAATCCTATCTCTCCTCCCTGCTTACAGACTTCAGAATAAATGCGTTTACAACAAATATAAAATAAGGATTACCTTTTAATCTCATCAAATTTGAAATATGTAGTATCTAAAGAAAACACTTTTTACCGGATCGAAGCTATGTATTATTATAAACTTAACGTGTGTAAAAGCTATGTTAACAAAATAATAATATGTAGTATCTATTCTGAATATAATTGAGACAGCTGTGGTAGGTAATAAAAAGATAATTAATTGTATCATAGACAACTGAAAGACTGACAAAGTTAATTAGCTAATGGTGCTTAGATTCGCGTGCTAAATTCGTATAAAAGGGAAAATATAGTGAACGAATATTTTTCAATGTCTCTTAGTGTATTTTCATGTTCCCGTGTTATAGAATTAAAGTTCCTAATGTAATTACACAGTTTACATACATTTAAAATATACTTCACTCGTTTTTTAGTCTTTTGTTTTCCAACTATATTATTATATATTAATAATATTTGACTATCTATTTAAGCTCCCAAACACGTGGACAAAAAGTAAAAGTCACGTCGAGCTGATCCATTACAATCACGTACAGTCCTGTTAAAGGTACAGTACTGTTTTCTTTACAGTCGGTTTGAGATTTATGGACAGGATATATATAGATTAATAATTATTTACATATATCTATAACGACTCGTTCCATGAAATTGAAGGCTAATTTGGCCACAAATTCGGGAATCAAGCCATAAAATTTCCTAATGTCACACCTTAGTGAAGATAACATCAAAGAATATTTTTATTTCCGCATGATGTAACCAGGAGACGGTGACGCTCCTAAAAGGAAGTGGTAATGGCCCGATCTATACAAGCTGTTTCCTTTCCGGGAACGCTTTTTTTAAAATACCTGTGTTCTATGAATATTAAATGGCTATTTCGATGTTATGTTTAAAACAGAAGTATGACGTTGCTTTCAAATTAAAATGTACGCGAAGTAGGTACAGATTTCTGTCACGGACGGCATTCGTATGTATATTGACTGCATTTAACTTTCTTATATAAATAGTTTTTTGGTTTCTTTAAAGCTATAACGCCAAATACATTCACATTTCAATTAAAAATATTGTCTATAACGGTACCGTTTAAAAGTATTCACGTCGAATTGTGATCCTGTTTGAGGGTCTTCTATTTTTAAAATAATAATATGACTATATTTTTTATAAGATAAGAAGAACTGCGAATGCGCGCGCATTATTATTTGAATAAAGAACCCCGAGCGTTAGTCACTAGGAGCGCGCCTAGTACTCAAACGTCACAAAAAATAGGCGCCAATCCTCTTATTAATGACGTCATAAGTCGACACGTCTTCTATTGGCAATGAACTCGTAATTGTACGACATGTGTTGCCCTAAAATGGCTGCAATCGAGCTATCAAAGCTCATTACAAAATACATTGTAAATATAACTGTAAGAACTTGTATATACATATTAGCATATTAAAAAACTTGGTCTGTTTTATTTACCACGCCATTTGTTGAGTAAAAATTTAATACTTTAGAAGGGTTTTTTGCATGTCCAATAATTATGAGAGAATGTAGATAATAGTTAGTACTTACTCTGTTTATTTTTCATTACGTGGTTAATAACTTCACAGTCCTGTCATTAAACACTGTATAAATCGTAAATATTTAATCCAGTGTTGTACAAAATGTTCGGTATTCTTCCGTATAGTTTTCATGGTATTACGTCTCAAATATTTGACCATAAATAGCCACCGATTACATGAGTTGACCCGTTTTAAGTAATAGCAGGATGCAGTTTAATATTGTCGACTGTTTTAGATTTCCCTTTCGTTGCAATGAATATTTAAATAGTAAAATCTTTCATATTTTAAATAACGTTAATGTAATATATTTTCTATAGATTAAATACTGGTTTTGTAATCTGTGTGATATTTAATTACAATCTTCGGGTGCTATGTTAACAAAAAATAAATTATGGATTTGTTAATGTTTTTTTTATTTTCTGATAATACAATATTACAAACTTTCAAACTGGATATTATGTGTGTAGATATTATTTTATATTAGACTTATGTATTAGACGTAATGTTTGATGATGTCCTATGATTTTCATAGGAAAAGAGACTTCAAAATATTTTACAGGATTAGTAATAATTTCGTGAATAATAATAACGTTTTGCTGAAATAATAGTCTGCATGACATAATCGTTTTGTAGATATATCAAAAAGTACGTTTTTCTCATTTATCAAATTTCTTATCTGTATGAAAAATATTTACGAGTTCCCAGGCTTACGTGACGATTGTCAGGTGACCGCGAGTTTCATGCAGTTTACCTTTTATTCAATACGTGTGAAATATGACGTGTAAAGGACATTTAGTTATTGTGTAACTATTCACAATTCGTAAATATCTCCTATTGTCTAGCTAATTAGTTTAAAGAAAACACTTTACAACGGATTGAAGTTATGTATTATTATAAACTTATAATTATTTTCAATCCGTCGAAAAAGTGTTTTCTTTTAATGTGTAAAAGTTATTTTAATAAAAGACAATACTAGCTAATTAGTTATTTATTCCATGCTTGAACAAAAATGCTTTTCGATGATTTTATAACAAAATAAGGTCTGTTATTCGAAAGATAGAGTGTTTACAAAATAAGCTCTTATTCTAATGATATTATATCTACCATCAGCTCATTATTCGTATGCCAAGTGGCAAGGGCATGCCCAACTCTTTCATTTAAGTAAATTTAATATTTCAGGCGTTTCTTTTAGGCTTTAAACCAGAAATCAGAATTCGGAAACTACACGTTTGCTATGCTATTATTTAGTCAAAATGACTGTTCAACTGAAGAATAACACCAGTAATCAGTCTGTTTGATAAAGATAATAGTTTTAGAATTAAGCACAATACAGTATTTTTGTTAATTAAGACATGTTTATTCTGAATTGTTTTTGCATTACCCAAATCCATTGTGATCAATTGTGTTTCTTAGATCCCTTTATCTGGTCAGCCCTGTTGGACCTTTCTACTCACCGTAAGTGGAAGAGTCCCTCCCAATTTTAGTTCACACGCAAATTTTAGTTCAATAGAGAGTTTAATGCCCTCAATTTCTTACATACTGTGCAATAACGTTCATGAGTTTTTAAAGCCAATAAAATTAGATTCTTAAGAAGGTCATCGTCTATAGGAAGCGTATTATTAATCGGTTATCTAGATCAAAACGCGCATAAATCATACATAACAAGCCAATCAGTGTTTTTCTTTGCCGACATCAAATTGGACATGTAATCAATAGATTCTGGTTAATCTCTTTTGGAATATTATTTAGGTCACATGTTTGTACAATTTGCCTAGGGCTAATAAAGTTTATATAAAACTTTCAAAGAACTTTTTCTTAATTACTTTCTATAGAGATACAAAGACTATTTGATTATATTAAGAGCTTATCTAGCTGTTGACCTGAATATTGTGTTGTTAAACAGATCTGGTAAATATTTTTAAGTGTTCACGCAAAGTACTATATGACTCTTTAAATGACCCACTTAACTAAGATAATGAATGCGTCATCAGATGTTAGCAAGATGAAAGATAAGATTCATTATTCTTTCTAAAGAAGATAATAAAGTCTGCTGAAAATAAGCTCGTAAGCTATTGGCTGGTAAGGGTAAAATGTCTTTGAAGAAACAATTATGAGTATATATATATATATAACTAGAGTTATCTAATGACATATTAGAGAACTCTGATTCTTGCATATTGATATTATATTTATATATTGATATACATATATTGATATTTAACCCTGTATTGTAAATATAGGAACTAATTTTCAAAAATGTTTCAAGTTCTTTGAAGCTTCGTTCCGTGCGGTAGGTGGCACCGCCTTTTGGACGCTAAGTTATAGGTATTTTGTACGTTTGTTAAGTACCGGCTAAAGCACGCTTACTTACGTCCATAGCTGCCTATCGCTGTGAACTACTTTTATCTATATAAACTATTTTTGTAAATGAGACTTACTGCTCCAATTTTAATGCTGTCTTTATTCTAATTATGTCCAAACCCTATTTATCGCCAGGTAAATCCCGATAAGGACTCGCATGATATCACAAGTATTTTTAGAAAACGATAGGAACTGGTAGAATGTCTGAGATTATCACTACGTACTCGAGATTGCTACTGATAACAAATCAAATAACACGAACACTTTATGAAACTGGCTTATGTGTATCCTGGTAACACTATTAAGTAATTACCAAATTATTTAAATTTATTTGGATGTAATCTGATTTTATAAACTATGTTTAGTTTGAAGTTTACATAATGATTTAAGTTCCAAGTTTTAAATAAAAATAACAGCAAAAAGCTTTTAAACGAAGAATTACATATACATAACGCCCGTAACACTGAAGTGTAACAAAAAAATTGTGTATCTGTGGGAGGGATGACATCTGTTACCGCGTCATTTTTGACACCGAATTATAACGGTCACACTATTTTGGGTAATGACACATGCTGACATTTATAACGCCACAAACTATGACTCGCCGATGTCACGGTAGGCCACTATAGACTCACTTAGCTATATTTAACTAATCACTTTTAAGAAATCCGATCTAGTTAAAATAAGTGAAACTTGTATATTCTTTTTAAGGAGTGCAACGATGTAGTAATTGGGAAATATGTCCAGAAACAAAGTAACTATTACACTCAAACCACCTCGGGCAGATCCATCACAACCAGTTTAAAAAGGCTTTCGGGGTCGCTGATTATGGTATGATATCCATATGGTGTCGACAATGTGCGCCTTGCAGGAGACGGGTGACCCTTCTAATTCTCACCCTTTCCGTTCTCTCTCAAACTGGTACTACGCTCTTTCTCCAGTCTCCTTATGTAGCATTATTTCCTTACAAAAGGAAACTAAATGAAAATATCTTATAAGTTTATAGCACTACAAAAAAGTGACTGCAGTATCCTTTTACAAGAAAACAAATATTAACCTTCGTTTTAAAAAGACATTATATTACCCAAAGTTTTTGCTTAATTTAAGTTATTTTATGACATCCGCTGTAATCTGGTTTTCTGGTTTACATAACCTTGAATTCAAATGCAAATAGGTTTTGTTTGTCGTTCTAGAAAAATAAGTTGTACTAATTAAATACTTTCTTGTTACAGGTAAGATCAACTTCGTTACTTTGGTAAGAAGAAAACCATTACTTGCCCATTATATTAGTTATCGTTATTTTTTTATCTAATATTCCTCATTACAATTCACTCGATGAAATGTAAAATAAATAACAATTAGTAACAAAGTTATCTCTTAGATCCACTGGACCGCCAAATTGACCATTATCTTCTGTAATATTTGGTAAGAATTAGCTTCGCTTAAACTTTTATTGACGTTAATAGACTTGCAAAAATTAAGTATGATTTTATAATTTTCGACCATTCTTTTAAAACCATTTTAAATGTGATACGATTTTTAACATTAGTTTCATGTTTGTAGCCTTAAACTTATAACTATTTAGGTTTGGGCCTAAGATTTCTATATCTGTTTCGAGACTATTAATCTTTCTTAAAATATATATAAGAAAGATTAAATATATATGTGTATATATATATTTATATCTTTCTGTACCTGACATACGCCGTCTACGTTATGCTCTGAGGCATTTTAGTTTCCTCACGAACATTTCCTGCACGGTATGAGCGAGTTTTAAATTACTAAATGGCTGTGTATTATTGGAAATGGCAATTATTGCACAGCCGCGGATCGAACCTACCACCTCAGCGACGATAGCCGCATGGTTTTTGATATAGATAATTATTTTTATGCATATTTCTTAGTCTTAAGGTGAATATCACATATACACTTTCACCAAACGGCTAATTAACAACATTTTAAAGAATATAATTATTTCGGCATATCGCTAATTTAACATTGAAATATATTGCACAGTTGCATATTTGATGTTTTAAGTACATTAACAATTTTGTTGTCAATCTCTAATTAGACTTTGATTCGTAATCATATCATTATAGTGTACTGTTAAATTGCATAGTGAAAGTCTTTATATAACGGAATAAGTAGCTTATTAAAAATAAAATTGACATATCGAGTGGTTAGATTGCTGTTGCATAAATCTATTCACTTTGTAAATCTTCAATGATGCAATCTTACAGTTGAAATAACAAAAGTATAACTGATTTTAAACCTCTAATTGAAGTAATTGTCGGCCCTGAAGTTTGTACCCATAATGAATAGGTTGCGTAATTTAAAAGTTGTATTAAATGTATTTATTCAAATTATATTAATGTTGGTGCGATATATATGCATAGAAGTATGATGACATTGAATAATGAACTTTTTTATTTTTGTATCTGTAAAATTTGTAACAAATACAGGTATTTGTAAGATTCAAATTGTATAAGTAGTTCCTTGAAATATAGATAAAATATCCACGACAACCTGAAAACCAAACCAAACCAATGTTGCACAGACTAAAGTCAAAGACAAAATAACTTTTATATAGGTAAACAAGTACACTTATGAACGTCAGAAAAGAAGTTAAATTAATTCCAAATTAACATTTACTGCCAGTTAGAAAATCAAGGGCGTAGATCGGACAAGAAGAATTGGCAAGAAACTTTCCGCCATTCTTTTAATAGCTAAGTTTTGTTAAATCTTTTGAACTGGAGCAAATCAATCCCAAGGATTAGGATCATTTAAGTATTCGTCAAATTTATAAAAATCTTCATTGATTATTTTACGTTTGACGAGAGCTTTGAAATTATTTAGAAATAAATCTCTAATTTCACTAAGAGTTTGTTATAAAAACGAATACAATTTCCATATAAGGAGTGGTTTATGTTCTGGAGCCTGGCTGGTCGATATCAAAATATAGCGAATACAGTATTTTTATTAGACAAAAGACTGATGTCACATCATAGCGTCAATACGGTATGAGATAATCCAATATCTACTTTAGATTTTATATATGATGTGGTAAATGTTCATAGGATCTAGTACCAAGGTTATAGCTTAAAATATCACAATAGTTAAGATGAACTTTAAGATTTATTTCGGGATCAGTATTGCAAACAGCTTGGAATTCTCTCACGCAGTATTTGACCTAATTCCTGTTACTTGGGGTTCTCGGGAATATGATTATTTATACATTGAAGTGTTTATATAACGCTATATTTGAAATAACGTATTTTAAATATGTTTTGATGTCTTGCCTCTCGTGAACGAAGAGGTTAGAATTGTTACAAAATTGAATTTGGTTTCTTTATGTTTGGAATTATTTTTCTGGTGTACCATTTATTACACGATAATTAGGGATTCATTCAGTTTAAGATTTTATTCCGTGAAGGAAAGGATGTTGTACTGTTCCTCCCAAACTAAAGGAAGGATACTCAATCGACCGGTATGAACTCGTACTATATGTAGCCGTCAATCATAAGTGCCGCTACAATAGTCTTTGAATTAGCTTTGAATTCCGGCATTTGGCCAAATCCACAAACAATTACAATATACAAATATACAGTCCAATTTGTCATAGCGATTTTAACAATGTCTTTTGCGGCTTCACATGCATAAGTACTACACGCGTAACACCTAAGTGTAATTTGATAAAGCCATATATGAAAACAGTTGCGAAAAAATATTTACAGTAATTTAATAGAGTTCTTACAATCTAATTGTTGATTATAAACGGAACTGCTGGCAATGACTTGCAAAACATTCGTATATTTTTTTAACCCTTTTTGTATTATATAAACATGTAAAACATCGACGATAAAAATCAGGATTTCTCACTTACATCACCCATCCATCAATCCGTCAAAAAGTACGCAATTTGCAATTATTAAAATTATTGTGTGATCTCTAATTATAGTACTTGATATGTACTATTGTGTCATGCTTTAATAAGATAATTTTAAATTGTTATTAATTTCTCTCGTTTCTTATTTTTTCTTCACGACCTTAAACAATTTTGATCCGGGTTTTACTATAATTAGGCAAAACACAAATGAATTTTTATTGACAACTTTGTTACACTACCTGCAGCAACCTCAATACACACGCAATATAAAGACAACTCTTTTTTTATAAAACATGGGCCAAACGGGCAGGAGGCTCACCTAACGTTAAGTGATATCGCCGCCCATGGACACTCAATGCCAGAGGGATCGCGAGTGCGTTGTCGGCCTTTTAAGAATTGGTACTCTTTTCTTGAATTCTAAGAACCCTAAATCAAATTGTTTCGGAAACGCAATCCAATTTGACACTATTTGTGTCTACGATTTCATGAATCCGTGTCACAACGTGTCAAAAATGTGGAGTAAACATCTTTGGATCAATTTAATTGTTAAAGTAATTGGTAGATCAAGAGTATTATTAGATGTAGAATTAAGTTTACGTTATCTTTGCAATCGGCTCTACGGTTTAAGAAGACCAAGTTACCGACGCGTGAGAGCATTCCCTAAGCGGCCCAAGGTTGCTGGACAACTGCCAATATTATTATTATTTTTTTTTACCAACCGCTTGCAAATACCATAGGTAATAGAAAATGACGTAATGCGCTTTTCTTAGATCTGATAACATCTGTATTGCACTTTACATTTATAATCTAGGACTTGCTGACTGACAGACACACAATCGATCTGAGAAATATCTACCACACATCCTTCCGTGACAACAAACTTCGATGTTTTTTTTGCAAACTCAATCTTGGGGGCTCTTCAAACTCAAAAGCCTATTGCGTTTTTTTATAGAATCAGTTTGTAACGAATATTTTACAATAAATGCAAGATATTTCAGTACGTCCTTGTTAAGATTGGAAAGTGGCCATGCCGTGCTAAAGGGTGAAAGTGGATTGGCACTTAAGCATAATATCATAAAACACAAATATAGCTGTAGTCGAGTTCATAGTGAAATCCTGTAATCCCTGTGGGGTAAGTTCAATGGACAGATCTGTGCTGTTTCTCTTATAATTAAGCACTTGGTAGTGTAAGGCTTTTCAAACCGAAACACTCCCAAATATTGAATCCAGACCCCCGAGCTAAACGCATTAAACAAAAGTATCTTTCCAGAGTTGAATGCGTTATTTATGAGTGGGTGAAAGATGTCTTGAAAATTTAAACAAATTCGAAGAACGATCAATCAACGTAGAAAGTATTATTCAATGTGAGGTAATAGATTTATTGCAATAAGGAATAAAAACTAGTGTGATTGACCCCTAACCTCATCCATTCAAATGTCTTGTTAAATGTAAGTGAAAAATTGTGGGTGTTAATAACGTGTCGAGAGACCACTGGTTTGTATACGGGCTGCGTTTAATCTTGTTATTGTATGGTGTAACTGGTTTATTGTTAAGAACTGTAATTAATATCTTTTACTTAGGTCTTCTTATAAACTATTGTTTAGTTCTTATCAGTTTTGTCACTTAATAAAGTTTTGGTTTACGTTTATAAAGAAAACTTTATTTTATACAAGCTGACCCGGCAAACGTCGTTTTGCCATGTATATTATTTCCAGGAAACATTTTTTTAGTTCCATAAAAATAACCTATGTACTATAATAAATAAAAGGGGTTGATCATACAGGGGTGACAATGTATGTATTTTTGTATGCTGTATAATATGCATAAAAAAATTCATAAGCATCAGTCGAGCCGTGTCGCAGAAGTATGGGAATTTTTTGAATTACTTTGAAAGTTCCGACTAGATTGACGTCTCTATTTACATCTCAATTCAACAGGTATTTGTGCTTAACAGCTAACATGTTGTTCTTTATCATAGGTATGATGCATCTTAGTATATTACACGTGTTCGTGGTCGTCCACACTGTTTTGTTTTAATTGGGAAAACGGTGCACACTTACCATTGAACCTTATTACCGTACTAGTCTTTGATACTTGGTCTTCTTCGGATTTCGGTCCGGAATTATGAAAAACTGTTCAATCACCTCCTCGCGTGTGAAAGAGTTGTAGATGTGCCTCATTAAGTTTATACGCCTCAGGACATTTAATAAATACTTTCTCTAATTTGACACTTAACACCATGTAATAACACATCTCGTAATTGATAGAATATTAATAGCATGTCTGCCTTGATTGATAGTAGCCTTTTAGCGTGAATTTATGATATATTTCATCAATTTATTTAATACAAGAACGTTTCTTTGTACTGGTCATGTATTGCTGTTTGGCTCTGTATGGTCCATACTCAATATCATCAATAAAATCATTTTTATTTTATAAATGATGAATATTAATAATATGGTTGAATATATTTAAAACTTTATCAATACAGATATAAGAACATTCTGTTAGGCTTATTAATGGATGTATGTTTCCGTTAATGCTGAATCTAAATCATCCAGAGATGGAGTGCAAGAAACTCCTTTCTCGGCTTTCTTGAAGAATAATAATAATTTCTTAAGATTATTTTCTATATTGAGTTACTGAAGGTAAATGATAGTGTTGATATGTAGAGCTTTAACCTATGCTTTATGGGTTTGTAGAAAGCGAATTTAACAAGCTTAAATTTACATAAAGGTCGCTAGGATATTGCGCGAAAGTTATTATATAATACACTTTATGTGTATAAATTTTGCTTTATGGAATAGAAAACGAATTGTATAGTTTATTTTATTAATGTATGTCTTGGTTCCTGTTCCGGGCAACAGCAATCGTTTCAAAGTTCAAAAATATTTTGCCTGTTAAAAATAGCAATACAGACCTTTTGAATGCTCTCATATATTCACTACAATTAATCTCACTTTTATATTCACGTATTACAGGTCTTGTCATCGAAGCACATAAACGAATAAATGGAATATGAGATATTTTTTCATAAGTAAATTTTTATTTATTATTATTATTTCAATAATACATGTTTACAAAAAACGCTATTTTAATCGATTAAGGTTTCAATTGTTATGTTTTAATTTTAATCTTAACTGTAATAAATAAATCTCACAGTTAATTTTATTTAATTAAATAATTGTGAAATCGAATAAAGAAAGCGCATTTCGTTTCGCGCGAGATATTATGCTATTTATTTCTTGACTAACAGTTGTCTGTGATTTTGTATTATCTGAATAGAGAATGGTGTCTTCTACAGTTTAGCTTGATAGTACTGTTACCTTTAAATAAATATTTAACTATATTCTCCTTATAATTGATTTAAAGTAATGATATGCAAATGTTAGATTAAAAAAATATTGTTATGCGTATGAAGATTTACTGATATTAAGTAATTTGACTACCAGACTAAAGTTTATTTAGAGAACTACGACAGTAATTTTGAAAAGCGATTCGTTACTATTAAAACCAATTCCTGTATTTGTTTCTGTAATGGTCTGTCCAAAATTTTTTATTTGGTACAAACATATAATGAAGCTCCTGACTTCGCTATCGTTATCGCTATTGTCACAAATCTACTGTGTCTTAACGCTAAGTGTGACTCCCGTACGTCAAATCCAATACATTTTTCACATACGAGAGTGTAAAATACTCTTTAAGCAATCAATTATTTAAATTAACAGACAAATTCCTCTAAATTGTATGTTGTATCGTATTCTTTTTCGAATGGGAGCATAGCACTATCATTATTAAGCTTCACTTATTTTGATATATAAGTATATAGCTCCGAGAAAGTGCACACATCAATCTAAATATGAACAATGGCACATTTCCTAAGCCTTTCACAGTAACATTGTCATAAAGTGATTTAATATCTAACATCTTATCTCACGCCTTGGCCAGTATTGTGCTTAATACTCTATTGAATTGCAATGACAAACTTTCCAGCTATATCCTGCTGTACAGCACCTTTTGATATAAAGATATATTTTGTTAATTGTATATATCTTAAACATAGATTACGGATAACTTGGCTGTGTTATAGAAATAAGTGACATTGTTACACATATGATTTGTGTTTAAAAGGGGATTATACTAGGCTCTATACTTTCAGCGAAGATTACGTCAATGTTTCATTGAAGCGAATTCTATGTAAAACGCATGTTAAATATACACTTAAAAATCTATTTAATGGTTTTTTTTTGCCACAAAACATTTTGCTAGTAACTCTCTAACGATGTATTCTATGTAATTTAAATTTTACAATTTTCTTAATCTACATAGTAATAAAAAATTACAAAAAAATATTCCTAGTGTATTTCGATACTATCACGGGTCACGAGTACTAGCTACCAGGCGTCAACTTAAACCTTTATTTAGCCCTTTTTACCTTTTTTTAAAATGAGGTGAAAATGCGCTTACGCAGGCCGGCGCCTTGGGTGTCGAGCTGGATGCGGTGACTGTGAGGCTGGGTCTACGTTCAAATCCCTCTGCTATTCAGAGGGGTAGCGAGACCCCACCCACTAAAAACACCTCAGCCCTTCAGACGCACTTAAGATGGGCCCTCGGGGTTCGCCAGGCATTCTACCTAAGGACCTGTTTTTACTTAGTAATATATAGTATTATATCATATACACTCAATATCTATCGTTTATAAGAAGCAATGACTTAAAGAATATTTACCCAAAACAAAACAATACAATCAAAAATATAAATTAAATTTTAAGTAAAGATAATCTTTGATTCCCTTTATTTTATAAGCTTTCAAAACACAAGTATTTACCCATTACCGATACCTATAGTTTTTTGTGGAGTACGTTGTAACCGGATTTCTGTGAAACACGGAGCAAAAAATTGGAGTATTTTCTAATTACAAAGGCCGTGAGTTCTAATCTCTTGCTATTGCTGCGGGCCAAAATTAAATGAATCTTTTGCATGTCTGCTACGCATTGACTAGTGCCTGCCCCAGATTTGTATTACCTATCGTTATTACAAACTTCGCGTAGCTTTAATGCTAAATAATTATAGGTTAAAATATTATTATTCAAATCGTGTTAAAATTAAAATAACATAAAACTGCTAACATAATTAAATATAATAGGTTAAATACGTATTAATGTGGTTCAAAGTTGATAAGGACATCATATATATTTAAAATTGTATCGTAAAAATCACAAAAATGTTGCGTGTACACGAAAATAATAGTGTAATTTACCAAACTGGCAATGACAGGAGTAAGCTCTGCACTTTGAGATTTTTATATAAATGTGGGAAACGGGCAGGAGTCTCTTCTGATGTTAAGTGATATCGCCATGGACATTAATGGGTCGGGTTTGGGCACCAGCCCTACGAGAACTACTTCTTTTTACTCTCAGTTTTTACTTTACCTTATTATAAAGTACTAATTCTCATAAAAACTTCCAATTATAGAGGCAAATAAATGTATTTGCCTCTATAATTGGAAGGTGCGTTAGTGAAAGTGAAAAAAAAAAGAGTGTGATGAATAAATGTTTCCTCGATTCATTTTAATATGTACAATCATAAATTACACTTCAATATTATGTATATAGATGACGGCATCTTTACTATTGCGTTAGCCTTTGTTAGTTCGATCGCAAAAAACGGCCATGGTTTTTCTTATTAATAATAGGTTGCTCAGGATAATGAACGATCTTGAGATATTTTCGTGATCGGCTTCTCTTAGCTAGGTCTTACTTCATCCGATTACAAAGCAAGTTGTTTTGTAAACACTTGTGATAATAAAGATGCATTGGGATGGAGATCCTAGCTTAAGGCTCGATTGTATTTTTTATTATGTAAGTTGGCTTTAAAAATTAAAACTCTTCCTTATAAGTTATGGCGGTTATATACGTGTGTAATGTCTTAATAGCGCATGGCCTATTTTCTAAATATTTACACGGGTTTGAATTAAGTCAAATTGCGAGTACGATTGGAGGGCTAGAATCTGCACTTCATTTAGTAATGATGTGCCCAATGTAGGACCAGTAGATACAATCTGGAATTAATAGCCTCAGTTCACTCTTAGCAAATAAAGAGTCTCGTAACTGCTGGAGTTTCTATGTAGGGTCTCAAAAGATGATGCAAGCTGAAATTGTAGCTAATGAAAGGGTGTTTAGCTAAGGTTAAGGTCTGTGGTGTTTATAAGATGAGTTGAGAAGTTTACAATAAAAAATCTGTTTTTTTATAATTTATGAATAGTTGGCCACCAAAGCCGCTGGTATACTTCGTTGTTAAGAATTCATGAATTGCAATCAATCAACTATTAAAAAATTGATGCATTTGTTGTAGTTGTAGTTTTAAAATGTAAATAAAGTATAATGGATTTGATTTTTTTTGATATTAAAGTTTCCTGGATCTCATGTATCGATCTCATGCAGTTTGAAATCTGAGTACATCTGCCGCATATTGTTTTTTTATCCTTTTACTTCAACAAGGTGCAATGGCACCTGCTTAAACCATAAACGGATGCATATTCGTTGATTTTTGAAAATAGACCCTATTTCTTCAGTACACTGTTGATATTTGTATAAGATTAACATTTTTTTTTACTATTCGCAGGTATTTAACTTATAAAGATTAAAATCCGGCGCAAATGTTACACTTTTTATATATCCTTATTATCCCGCAATACGTGAAGTTTAAAATCTAAAGCGTCGTATGCGTTTATATGATAGTAATGTCTCTTCACGCCAACACCGAAATATTAACACATCCGCCCACAAGAACGTAATTAATGTTCTGAAACAACTGTAGAAAAGCTCTTACTCAGTAACTTCCAGTTTGCGACAAACGCGCTATTATTATTAAGGGAACGGGACCAAACGGGCAGAACTATCTGATGTTAAGTGATATCGCTAAGGACCTTAAGTCGAACTCGTTCGGAAATATGTACTTCGAACTGTCGAACATGGAACATCTAAACAAAAACCCTTTCTCCTCATTTAATAATTGAGCGGAATGACATCTCGATGACCTCCAATACAAAAAAAAATTAGCTGTCAAATTCTATTGTTTTGGTATTGTAGAAGCGCTTTTTATTCTATTACAGTACAATGCCAAACACTTAATCTACTTAGAACATTTAGTTAAACTTATAATAATATACAATTCGGACTTTAAATACATATAGCCTGATACTGTATGATTTTCCTCCTATGTTGACGTAGATAAAAGTTAGAGTTGTATAAATTGAAGCAATCTCTTAGTTGTTTCCTAAGACCATTACTCGTACGTTAAAGTTTGTAGCGGTATAATAATAATTACAGTTATTTTCATATGCACAGAAATTATCTCCGGAATTTGTTAATATTAGAGTCATTGTGCAATGTGTTAAATTATAGTCTAAAGTAATCTGATTACTTCGATAGTGCTCTTAGGGAAAGTTTATGGCGGGTAGGCGATTTAGTAAAACATTTAGTTCTTTTGTTATTTTATACGCTGTACTATACGTCGTATATAAGTCGAAAGTTCTAGGATTCGTGTTTAGTTTATGTTAATAGCTAATCTCTCTCGGATTTTGTTTTATTCATAAATAATAAGTATCTATCGTTTACATAATCCTTATACATTTCATTATATATTTTTTTTAATTAACGATTATTTATATTTACGCCCAACCTTAATAAGAAAGACCCAGTTAAGGGGCAAGCGATCCATTAAAAAAAAAATATTTGAGAATTGAATAATTCTGACATATTACATAACTCACGTAAACATTTACGATCGTGTGAGATGGGTGTGAAACCGATACATATCATTTCATAACTCGGTCGAATCGATCACGTTATCTGTTTAATTAAAGAGAATGTATAGATATTTATTTTATTGTTATATAAATATATCACTGAATTTTTTGTAAACTAATAATTAAAAGCAATTATGCAAAACAAATGCGAGTTGACAGGTCCTTGATAGGATTTTGTATGTATATTCTATTTGTAGAACAATGTTTCAATAAATGAATTAATTATTTATAAGCTATTGATTTTAATGTATGTATATGTATTTATAACATGGTAAAGTTTTAAAATATATACACGTCGAATTGTTAACCTTCTTCGAGTTTATTTACAATCAATTTTGACACGAATTTTCTCAAATTAATTACATTTTTGCTTATGAAAAATATACTATATTTGTAAACTGAATAACAGAATCTTCTATGATTCTATCCTATTATCACATAAGTATTCAGGGCGTATTACAGTTATAATGAGCAGTACATGACAAGATTATATCAGCTAGTAGTTATAACGTGACATGTCACTTTAACTTCTCTTAATGGTGATTTTTATTGCTGGAAACTTTTTAAATACATATTAAACATTCTAATTACTGGTTAAATGAACTTTGGTCTAAGTAATACTTTTTTTAAATGCAGTGAGCGTATTTTGTTTCTAATGCTGTTAAAGCCATAATTCGTCGATACCTCATTAGGAAACAAAAAAATTATCGTGAGAAATGAAGATTCCCGCTAGAATTTTGTTGCGTGTTATAAAACAAGACCTGAAGCTCGGTGTTTATCGTTCATGTAAATAACGCCATGGAGCCTCTGTCGTCTCCTCTATGCTCAGACGAGTGACAAATAGAGGTTTATAATTTTTATTTCTCCACATTAAAAATAATTTAATATTTTTTTGGGTCTTATATTTTTACTGCTAAAACCGACCCCGGTGTTATATTATATGGAGTTTCTGCTATTCAAATGAATTATGAAGTGTTAACCCACCACTGTTTTACAATTATTTACTACTTCCATTCTAATCGTAATGACAATAATAGCATACAAACATAACAATCTATTTTATGTAACGAAATTAAGGATCACTTTCACGTACGCATTATTTTATATCGTTAAATCGTGCTTCCGGTTGCACTATTTACGTAATTTGTCCCATCTGTTAATAAAAAAAGCCAAGTTGAGCCTTTAAGAGCAATACTAATAATTTTAGTATAGCTAGATTATTTGCATGCTGAGTTTAAATAAAATTAGTAGCGCTACATTTGGGGTCTGGGCCTCAGATTTATGTATCTAATCTATCTAAACGTTGCACGTTTATGTTATTAGTAAAATAATTTTCGATTTGAGTAATAATAGCACGTGTAAAACATTCCTAAGTGTGTTTTTAACAGGCTTCTGCCTGATTTCGACATGTAACAATTACTGTCTCGATGCTCGAGATATGTTTATTATTGGCTTTGTTCGTTTAAAGGATAACGCGCAAAGCGTAAACGATCTAAAATTAATGTAGGTAAATATCGAATCAAATAGTTTGAATAATTTTGTGGAAGCTAAGTAAAGTACTACTGTAGAACATTTTTTTGTCTGCTTTTATATATGTTTATTATTGGCAATGTTTTAGTCGCTTTAAAATCCGGAAACAACTAATGTTTATTTGACTTTGTTAGGATAAAGCTCATGCGATTGATTAACGAAGCGACTATTTTTTCTCCATTTGTAGAAAGTCTAGTGGTAGACTTGTTTTTGTTCCGCACTATCTTGTACCGAGACATACATTTGTACCGGACATAACTACTTGCTAATCGGAAAGTGTATGTTAAAGTTGATTGCTAACATCGTTTATAAATGTTTGAACACAAGAGTCAAAAATATTATATTAATTTTAAAAGTTCCATTTTTAATACAGAAATTCTTCAGTTTTAATCGCTGACGAGAATATTTACAACACTAACTCAGATTCATACAGATTAAAATTGCTGAATCTCTTATAAATATTGACTGGTATTCTTTACTGAAAGGTGGTTGAAGACAGGCGTAAGCCGAGATTCGCCTTTGGCAAGGAGATAATCGTATTCAGAAACATTGTTTTTGTCAAACTTCATTGTCTGGCTTCTTTAGTTTTTAGTATGATTTTATAAAAACTAATCTGTGAAGCCAGATAAAATTGTAATTAAGTATTCATTGCAAAAAATATTTACACAAATGAATATCAAAAGTTGTTATAAGCATTTAAACATAATTAATGAATTTTCTGTATATGTGTAATCCTTTTTTTTGTAAAACATTATTAAGCCACATCTACACATCTTGTATTACTACTTTTATATTTTCTTGTCTCTAGATTGTTTCCTAACTATTACTATTAACTATAAATAAACTTCTGGATCATAAACATATATATCAAAAAGCGTATTTATAGTTAGCTTAAATTTTTTTTTACATTTATTGTTTATCAGTAAATCATGTCAATTACTAACTTACATAATACGCGTATGCAAAAATAATAACGATTGTAATCGCAAACGCTTCGTAACACTGAAATGTCACAAGACAGATTTACGAGATTATTTATATTGAAAAGGCTTTAATTTAATTTGCCGTGTATGTTCGTTAAAGAATACAATCTCTCTGGGCCCGTTTCGTCTTTCACAAACACATTACATAGTCATCATAATATATTCTCATATATTTGTTTATTTTTATTTATTTATTTTTCTTTTTTTTAAACCAATTGTGTTGGTTGATTAAACTTTGTAAATTTAAAGAAGAGCGAAGCTTCCCTGTCACAGGTCTCTGACTTACTAGGGAGGCTTCTATCTGAATTGTATTGTACATATATCTGAACAAATAAAGAATTTAAAGAATTTAAATTTAAAGAATGTGTTAAGTTGCGCAGAAGCGATTTTAGGTATCAGGGGGCGGCGGGGATGTCGATCGCGTGATTGGTAAATCAGTTGACGTTTGTGTCTGCTGCCCAAACTTTCTCCCACTCCCTTGTTTAATTCTCAATAAGTTTGCCGGTATCTGTACAAATTAACGTAAAACTTGGATATCTATGTTTCTTTACCAAGCTGGTAGTTGGCATAAACTGTGACACTCACTAATATTGTTATATTAATATTATTTTTTAATTATCTGTGGTTTGAAGTAAGGGCCGACGGCTAGTATGTTGTGAAAGTAATAACTGGTTGCAATATTTATTATTCAAGCTCATTAAGCACGGGTAACTTAATATTTCGGTTTTTAAGGATATTTTTATAAGACAGGTTAAGATGTATACTGTTTTTGTCTTGTAGTAGCGTTGTGGTTAGTGCGGTTTGATTGTAGATGAAAAATATTATATTAAAGGCAGTCGACGTATGTTTTTTAAGTTAAAAATATATGCAGACATGAAAGAACAATATGTATTTTTAATTGTTTACATTCATTACGTGTTTTTGTTTACATTTTTCTAATGGGTTATTACTTATTACTACGTTGTAATATATAATAGAGCAGTTTCGTAGCGGCTAATTCTAGAGCGAATATCTTAATTTAAAATAATTGTAATAATTAATTTTATACATAAAACTTTAAATGCGTAAAAAAATCCAGCTCGATTTCAGGTGTGTGGTATTTAATTTATTTATTGCAAGTCATAAATCTTCTAAACCGGTCATTAAACCGGCAGTGAGCTACGTTTATTTTTTTCTCTAATCCCATTATAGTTTTATACTTTCAATTACGGTACTATTTTAGCTGAATATGTTTAAACATATTTTACGTAAAATGTATACGGTACATACGTCACTTAAAGGCCAGCCATCTTTTACCACCACTCGCGCTTATCCTTTCAGAGTTGAAAATATAGATTGATTAGAATAATCTTGACAGACTCTCAACAAGTTTAATTATCTAGTCATATAATATCTACCGAGATCTAGTATGAATCTTCACAAAGCTCTACGAATAATAAAACATTATTATTTAGCAATAGGCTGTGGCTCTTTGATTTTCAGACTTGGTGATTACGTGAACCGTTATTTATTTACTTTTTTACACATATTACCCACAAATTGTCTATGCTTGAAAACGAAATGCAGTTTCGAGGATTCCTACAAAGAATTAATACGTTTATGTACTCTTATTTTTTAGAGCTTTGCTTACTTTTCCTTACACGAGGAAGGCAGGGGGGGGGGATAAATCGCTGTAAATCTGCTTACGTAATACTTGACGGCCCCTATGTTATATTTAATTAATTATTTGTGATTTCCTGTAGTAAATTTGGTCATAGATCAAAGGATGTAGTTGTTTTACCAGCAAATGCTGTCTCTTAACGTATTACGTATCCGTACGTATATTAACAACAATAATCAAAGATGACTCAAGTTTACCACAACTTAGCTTTATATCTAAACAACACTTCACAATATTCATAATTGTTATTTTGTTACAGGTAAGGATCTATGATTATATTGTTTGGTATGTATACTCTCATTTCGGTCCGGTTCGAACAGAATCCCATCGGGTTTGTTATTTCGAGGGAGGAGAGCTCTTGTGCCTGTAGTCTATAAGCGATCTATGCTAATCTATTAAGAGATTATTGTAATATAACTAAATTAATTGATCGATTGAGAATGGCTAAACCAGTTTGAACTCAATGAATTGTTAGAAGGCTTTTTTAGTCAAATTTATTTCGTCCTTGAGATCAGTCTATACAAGTTTTATTTTTAGATTTCATCTATGTGTTTAAATTGAGGTCTTGTATTTTCTACTATAGAAACAAGCAAAGTTTAAGAAAAAAACATATATCAAATAAATATTTTTTTACTAATATTGCTAAATTAAACCAAATAATTTTTATCACAATACCCGTTTTTTGTTATTGATTATAGCAACAATACACGGAAATCGCAACTCATTCACCCAATATGATGGTTGAGAGATTCTGATTAATTATTTTTTATCTATGCTCAAATATTGTTTGTATTCTATATTTGTAAAGAGAAACAGATGGTTTATAAATGAATGTTGTAATATTATTAATGTATTTTTATCGTATAATTATTTAAAAAGGTAGTTAATTTACACGTTTTAACGGCAAGGTCGTTTCTAGTCTACTGATTCGGCCGTGAATTAACACGAGCATTCGATTCAGTCTTATCTTCTCACTAATTATTTTATATATAAACCTCTTCCAAAGTAAATTGTTGCAATTACCACAATAGCAAAAAATTTAGGTTACCCTTGTTCAGAGTAAACTTTGTATATATAATCAATTCATAATGATAACGAAATCTGCGAGTAATTCCATTACATGACCTCTATTAATAATATTTTTTTTTTGCATTGCGTGCATTCGACTTCCTCATTACTTTGGATTAAAGTGTTTTTAATAAATAAATATTTACGACGTGCGTCGTTCCACAACTGAGTGTTTTCTAAGGCAAATTTTGCCACGCACCACCACTAAGTGGAACCAGCTGCCCACTGAAGTATTTCCGAATCAATTTGACTAAGGGTCCTTTAAGAAAAGAGCGTACCAATTCTTGAAAGGCCGGCAACGCACTTGCGAGCCTTCGGGTAATGCGAGTGTCCATGGGCGGCGGTATCACTTAACATCAGGTGAGCCTCCTACCCGTTTGCCTCCTACATAAGACAAATACCCGTATTCGTTCGTCACCAACAGTGGGTTTCGATCTTATATGTGCAATAAATCATCTTTAAAGAACTGACGACATTTCCGCGAATTTATTTTACTTTTTATTAATTATTAATAATTTCGAGCTTTCACTAGTCTTTATAATCGCCGATTTTATGGTAGCATCAAGCCGGTTTTTTATTGAAATATTACCGTTATTATGCTGAATATGAGTAATTATTAATTTTACGTTTATAGCTTGGGAGGGGCAATGTATGATATTCCAGCCAGTATACGTAATAATATAATGTACATGTACAAAGTATTGTTATTCCGTTTTACTGAAAATTATGCTTAATGCTTATTAATGCGAAGTAGGTGCCTTATTCCTTATGAAAACCTAATCCATCGACTTTATTGCAATACAAATAAACAATAAAAAAAAGTATTTTAATAATGGGCTCAGTACCGAGCTTAAATCTTGTAGTTATAAAATCAAGTAATGTTGGTTTAAATGTTAAATTATTTTATAAGGGATATCATATAAAGTTAAAGTGAATTTCCCAAAAAATCCTTTTATCGTCATATTACGAAACCATATTGTTTGTCATTAGAGCATTAGCTCCCCTAACAGTGAATGTTTGTCCATCTGGTCGCGGCTCACATGATCGACAGATGCTGATACAATACGCCATACATTTAACCTATAATTTGGACATCTCGATCCAATTACAAGCCATTAAATTAAGGAAATCGATTAATTGATTACTAGTTTTTATCTGTTTAAAATTGTTATTAGGTACTACTTTATTGATACATCGTTTTTTAAATTAAATACATTGTAGGCCTAAACAATTCCTTACGCAAAACCCGATATTTAATGGAAATAAAGCTCTATAATCTTTTAACCAAAACCATAGCAAGACACATTCGAATAGTGTATAGAAAGGTTTTGAGCACACTACTCTAGGGTATAGAATCGCATGCTTAACCACTAGGCTAAATATGCACTAATCACTAAGAAACGTATTTTCACTTTACTCTTAATGTGAGTTCACTTCCTGTTTGCACACAAATGACACGCATATACATTTGCAAATAATAAATGAGTTAACCACAAAACTTTCACGCATTATGTCACCTCAGTTTCGATGGTTTTGAGATATGACAATTGCATTATTAATTGGACTCATTTCATATCCTGAACTGAGATGGCATCCGTGACAAATACAATGTCTCGTGTGACGTGACGTAATCGCTTACTATCCTTATAGTTAAGTGCCAATATCTAAACCGCGGTCGTGCGTTAGAAGCCCGGCTACGCACCAATTGTTTTTTTTTATGTGCACAATTCTTGTTACTCCGAAAGTAGTAACTCACAAATCTTTGAACCGCGCTAAAATGCGACATGCACTACGTATATTCAGAGAATATTTAAATTGCGTACAAAAACGTCGAGATAGCTATTGCTATTAGAGTTACAGAATAAAAAATAAAGAAATCAATGGCGCTACAACCTTTTTAGGTCTGGGCCTCAGATTCTGTATCTGCTTCATGATCATTTGTTAATCAAATAGGCAAGTAGGTGATCAGCTTTCTGTGCCTGACGCACGCCGTCGAGTTTTTGGGTCTAAGACAAACCGGCTTCCTTCACCGTTCGAGCTCATGTTAAATGCGCACATAGAAAGAAAATCCATTGGTGCACAGCCGGGGATCGAACCTACGACCTCAGGAATGAGAGTGGCACGCTGAAGCCACTAGACCAACACTGCTCATGAGAGTGATTTGTTTTATAATAGTTTAACAGTTTAACAGTTTCTAATAGTTTAACAGAAATGTGATATTTTGAATATACACAAAAAATACATGTGTCAAACACAGCAGGAGTCGCCACTGACTTGCATTATGTACATGATTAATTAAACACACGCAGAAGTGTGATCTATGTACTTATTATAAATGCGATATTTAATTATACAATTCTGGTAACTCACTTGCAACGCTATTATAAAGGAAAATTATTTCAAAAGATTCAGACGCATTCTATATTCAAATACAAGTGCGTCACTTGTCACTAGAGCAATAGTGACCGATCATATTCGAAATTCAAATATTGGAGTGTACCAAACAATGGAAGAATCATGCCGTGAATTTTCTCTTTCTTTGACCTATATTTTCAATTATCTTTCAGCTCTATTTGTACTATGCTAAAATCTATAGCACTAACAGTATTTATATCTTGGTAATTTGACAGTTTATGGCTTATGTTGTGAGTTTATCTTAGTGAATTATCATTATCGGTAGACAAACCGTACCAAATGCAATAAAAGGAGTATAAATCTATCAATTCTTGAGAACAAACTGTCTGTGTTCATTAGTTCAGCGTGTGGGGCGGATGCAACTTAAATTTATATGGTGATGCTGGTCATAGATTAATTATACTATAGAGATAGAAGTCTAAAACATCTTTTTTTTTTAAATTATATAATGTTAAAGAAATGTGGTCTTATTTAGTGCAAAAAAATATGATCGTAATTGGACAATGTACGTGATTTTAATGTAAGAGCTATTTTTTACCTTTTAGAGAAAAAAATAGGAAATTAAAAAGCATGTGTGTACTTATGTACAAGCGTTAGAATTTATACGACACTAATAAAAAAAAACACTAACAATAATAAAAAAACCATGACTAGGTTCAGCGATTACTTCATAGAAAATGTAGTAAGGTGTCAGGGTGTCGGTTTTTTGTGACTGTATGCGCGCGCATCGTAAAAATTTACTTTCATCATTTATTCACTAACACGCCATAAATTTATTTTTATAAAAAAACATAGTATAACTTATATGAAAAACCTTCTAATGTGTATCTAGGTACAATATTATGCGAAACTAGATAATAAAACTTAAACTAAAAACTTATATAAGCTTAACTTAAAATATTAAAAAGAGTAGGTACTAATTGAAAAAAAAAGCGGTAACGGAATTACAATTTTATACATTATGCGACCTCTGTTATGCACTGGTCTATAATTCTTTGTGTACATTCAAAATATCACATTTCTGTTAAACTATTAGGGGATGTGGGCAAACAATCACGTGCTCTGGGGTTGTTATGACACTTGACTGGTGCTCAAGTTAACCCTTATTAAATCTAAAGTGGAAATTATAAATAACGCATATTAAATTATTTTTCCATTTAATTTTAGGTATTGTTCGATTCAATTATTATATTTCGTCTCTTTCTGACACATTGTTTATACTGAAATGAAAAGAGACAGTGTACGCTGAAACGTTGCAATTAGATTTAGATCAATAAGGGGGTTTTCTTAGCTGGGCAAGCAATGTTGACGTAGTGACTTCAGCATATAACTCTCATCCCAGAGGTCGTAGGTCCGATCCCCGGATGTGCGCCAATGGGGACTTATTTAGGATTGTAGCGTCACTGGATAATTATTATTAAAAAAGAAGTGAAATGTTCCATATATTTATTTTTAGGCCTACCTATGAATGTATAATATATAATAGAAATATGGTAATTCAGTCGAAGTTTACTCTTATATTAGCGGAAATCCGCGCTTAGTAAGAAAATACCGCTTGTGAGAGTCTCACGCGCAAGGCTCTAGGCTAAAAGTTGTATACGTCATTTAAAAGTTCTTACTTACTTATACTATGTACAGATATAATTTAAGGTTAAATATTAATAACTACGGAAGTACAGTTTTGTTCTTGAATAATAAATTGCTGGAATAAAACATGCAACCACATTAGACCAATACAAAATAATTATAATGAAAGAAGCCTTATTAATTTCTATATTTATTTGGTAGGTACTCCTGATTTGATTAAAGATTTCGTAATGCTTGATTATTGTAAATAATTTTTATATATGTTGTATATTAAGCTACACAAGGTTGTTTACTAAGGCATTTAATTAACACAAAAACCTGTGTTGCGTGATTGAATTTCAAATATTTCGCGAAAAGTATAGCTTTTTTATTTGGCCTCTTTTGATGTGACCTAACCCTTTGACTATCGCTTCGATTGCATAGGTTTTAAGGTTTCATGAAAACCCTAAAATGTTGATGTTTTTGAAATGCGATAATGTACTTGGAGAAGAACAATTTCTTTGGAGTTTCCTCAAATTACACACATACTAAAAACCTTAATTAATATTATACTAAAAAATAGTTGCTTTAAAATACAGTTAGTAAGTCTGAGATAATGCGTTATATTTAGATTTCTTTGCTCATATTACGCTTCACAATTTGTTACAAACAGTATAAATCAGAGTTCTATTTGATATAGAAAAGAGCATCATCGCAGAAAATTGTGACGGTAGAAGTACAAAACGTACACATTTAACGGATAAAAAGGCATTACTTTTTTATTAATATAAATATATAATTAATATTTTAAACAAATTTTGCGTACTAGAAATACATAAATATTAATGTGCTAATTAAATCAACTAAATATGGTACAATATCAGTCCACAGTGAACGACGCACACATAAGAACTTTATCCTGTATTAAAACACTAGTCAGCGGTGACTAACCAGATATAATACCGGGAAACCAATGGACAATATCCATGTGCACATTAAAGTGTTCTAGAAAATTTGTCATGCACAAGCGTTAAAATTGTTCTTAATTATGTTTCCAGTAATGCTTTTGTTAAACTGATTTGTGCTTTGGGACATTGTGACACAAAGGTTCAAAAATAATGTAAAAAATTGCACTTCAAATAAACAACAAAACACTTGGAGTTTTTAGATTGTCTCGGAGCTTCAGATTATATATACTTCACACAGTAAGACGTAAGAACAATACACTATTATGAGGTATTGGTATAGGGCTCAAGATAGAAATTCAAGTAGTTCCAAAGGCAATTTCGCCTAGAAAGTGTGCCGCGGCATTCTATGTTTTTCTAAACACAAGATCTTCACAAACGGCTCAAACAATTTACATCGATTAACCTACTCTATGTCGATGTTGCACGGCCCTAAATCATTTAAAATTTTGTTCCACACTTGTTATTTGCCAACTTTCTCTTTTACTTAGACGTGACACTAACGATTATATTGCCATTACCATGAATATTGTTAAAGAGATGAATTTCACTATACCAACACAAATTGCCTTATTTTTAGATGTAAACATTCTTAGCTTTGAAGCTGCATTGTGTGCCATATTTAGCCGAGAATTCGACGTATACAGAGCAATCGAGACAAATTATTTTACAACCAATAGTTTACTGTGGCTATTAAAAGGTTTTACAATTTCATCTTAAGTCTATCCGTCCTTATTTTTCGCAACAATATTTTGTCTATTAATTTCAAATAATTTTACACTTAAGAAAATTAAACTAAGGCATTCGGAATTTTGCGTTGTGAGACTTCAAACATCACCAAAATTAATAAAAGAAGTGTTTCTTAATTAATTTAATCAAATGTTTTTAGATGAAGATTTCTAAACTAGTTTTTTATTTGTATTTTAATATGCCATGATTCAAGCAGAATTTGCGTTTCTTACATGATTTGACACTTTAAAAAATAAATTTAATAATTTTAAAGTGTGTTGTGGCAATTAAGTAGAAATCATAAATACTTTACTTATTGATTGATATTACTCATGTCATAAAACATTATCAAAGCTTATTTGTACGGCCAGTTTAATATCCGATGGTAATATTACATTCATAAGCTATATATAGGTTACAATATATTCCCCAATAAAGTAAATATGATAAACGTTATCAATAAGCCGGCTTAGATACAAGCTGAATATTGATCTGGATGTGTTCGTTATTTACGTTCACATGAAATATGTAAAATATCGTCGAATCGTTTAGAATCATTATTTGATAAGTATAATTTGTTTTCTGTTTCAAAATTTTGAAATAATGGACTCTATATGTCAATATATTTAGTTTAGCTAGATTGCTCAATTCATTGCTATATGGCCTAAGCATTAAAAAAACAATATTTTCTTAAAAACTTTTCCTAATATTCTACCGGATTTTATTTACGTGGGCCGATGTTTAAATAATTAAAAACAATGTAGCATCAGAAAGTTTGTGATTGGAATCAATGTTCCGTAAAATGATATATTACGATTGTAATGTATTATTGTGTTGTAATCTCACCATTAATCAATACATTTATCATGACTCTTCAATATTCGTTACGTGAGGTTCAGACAAGGGTCAAATTGTCTCCGGTATACTTTATACTAAACGTTAATTACATTTTTCTATTTTTAATACAGCTATTCTGTTAATATCATTTACCTGTTGTGATATCTCCTATGGATCAACACTAAGCCAAAAGATTGCCATATTAAAATAATGTTTTTACACATTTATAATCGATTCATTTATAGAAGAGAGGGTAAAGTAGCAGGTGGCTCACCGAATGTCTGCCGCGCACGGACACTCAATGCTAAAAGATTTGCGAGTGCGTTGTCGGCCTTTTAAGAATTAGTTCGCTCTTTTCTTGTCGGATTCTAAGTCGAATTGTTTTGATCTATATGTCCAAAAAATAAATATGTTTGGTTTTCAGTCAGTCAGTTCAGTCACTTAGCTGCCTAGTTCTTTTACTATCAATATAATGTCTGTCACACTGTGTTAATCAGTTGCACCGATGTCATATTATATGGCCTTAATTAATAAATATGTGAAAGTTGCGGTATGAACATCGTAATCAGAGCGACGTGTGGCTTGAAGGGTTTTAAAGGCGTTAGGTCTTTGTAACACTAGGAAGTTAAGTGATCTACTTGATGAATACAAAATTGAAGCATATCTTAATTATAAAACTGACTCAATAGCGGGTAACAAATGAAACAAAGGATTTACTGCTTACATCCGCTAAAAATAAACTAACTTCGGCCAAATTTTATATCGCTCGCTGGGTAGACCCACAAAAAAGCCAAAAAGTTAGGTAAAACAGTCTTGCGACCCCGTCACTGTAAATTTATAATAATATTTACATAGCGGGCCTTCTTTATTAACTATTCCTACGTTATATTAGCCTTCATTGTTTTTAATCCGCGTTGTACTTTCACGAACTTGACAAATAAGCCACTTGCGCTTGCAATTGTGGCTTGCACGACGACGTGAGTACTGAAAATTGGAAAACATTGATACCCTTTGCAGCTTCTTATGTAAAAAAGATTTCGCGTCTGTGGTGGCTTTGAAAACTATATACAGAAATCGTCTGTTATTTTATGAAAATAATTTACTTATGATTGTTTGCAAAGATGATCCACGTATAGAAAAAGTTTTAAGTAATGAACAATGTCAAAAGTCGCATTATTTAATTAATGTTCACAATTAATTATTTAATTGTAATAAAGTAAGTTATTTATTATCTTAATATTTAGTTTGATAAGGTTAGTATAAATTCTACACCATCTTTCCAACGTCTTTAGTCATATACATTAATTATTTATCTTTGTAGTTAGATATAATAAGCATAGTTTCTATCTACAAACGCACAGTAATGTACTTGGCCTTAATTCACGTACTAGATATTTTCTCATAGGTTTATTGACCGGTCATCAATTTTATCTCTTCGTTATCGCCTTCGGTTTTCTCATAAGCTAACACTTGAAATTTAGAATGATGTTTAAATGATGAAGTGTGATACAATATCTTTTTGTGAATATTATGAACAGGCTTTATGATTTGTTGTGAGGGAATGATCGTTGTTCCAACAAAAATATACAAACGATAACAATGATAGTAATAATTCTATTACAACTAATGAAATTCTGTAATAATCTTAGTAGTAATAAGGTAAAATGAAATAATTGTATTATTTGTTTTCATGTCTATGATAATAAAAGCCTTTTGTTAAACGTTATCTAATTTAACCGATTTCTGTAAAGTTGCATATAATAGATCATTTTTCGAAAAATAAGGTCATTAAGAAGTTTTACTTTTTACGTGTACGTACGTACACCAGAATACGCACACATTTTTTTAAACTTTTCAAATTGCTGATTGTTACTGTCGTTTAATAATTAAACATTTTGACTCTTGGCACTTCCCTATGGGTACAATTAACAATACTCATATTGTTTTCAATTACAACGCCAGGGTCTCAGATATTAGTTAGACTCAATTTAGTTTTAATTATTAGAGCTGACAATATGAGTAACGTTTCAAGCTTTGTTGTGACCTGTGTAAATTGGTATGTGGGATCTACCAGCACAACCTTAACAATTGCGATGATCGACTCACTAATTATTCTAGTTGTAAATAACGTCATTCAATGGCAAGAAACGTGAAATGACATGGTACGAAAACAGTCTTCAAATCAGAATCGGAATCTATTATTTAAATTTCTATCGTATTTTATTGAAGAAACTTGGTGTGGTGTATACGAGGAAGCTTTTAAAATAATTAATACCTTTTGTAGTACAATATTACTTAGGCAATAATGTTGGCATAGCGCCTGCTTAAATCAATTGAACAAGGGCAAAAGACCCACGAAACTTTGCCAGGTTGAATTTTAAATAATCGTTCTTAAATTCACCGAAATTTCAGTTGAAGTAAGACTAAAAATAACTATAAATATAATAATAATTTGTCTTTTCATCAATAAGGTTTGTTTTTATCTTAATAGGTCATATGACTCACGTTCGCTGATCTCATCCTTATTATTGTTGACATTTAAATTATTATCTTAGAAGCTTTTTGCTTCCTCTGAACATTATTTGTATACGCTTTTAATAACAGAATTATGTATAAATTAGTGGACCCGATGGAAGTGGTCTTTTATACAAGTCTTATGTTTTAAAAGACAACTAATTGTAAATCTAAACGATTCTCGAATCCACTTTTAAAAAATCATTAAAATCTGTTTAGACTTAATTACAAATTAAAGATATACTCATACAGTAGCAGTAAGTAAAAACCTCAACGACAATAACAAATTAATCTTCTACCTTATGTTTTTGTATTTTTATTATATTATATTTTTTTATACATGTTTTGGCACGGTTTACACCTTCCTGAATTTCTACAAATATTTCAAGATCATTATTAGCCAAACTGGTCCAGGCATTCTCCAACTTAGCGAATGAAAAGAACATATAACAAATTATATATATATTAAAATGATTTTATATCAATTTCACTCTTACTAAGAATGTAGTTCACTTCATTTAATAAAAGGAACAAAATTCAGCTATTAACATGCTAATTCAAAAACATTTATAATTTTTTAAAGTTTTCCTGACATTAAAATCATAATTTTCAGCAGTACTACTTTTTCACGAAAAAACAGATAAAACAAGATAAAACAGAAAAAAACGGATTAAATTGCAGGTAACATACAAAATAAATGGTATAATGAATATTACCTAACGCAGTTTAATATACTATTAGGCAACTTCAACTATCGTAACCTAACTTCAATAACACCCAAAACGTTTCAAATGGCATCACAATTCGCTCAAGGTAGCCTAATTGCTTGCCAGAACACCGTAGTCGTGACCCTCAGTTTCCGGCTGCGAAGTGCATTAACAAATTCATACACCGTGAAGCGAGTGGAGATCGTATTAATACATAATAACTATATCCGTGTAGCACTGTAGATCTTTTATATAATAATAATATTGAAACTCAGTATTCATGACAGAAATATGGTTGTGACATAATTAATCTATCTCTAGTCCTCACAATAGGGAGTCCCCCACCCTTTGTTGTTGGTAACTAGATTTCATATATTCCGTGGTACATGTTGGATGTTTAAAACAGTTTATTTCAGAAAAAGTAGTTTTTGTGTTACATCTAATCAAACAAAAGTCGAATAAGATCTCATGTATGCGTGAATGATTGTGTGCGTATAATACACTCTATATTTGAGAGTGATATTTTCTTTATAGGCAGATGTCCGTCCCTGACACACGACGTCACTTTTTGGATCTAGACTAAGAATTAATCAATACACCATGTATGTTGTAGGTTAAGATAGCGTAAGTCTTGACTTATTATGGTCCTTTTAAAAACGACGTATAATTTGGATACAAATACATATTCGCTAAATACCTATTTACTTACTTTGTTTCAGGTAATTACTGGATACAATTTAGCACAATTTGTTTGAACATCACTGGTATGACTTTTTTATAATGTTTAAGTTTTGTTATTACAAAACAAACTATGATATTTTTTTTCCATTCGAGAGTTAACATTGTTATGATACTTTAAGCTGTATTCTTATACGATGAATAAAACAGGTATTCGTCGCCTTCTGTCATTCCGGTAGTAGAAAGCTTAACACAAATCTCTATAATAACTTCATTATCTGTATCAAAAGGATCTACAAAATCGCCTCAAGCGCATAGGAAGCTTATTATTAAACGACTACCGCACATTGAATTGTAAGTATCGCCGGTGGCCGCAATTGTATAGAACTATCTGATCTATTTGATTTATTAGATTGTAAACGGCGCTTTGATTTCTAAGATTCAGATAAATTTTCGTAAGACAAATATAACGCCTTATTATTTAGATCAATATAAATTTAGAAAGTTGAATGAAAATCAATGTCAATAGGATGAAGGATGTTATTATTTACATATTTATTCGAGACTTTTGGAATAAATATGTAAATAAATAATAACATCCCTAATGCTACTGTACAAATTTCTGTGTATTTCCTATTGTACAGCTAGTGTAGAAACTTCATCAGATAGTAACGACGACTTGCGGTCTTTTAGTAATACCGAGGTAAAGCCTCTCCATAATTATGACCTTCGTCTAATATCTTCAAAATCGAACTAGTGAAACACGAAACGTTTTAACAAATTATCTTACATTAAGTTTATTTGATAAATACAGAGTTTCAAATGAGCTTTAATGATTGCAATTGAAGAATCTGTAACTTATAAAGTTACGAAATTTATCTTTACGCCAAGAATAGTAATTATAACGTCGGAAAGCCCACACTTAGAAATAACCGCTAATATTGCTTTACAATTGTAGATATTTAATTGATAGATCCTTAAACATTTAAAACTTACTTTGAGAAGATCGTTATCTGACATGACAAGTTCGTTATCATTAAACACTGACTGTATTTTTTATTTAATGTAGTTTATTTAATACCTTTAATACTCTCGTTTAAATTATAAATTTCTTATTTTTTCTATATTAGTCGATAAATGGTATCCTGATTAAACGATAAAATTTAATTAATTCGACCATGGTGACAACTTTCATCCCAACATAATGTTGGCTTATGTAAATTTCTGTCAGTTCTCAATGAATAGAAATTAACAATGTTTCCTTTAGCCTTACTTTCCCTTTTCACTCGCGTGAAATTAAATATAACATAATCATGATGCGTTGCGGCTTTGCCACGGATTCATAAGGAAATTGTTCGGAACGTTTAAACTTGACAGTAGCACTTACAAATACCTCTCACTTAATATTTCAGCTCACTTTCATCTCTAATGTTAAGCAAAAAGTTAATGGTTTTGATAACTGGTATTTTGTAACTATCATTTGTAGTAATTGAATCAATATTTTATCTACAAATATACAAATCATTTTAGCTGCTTCTGTATGATTTGCTTCTTTATTGTTATATGGTTCAGTTGCTTTGAAATATTTAAGTGACTGCTTATAGATTAATAAATTACTACTTTTTTATAATAGGTATACCAATAGATATCTAAAACTATGTTGTGACAGGCTAAGCGATGGTTTAAATTATGATAATTGTGATTAAAACCTTGAGCTGTCCATCAAGTTTTCATCAGATCTGATGAATTAGACTTTCGTAAACCACGTGGGTAGTTACTACAGTGTTCACGATCGTAAATAGTGTAGGTGTTGGTTGATTGACTGTAATTTTACTTTTAGACGAGGTTAACGACCTGGTAGGAAAATTAATGGTGATCTGTGAACGTATTAGTAATAAAGTTGCAAGGTCATAGTGACAGGAAGTTAATAGCTCTAGACAACTGCTATGGATTTTTTTCAAGTAAATATATTTCTAAATATTTTATACAAGATTAAACTGAAAGAAAACGGAACTAGGGTCACAAAAAAGTATAATAATTCAAACTAGGTGTTTCTGTTACTTATATAAATTGTGCTTCCTTTTGGTAATGTAAATTTCGTTACCAACCTTGCATGTATAAATTGGTCTATTCACTCAAGTCATAATTATATATAATAATTCTTTTGTTCATTAACGATTGAAAAATCTTGGGTATAATTTTGTTAGCAAATTGTTATTTCCTTTCGAATGTTCTTGAAGGTCTTCTATTGCATTAGTCATAGCACTCAGTCTTACGTTTAAGCTCAATAATGTTTCAGATTGTTGCCTCTTTGTAACTAAATGAAAATTCTTTATACAGGCCAAATGTGTTTCCTTATTTCTCTTTTACTTCTCGTATATATAACAGAATACGTTGTATGTTTTATTTTTGCAAAACTATTGTAAAACCACAAATTCATAATTATAGTACGTATTGCGGTTTTATCGTTATGTCTTGCGTTATAATGATCGCATCTCAAATTCTCATCATTAGTATTATATTCTTGACGAAACTCATACACGATTTCAATAAGGGAAGTTTATTAAACTCTTACGGTAATGATTAAAGTAATTTGACAGTCATGGACGTGACACAAAGGAAAATTTCTCTACTAATAAAAAACTACAAATCAAAGGTAAACATTGTGGATCTATAATTTACATTGGTTTTTATGTGATAAGTCAATCTTTTTAGTTACTGTAAAATAATTACATATCCCTACATACATTTTAATTGCCTTTACTTCAAGCATACAATTACGAAACAATGACCTTTTTCATTGTATTTGGTTTACAAATTCCCATACACTCGGTTTTGAAATCGAACACGTATTTAAACATGACGTGCATTGCTTTTTATTGTCCAAAGGAAATTGTTTAAACATTACTAAATCAACCATGGAAGGTGAAATGGTGGGCACGAACAGTAAACGTTAGTGTTTGAACGTTTAAGTGGCTGGAGCAATACAATGCCTTATTTACCACAAAGCTTTCGGTGCAGTAGCTAATAATTTGGTTTTATTGTTTTGCTGAGTGTAGTGCAGTTATGTTAATAACATTCCTACGTATGAACAAAAGATGACTGAGCTAAGTTGTTTATTATATTTACGTTAGACTAACACGATGAGATGGTCGAAGCATTTTGACCTTTGAATAGATTTCATGCTTAATGATTGACTCAAAATGAAGGTAAAGTGTTATAATTTATACATTTTCGAATCATCTATTGTGTTTAAAACCTTAATAAACATATGTTCGTAGGCATCTACCCAGAAATCATATTAAGGCTAAAAGAAGTTCGCTAGTCTATAATAAATAACAGCACTATTCCAAAACGTGGTCAAATCGTTTATAGTTCAACAAAATTTCTCTTCGAACTACAACAACTTTAATAACTACAAGAGTGAACATAGCTGCTCGGATTTATTGGAGCTGTCGGAAATAATATGCAGCTGCATTTGCTCCGCGCACGTGTTGCTTGCACAATACCAGATCAAACTGAATATTGCTTTTGACGTATCTTCGAAAAGGGTTCATATCACTATTAGAGCTTTTATAAATAATAAAGCTTTTTAGAAACATGACTTTTAAATAGTCGGTGAATATATATGATTTCAAGTATTTCCTTTATCATAGAAAATGATTTCTTGGTTTGAACTCGTAAAACTCTGTAGATTTATTTTTAAATTTTGAAAGAGTTATAAGTATTCTTTATAATAGGCTCGCTAGAAATGTACAGCCCTGTCTTGTTATACGTAACCTCTTATTCAATCTATCAAAAAAAAAAATGTTCTTATTAGCATAAAATTGTATCACTTTAATTTAAATATCACAATCAGATTGTGATTTAATTTGTTGGTCTATTATTTGATTGCTTTCATCACGAGACTGTTATGACACCTCAATGCATCAAATCAGTCATACCGCATTTGGAATGGCTTATTTCGAATTGAATGTTGTAAGGTGACCTGCTAATGATGGGTTTATTATTAACCATTCGTTTTAGATCTTTGTCAATGCAATTTCAAATTTTGTTGTGACCTTATAAGCAAAATAATGTAGTTTATATTTATATAAGGTTTTTGAAACGTACATACTTAATATCAAATTGAATGGGAATAATGGGTCACGCGGGATACATAAAAGGGTTGGGTATAAAATCTTAGTTTTGTAGTGAATAACAGATGGCGCTGGTAGTACTTTAAATCGTGCTAACTATATATTTTGCGACAAGTACAAGATGATAAGGTTTTCAGTTTGGATTAACTTTGCGCAGAGGCAATATCGTAACCAATGAGGTTTATCCGAGGTGCGATTATTGCTAGTTGAAAACTTTACCAATACCCCGCCGTGTGGACGTGAAATACCGTCCGCTATGGCAATTTTTGAACGACCTTTACGGTCTCATTAGCATCTTGTGTTGTGACTTATAAGTTCTAAGCTTCAGCTTACTAGTCACTTGTTAGTAGTCAGAACATACTCACAGTTTTAATAAGTTTTAACACAAAGCAAGTAAGAGTGCATACTTTTGAATGTCCCCTATAACTGCCTGTTCCACAGTTACATTTCACTATTACACATTAGCTTTATTAGTAGTATAGTGTATACACTATTACTTACTAACTTTAAGTCGATGTGTTAGAATTTTATTCCTTATTGTCTGTACCGATAATGTTATTTATTATTAATTAATCTCCATATAAATTATACGATCAGCCATTATTGTATTTTGATAGATAATATTTTATTACAGACTAAACATAAATAGCACGTAATAATAACCCTCGTTGTGTTGAATAGATATAATTGATAACGCTTGGTAAGTATATACCGTTACATTAGACAATAGAGCATAGCACTCTGCATGCATTATTCCTGTATTCATAGTGTAATCGTCATTATCTCAGCCTTTTGCATTAATAGGCGTCACGAAATTACGCAAATGCACACATCGTCAAAATACATTTCTGTCAAAAGCGTATCGTCAAAATAATTTTTTGACAAATATGTGCAAAATTTTTAGAGAAGACCTCTAAGATTTTTATTAAGGATAAGAGTTGAGTAAAACGAAGATGTGTGCTAATTCATGTCAATTATTGTGGGGCTGTGGGAAATGGCGTATTGGATTTGTTGCGGACAGCACAGTGGTTATATCGATTTGTGGCACACTAACGGTGCAGATTATTCTTAGATCGAGTGATAAGTGTTGCCATAGTTGGACCCATTTGAAAATTCTTTGTGTTAGCAAACAGGGAGTTTCTTGTTCGTTATTGGAGAGTTATAAATACCAGCCGAATGTTATTGTTTTCGCTAAAGGCTCAACGATAAATATTATTATTGCATATTAGGTTCCTCGGGATAATATTTTATGATCCCAAAACTTAAAAAATTATAGGGTTAAAAAGGTTTGTTTGTAAATTTTAGCTAATTCACTAATAATATTTTCGAAATATGTGAGTGTATCCAAAGCTTTGTATTTATTTACATGTAACTTATGAGATCTTTAACAGCCGACCTTAAATATAAGCTTAATTTTCGAAATAATTCAATAGAAGTAACGTGTGAAAATGGAATGGGCCTATAAAATTTAATTCGTAATAAATGAGACGTGTGGGACCAAATATGGCATCGAGACCTCACGAACATATGTTTGGTCACGATTTTAGCTGGTGTAATCGATACGTAAGCGAAAAGTTCTTATGTGCGGTTTTATGCTAATTAACTTTTACTTGAAATTTCTCAGGATACACCTACATGCCTGCCTGCTGACCTGTAGAAAAGCATAAAGAAACAGAAAAATTGTGAAATTACTTTCACTCGCAATTTGACTTGTATACTGGGATAATTCTGATTAGGCCATGTCGTCCTGTGTGTTATTCTCCAGAATTATCTTCATTTTTAGTTACCGTTATTGGTATATTATTTTGTATTATTTACTGTTATTACAATTAATAACGCGTTTTTACGTTTTGCATCAGATGGCAATAGATTTTGTTTCATCCATACCTTGATAGTTTAACAGTACCTTTACATACAAAGACGATTTTCTTTTCAACTGTTGGTATTTGTATCGTTAATGACATTGAAAGTCCTACAAGTTATCGTACGATTTATTGCAAGTGCGGATTAATAAACTGATAAGTTGATACTATAAGCCTAGCATTTGTATGTATTGGTCGCCCCTTTTGCGGCAAGAACCGTTGTCCGTCAGTTTATATTAATCTCGATCTCAATACTCATTGACTATGTAGGGATTCCTAGATATCCATAGATATGATACTGTAGAATTATCTCTACTGTATGTCATACCTAAATATGGATAGTGATGGACAGTGCTTCTATGTAGGTTTGAGACCGGCTTTGTAATGAACAGCTTTCCTTCTGTATAGAAAATACTTTTTGTCCATAGATTGGCTGAAATTAGCCTTTTCATTTTAACAACGGTTTCATAACTATACTTTTTTATTTGGAATCTACAATGTCGATGTATAGTGGTCATTATATCACTGAAGGTTATTCTCATTTTAAGTCACGACAGATTGACTTAATACAAAGGCTTTTTTGTGGGCCCTACCATGAAGGTCTTGATTTTCCTTTCAAATAGTTTCAACAGAGATTTACTTGAGATAAAGCACTACGATCTGAAGTAAACTCCGATGTATTTTTAAATCGCTTTTATAAACCTTGTCTAATTTAATTACGAAAAAAAGGTTATGAATACGGTATATAATATGCATGTACATCTGTAAAAGTTTTCAACAAAGTTACAGTACAGTCTCAATATACTGAACATGTAATGTAGTTGTATAATAGAGCTATTATATGTCTGTTTTTACTACGACATTTAACGATAGTTCATGTTGTAAAAATTAACTGATTTAGTATCGAATAGCATAGCAGTTTCTACATACATTGTAACTGTACTTAAGCATCCAAGTCGTAAACAAAATGTCAGTATGTCATCGCAATTTTTATAGTGACGAGTGACTGTCATTCAAGAAACGGGGTTACCAGAGTCTGTTCCATAGATGATAAACGACCTAACACGCTAGTAAGCTTTGATTTATTCCGCCATTGACACACAATGGCGACGTTTGCTGAAACGCTCGGTTATTCTCGACTGTGATTCGGCTAAATCCGTCTGCGGCCGATGACTCCGCAAGCATGCGCAAGCGCCGGACCTTGAAGAACAAAATTGAAAACGCGGAATTCATATAACATAAGTAACGCGGATATGACCTATTACAAGCAGTCTAAGGCATATCGTTACAGGTGAACATATTTTATGTATACGACTCTGCCTAGTCAGTAGAGATTTTAAGTAGAATTTACGCGTTTTATTTAGACATGTTTGAAAGAAATATTGGAAAAATACACTTTAAAAATAAACTAATGAATAATTAATATCGTTAATCGTAGCGCATTCACCGGAAATTGGTGATCTTAAATGTTTATGATTACACGACGGTTATTACGGGTTTTATCTCGTTCCAGTATGACAACTAATGACATAATCAATAACGCCTCGTTATAGCTTAGTTGTTACCATTATTCGTTTGGTTTTCCTTAACTTATTACTGTACAATTGACGGTGATTCTGTTAGTGTTATTCATTAAAAATGCGTTAATTCAAAGTACACTCGTCGCACCATGAAATCTCGTTTAAATAACAAATCTCCATGACATTTAAAAGTGCCTATCAGTTCTAAATAATAAATACTATGACGTACTAAAATGTCACGTATATTAATGAAAGTACCTTGACTTTTTACCTTTATATGTAACCAATGTGAACCGAACCTCCTTAGGCAATGTAAGAAATTCATTTAATTTTTCTAATAAGTTTGTTACTGATTAGTATTATTATCTATGTATTACATCGATTTTTTTAGTACTTTTGACAGTTTTTAATAAATGTCAACTATTCAGTATTGTTATAGTTTTTGTATAGAAATATTAGAGAAAAGTGATATTTTTATTAACTAATTAGTATAGGCGCTAAGCTACATTTGTAGTATGCCACCGTAAAAGTATTTAAAGACTTCGTTAACGGATTTCGTCTTGGGTGGTAGTTATTGGTAAATACTTCACGTCAGTACATGGCGATAACGGTTAAAAATTTCTAATAGACAGTTTTGTTAGTTTAAAATACAGGTAGCATGCAATACTTAATAACATAATTTTTTTTTATATAGCGGTTTGTTGAATATGTCCTGAGTATACATGATCAATAATGATAGATGATTTTTTATGTCTCAATGAGTATTTGTGAAATGTTTATTTCTTGTTTCTTTTTCACTTTTTTTCCAGTAAATTTTTTTGCCCCTTAGCCTCTTACAGGAATATATACCTAAGCCGTAAAACATTATTTATATTTTAAAATTGATATTTAAGTAATAATAACCTAATCTCTCTAATTATTATTTTAATTTTGAGATAAGAATTATACATGAATAAAACAAAAGCTTACGAAATGTTATCACGAACCATTGTTATTGATCGTGTTTTGGTGCCATAGCAAATTATATGCTTGTATAATGACAGGAGATAAGGCGGGACTTATGTGCGCACGCGCAGCCTTTGGATTTAATTTCAATATCAGAAATGACAGATTACGTTAATAAATCGAAAGTGACTGCGTTTTCAGTTAACAATGGTGAAATAAAGTCGGTGTATGCAAGTTTTAATTATAGCAAATAACTTGGCACTTTGGTTAGATTAAAAACGGTTCATACAGCTAAACATTTGAGTTTTTTCTTTATTCTAGTGAAAAATGTATTCATTCCGGTTACTTTCTTTGCCATATATAATCATTTTAGTCAAGTTGAAGTCAAATCAAGCAGAGCACAGACTATGCAACTTTGAACATAATATTTTTACATTGTCGCAAGCGATTATTTATACGTAAATATCAATCTTACCCTAGTTCTTTAGAACTAATTTATTCTAATAAACAGGGAAATTAGATTAATAAATATATCTATATTTTAATTTAGAAATATCTGTAGAAATAAAACTTAAAGAACGACAGAGATTATAGTTTAGCTCGTTTCAATGTCAATGCTAACATTATTAGTATTTGTTTAACAGTTCTTGTGACTTATGGCTTCTTGAAATTGTTTTGAGCACGACTCAGTAATGCAGACGTGACCGGGACGTACCGATGTTTCATAGGAAAGTGGCTGATTGTGTAACTGCCCTGTATTAATTAGAGCCCAATTAAATTTTATATATTTCCAGCTGATGATAATGAAAACAGTTGTATTATTTTTCAATGTTACTTAGTTAGGCTGTAATTGATAATTATCGAATTAATTATAAGAGCTGCCATTTGCGTTATTTTAAGATAGCAGGGATTGTGGTGTAATGTCATATAGTCTAAGAAAGTTCAATTAACACGAGTTCTTGGGCGCTTTCAACCAAACAAACAAACTCTTCCGCTTGTAACGTGGATTTGATTATTGAATTCAATAAAGACAAGTCTATTAAAGTTTTGCAATGTATAAGGGGACGTCTGAAACTTTATGCCCCTTCAAGAACCATTGGATGAATATAAAGGTGAACAAACTATCACCACACTACCGGTTATTATCACAAGGTTACTGATTCCTTACCTAACTATTACGTTACTTGAGATTACGAAATGTTGCCATACAGTACGATGATGATCGGCTTCGATTTTATCACGATCTCAATCAAATACCAATAAAAATGTAGTAACAATAGCTATTGAAAAGGTCGAAAGGGTTCCAATGAAGGAATGTGAAAGATCACAATCGCGGATGTGTTTGTACGAAGATAATAGACCTTTTTTAAGTCTTAAATAAAAATACGGTTAAGACTGGTGTCGCAATTGTTGTGTATGTCCGTTTAGTTTCTAAGTCGCTGAAGCTATAATTATGGTGGTTAATAAAGCAGTGGTTGCTTAATTTAAAAATAGAAGAGAATTGTGATAAAAGTTGGCAGATAAAAATGTTATAGTTCTAGGAAATCTCAAGTTGTTTTTACTCCAAAAGTTCAACGAAATAACTGTTGAACTTATTACAAATTGATTTCAATTAAGTCAGCGACTCGAGCCCAAAAATGATTCCACACGATTTCATACTTCTCATCGGTATAATGAGATTGGAAATTGAGAGCCCAATCTTGATACATAGTAATTTGATTGGCAACAACGTCGATAAGCCGCGGTGGGTAATTTATATTCACAAGGCGGAGGTCTATCTGGATATCTACATAATGTAGATAAAATTTACTTACATCCCAACACATTATTGTAAATTTATTCAAATAAACTAGAAGACAAAACAAACAGAATTTAGATCTAGAATTAGAAGGATATAATCTTTACAATGTTAGAACAAGTGGCAATTGAGACCCAAACACGTTAGAAACTTCAAGGTGAAGTGTATGCAGAAAATCTCTAATCTGCAGAACGAACGCAGTTTAAGCATGATTTACAGTTTGCCGCACTATTTCAAGTCAGTTTAACTTGTTTTATGTTGACAGAGGCGATACAATCGTAATGTTATGGTGTCTATTATGAGTCTAATATATCGAGCATTCTATCATACTCGGCGACGCCTACTTTCTTATCTAAACAGTTATTTATGCTCTGTTTATTGCTGATATGATTCGATAAGGATATAATTTAAACTGTACTGCAGAACTGGGTCGGAATAGTTCGGATTAACTCGAGCGTTATACAGGTTGAAACAAATGTATGTTGCAATGAAATAAGGGCATTTGTAGAACGTAGAACGTAACGATTAGGAAGACGCACTGCGCTAACAGAAAAATAAAGTTAGGATTAATATTAAACTTCCACTGTGTATAAGAATTTTGGCATAACAAAACCACAAAGAAACTGTTTAAATGAAAACAAAGCTATGGACAAAAGTTAATTTCCATCAATTGTAAAATTCCTGCTTATAACTTCCATATCAATTATATGCATATTACCGATGTCATAACGAGCATCAGCGCGCACGCTACACTCAGCACGTTCTATCCTTTGTGAAACGTTTCTATAAACTTTTTGTGTGTTAAATAACTTCTCATTGTTACGTTCAATTGATTTGAACATTAGCAGCGGTATCAAAAAGAACGTTAAATTCCACGGAAGCTATAACAACGAATAACATTTTCATCACAGTTTACTGTCTTTCAACAGTTGTCAGGCTGTCAGGCTCTTTTATTTGAATATAGGCAGTGTATTAGTGAAAGCCTTGGTTCTTCAATATTTGTTTGCACTGTGGTGATCATTACGTTCTTAACAAGATAGTCAAGGAACTTGACGCGAAGCAGCAAAAACTTTAATTGCATTCTCGGCACAATTTTCACGTTATTGATATTATGGTTTAACGGTACTATCAAAGGAAGTGTCATATTTTGTTTTGAATTTGATTGATGATTTTGTTTCTTTTTGTTGAATATTAATCAATAACTTATTCTCCCAAAATGCTTTCCATACTTGTTTTTATTGTTGAATCATCAGTGACTGTTTCTTCTCCATCGTAAAGACTTACCTTTAGGGGAAGAAAGGTAAAGGCTGATTTCTCATGTTCTCATTAGTTTTAAGCCTTATAATGATTGTGTATGTAAAATAAATATTTTATGGAAAATAAATAACTCTTATCACTTATCTTGACACAACGATATCTCCTAACCATTAAACAGGTTACAATTGTCCACCCACAAACATCTTATTTTAACCACAGTGTTTTGTTGTTTTTTTTTATCAGTCACAAAAAAGAGAATATATTTTTAATACATTTGTTATCGTCATGATTTATTAAAATCATTTGATTCACAAGCACACGTCAAAACAAACAATGTAATAAAAAAAAACGGTGAACGTTTCTTATTTTATGGAATATTTATACTATTTAGCGAGAATATATAAAACGATTTAAAAACGACAGCAGTAATTTAGTTCTAATTAAACATTCAAACATAACATGAATGGCCTTACTTCTATGAATAAAATAGTTTGACAACTTTTTCCTGACGATTTCAAAAAAACAACTAAGATTTTATAAATACATATTTGTTTCTATTTAATTATCATCGCATGGATCGTGAAAATGTGTTTGGTTTTCAGGTATTACAACGTGACGTGGAATGCCACGGTCGTATCGTGAGCTCTGTGGTGCGGCTGTGCGGTGGAGCTGACGTCGCTCGCGCATTGGAGAGACGCTGGCATCTGCTGTACTTGAGGGCCATCGAGTGGCAGTGCCACTTGGAGGCCTGCCTCGCTAAGACTGATAATCAGGTGAGGTTTTTATCTTTCTTTAACTGTACAAGTATATATCTAAGTACCTATGATAATGATATAATTTGAATTTTTTTTTTGTTAGAGATAGGATTAAGTCATAATTTTTTTTTTTTGCATATAATTAAATGAAAACAAGCTTCGTGTGGTTAATTTAAATGGGATTTTTATGGTCCCATTTAAATTCGCGGTCAATAATTCAGATTTGAAGGTATATACGTGTGGCAACCTTAGTGAGCTGAACATATGTCCGTAGTTAAAATGAAATTTTTTAATAGTTTTTATTTGTTTCTGTTTGCCAACTATATTCACACAGCGTAGATAAACTAAATGTTAAGTATTAAGTCAAACATATTACTAACTCTGCATTGTTCATTTTGCAACAATAGTACAATCAACCCCCCGCTGAAGTTTGCCAACCCTAAATATTTAAAGTAGTGTTTAAGACCACATAGGTTAGGACACAATACAGATCACGTGTTGAATAAATCTACGACTGTTGTGGACAACGGTCGCTAGGAAACTTGACGTAATTCAACGGCTCTTTCGACCGCATTAAAGGGTTAATTTATTTATGGTCATGCCTCGGAGTGTTTAATTCGACTATATGGACAATATTTTTGGGGCCAGGGTTATGGATGGATAGAAAATATTATTTATGAGCAATCAAACTTTGTTATGGTTTAGGGTACTAAATAAATATTTAAACTTTATGTTAATAATTACTCTGAGAAATATTTAAATTTATAGTTAGATAAATCTTTAAAGAGTTTATTTAAAGAAAGTTTATTTTGTAATTTAAATGTTTAGCAAACATTTTTCTAGTTTCTAGACTATTTTTCATTTGCCTTGACCGAACAGTCAGTGTTATAAAACAAGTTATATACATACTATATTATGTGAAAATTTAAAGTCGCATAGATTTTTTTAGAATGGGCTGTTTATGCAAAATGGCGTCGCACCAGTCTCTACGACATATCATGCTTGAAAACTAGTAAACGAACACTTATGATACGATCACAATTGTCGCGGACGAAATTAAACGAATTAAATTTAATTAAAAAAAATCTCTAGATCACTCAATAATGTAAATGCTACATGATTTTTATTTATACTCATTTTAAATCATCAATTTTCTTTAAAAGTAACGTTTAACTTTTAAAGAAGTGCATAGAAGCTGCCAGTCTACATTTTTCTATAAATACACATGTTTATACAATTACCTATAAAATTAATTTCTAATTTCAGAAGTACGAACCAGTAGAAGCTTTGAGTGACAGCGACGACGAACCAGCTTTGAAGCAGCCGCGCCTAAGCAGACGTGGCTCGCCGAAAAGACAGCGAACTCCAGTTAATTCACGAAAGAGAGATTACTCCGAAGATAGCAGGCAGTCAGCCTCCGAGGTAAAATTACCTATTAATAAAATTATTAAAAATAAAGTATTGTTTTGACTACATTTGTTAAAACGCCAGTCCACTAAGGAGTTGTGAGCTGTAAGTTCTGTGTTGTGAGTTGTCCTGCAAGTACAATGCAATATACGCCAGTCCACTAAGGAGTTGTGAGTTGTAAGTTGTGTGGTGTGAGTTGTCCTGCAAGTACAATGCAATATAAAAGAATAGATAAAAAGTATTATCAAGTAAGTTTATTTTATACATCTGATTGCATATATTGAAGCCATACAACTAGAATGTCGCATTTGATAGTAAAAAATGCTAGGTGGTAGTTTAGTTTATCGTAAGTAAATATTTTTATAATATTAATACAAAATTCATACAATCCGATACATTTGTGAAATAGTTCACATTTGGTATGATAGAGTTATCAATTAGCATCGTTATGATATGGCGTTATATAACATTCATATTTTAAGCCGATGTCTTCCATACAAACCCTTAAAGCTTATCCGAATTATATTAAATACTATTGAAATATTTTGAGCAGTTTTGACCGAGTGGCTTAAGCGCGCCATATTTATTCCTGAGGTCGTTCGTTCGAACCACGGCTTTTTTTTCTTTCGTTGTGTTCTGCTAGCTTGTTCGTACGGTGAAGATAAATATTGTGAGGAAACCGGCATATCTCTAACCCAAAAGTCAACAGTGAAGAATGCTGATCTCCTACTTGTCTATAAAATAAAAATAATCGAAGAAAAGTACGCAATCCAAGGCCAAGATCCATAACGGGTTGTTGCGCCATATTTATTGTTTTATTGAAATATTTTACGATACTAAGTATAACGTGATTTTACAGGAGGAGCAAGAATATGCTGTAGGTGACAAGTGGCGTAACTTCGGATCGGATTGCGAATTGGAATCAATGCGAGACAAAATGGCAGACGAGCGCAGAGTGCCAAGTGTCGATGGAGTAGACAACAAAATTACTGACCAAACTGTACCTGTCACTGATGAAATTGACGGTATGTGAACAAGAGGGTTTAAATTACTTTATTTTAGATTAACAAATCAGAATCATTGAATGACAGCGTTGATTCAAATCATCAACAGGCTAGTCATGCTCATATACAAGCTCTATCGAACTTCAATAATTATTAATAGAATTAAGTTAGATTTTTAATATAACTCATGGCGAGAGGTTCACCTGGTAAAGAAAGAAAGTAAGTAAATAGTACCACCGCTATAGACGTGTACGCTCTCTTCTTGAAAGACGTCGAATTGGTTCGGGAATACTTCAGTGAGCAGCAAGACTAAACAATATTTTACGCTGTTTTATGCTTGGATAAATATTTAACTTTACAATAATGGTGAAGTTCATGCTTTAGAAAATCGTGCTATAATAGAGCCTATAAGTCTAATTTAGTATCGTATATTATTGGGTTTGTTGTTAAACTATTAAAATATTCAGCTAAGAAAACAACATTAGGAATTAAAAATACAATCAATCTAGAACAATTTCAACTCTCATTCATTTGCAATTCAAACAATGGAATATTATGACTTGAATCATTCTATCCGCATTATTTACAAACACAGCTGTTCTTGAACAACCGCTATAGTTTAGTAATCATTCATTGCTCTTACAGGGAACACTGCATTGCCTAGAGAAATCAAAACCCCGCCAACTGTAATCAAAAGAAAGAAACCAATAGACACCTCGAGATTTAATCAATCCGATCGAAAATCCAAAAATTGTGCCACATTCTACTTCAGACACCACGATACGGATTCCGATAGACAAGTGATTGAAACGGATGAGAAATCGCAGGATGAGTCCTCGGAAGAAGAATGGACGTATACCAACGGTGCAAAGATAGCAAATGAAGACTCAACAGATATTATGACATCATCGGTTGAAATACAATGTGAACTGCCCGTGGAAGAGAAGAAACCAAAAGCGAAACTGGTATCTAGTACACCGGATCTATTAAGAGTTGACCAGAATTCTAGGTGTAATAAAGATATAGAAAGACTTGTGATTCAGGCTGATGAATTGGTGCAGAAGCAGGCTCAAATGGCAAAGAAGATGGGTTCCAGGAGTTTTAAGCCTTTGTTGTTGGAGGAAGAAGGAAAATCGGTCAGTAGGGCGAAAATGTCGAGGATCAAGGAGTGGTTGAATCAGAGTCCCGATGGAAAGGATGAAAGCCATCAAGTATGTATCTTCCTACATTACTAAATAATTATGTTAACCACAATATTCATTAAATAGATTTCATGAACTCCGATTACACTAATTTAATTAAAATAGTCATCTATTTCTGAAAAATTATGCTGACGTTGTGATAAAAGAGACAGCTATCTATAGATATAAAAATGTTAGGCTAATTTATATTTTATGAATAATTGTGTTAATAATTCCATACTTAATATGTGCCTAAACTTGCTTGGATGTGGATTTAGTGCATTACCTAGTTGATCCTTTTAAATCGAACACACCATATACTATAAAACTATTAACCTATATAATGGTTACAGAATGGTGAAAATTACGACGCATCCGGCGAATATACGACTGAGAGTGAAGTCGATACATCCCTTACTTCGGAGGAACGGAATTTGCATTCGTCCATGGACATGAGCACTTCCACCTGTACTGTGACACCTACACATCATGCTAAGGTAAAATGAATAATTTATGCTGTACTTAACTGCTATTTTATGAATGCACAATCTTCTATATACTTGTCTCCAAAGACAAGTTCATTGTCGTGTAAAGCTGCGCTATTTAAAGCATTTAAAAACGTTCATTGTAAATGAATCTATTGAAACTAGAACACAGTTCGAAGCTACAATATATGGATTTATTACATTAAATAAAATGTATTAAAAAGGTATATGTAATGTAAATAAACCAGTCTATATTTTATAAGATTTGTTTAGCATTTAAAACAAATAACAAATTCAATGAACACTACAATCAAAAAATATATTTAATAGGTAACTTCAATAAACCTAAAGTTATGATAGTATATATGTACAGCATCCAAAAGCTTAAATACTTTCACTTAACTCACGAAAAATATAAAATCATCTATCACCCATCTTATGTCTAAGCGCTTATGGTATATAGGTGCAACTCCGCAAGAAGCGGGGTGGCAACAGCGCCCGGCCGTGGTCCGTGTCTTGCCTCTCGCAGCTAAGCGGCGTTGCCGCGTCGCTAGTCACGCCTACTAATGACGTCATTCATAACATGTCCATATCCGAGTCTGCTCTCAACACACTGGCTTCACCACAAAGAGTCACCCCCGGTAACTCAAGCTCGAAGTTACGCGGAAGTTCGACAACTGTACAGGTAATATTTTAAATGTTTGCAACAAGATTTGTGTGGCATTACGCAGACTAAATTTCTAAAGAACAAAATTTTTTATTTTCATATAATATATAACTGCCAAAGATCCAACAAATACTGTATATTTGTAAAGCATGATTGTCACTATCAGTCTAGGGATTATTGTTATTATAAGGTTGAAATCGTTTATATCTATGCTAAGGATTTAGGAGTCGATATTGGGTAAATAATGTGTACAAATTTGCTTATGCTTTGTACATTTGCTTGTATCTTTGTATTTTTTTAATTATCAATGTATAAATAGTATCTGGAGCACTTTATATTGGGCATTGTTGAGTTGGTTACGAAGTGTTTAAAATTATTTGAATCCTCTTTACGTTACTTATAAGTAAAGAAAAAGGGAGACTCACATAATCTTAAATAGGCCACCCATATGAGATCGACATAAAATCCAACTACATAGTCGTCAACGCAATAAATGTTTATTATTCGTTCACCATATATTAAGTTTCTGCTAAAAACTTTTACTATGTACTAAAGGCAACTTAGTGCTCTTTCTTTATAATTAAACATCTTTATCAGGGTCACATTTCAAGTACAAACACAATGACTGAAGCGTGCACGTCGTGCGTCGAGGCCAACGACAAGCAATGTTGGCTTCGAAGAAAGCGACTAAAACTTAGAAGACACAACAACACTCTAAGGAGGGAGCGATTGGTTAAGTCACTCTCTTTCTGTGGTCGATTAAGTCCAGAGTTGGAGAAGAATGAAAGGAGTGCTGCAAGTGACCCAGCTACTAGTAGGAAGAGTAGGTGAGTGAGAAAATAGCTACGCAAACCAAAAACAATATAACAAATGAACAAATGAATTGGAGTATATTGAAGCAACGAGTAATCGTATAAGCTTATTAACAAATTAGTTATTTTGCTGTAGTTTTCCATATATATATATATATTAAATTATTTTATTTTGTATATAAAAAGAAGTCTGTTTAGATATTATCGTTCGCAATAATAAATGAAATACATATTGAACCTATGATTACCAATAACTACTTAAACATAGCATTGCTTCGTATTTGAATTATGATATTCTCGCATAGTCCAATCCCTAAAGGGTATGAATTTATTATATTTCTCGACAAGCTAGCTATATTACATAGACCGTCTTAGTTTCGCAAATAATGGTAATGAAAGAAAGTAATATTAAACTTATATTTTTCCAGGTTTGACACAACATCCACCTCCGGCAATGACAGTGACGAAGAACTGCTCAAACAACAAGTGGCTGTCATCGCCAATTTAAGAAAGAGCATCGAAAAAACCCATATTTCCTCAAAGGACGATAGTGCCATTCCAGAACAAAATGAATTAGAACAAGTTACGCCCAGCTTTAAACTTGGGCCAGAGGGAGGTGTAGTTAGACCAAGATTAACGAAAAGTATGGAAAGAGAAAGATCCTTTTTGGCACTAAGCTTAGGTGATCCGAGCCAAATGTGGGACCTCTGCGTCGACAAGGACTCAGATAAGAGTGTCACAGCTGGCACGGAAGAGCATAGTTCGTTTTCGGAGCAGGCGTGGGATTTCTATCAGGTAATGTGTCAATTTTTTTTGTTGATATCATATCTTAAAGAGTTAATGCTTCTTTAGGAAAGTAAATTAAAACGCTGAGATTTTCTTTACTTTAAATGATATATACCGTTTGAGCGCAACGATGCAGAAAGTTTTTATAATTGGTATTATTTCTGTATCACGACGTAATATTTTAATATATTAAGCATAGCAATTAAGCATATACAACTTAATAATAAGGTATCAGTAATAATGTCGTATTTCATTCCATATCTCTAAATGGCGGAAAACTCAATAACAAGCTGTATCTTGTTTATTTGTTTAACAACAAATATTAAATGTAACCATTATTTGTCAACAGGAAAAATACAACTCCGAGCCATATTCAGAAGCGCCCGACTCTGATGCTGCTCGGCGTCTACTGGAATTCGGTGATGACTACAGAGCATTCTTAGATTCACAATCAGACTGTTGCTCGAGCCTCTCGGCACAACCAGAAAACGACCAGAGCCCAAGTGGAACACGAAGACGGCGACCACCATCAGACATATCCAGAGAAAGAAGCCTTCCAAGACATAAAAGACCGTCCAGAACATCTCCGGTAGAAACCCCTGTCCGAAAACCCAAAAAGTCTATGTCCAGCGCCGAACGCAAGAAAAACCTGTTGGACAGCCTCGAAAGATCTAGAAATAACACTAGCATTGAAAGTAATGACGGTGTTCGCAGACGCAAACCCTCCGAAAGTGAGCGCAGAAACAACAAACGCTCACCCGAATTCGATTTACTAAACGTCCAAGCATTAAGTCGTAGACGTCACAGCTCAAACCTAACCAGTGACGAAGTAAACAGTTCCTTAGAGTACACCGAAGTCAACAATCGTCCAGATATTTTAGACTCGTTAAACAGAAGACGCAAGGAAAACGGTGAAGCCGAATTACAAAAGGTTGCACTATCTGAGTTGCGTCGTAGATCTAATGATAGTGGCGATTCTGAAGAATCATCTTCGCCGAAACACAGCAGGAGAAACTGGGGTGATTCAGACTCAGAATCGGAAGAAGTCAGGTCGCTAGTTCGTCGCTCGAGCACGCAATTAGAGGTCACAGAGGCGTTACTGGCGCGGCAGGACTCTCCGGACCTCCTTCGCGCTTTCGACTATGTAAGAAAATTCGATACAGATTACAGTAGCTATACCGACGTGGATGACGAATTCCGCTCGTGTGTGACAAGACCCGCATGCTTCCGCTCTAGCATATGTTTAGCAGTCACCGCCTTCTCTATAATGATTATAGTATACATACATCTTCAATGACACTTGGCTTGGGCTTGTATTATATTTATTCTCTTATATCTGAGTAATCGTGTTAGGCACGCTGCGATTGTCAGATTGCGAAGTATTTAGGATTCGCACAAACGGTCGAGGTCAAGATATAGATCTCAATAGTGCTGTCTCGTTCTTTGTAAAAAAGAACACAGACAAGTTAAACCTTGATTAAGTATTCGGCCTAAGAGAGGCGTTACGTTTTTTCGCTCAATTGCATGTCTTACCTAAGCACGTATTTAACCTTCTATACATGTGTTAGAATTAGATATATCTCCATTAATGGTGTCGAGAAAATGACATTCCCATTTGATACATTCCTAGTAGTTCATTTTAAATTATTCTTGAATAATACATAGGTACAAATTCTAAAGCATTTTTTTGTATGATGAGTCTGACAAACGCAGTTTTAAATACAGAATGTTACAAAAAAAAGTATTAATTAAAATCCCGTATTGAGACATTGTCATAGGATTTTTTATATATTGTAAAAATACATAAGTAAACATTCTATGTTTTAATCAATACTAGGTTTACTAAGTAATTCATTAGGAAAGTATAAAAATGGTGTCTACTATGATTAATTATTTTAAATATTTTAATAACAATATATAAGTATTTCAGGGTTGCATGTATATCAAAAACATCATGATTATTTAAATTGTATGTGTGTGTGTGTGCATTTTAATTTTTTCCATTTTTGTTTGTTTGATTCCTTAAGCGTGCGCTTTATTTGACGATTTTTATACTGAATGTTTAATATTTGCCATAAATTCAGGAAGATAAAAGTCAAGTGAAGCGCCATCATAACACTAACAGCATTTGTGATTGTGAATGTAGAATTAACTACTAACTGCCTGTTAATATTCTTCTATATTTCATTTTTCTATTCTAATATTGGTGGTGATATAACTCGGTGCTAGGTTCAAGCTATTAGACTCAAGTATTATTGATGATCTAAGAAAGTTAAAGGGGTGCAGCTTGCAAACGTTGGCATAGACAGAATAGCCATTGACAAGTCACTCGAAGATGTCAAATTGACAGATGTCACATTTGACGTCTTCGTTACAGTTTATACGAGACAATGGTGGACGAATTAAAACGTCATTATGTCGACCGTGATATTTATACGTGTATTTATAATCAAATATTTAACTTATTTTCGTTGTATAATTTAAATCGTAGTCGAACCTAAAATAATTCAATAGGTGTCCACTAACTAACAAATGTGATTTGACTGAACTCCTCATCTCATTAACTAACATTTTATACTGTTATTAACTAGTTGATTAGGGTTAGGATGTTAATTGATGTTTTTTTAACGAAATGTCAAGCGCACAGTGATCTTTGTATTAAACTTTTACGAGAATAAATGAGTCAGTTTAAAAGTAAAAATGGAGTTTCAGTCAATTAACACCCTTCTCTATTAGCACAGTTATCTAGTAAATTTTAAAATAAAGCAAATAGGACTTTATACATTTTCGAAATTCTAAAAAGTTTTTTTGACAATTACCTCGCTTTTCTAATCCGTCTCGTGTTCTGCTTTAAAAATTGGCGGCATGTTTGGTTTTTTTTGGAACTAAATCAGCTTTAAAAAATAAGCATTTGTCCTAAGTGTTTGAGAAGATGTAATTAATGTAATGAGAGGTGGCGAAAGATATAAGGATCCGTTAGAAAGTGAACTTTTTTCTATACAGACGGAGGTCGTAACGCGTTGCCGTGAGAACATCACGCTCTTGGAGGTGGCTTTAGCAGACAGTTCGTTATCGCCCGGTTTGCAGCGGGATGCCAGAGGTTTGTCAAAAATTATTATAGATAAATTATACTAAACAAAAAAACTAAAATTACATTTGCGCTGTGTCGTAGCCTGGCTATCACGTTTGTTGAAATGTTTGTTTTACAGTTGTAATTCATAAAGTCAGCGCCATCTATTGATTGTTTTGAAGCTTATTTTTTAACAAATGACATTTACTAACTTGAAGGCTGTTAGCTTAAGAAATCCACTAGAAATACAACGGCTGCATGATCTAAAGTGTATGTGCTTGATTGTACCGCTACTGGATTAAGTAAGAACAAAACAAGTACATTTGCATTAGTGCCAGTACACCGGTTAACGTATTAAGTTCGTAGTATCTGATTACTCAATATTGCAAACTCTGTGGTCCTGCGGTTTTGAACCGGTGCGTATCACCTGTAATTTTAGGATAGATCACTGTTATTATTTTATAATTCGTACTCTACGAATGATACTAGTTATATCATCAACAAGTCTTACGTTGCTTAAAATCCATATGTTTTTTTAAACACCAAAGACTACCACAAAAATTGGAAAATTCGCTCTGAATTTAAAATTGTTTCATAATGTTACTATAGAAGAAATGATTTCATAAAACAAGATGATTACATAACTCACTAAAGTATAATTAGCAGGATAAGTTTGCATTATTCATACGAAGTCTGCAGCCTTATTCGTTTCTTGACCGGTTCTTGTACGAAGACCTTTGTACAATCTCGATCAAGGTAATGCATTTATTTCTCAGTACTTAAGTCCTGTTTGCCTCGGTTTAGTTTTTATTTTGAGCATAATTGACTATAATAATTACAATTAATACACATCCATTTTATACTATCTATTCATCGTGAGATTAAAATTTGTAGTTTCAAATCCCTCTAATGAATCTTTCCGCACTCATATATCAACGGGATTGTACATTAAATCGAATTGTTGTTCAAGATTCAATTCGCCGTTCTGGCTCTAAGTTTAATACCGTATTCAGGGACAAAGGTTAAGTTTCAGAGTTAAGTCTTACGCACCTATGATCTTTGTGTCAACTAGAAACATAGATACATTAATGTTCCTACGTCTGTCACTAAAAATGGTGCATTCTTTAGATATAAGCGTCTGGGATTATTCCGTTCATAACAATAAAAATTCTCATTTTAAATTTGTTTCGAAAAACACCCACAAAACTTCAAACAAAACAATCTAACGGACTAACCCTTTGTATCGAAATAAATCTAAAAGTTATTATATTAACTGGGACAAACTCAGTAGTTGGTACCCCGGAAACGGTGATACGGAGGACGACCATCTATTTCTGCCAACGAAAGCGGAACATTACGAAAGTGAAGATGTAATGTCCTTGCTAATTAGCTTTACATAATACACATAATGATTAACTTTACCATTAAAGCATTTATAAAGTGTTTCTTCTCACTGTTAATGAACGAATAATGGTCTTTCATTCTTTTACACGTTTAATTTATTTCTGCCCTCTCCTCTTTATATATTCAAATTAGTATAGTATTATAATATACACTCCCTAATTAATTATTCACATGATATTTATAAACACGATTTATTACCGGAATATTCTAGAAGTAAATAGTAAGCCATCATTATGTTAAAGGAACTTATAATTTTATTGATATTTCTTAACCATAAATATTTTTATGGTCTTTTGGTTTTTGACTGACTGAAAATACTTGTTTTTGTATTACTTAAGCTGTAATGCCACGACAGTAAAATGACGTAAAAGTAAGATAAATTAAACTAAGTGCTTTTAAAATGCTTTTACAAGATGATGCTTAGGAGATAAGTACTCGGTTCATAAATAGGATTTCTAAATATGTTCAACACAAATTGGAAATGTGTGTGGCGTGGGTTTATTTTAGCTTCTATACGGTACCCTTTCCTTTAAACACGTACAATAAGTCTCAAGCTTTAGAATTGTCCTTATAACTATCTCTTTGCAAATAAATAAAAAGACTAAGTATTATTTAATTGAAGGTATTGATTCGTAAATGTATACGAGCGTAATTATTAGGCGTTAAAACATTTCTCGAAGAAGTCAATAGGATATCGAAACGCATCGTTTCAAAGACTAAATGTAAATACTATTTAATTTTAAGTTTACATGTATCCATTCTCGGTACCATCACATCGATTGGCTGAATTTATTTAAGACTTTTATTGTATTTAAGAAGACTACACAACAATTCTATTTTCCTAGAAAACCTGAGACATTATTAAAACATTCAATTGTTTTCGTATATATAATGTTTCCGATCAACAAAGTTATCATAATGTACGTGCGGTGCAATGACAAGACAAATCCTAAAAACTCTTTATTTCAAAGGCAAATAAAATGGTTTTTTATTCCATTGGATCAGAGCTATGACATCAGCTGTGTAAAATATAGAGTAAACATTCAATTCTAACGATGCACTAATAAAATTTACATCAGTTACATTTAGATTTGTGTACGAATCCGTCGTAAAATGGTGTTTAAGATCGTAATTGTTGTTAAGCATGTAAGAAAGAATAGACTATGTGAGTATTATTTTTAATTTCCTAGAAGTTTATTTTTACTAAAAATGATTTAGTACATTTAATTTTATCTCTATAGATGTAATTACAATTATCCTTATGTTACATATGAGTTACAATGATTTTTAAAAAATGCAGTTACAATATTTATTGTAACCCAATTTCTCAAGCCTTAACAATGCTCTTACGACATCATGGATCGTAACGATTTAAACGTTCCATCATTTATTCAAATAAGTAAAATATACGAATAAAAATCGTAAGTATACATTTTATGCAATTCATTGACATCTTAAGTATGAAGTTTTAGTCACAGACTAAAATTATCTAATAAGACTAAGATATGTACTTAACATACTCAAAAGCCAGACATCACAAGGTCAAGGATTGTTTAAATATATTTACGTAATGTTTTTGAATAAATAATGTCTTTGAAGTAAAACACTACTAAAAGATTACACAATGAAATAAAATATAAAGAAGTTGCCGACCAGGACAAGCGAAACGTTGATGTAATTAACGAACGATTCAGAAATGCTTAGTAACAATTTTATTTATACATATTTTGATTGTCTTCTTTATTGACGACAAGTCAACAAGTCCTCACTAACGTATACTAATCCTAAAACCATGCTCTTTTTAAAAATCAATCAATATGGCTCTGTTAAAGTAAAACATACAAAGTCACTTTCTCATTTTCTTTGGGACTCTCAAAGAAACGTGATCTTATACATTGCAAAAATGTTATTATTTAAATTTCTTGAGCTATTTTTTATTCATCGTTAATATTAATGATTTCACAAAGTTTTCTTTTCTGTTCCCATTTCATTTTGCGTTGCTGTCTGCAGAATTTAATCGGGATTGATCCGTTATGCGATGATATTTATAAATTTTTCTACATAGGCTATTGCTACCAAAAATCATCTAACTCAATAAAATTAAATATATAAAATATTGACGTTAAATGTTATTCTTTTAAATCTATAAAGCGATTGTATTGTCAAGGCGATATCCAATCGCCTTAAGCGCTTAACCAGTTTTAAACAAATTGTAGGCGTTTAGATCAGCTGTGACTGTCGCACGAGACACACGTGTCCGTTGTGGCTATAAATCGCGAGTGATTGTATGTCTTGTGGATATTTTACATTTAGCAGCATTCGAAGAAAAGTATTCAAGAGAAACTGGATGCGCATGAGTGATTATACTTTCGCTAAACGCGATTCTATTTAAAATACGAAATTCTAATCGCGTAATACCACAGTAGCGGTATAGCAATGCTAATTACCTTCGTAGAAATAAAGTCAAAGTTGATACGTTTTTTTATGCCTAATATTTAATAAAATAATGTTGTATTACCAAATGCGGATAGTATTTAAAAATGCATTTGCCTCATTAAAAGTCCATTACTGTTCAAACTCATAATGGATGAAATGACCAGTCATTGTTAGTAAACAAGCTCACTGTTCGCGTTCAAAAAAGTAGCGCTGATAAAAATCATTGATATGAATAAAATGAAGGGTAATTTATAGAAAATTAGTTGTTACGATGAATTATTGATGTAAAACCAATTTCATAAAATCCGGGTCGTAAAGAAAGACTTGTGCAACAAGTTTCTCTTTGTTGCTTACAACGTGACATCATCCAGTCCAGTTTCGTTTTTCAATAATCCTTCGAAATGTCTTTTAGTAAAACTATTTTGTCCATTCTACGGCGCCGGAGGTTGTAGGAGTTTTATGTATCTTTTGTTATTATCTTTCACTAGACAAAGCCGAAGATTGAGGTATACAATCCGACGCGTTCATATTCTTTTCTTTATATATATATATAACAAAACGCTATGAGGGCAAACGGGCAGGAGGTTCACATCATGTTAAGTTATTACTAGAAAGAAGTGGAATGCTGCTGGCTATTATATCTATTGTATAAGTTTGTTCAATTTTTTATCTATATTGCGATGGCATCATCTCTAGTCTATGACTAAAGCCTACACACCCCTTTTAAGGTGAACCTTTAATGGAGTCATGCTTACATTACTTTTTACGTAAGACAAAAAAGGCACTATCACACTACATATATTGATGTAAAATAAGGATTTGAAGTTCTGCTAAGATATTATTTTTGTCTCGATGTTAACTAATTACAGTGTGTAACCATCTTTTGAATGTTACGAAAATTGTTAAATAGGTACTCGATAATTACGACTTCTTGCTTTGATTATGAATCTTTACAAGGACTGCAATTTGAAGATATATAAGAATTGTCAGTCTTTCTTCCGTGTTTAGATAAACTACATTACATATAACTTTATTATTTTTACAATTCTAATCAATTATTGCTGTATTTTGTGAAATGTTGTATTAAATCTTGATCAAGTACTTCCAAATTTTTTTTACATTATTTTTAATTTCAATATAGTCACAGATTATTAATTGTATATTAATACTACTCCGATGGCTTAAACAGGTTATTTTTACACTGATATTTCATTATTGGAGGTATAAATGCATTTAATATTTGTTCGAATTAAAATAAATAATCGGTTCCAATATTTTTTTTATTCTCCCAATAAAATATGTATAATTGATAATATTGTAGATTAGATTTCGATAACGCCTCATAAGAATTTAAGCCCGTATGTATAAATAAAAGTAATAATATCTTTATTAGTTGAACTTATATATCAGACTAAACTGTCCGAAAGGCTTTTACCAAAGTCTTAAAAACGACTTAAAATTTTATAAAACAAGTCCCGTTAAGTTACATGTCCAAAGCTGGCATTGCCAAATTTCTGCCAGACATGCAAATGCAGGTAAATATCGACCTTCAGGCTTTCATAATACATAACCAAATCGCTTATACTGACCCCCAGTATCTGGTTACTGGTTAAGGAAAGTTTTCAACTTGTCAGTTGAGTTGCGGTTTTTGCCCCTAAAGTAAACCATTTTAAGCATACTTTAATCATGGCGTTTTGTATTACAACATTCGCCTAAATACTATGCTATCTTATTAAAATATTTATTTAATTCTCTGAGAATGCGTGACAAAGGTTTATCAAGAATCTTTTCAATGTATGAACCCTTATTAAGTAACAGTCATCTTCCTCAACCATTGATGTTCAATTCCATTTCTCAATGCAAAGGTCATTGCACTATCTTAGTTTGAAAGCGAATTTCCAACATCTCTATGTTTAGTATATACCATAATTAGTCAAATCCGTTGCATTCGAGATGTATTAACATATAGGTTTATGAAAGTAACGACAGCCAGTTTTAGTTTCTACTTCTGGTACCTAATCATTATTTAGAATAGCACTGCTGAAATAACTGAAAATTCAAGCATTGACAATGGAAGCTTCCATTCAAGTTTAAAATGTAAAGTATGAAAAATTATTAACTGTACGAACGCGTTTTCAGAAGATTCAATATAACAATCAATTCTTTATTAAATGCAGTCGTGGTCTATGATGGTTTGACGTGTCTGATATTAATTCGATTATTAATTGTAGCTGTCTGTAACGGTTACTCGACCGGCTATTCTAGTTCATCCCGTTTACCGCTAGACTGGACTCTTTTTACTCTTTCAAGGTGCATTCTTTTGATTTTCTCTTCTTTACAATTAATACCACTTTATATGGATATGCTATCTTTTATTTAGTTAAGTAATCTTACAGCTAATGTAGCTTATATTTAATAAAAAAAATATACTAAAGATATAGCCAAAGATGGAATACATAATATTTACAAATAATATAATTTTCTTTTTTAGGGTACAAACATTTACAAAAGCAAATAAAAATAAAAATTATGCAATTAACTACGTAATACCTAAATTGGCTGTGTGTTATGATGTAAAAGTGAGTGTGTGTGTATGTGGGGTGTGCTCATGATGCAGGTTATTTTAAGCTATGGATATTCATAATAATATAATTATCCTATTATTATACAACACAATACAATAATATAATATAATTGTTCTATTAATCTTAACCTAAAAAGATATTACGTCACATTATATAATTATTTTTGCGCACTAATTATTCATCAATCCTTAATATAGCTATAAATGTCAGTCACTCTCTCAAAAGTTATAAAAAAGAGAAATTTCATTGTGACGTAAGTATCGTGCGCATCCATCTCTCTCAGATAATAATCGTAATATTAATTTAATGTTTATGACTTTATTTATCTTTACTGCTAAATCTTAAATGCTGCTCGGGACTTGGCCTACGCGTAAAAAGATATATGTTATGTCCCATACCGATAAAACTATAATAATTATTTGTAGATCAAATGAGCAGATTTTTCATTCAAGCAAGCATATCATATAAGCTATATTTCAGAAATGTGCAATAGATAAATGTTTCGCGATTGTATTGTTTGTTTTGTCTGGCTCCATTGAAACAAGAATTGTACGCATTCGAGTCGGTTGCTTTTAGAAAACAGACGTCTGCATTGCGTAGCATTTATCGCAAAAGGAAACATCAAAATTAAATTCGATATTTTCATAGTGACTGTAAGTGAAGTGAATAAGTGTAAAATGCTATAGACTTGTGAAAAGTGACTGAGTAAAAATGAGTGCAGCGGTTACAGTGACCTCGAATGCAAATAATGATGGTGTTGGTAAGTTTCCTATTTCAAGTAATTTGGCAAGTCAATGAACTTCAATTGAATGCCATTTTGCGGAATTACATTGGACTACAAATTTTTGCTTATTCCTCGAGTACAGTTATAAGGTATAACAGAACGAAATTTTAAAAAATTAATTTTATGCAATGTAATATCTAAACAAGTTAAAAGTATTAAATAATCATTTAAAGTTAATTATTTACCAATCATGTTTTGCATGCAAATAAGTGTTACCTAAAAATAAGGAAATAAGGACATCAAAACGAGTGTACGTATCGCTTATATAAATGAAACATTGAATTATAAAACCAGTAGAACGACTTAGCAATATAATAATACGTATTATATGTTAATCTTGGCACTGGCTCACCCACGTTTTAACCCACGTACTGCCATCTTAAGACCTAACGTATTGCTAATAATCATATATAGATTAATAAGCTAAAATATTCTAAATACCCGTTTGTTTAAAAGACCATAATCTACTTTCTGTCCAATCTTGATTTTTTTGTATATTTTTTTAAATAGGAGCTGGTTCCAAAATACCCGTCCCCACCAATCGGTATTAATACGATTTAGTGCTTGTAATGAAGTTTAGACTATTGTATATAATAACAGAATATTGCCCGAATATTAATGACATAATTAAACCGATTAAGATAACAGATAATTCATGATGCAACTATTAATTTGTTAATGACTGATTATAATCAACCTAAATTAGGTTCGAACTTCAAATATAGTTTAAGTAGGTCACTAAGAACGAACGCAAACTTTTTCTGAACCGATTATAATCTGTGTTGCAACTGCAACTCTTGCGCAACTGTTGGCAAAAACGATGATGGAGATGGTTAATTTCAACTAATGCAAATAATAAACACATTATTAACAGCTGGTGAAGCTTTAGCTAGCAAGCCCTTATAGATTGGAATATCAAATATAATAAACATGGAAGTTTGATGGGCATATAAGTAATAATATCAAATTGTTATATTATAATTTCTCTTTACTTTCTTGATTTACGTACCCATACCCATACTCATTGGTCGCTCATGGTTTGCAACCGACCGACAACAACCTGAAACCTGCTATGTGCTAAGTACCCTTTCTATTGGAAGGCCTTTACTTCGCACTTCGTTCACTCCAGTGAGTTGCCGTCCTGCCCTTCAGGCGATTGACCACGGCGGCGGCCCACTCAGAGTCTCGCAGAAGACTCCCTTGCGCCAGTCGCGGAAAAAAACCTATTCCGGACGAGCTGAGCTATCAAGGCCCTTCAGGCCAACAGCGTACATACAACATATTCCATATTTTTTTATGAACGAAAATCGAGCATTTTAACTTCCACCTAAGCACTACAAATTACTATTATTCTAAATGACACAACCGCGCTTTTTTACAATAATTTTTCGTCTCGGTTTAATCTATTACATAATATATAATGCAGTTATTTCGATTGATTAACAGTAATGCTCTTACGTGATACAATGAGTTATGCAACTTACCATTACAATCACGTGGCGCGCTCCTTTTTGAGAGCTATGTGGTCTCGTCTTGTGAATTAAAATTAATATCTAATGAAGTTTATCGGCCTACTTGAATTCCGATCTATATTTTTCACCACAGTACATTCAAACACATTCGCGATTCATAAGAAATTTCTTTGTCAAAGACTATTAGTGTGCATTTTCTGTATTATAAATGATCATAAATTGTGGCATGGAGGACGCGTTTAAAAAAAAATCATATAATATATTTAGCATGAAGTGCAAATGTTGTCGTAGAGTTCCTGGGCTTCATGATCATCTTCATGCAAGATGTAATTGATAAGACACAACAAATAAAAATAAAATAAAATCATACATTATTACTGTTTTATTTTCAATATTAAATATATTATATCGGGGTCACCTTCAGATACACTTTGTCATATAACATTACAATTATAGTCAAGCAATTTTTTACCATAATGTACTAATAAAAAGGCATAGTTTAGCGTGTAATTATTAGGTACCATTTGTTGCACTAATGTCTATCACAATCTATTTGTATCGTAGTTTCAAGGCAATTGGCACCTAGCTCTCTAACAATAAGCACTTTAAAACCGTAGCAAATTTTCGTCATCTGTGCTAAATTAAATTAGACCTTGTACCGCTGTAATAAGCGTGACGTTAGCTGGTTTATTACTGAGTGCAGTTCTAACCTTGCCGCCTCGTCGACTCCCGCGCATGATCGAGTTGACAGTGTCATAATGGATCGGAATTACCTCCCGCCTTACCCAGGTAGTTTAAAATTTATTATATTTCAACTTCCTTTATTGCGTATACAGTTTTTTTTTAATTTATAAGCAGTTATTTTTACTAAGGTCTTTTTAAATCGGCTGAAATTATATATGTATAAAATTGTAATTTATCCAAAAGTTCACTCAATGAATATTCACCATTAAAGGTGTGGCTACATCTTTAAGCCATAAGTATCACATATTCTATCTGAATTTGTTTGCTTTCACCTCTCGAGGATGTGTCGTAATCGATTCGATATTTCCCCGTTTGCTAATACTGATTTTTATTACCTTGTATTAATCGATTTATGTTAATCTTAAAACCGCTTAAAGTTAGGGTAAATTATCGAAGGTACAAACATTTGTGCTGATGTATCAGAAATTAAATAAATTAATATTAGCGTAATGCAGATCAAGACATAAATATATATAATAAGTCTGTAGTCAATAAGAATTACAGCTAGGACCTTTCTTGACCCATAATTTTACTCGATATACGTTTAATATAATTTATTAAACACGTCATTAGATAACCTCATTCGGTCAATTATTCAAATTATGTTTTAAAATTATGTAATGAGTTTAATTAAAATCGATGAAACTCGTTATACTGGTTATATTGTTGTGAAATTTACTTTTATAATATTCATCAACCAGAGATTATCAAGTTGTATATCGACAGTCTACTGATTAAACTGTAGTCTGTTGTATATATCTATATTGTAATATCTGTGGTTTTACGATTTACTTTTAAAAACAGAACAAATTATTATCATCACCTTCAAAGCTGCGTGTTGTACGTATTTTTTATACGGCAAACGGTTATTAGGTATATTTAAAATAAGTCGAATAGTTTTGTTTATTATCTACGACCACAACTATACATTATGTGTATTGTATACACACTAGTCTCTAGAATGGGAAGAAGTAATGGATTTTGATGGACGACGTCCACGGTACATAAATTGGTTTCCTGCGGAAAGCAAATTGTTTCAATATCAAAACTGGTACTCGAAACAATTTTGCGTCTCGATGACTAATCCTGCCTGTGAGTTATCGTAAATACACTTGCGGGTACAATATTGGAACGCTTCTAAAAACCCCTCTTCCGTGCAAACTAAAAAAAAACATTTTAATTACGCTAGTAAATATAATTTTCCTAGATTAAAACTATTATCTTACAACATTAAAAACAACTTAGATTATTTTAAAAACACGAATGTGATACATATAGATACCTATATACCCATTTACAAAACGTGAAATATTTAATTTAATTGTATTGCTAAGTATTGTTTATAATGTTACACGTTTTAAGTTCTATTTGTTATTTTTGTCACCTTTACCTCGCTAGTGTATTCAATTATTAAACCGAAATGGCAAAATATGTTTGGCAAACTTTTGCCGTTCATGTATTGATTTATAAAAGCTATCAAAACTTTCTAAAACGGTTTTGTCGCGCCTGCGTAATACCTATTAGAATTTTGCTTTAACAAAATATCAAATAATATCGTGTTCCTTAAATCTCAAAAATAAAAAATGCTTCTAAATAAAGTCCTCAAAGTTTAATTCTTTAAACACTGTCAACAACAGAATATTTTACAAATATGTAATCGTATCAATACAAGACATTAATAATATTTTAGTTTCGGTATTTGTCTAGATTTCCTTCGGATTGCGCATCAGACAAGTTCATGGACCCAGTGACATTAACAAAGTTATTTTAAACTCGACTAAGCTGTACATATATGTTCAAACCATGTTCAAACATTTAGGAGACTTAAACGAATGTTTACTTTAAAACCATATTTTCTATTTAATTAAAATCGTATATTAAATATAAATGTATATAGTTAAAACATTTTACGACGCAGTTTTGTAGGTTTTGAAACAAACAAGGTTAAAACTTCTGGATTTTTTAAATTAGTGCTTATCTCAGTTAATTAAAGTTTCATATCGAAAGGATAATATTTAATTATTTATTAATTAGCGTTAATCTTTATATTATTAATATTAATAGAGTTTGGGGTGTTACGATACTTTATATGACTCTTTAAAGTGCTTGAAATTATTTTTAAAAGAAAATTTAACTGTTTCATTTTCATTGAATGTATAATCAAGTAAGTAAATACTTATTCTCTATAATTACCGTCTATCTTTGATGCCATTACTATAATAAACAATTTGTTTCATTTAGAAATTGATCGTTTATCGAGAGATTGGTTTAGTTCATATCCGCTTTCAAGTAATTGTTGAGACCCGACTTTGTACTTATATTTTCTATAATTATTAACAAAAATTAAGTTTATTTAAGCAATCCAAATTTAGTATTGTCTTTGGTTAACATAGCTTTTACACATTGAAAGAAAACAATTTTTTAACATCATTTCATATCTGCAAAAACCTTTACCTACTTTAATATTTGTTCCCTAGAGAAATTATTGTATTTTTGATTACTATCTATAACCTTCTAATACTAATTTTCATTTCGAATTCGAAGGATACATTCTGACTTTTTTATTTATACTCTGTACCTTATTGTGTATTTCATTCATATTAATTCATGATTTTGATCATTTATAGTAGCGAATGAAAAGCCAAAGTTAATAAATATTTATGTAAAGTCGAATGAATCTCTCTTCTAGAAACTAGCTTACGGCCTATTGGCATCAAATTTACATAAGCAAGTATTGCATTAACAAAGATCACTGCATTACATTTACATTAGTAGGTATGTTGGTTGGTCTCCTGCCAGCATTATTTGGCTTTTGAGGTCAACAATTGTGGCCTAGACTTTATGATCTTATGTTATATCAATTACATAACATTTTGAAAAGTCTATAAATAAATCGATATGTTATGGTTACATTAAGTTTAAGTCATTTATATGAATAATTATTTGACGTACATTATAGTCTTGACGTCAACCATTTCAAGGTTGATTAATTCACGCAAGGAATTCAAATTTTTATACTTTCTTAGCTAATTTAATAGTTATATAGTTATATTATATGTAAATGCATTACTACTTAGATGTATTCGGTTTAATTATTACCAACAGCTCAACTTCTTGGTAAAATTATAAATGATTATCAAAGATTAATATCTATAAAAACAACTGAACGCTAAATGGTGAACGTGTAAATACACAGAGACTTGAGTCTTCCTTGTGATATAAAGACTGTATTTATATTATGTAAATGCGTTTGCAGTCTATTTCTGTTTGGACGTTCGCCTTGAATGCTACTATACAAATTTAGAACAGTCACACATAATAACACGTAAATTCTATTCAATTTTACTCATATATATTATTCATAACTCGGATCCCCTCGTGTCTCACAGTATAAAAAATACCGTATGTAAGACAAAAACAAATACGTGTTTATCGGCATGAATTAATTTACATGGCTATCAGGCGTTTAGGTGATTTAACTCTGTTTAAATTATAGCGAGCTATATTATGCAATAATACAGCGGGCTAGATATAAATGTTATAGAAGTATAGAATAGTTTAGCGATTTGTTTTTACAATTGATATATTTCTCTGTGGTATAAATCGGGTAGCTAAATGTTTATACGCAAGTCTAAACAATACACATTACAACAAACACATTATTAAAATTATATAACTTTCTTTTTTATTCATCTATTTTTAATAACCACAAAAGCTATATTTTACAAGGTTACAGCAAATACCAAGTCAAGGTTCAAAGTAAATTATCCAACCACGAATATATATTTATCGTTAATTTTCATATAATACGTATGCTATTATTAGCTAAATATAAATAAATATAATATCCTTTAAACAATTAAGCAATTAAACAAAAACGTATGTATGTCTGATCACAGTAGGAATTAACCGAGTTATCTAAAGTACTGCGTAGAATAAAATACAGCGAGCACGTATAGAAAAGTTTTTTTTGTGTGTTTTTAATGTTATGTATTTCTTCACAAAGCTAAATAGAATTAAAAAATATATACATTAATATTTTATCTTTTCCGTCATCGGATTAAGTTAAATAATTAACATTATCTTTTCTTTCTAACAGCGGTATCTGCGCGATGGACAGCGCTCCGAGCGGCTGCAATACGGCGCGGTGGCGCACGCCGATTGCGCCGCGAGATTGCAGCACTGCGCGAGACACTTGATGAGGTCTGTGAGCCTGGAGATTGCGCTCCCCAGCCGCACACCAGAGCTCAGTTACACAGACGGATTGAAGAACTTAAGGTACATACATCACAATAAATTGTAGAGGGTCTACGTAGTTGGAGCAGGTTCATTTTTGCTAGAAGAGTTCTATATAATTCAAGAAACAGTTGTTATAGTAATCGAACCAGGACCTTAGATTAAAACTCACCTTGATCCTTAATAAAAGCAATTGATTATAGCAACATTAGAATCACAATTATTTCGTTTTTCAAAACCTCACTCAGGGCTAGGTTTGAAGGGTCTCAAACCCTACAATACGAAAGTCGTTATAAAAAAGTTTTGAAAGTTCAGTGGTATGTACTCGATCTATTCCTTCGTGTGTTTATAGGAACGTCTATCACGTCTGCTTGAATGCAAGGTCTCAATGCTGAAACTGACGGTTTCCGTTCGACGTGCACTTGGCGAATTGGAAACTGATGAATGCGGCCTTACTACCGACTTGACAGCTTTACTAGCCGCTTGGGACGACGCACACCAACGGTTAGTAATATTTTTACAATTTACTTTATAAAATTTGAAATTCAAGACGAGCTTGTGCTTTAAGTTCAGTATTGCATTCAGAGCGACGACCTCACTCTTCCATATTTAAATCCAGAAGAGTGTAATTCGGCTGGCCTTGAATCTTAAGATATAAGTGCCTTTCTTTTCTACTCAGGTTTTGTACTAAGACCCATATTAGGAGACGAGACAATTGAAATTTAACAATACGTTTATTGCCGATGCGTGCGAATTAGAAAATTAAATGGTTCGTGTGAAAATGAAACGAGCCTGATCGGTCCATCGTTTCGTGACAATTATAATTGGGATCATTTATTAAACCATTTGTAGTTCTATAAAGATATTTATGTGTTTTCACAGCACATCGAGTGAATTACTCTCGCTAGAAAAAGCGGTGAGCGCTTGGGCTGATTGGGAGAATGCACTTCGTGAATTGCAAGGAGCATTGCGTGGTGATTTAACCACGCTGCAGAATTTACGCGATAAAGGATCTAAAATTGAAGATCAAAGCGAAGTGGCGGCTCAAATCAAACAGCTGGCTGCTTCGTTGATTGACAAGAAGAAGGTAAACATATAAAACATTATATAAACTTATACTCATTATTGTGAAATGGGGAATTTTTTCCCCTAAAGAACTTAAAAAGCTGCTTAGTAAAAAAAGCGTAAAAGTGCTATAAACTTAAATTAGTTAATTAATGCCTTGTCACGTCAAAACATTCAACAGTTTTTTTTTATCTCATAGTAGATTTTTCGTAAATAAGTTGTTATAAGACTTCTCTCTAAACACATGTACTAGTTCCCTACACAGTTAATAATATTAATAAGGAAATAGGGTACTTAGATAAATATGCACACGTATGTGAAGGCCATTTCTATATCTTGTATGTGTGCCTACAATATTTTTATTACAGGGTGGTTCCACATGCGACTCGCTCTCCGATTCCGGAATATCAGATGGTGATAGTGAAAATGCAGGCGGTCGTGCTCGCCGATTAAGCGCTCTACGTGAGTTGGCCAAGCGCTTGCAAGCCGCTCTAGCACCGAACTCGCCTGCTCATAGAGCTATAACTAAGGTACAGATAAGTAATATACGAGAAAAAAGTTACTGTAGTACTGGATATGGTTTTTATATTGAGTTTCATTTTCGGCGTACTACTTATCCTGCAAATATATTGAAGGATTACCGAGTTTTTAAGAAAATATACACTGAACTTTTTTCTTATCTTTCCATTATAATACACCCAGTATTTTTAAGTTTTTTTCTATAAAACAATTTTTATTGCAGCGTATGGAACAGACAGAGAACGAAGTGAAAATTTTGCAAGAATCCTGTCGCGCTTTAGTCGAACAAAGCATTCCCGATCTTAAAATCGAAGATGACACGTAAGTTTTAAATGTTTTTTATTTATGTTCAAGTACTAATATATAAAGAGCTTTGAATTGAAGCACATTTATATGATTTTGTTAAAAATAAAACAAATATTATCATATTATATTCAAAAGTTAAACGAAATAATCGAATACCAATTTAAAAAAACGACCTACACAGGGAATATTAATAATGGAAATGTTTTTTCAGTGATCAAGCCGTCATTGTAACCAGCAAAACTGGCTCTGGCGATCCAGACTATAATCCTCGCGGCGGTTGGGTGTGGCGTGTACTACGTTCATCTATTCCCATTCAACTATGCCTTGTGGCTTTACTTCTAGCCGCGTGGCTCGTAGAACGGCCAAGATGTTGCGACGCACTGAATTCATTAGCGCAAACATTGACCCCACAACTGCGTTATGTTCGTGGACCTCCACCAGTGTGAGCATAGCATAAGACCGTCCATAGACAAAAGATAGGGCGAATCACACAACGGACGTATTAAGCTCGCGACGAAATATCACGCTAAAATCTTGTTTATGTGGTCTATGGATTGAGACGATACCAGGAAATGACTTTGACAGTTGTCAATTTGAAACTTACTCGAATACCTTTATGTCATTTATTGTAATGAAGTTATGCTGCCTTCCACGCATTAAATCGCGTAAGAAACACGTAAGGTTTAATTAAGCGTGGTTTCCAAGGCAGCGTTAAAATATGCTAATTGATAGGAGTAGATAGAAAGTGAAAAAATATTCTTTAAATTACGAAAAAAATATCCCAGACATGTACTAAGATAATAAAATTCGTAAAAACCATTAAATTGGTTTAAGGTTGTGACATGAAACATCAAGTTGTGTTACTTTTATATTTTTGTGGCTGGATGAGTGGTTCTGTCTGCCCACAGACAAAATATATAATGTCTGTGGTCGAATGTTTGTGTGAATGATTAAACTAATGAGGTTCGCGGACTTTCACGCATTATTTTTAAAACTACATTAAACAACTGTTTAAGGGAAAAACATAAGAAAGTCTGTGAGTTGGGATCTAACATTGTATTTATTTATGTTGATATAAGCGACCGGTTTTTTTAATGGCTGCAATGTCAAGAACTAAATTCGAAAAAATATCATCTGTATCAGATGTCGTTCAAACTAGGTAGTTTACTAACGTGACTGTTAGGTCCGCTTTCAATAAGCATCTAAAGCCAAAATCAAGTCTTAACTGTTATAAATGCAGAATAAAACGTTAAACTACATATTGGCTAAAGATACTTATTGAATGTAACAATACTTTAGTTAAGCCTACTTTAGTACAATTATTTAAGAAAGTGTGGAGTGCGCCATGGGTGACTCTTTCGATGTACCTTAATAGATTTTTCGAATTGCTTATTTTATCTATGACCCAAGCCGATTTAAATAATCTAGATATAATTTGGTTGTTCACTCTACCAGAGTTTCGTCCTTGTCTTGGTGGAAGCAGTTTTCTACCCTCATTTTATTTACTTAACTGCAAACACTATTAACAAAACGTTTGCCTCGGACCAAAAATCAAGAATTTGGCCATTATCTCTCTCGACGATAAGATATCTCGGCGAGGTTGTACAACCGCCATTATGGTAATAACATTTTCGATCGGCTTCCTTTACATATATGTTTAAAACTACATTACAGGAGTGTTTATGCGAAAAGAGGCCTTATTAAAATAAAAATATTGAAGACTGAGTAAGAAATATCATTTAATTAATCAATATTAAATTTACAATAGTATTTACGTGACAAATGGTTTCAATTAAGGTGTTTCAAGCCGTTATAAAGTCTTCATGAAGCAAAACATTGTGCTCCGAAAATTGATTTTGTTTTGGTCACTCAATTCAATAATATATATTGATTTTGCTAATTCTCTGATTGAAATAGTATTAACTCCCATATATTGTTATAATGTTGTTAATTAATTTAATATATTGAAATTGAATTAGTGTTTATTTATAATTCCATATATATTTGGTATATATTCTTATATAAAAATACCATTTGAATATTGTTATACTGTCAATGATTATAAAATGAAATAAAATTTTATTGTAGACTATATATTTTGCCATACCATTATAATGTATGTATTAAACAGTTTATACAACATTCAAGAATAGCCAACGGAAGACTAGAATTTCTTAAGGAGACTAGAAGTCTTAGAAGCATGTTAAATGTTTTGTGGTGTGTTGTGTGCTTTGACATACTTAAGTATTGAAAGTAATGACAATATTTTTATATAATATGTTGAATTTACAAGTAAATTGGATGTGGCTTTAAATAATACTGACATTTCGATGAACAAAGTTTTAACGCCACATACGATTTTTAAACTACAAAATCATTGTTATGATTGTCTTTGTGTGTATGGCGCATTCTTATAAACGGAATACGATTATTATTTAAGTTATATCTCTGTGGCGATGGATAACTAAGGAAAAATAGAAAAAAAAAAGTTTAAAAATAAATAACCGCCAGTATATAGTTTTTGTATACTAAGACAAATAATCGCTGCAGAGAAAGTAATTTTTTTAAATAATTCACTTAGGGTGGTTACTGCCTAAATAGTGTGTCATATTTCTTTAGGCTTTTTTATCTTAATTTTGATTAAGCGTGTAGAGAGTATGATCATGCTATTAATGTGCATTTAATTTTGTAGAAATGGAATGGAGTAATGTAAACTATGTTGGCTTTTTGGAATGGTGATTAAAATTTGGTTTTCATTTTTAAATTGTGTTTTACTTTCTATTGAGCAAACTACAAATCCTTATATGATGTCCATGTGAGTCTTTAGTTTTTTAGACTACTGGTAAAATGTGTCAATTTATTCAATCTAAGTTTGGAATACATTTAATGATACAAACAAAATATAGTAATTTGTGTATGCGAACCTACTAATGTACCTCAATCTAATCGCCAGAGCCGAACATTATCTATACTAATAAATATTATAAAAACTTAAAGCTTATATTTTTTTAGTTAGTTTGTAAGAGTAATACATATATAACTACTAAACCGTTTCTAAAATTTATTTCGATAAATGATAACACGGGCTGTGTGTCTATTGCAAATAACATGAATAGCTTTTACAAGTTAATTTCATACATAAATATAAATAATTTTAAATATAAAAAGCTTATTCGAAGAAGTCTCCATTGGCTGCAATACAGTCCTTTAAACGTTGAGGCCAGTTATCAACAGAAGCAGGCACTCTTTCCATGGTCAAATTCTTCACTGCCAAAATCATACCTATTGTTTTATGGACTCCACATTTTCATGGCGTTTAGAGCAAGCCGCACTCTCTAAAACTGACCATTAATCATAATCCAGCGGTTTAAGAGCGGCACTAAAGGACTGCCAGTCTTCAGCTCTGATGAAGTCCGAAATGTTCGTTTCCAACCAAGACTGCATAGACCAAGCTTTTTGACCCGGCGCCAAGTCATGATGGAAGGACCATTCTTGGTTTATCACCTTTAAACCTGGTGTTGTTAAGAGGCTTCACTACCTTCTCAAGAATGGTATCATGATAGACTTGTGCCGATGTTTTGATACCTTTTTCACAAAAGTATGGCTCAGTCACTCCTTCATAGCTAACACCTCACCAAACCATCACTGAAGTCGGATAGTGCCTTTGTTGCACTCTGTCGACTAATTGGGAAGCTTTCTTAGAGCTTTGAGCTTAAATACGGTCATTTTATTTGTCAAAATGTTGCTCAATTGTAGAAATTTTCTCATCCGTGAACAAAATTGCTGACCTACCTTTGCGTAACGCTTCAGTAGTTGTTTCGATATTGCCACCTTATTCTTTTTTAAATTATCAGTTAAGAAATGACCAGTACGTCTCTTATCAAGTCCTAAATCATCTTTTAATTTACGCGACATGGTTCTAGGTGCCAACTTCATCTCCCGAGATAAAATCTTTTCCTTTCGTTTAATCTTTTGTTTATTTGTATGTTTACTTAATATTTAACAAACTCGCAAGCGGGCTACTGAAGTATTACTCTGGTCTGCCGGATATTCAACTTCATTCTGGAAACTTGGAGTTTTCTCAAACGAAGTTGCCTTTCTTATAAAAATATACAAAACAAATATAATAACTAGGATTACAGAGAAAGTACTTAAAATAGGAAAGTTAACATGATTATTAAAATTATTAGGATCCTTGATCTCATTTAGATCCTCCATTGACATGTCTGAAATAGCTTGAATAGATTTTAAATTATCAAGGTCTATTTGGAATGGAAATTTTATTACTTAATTTGTTTACACCTGTAAAGGTGTAACAACAACCATCATTAATTTAATTCTCAAAGTTTGAGAATGCTAGTAACTGATGTCTACGCAGTTATTTCACAAAGGTAAGTATCGGTAAGTATGCTTTTACAATCATTTAAATGTTTGAGATACAGACAGTAAGTTTGATTGCAAAGTATTTAAGATGTTATAAAGATAATTCCTAAAATCAACCTCACTGAAAGCATTCGTTATAATGGATACCGAAGACCCTAATTGTTTAACGACACCATTCAATTTTGCTTGGTTAAGGTTCATTTCATGTAAGGATTGCTTTATATTGGAAATGGCAGATTGGAAAGCAATTACGGGTGTCTTCAATGTTCCTGAAATCTTTTTATTATTTTCATAAATAGCTTCTTCATAAGTGTTCGCATCATCTTCGGTCTAGCGAATATTTGTTTAAATACAGTGCCTATTCCGGAAAATCATGCGGATCTTTTCGAGACGTAATTATCGGATACTAGATGTGAAACGGCATTAATTAAAAACGATCTTTAAGCATTGCTTCTAAAGGTTGCAATAAGTTATAACATTGCGAAACACCAATTACTTCGCTTCTCTAACAATAAGATTGAACGTTATTCAACACTTTGTTTATGTCTATTATATGATTTTTTTTATGGGAATTATCTCTACTGGAATTACAATATGAAATTGGTTGTTTATTATCTTCAGTGTGCCAACAGGGTCTAAGAAGATCCCAGGACCTTTCACTATATTTTTGACATACTGATTTTCAGTTTCAGCAAACGTGACATTGCAGAGAATTGCGTTGACCCTGGAAAATATGTGAGCAAGTTATAATACTATAAAAGGAGTAAAATAATGTTACTTATAAGAAAAGTAAAATACAACAATAACATTTGATGTAAATTTATATTACAAAACTGGCAACTTAAATACCTATATAAAGTGTATACAGTATACAATAAAATAAAAATGTTTAAAATAAAATTCATCCTAGGACTCGTGAGCTGGTTTCACTTCATCAAAATGATGTTTGACATGACGTCGATTTATTAAAAGGCTTAAAGTATTATTATCGTGAACGTTAACGACTTTATAGGGACCTTTCCAATTTGGCGAAAGAGCCTTGCGCAGCCTGGCGTGATTTTTTAAATAAACATAGTCACTGTACAGCTCGCTAGCTAGTGGACTGTGAAATGTGTATTTAATCTTTATATGTATTGTATGTCAGGAGTATCTGTATTGTATATGTAATAGCAAGCTGCACTAGATAGCTAAATATATGAGAGGGTGAGATGTAAGAACCTTACAACCCTACCCCTACCCTAAGCCCTACAGATGTACCCTAACACATAAATAGTGAATATATAAACATAAAAATAAGTACGGGATGTCTGTACCAAGAGACCTAAGGTAACGGAGCCCTACGGGTAGGATCAAAGGTTTGAGGTGATGGGATTATCTCAAAGCTATCGGGCAGGCTCAACACGATAATTAAGGGCTTGAAGTAGTCTTCGCCACTTTGAGAGGAAGCGAGAAATGAATACGACGGAGTAATATCCAAATCCAATTTATTGTTCAAATACAATATCTTAAATACTACTTACACCTATTCACATATACATAATATTATTTTAGTGAGCTGTTGGTGTATTGCGCGCCTTCCGCTATTAACATTTTGGAACACACGTGAGTTTTGACAGCAGTTGATCAATATTCGAATAAAATATAATTCAAAATTACTCTTCAGCCAATAATATTTGGAAGAAGTGAGCCGTGTCAGCAGTTGGTCAATGTTCAAATGAAATCTGAACACCCACTGTATTTTTGATGAATTTATATATATATATATAGGACCTATTTCTTAACATATCACTAAATTTTGTACTTTGTCACTAATTTCACTGACAAGAATCAATTTGTCAAACGAAAAACACTCACATATAAATATGAAATGTTCGATATCATCAACACAATTATTTACTGAGCAAGGTGGGCCGGGACGGTGGAGTGACCAAAACGCAGTCTGTTTATAGTCGTAAGAAAGTCCCGACTGGCCATTTTCAGTTTGTTATACCATGGTGCTACAGATAGGTTTGCTTGAACATTTTCATACCATTTATCCTTCTGTTCTTGGTCTTGTTTCCCAAATTCGTCCCATAAACTATTGTCCTGGTTGTCAATAGATTTAATAGTTCGTGTTTAGCTTGAAGTGGTTTACCAGTTATATAGGGTCTGGCTAATGAAAGATAACGAAAAAGCGCGGTAAATAAAAAAAATAGTATGGTATCCCTAAAAGTTTGATATATTTTGTGGATTAAACTTACTTGATACTTGATTTTTTTATTATTATTCTTTACATTGATAGTAACTGTGTTTCTATGAAATTAAATACTATACGTATTTTACTATTGATACTTAAAATGACTAGAATTGCATGGGAAACTAAAACTATATTTATTATAAAACACAGCTTAATTCGGAATAATCAAAATCAGAATCTAAAAAATCAATATCCATAGATTCATCTGCGTCAATATTATTATAACTGTCTCTCATTTTCTTCTACTCTTCTTCTGTTGCTAACTGCTCTGTAGTCAATATAATATTTTTATTTGCTACTCTGTGTTTTGCCATACTCCATACCAGCTCAATGGCATTTAGATCACAATGGTATGAAGGTAGTCTCAATACCTCACGACCATTGTGCTTTAAATTTCATCGGCTTCATATATTGGCTCTGGTTTATACTGTTTTACATTACATTACATTTAGCAGATATTTATTAGCAGTTCTGCTTTCGTATGGTACTCTTCAAATTGAATATTATTCAAAGTAAGCCATTCTCTTATCTCATGTTTGAGATTCTGTGTTGTAGGGGCTTTATTAACTATAACGGAATGGTAACTGGTTGTCCATAACAATTACACTTGGTTCATTTAAATTGGGTAGGAGCTTTTCTTTTAACCACTTATTAAAGTTCATATCATATCATATCAGCCATTTTTGATATAAATATTAATAATGAGTTCAGTACAAGACCTTTCTCCGACCCTGCTTGTACAATGTACCTTTTTCCAGATGAAATATTTTCAATAGCACTACTTGTAGAGGGACCTTGCCACGACTTTTGGGCTTGTAGTTTTTTATGGACATAAATTTCATCATTTCAATAAATTATTGGCTTTCTTTCTGCACGTTTCAACGATATAGATCTTAAATAGTAATGTCTCCAGGCACATATGTCATTGCGCTCAATTAACAAAGAACATTCATTTTTGTTTTTCTTAAATTCATAGGCATTATAGGCCAATAATATTCGGCGAAGAGTTTCCCCACACCCAGTAAATCCTATGCTTTCTATTAATTCCAACAAAAGTGTTCTTAATGTTGGAACTTATTTTCTAACAATATAAAATTCATTCATTTTGTCGCGAATAGCATCCATGTCAAAATTGTCCAAATGAGACACTGTTGATTTATGAGGTCGTTTTTTTCCAGGTGTACTCCACATACCTTGATTTGTTGCCCCTTCTTTTTTATTCTGTGTATTGATATTACACCTGGAAAAACCAATGAAAATGTTACCACACACATTTTTTTACAAATTAACTTGAAAAGTATTGAAAATTTTACCAGTGATGTAAGCGATTTCTTTAAAGTACTGGTTCTGGGATTTTATTCTATCTCTAAATCAATGAGTTTACCAATACTTCTCACTATTGCATCGACTCCTTTTACATCCTACAGATTTCCTGCTAAAGAAACGAAATATTCTATCAAATAAAACAAAGTTTATTATACCTGTTAACTATTCGGAAAAAATATATAATAGAAATGAGTAATTGCATGAAGTATCAAGACAATAAATCACACTAACCTATGAAACTCAACACCACACGTAAACAATCTTGTTTTTGGTAGAATTCAGCTTCTTTTTCTTCTTGGAATTTGGATATCATGCAGAACAATATGTCTCGAACTCCACTTTTAGGTATAGTTTTACTCATATTTAAACTCGTAAATGAATAAATAAGAACAAAATAAACCAAAACGAATGTTTAACAACAGCCATATTGAGAAATTGACAATGACATTCTGTGCTGCCATCCGAAAGTTTTCAAATAATTCAAGTATCTCTTTCATTAGACAGACACTAACACAATATATATTTAAGGAATATATTTTGTTAACGCTGGTAACACTTATTTTGTTCATAGAGTTGGCACCAAGGTGTTCCACTTTATTATTCTGTTGTTTATAGTCATCTTAGTCTGTAGTCTGTACTCTGTGCATGCCCAGTTGACTTCCTATTTCCGATTTCGTGTTATTCGGCTTACATCGTGATTTTGTGGAACACAGTGTTTTTAATTAATTTTAATTTTTGTTTACTTTGAACGTTGGCTTTGAGTGGTAAGTAAACATTTATTTTAATTAATAACATTGACTATCATCAACTGGTATAAATTATAATATGTATAAATGTGATGATAGCCGAGTGGTGGTAAGTGCCGCCGACCGCCATATTGTGAAGTCTTGGTAACCGCGGCGTATTGAGATCGGTAGGTTACTTTAGTTAGATTTAATTTGTGCATAACTTTCAACTACGTCAAATCCTTTAAAGTATTTTTTCTCTATTTATGTTCCACTTATTATTGGCTATTAAATTAAAGTTACTACTGAAATTCGTAATAGCGCGTGGTGACTAGCGCGAACTGCCGCCATTCCACGTTCCTATAGTTTAAAGGTTATCGATTTTAAGTATTAAGTAACGTTGTCTTAATTCCGGAGTGTGATTTACTCAATGAGCGTGCTTAAATATTGAATTTGTTGTTATTTTATAAATTTGTAATCTATTTTCTCATAAATATTCTAAATTAAATACTGGACTTTCCAATTTATAAATGTGTACTCTTATTTTTGAACGACGTGTGTATTAATCAATATATTATATTGTAACGTAGTTCAGCATTTTTAGAAAGCTAGCTATGTTCAAAAGAAGCAATTACCGGTAAATAATCTCCTTATCAGCCATCCATTACTTAATTATAACTTTATAATGATTAAGGTCATCAATGTGTGTCTAATACGCATTAAATTTCAGATCATCTCAAAAAATGGTTGGCTCCAGGGTCTATGTTGGTGGTTTACCCTTTGGGGTTCGTGAAAGAGATTTAGAAAAGTTCTTTAAAGGATTTGGAAGAATCAGAGATATCCTCATCAAGAATGGCTACGGATTTGTGGTAAGTGCATACAGCATTGTATAGCGATTAGACCTGCATTGACACCTATTAAACTATAATAATTCGAAGAAAGTATATTATATATAATATTTTAATTTGGGTTATCATGGATTAAAATACATCTCTAGTCTCACTATAATTATTTATTGTTTCTGTATATATTAGATTAACAATTTGGATTACTATGTTACTAGATGTTGTGTACTAGATTAATTAATATTATGATGGTTAAAGTTTAACAAAGGCTATTAAATTTTTATAGGAATTTGAAGACTATAGAGATGCAGATGATGCTGTTTATGAGCTCAATGGAAAAGAATTATTAGGAGAAAGGTAATTATTATCTTTCTAAATTTTAACAGATACTTCACTTAATTTTGTTGTATCTATAACTGTAGACATTTGAAAACAAATAGTAAATAATATAGCTATATTCCTAGATTTGTTTTTGTGGGGTAAATACTATGCTTGGGATTAATTCCTGTTTTAGAAACTGAAGTTTAATCTTAAACCTAGAGTAAAGATTTTAAACCTACTTGAAAAAAATGTGATCAAATAATGCTGGTTCAATAGTATTATGTGATAGCATGACTAATAATAATCTTTTTTATCAGCCGGCTCCACATTTTGAAAGAAGTGTATGGAGGACGGATCATTTTATAATGAAGAATGAATGTGACTGAATATTGTATGGTTGAATATTTTGATTGAATGTGGATTTTTGCTTTGAATTGATCAGAATTTACTTTTTCATAGCTATTCAATTTTCTTGTCTATGGAAGAACAAAGACATGTTGTTATTTATAAATTATACTGATAAAAGGTATCGAACTTGTGCAAGACTGTCTTTTTTGAGATAAAAGTAGATTGCAGATTGAATGAAAACTCATGTTTTACTGACCTTAAGATCAAAAACAATTGAATATTAAGAGGGCTTTATCATAGCATGACATTGTCAGATGTAGACAGAATAGATTTCTTGAAGTCCAGAGTATTTATTGATAATTGTTTGGGCACTGTGTCTGCCATCTGGGTATTTCTCTGATTGGGTATATTTGAGAGTTGTGTGTATGCGAGGTGTAAGTGGGGGCGCGGTGTATAACATCGGGGGTATGCTACAGGGTCGTGGTGGAGCCGGCGAGGGGCATCGACCGCAGCGCGGACCGCTACCGGCGTGACCGCTACTACGAGCGGGACCGAGGCCGCTCTCGTTACGAGTGAGTATTGTTGTAGGGTGAGCGTGGAGCGGGCGCGGGGCGTGCCGAGGGGCGCAGACCGCTGGCGGGGAAGGGACCGAAGGGCCCGACCGCAGAGGCCTCCCAAACCACCCGCGTCTGTATACTGCCACGCTTTACATGACACAACACTTACCTTCAGCTAGGGGACATCACCACCATACAAATAGTATTTGCATTTGTCTACCGCTACATGAATCTACAGTACAAATAATGTATTGAACTAAGCAAAGCGGTCGACAATGGTGTATGTGCTGTAACTAAAGCACTCTTTAACAACTAAAAGACAATTTGAAAATTTATAATACATACACACATCGGTATACACTATTGCACATAATTCTTTTCAAAAATGTAATTTAGTAATATCATGTCTTTTATTAATAGTAATGACATTTACACATTACATAATGAATTTTATTATTATTGCAGCTTGTATTCGTAAGTAATTTTAATTGTATTGTTATCACTTGGTAAAACTTTGAGAGGTATATAGCAAAAATAACTGTGTATATTATTTATATTTCTGTATATAATTCAAATGCTTTTATAGATGATTAAGATTTTGCATTCCTTAAAAAAATGTTTAAGTATTAGTTCGTGTTGAGAATCACACTTGGTGGAGAAGTATACTTAGTGGCCATTTATTATTTCACTCAAACCGGGACATAATTTGGCTAAAAATAAATTTAGTAGTCAATGAAAAAAAAATACTTTTTTAAAGTTATTTATGTAGAAAAAGTTAGTTGGCTTAAAGGTTACGAATCACAAAATGTTAAGTTAGTTGAACAGAACAAATTTGTTCTGTCTAACTAACTAAACTAAACTAATCTTATAGGTGAAGATTTCAAATAACAATGAAACTAATGGCACTTTTTTTTTACATTCTGCTGTTTAAACTTTTTTTTTTTTAATTTTTTTTCGCGGTTTCTCGAATTGGGACAATTTTGCACAGTTCATTTCGGGGACATCGGCTCGTCGTAATTGGAAAAAGGGACAGTCCCGTTCAATACGGGACATCTGGACACTTTAAGTATACTTAACACTGAATGTAGCAAATTAAAGTTATTATTTTACAAAATCTCAAATATAATTTCAGCCTAAAGAATTAGTTAAATTTTTTACTATCAAATCGTATATTGTATATTTTTGAATTACTTTTTAAATCAAACTACCAAGCACCTCAAAGCTGAAAATACTAAATAAATGAGTTGGTTGGTTGGTTAACTGCAATATTTTAACATGTGTATCTTAACTGTTCAACTATTATAAACACCCGTCTATCAGTAATCTACGTAGTCGATCCCAAAGTTCCCTCATAAATGGGAATAATGATAAAAACAAAAGTTTTAATCAGTGATATTTATTAATTAAGGAATAGAAATCGCATAAAACTATTCGAAATGACCTCCCTTATTTTTAAAACAGGCCCTTAAGCGCCGCGGCCAGTCGTGACTGTGTTGTGTGCTGTTTTTTTTTTAAAGATGACTTCAGACTCCCAAGTTTTTATGGGGTTTGTCACAGACCTTTCTCTCCTGCCAAATTTTATAGTCTAAAGGATTAAGGTACGAACTGGAGGAAGGCCAATCAATCCTCATGTCTAATTAAGTCGATATTTTAACGCTCAAACTAGGCTTGCTTGGTTTGGTACACTTTTGCACTGGTTTTGACCCTCTTTTTGCAAAATGAACCTCAGTCGGTCTGTAATTGGACACTCCCAACCAGACCATTACTGATGATGGATGATGTCCATGTTGCACCCTCGGAACTTTATTTCTAGCCTCTTGAGAACTCTAAGCGTACACTTTATCGTTCTGTTTATTGTAGTTCTCTTCAATATCAAACATTTTTCGTCCTTAATATCACGGTGTCGGTTTTTAACGTACCGCTTTAACAACACCCGCGATCGCTTAAGCCTTATTGCTTTTAGACGAGCATTAAATAAGTGCCCACTCTATTTTTTTGTATGCTAGTAGACCAATATCTTCAATTAAAACCTTTTTTTACTGTTTTCCTACTGACGCCAATTCAAAAATAAAATGCAATAATTTTGTTATAAAGTCATGTTCGAAATTTAAAAATAATGTGCCAGTGACAACTTTGGGACCAACTACGTAAAATATTACTGTACTATTGTATAAACTCTTATACATCAATAGTTAAACAATAAGAATCAATAGATTTTTTATCATAGTCTCTCGACATTTATGATAGAATTTCTATTACAGCAACGACAACAATTACAGATATGGGCCGCCGACGCGTACCGAGTATCGGCTAGTCGTCGAAAATCTGTCAAGCCGCATTAGCTGGCAGGTAAGAGAATGAGCAGAACCAGCTCCATCATCATCTATCATTCACCCCAGGGGCAGGACTCAGGGCAATCCAATACTCATCGCTGAGGGCTTGGTTATCTGTGGCTTGGAGCACACGTGGCAACTAGGGAAGTCGGGAACCGATATCTATCCGTGGTCAATGAGGAAAACCATTGAAGACGTAGAAACGATGCAAAAGGAATCGTACCGTGACCGTAGATCGATCAGACGTGGAAGACGGAATACCAATCCAAAGATGACCCGGATGTACTAGAGCGCCGTTTAAATTAACAGTAATATAAAATGTAAATTTAGTAATAAAAACATTTTTATTAACAGTTACAATCATATTTATTTTTGTTAAAAAGACATGCGAGCTCATTTTTTTAAATAACGACAGAAGGTGGCGTTTCTGGCCTGTGCCCTTCCACGATAGCCCGTGTGCGATGTGATCTGGATGTTAGGAGGGATAACGGTGTTGGCGCCCGCTACCCTTGAGGTTCCCCTGGCTTGAGGTTGCCCGGACCCCGTGTGCCGATGGCCCCAGAGGACCCGACCCCAAGGTAATGTCAGGGGGGCACTACAGGAGCCGTTTGTGCAAACCCATTGTAAATTCATTCATCCTGTCATTTTCCTTATAGCGATCTAGTGGCTATATTGGATTTTTGTTTTTAAGTGTCCGTACAGCTTTTCGTAGATTGTTCTTCCCAGTGTCATTGCTTGAGGAATTGCAGAGCTGGATGAAATTCAACATAGAAGGAATAAGGAATGCAAGGCGAACAATGCCAAGAAGGCGAAGTTTCACGTACTTAAAGAACCTGAAAGATCGTCGCATTTTTAGAGAACCATTGACTGTTGATCTGAGCTGAATACTCTGAAGGAATAATATAGAATCAATAGTATATAAGGCCTAGAATGCCTATAGAAAACACAGAACGAAGAAAGCAAGCTGACGCCAAGAAGGTTGAGAGCAGAGATGTATAGCATATGCAGAAAAAAGCAATGTTGAAAAGGACAATGAAAGACAGGTGGTAATAAGTTGAACTGAAGGAAAACAAGAAGATAAGTTGAGGAAGGAAATATTAGAGTAGAAACGCATTAAGAGGTAAAGACTACATGACGACAAAGACTAAGGCATCCAAGACTATAAAGCAGATATATGGATCCAGTTTGGACATTTCAAAGGCTTCGTTGGAGAAAAAGCAATGACCTAGTGGATAACTGTTTACGAAACTGTATTTGACACAATTTAATTTTGTTTATCCACCATCAGGTTATCATAGCAGGTATCGTAAGCTAGATTGGATTTATCATGATGATATCGTTTTTTACCATCTTTCGGGGCTGACAACCTTGATGACACTATCGAAACTGACGACATTCCTAAGAATTTATTTTATATTTTGTTTTGTATCTATCTAATATGTACTATTGGTTGGCAGGACCTAAAGGATTACATGCGTCAAGCTGGCGAAGTCACTTACGCTGATGCGCATAAACAACACAGGAATGAAGGGTGAGTTTTTCTTTACGTTAAATAAAATGTATTCTAGTTTCCAGGCCATCATTAATGATTGATTTTTTTACAATTTCAACTTGCACTTTACCGAAGGTATGGGCAATTATTGTCTTTTTAGGTTATTTTTATGATGATATCGTATTTTTACCATCTTTCGGGGCTGATTACCTGTGAATTATAACATTTACTCTGAGTATCACCTGTTTCAATTTAAATTTTCTTATTTGCAACATTTTCTAATTAATATAAATTTCAGTGTCGTTGAATTCGCGACCCATTCCGATATGCGAGCTGCTATTGAGAAACTAGATGGCACAGAACTGAATGGCCGCCGTGTTCGTTTGGTGGAGGATCGTCGCTCTTCTCGCCGCAGGTCACGCTCTTCATCCAGCCGCTCTAGGAGTCGCTCCCGTGACCGCCGTCGATCACGATCGAGGTAATTTAGAATACATATATATATATAGGGCACGCTGAGTCAAAACTATACTGTCAAAAGAGTAGGTAAAGGTACTTCTTTACCCACTATTTAAGCAGACGTTAATTGTCTGCTGTTTCAAAATAATACATGAAATGATGATATTGTTCTTTAACCATCTTTCGGGGCTGACACCACTGACTGATAAATCTAACACTGAGGCTATTTGTCCTACTTTTTATATATACTTTTAATCATATCATCATACTACAGAAAATGTATATTTTTTAGGTCCCGTTCTCGTCGCTCTTCCAAGAGCCGCTCTCGTTCTAGATCTCGCCCGAAGAGCAAGAGTCCAGTGGCAAAGTCTAGATCCAGATCTAGATCTAAGTAAGTTTTATATAATACAATTTGCGATCCACTAAGACGAGCACTTGGTAAAAGCAACGAATTCGATCGAGGCCTTTACAAAACTTACACAACTTAATTATGTTATAAAAAAAATAGTGTCTCGAAATTAAGCAAATAAATCTAGCGTCTTTGTGGATTGTGTCTATTTAATGTCACATCATTTTGAGAAATGAATTTATCAATTATATATTCATTTCTTGATTTTTCAATATCCCCGAAGATATGCATGTATTTATAAAATTGTATCATCGTACCTAAATGCACGGTTTCAATGAAATTAATATAGAGTTTATTTGGCTAGGTGTGTAATTTCAATCGCTGAGCAAAACTTAAAATCGTAAGTATAAAGTATATTAGATATTGTATCTCGGGGTATTTATTGTAGTTTATGTGTTACCGTGTAGTTTTTCAACATTTCTTTTTAAAACTATGGATGCTTATCGCGGCACTTATTATTTTTGTCAGAATATATTTCCGCCAATTATTTCACAATTAAATAAACATTTAGTTCTACAGCGACGTGCAAATGTTGCAATTGAAATTACATAATGCCAAGTATCTGTCTTAAGTTGGAAACGTTGAGAAACATGCAAGTAGTAGTAGCTAGCTAATATTCCCGGGCGCCTAGGGAACGCAGCCGCTCTAGATCGGGGTCCAACAACGAGACGAGACAATCGCGCTCCCCGGTACGCAACGAGACCAACGGGAAATCTGCTTCACCCTCGCCCAAACGCGAATCTAAGTGAGTACACGTACTATGGCCCCGATTCCATATCTAAGCCTATTCCAAAACTTCATAATCAAATGAAGTTGCTTCAAACCATTTAATGAATTTTGTAATACAACCCTCAAGTTACACGATTTTATGTAGATTTTAGAATTTGGGCCTGCAACTGCTTGTGTTTAGGTGCTGATATCTAAATTTAATTGTTGCATGAATCTTATACTAGCTAGATAAAATCTTGGTAATATTGTGATAATTATGGTGAATAAAATCTAAAGATTCATACTTCTCATACAGCATGAAAAATACAACTACATCATTTTAATAACATTTTGTAAGTCATTATTAGTTTTGGTATGATTTTGTATAAAATGGGTTCTCACATGATATGCAACTGCTTATAGATAATAGCAATTTGTGAAAGCATATAACCATTTCTTATTAATAAGTGTATTTATGTCAGTCCTTACTTACTTGTTAGAGACTTACTAATACTGAGTATTTGCAACTACCTGTTTTCTAAGTGCTTCGGTGATTATGCTATGACTGATTCATATTATTTATCTGAATTAAACATGTCAACATATAGGTATAACATAGCGAATGCTTTTGAAGAATAGATTTATCCTAATCAATAATCTGTCTGTAATAATCGTAATCCGTCACATTTATTGTGTCAAAATGACAATAGTGATGACGACAAAGTTGATAGAGGCACTTTGTAGTCGAAATCCATTACAATTACCCAGTGTATTATTTAGATTTATTGAAATACTTTTACATTCAACATCCAAATTATGCAAAAATGCACCCAAGCATTAGCAAGCGTTTCACAGAAACGATTTTTACATACTAAATATCCTAACGCAAAATTAGTTTATTAACTTTTGTTATGTTTCCTGCTTCTTGAAGGGATCCCACCAAAAGGTAAGCTGTACAATATACCCCACTTTCCCTTATTTCCAGTAGCCTAGTAGCTTTATTATTAAATTTTCATTTGGACAAGTGTGTTTAACCCAACTAGATGGCGTGGTTTGCATGTAGAAATGACAGTTTTAAAAGCATATGTACTTATAATAATAATATCTTTTTTCAAGGAGTTTGTCCAGACATTCTGCAAACTTTTCTCATGCAACAAGATATTCCATAATAACACATTCTTACATTGTTGTACAGGGAAATAATTATAGTAATTTCAATCAAGATAATTATAATTAAAAATATAAGAAATTACTACAGGCTTCAGATTGTTTTTATTTTTATTTTAAATGTATTGTTTTTTTATAGGGAGCGCTCACGTTCTCGTTCTCATAGCAAGGAGGTTGTATCGCCAAAGCGAGACGAGGGTAAAGTTAGCAAATCTCGTTCCCGTTCTCGCTCTGGATCCCGCTCAAGAAGTGGTTCTCGCGAGCGTTCTCGCTCAGCCTCGCCCCGACAAAACGGAGAGTCACAAGAGCGCCGTAGTATCGACCGCTCACCTAGAAGCGGCGAATAAGATAAATCGCACGATTTACCTTATTATATAAGGCGGCCCCTTTATTAATTAAAAAGTTTTATTCTGCATTCAATTTTTATCACTTACGTTCGTTAAATGTCTGGTTGTGAACGTCTATTAAGTACGACTATTGTAGCCGATACTGGCAACTGTTTGGGAATGCAAAATTTTTCATTGATTAATAAGGAGGCGAAAATAGGATACTAAGAGTATGAATGTTCTCTTTTTGTTAGCAATTTGCTATGTATGAACGACCAGGGTTGCCAAATAATTGTGTTACATGTAACTATTAAATCCTATTGGACAAACATCAAACCAGAAGTATTAACCAGGTTTTTAAACACATGACCTAAGGTTTGATATTGTGTATTGATGCGGTGTTGTACTAGACTGTTAAATCCGCGAATAACTAATAAATAGTACAGACGATGTTTTTAATTTGCAAATACCTTACAACATATACTTATGGTAAAGTATAAAATTTACTATTAACATTTTGACAACCCTATAAATATATAGGTTAAGATAATTTTGTAAATACGGTTTTCGATTTAAGGCACCAAAAATAAAGTATTAAGATTTAAAATTGTTTATTTTATTGAGCTTCCTAATATAAATTTTCTTCTTATCCGGTACACTCTTGACAGAGCGGTCGTGATCGCTATTTAGTAGTGGTATCAAAGGGGCAGATGTGATGCGCTTCATGACGTTTCGCCGTTTCCTAATATAAATAGTTTGCGAGACTATTATGGTCGTCTTTGGTTGGTTGTGGTTAATTGGCTTTTAATCCATAAACTATTCCCAAATTTGCTAATAAAGTACTTTACGACTCGGAACACCTAAAAAAAAATTTCTCAGTTTGGAAATTGGTGATCAGCAGCTAATTCATCTTAATCCATATTTTCGACTATCCATATCCTCGAATTCCTGTACTCCAAACATTATTCCTTTGTTAAGCAAATGACTAGCTGGGTTGAGAATAGGCAGCGTCTAGTATTTTGGAATAACAACCAAAAACTAATTACTGGCCCATTTTAGAACACGAAACTTAGTACAAGTACAAGCCCCATATCAAGAATTGACGTTTTTCGTTATCACTTAATATTTTGTTCGTGAAGTTTCCCAAGTCATAAGAAGATTTGTTGTACACATTTTCGAAAAATATAGAGGTCTGTGGTTCCTTCCTCTTCCTCTTGCTCAAAACCCTGCGCTCTTATGTGTGTCATGCAAACATCATCCACGTTCACAAGATCTGCGGCGGAGGTATCTCAAACTGCAATTATTATCCATTCTCTTCAGTAGGCTTCTCAACCAATACTGTAGTTACACATTATTTGAGTCACTATCAATAGAAATATTTTGGCTAGATGTACTTGCAGGAGGCTGACTAAAAACCTTGTCAATTTTGGGCAATTTTTGTTTACTATCTACTTTTTCTTGGCTTTGTTTGCGTTTCAATCCACCACCGTGTTTCTTCTTTTAATCCTTAATTTTAGTTTTCTAATTTATTTAAATAATACAATGTTAGATTGTGCTCAAGAAGGTAGGTCCCTACTCACTGTTCGCTGACGACGTTAAAATTAAAAAAAAGGGAAAAGAAACACAATAGTCAATGAGACGCTACAAGTGTCGTTAGGGAATCCCCGGATTTTTTGTCATCACCTTTAGTGTTACCACATTTAACGGTGGAGACCATGAACGATCTCCTGCCCACGCACCTGAATTAATGTATCTACTGCGGTGACTTGAATTTTTTCATCAGATTTCGCGTTATACAAGCCGTATCCGTAGCCGTTGTAGCCGAAATCTATAGATTTGACACGATTAATGATTTAACGGACATCAATATGAGTGGTAAAATCAAATATAATTGAATACTAAACTATATTGACCAGTACAAACGTTTATTGACATTACCTTACTTACACCTGATACAGCATTATTTTTTAACCGTTAGGCATTTAACCACAATAAAACGCACATATCCGTCAAATTGGAAACATTGCCAAACTACAGAAGTAATTTAGGAGAATTCCCTAGACTTATCTTTTGAATTGCTCTCAACTGAGTTGTCATGATTAAAGTGGGGTTGCAATCTGTCATATTTATTTTTAAAGTGTGAGAAATTTCTAAGTTTAGTGCTTGAGGCCCCGGGGCACTGCCCTAGGTAGCTACGCCACTGAAGTTGTTGATTAGTTAGTACTTACTTACTGCAAGGACTCCAATGGATACTATTATTTATTTTCTGAAACCTGGACGGGCTCAACAGCATACAGAAATATATTCTTCACAAAGCTTGTCTGCTTATCCCAAATGCTAAAACTATATTTTATTTTTACATGCGATAACCGGCTGTGACAATTCGTCAGTACCTAATGTACAGAAGGGGTAAAACGTCAGTATATAAATTGGTCGAAAAAAAAAAGATTTGAGTGACTGCGCTAAAGTATAGTAAGTTCAGAAATTGATTCCATACCTCACACAATAATTACGGAAGGAATTCGCTTTCTTCTTGCGGTTTATGCAGCTCCGAAAAAAATTACTTATATTGATAAATACAGATACCTAACTTTTGTAAAAAAATACGTGAAACAAGAAAAAAGTACAACTATCATATCTTCCTCCATCATCGGCATCTGCTATTCAACACTTGTATCCATTAGTATACCATCAAGTTCAAACATAGCTAGGGAATCAACTGAACCCAGAAGACGGGTTGGAAATTGATATATACTCTAGAACCGATTCAAACTTTACTCGCACCTACTCCAGAAAAACTCTTCAACATTATTTTTTGCAGTTGTAGTTGTACTGCCAAATGTGGCTGTAAAAGAGTCGGCTTGCCGTGTTCTCGAGCGTGTATCAATTGCCAAGGTCAGTCTTGCTCAAATGTCCAGTTGAGTACAATAGAGGAAGAATCCTGTGGTTTTAATGAAGAGACCAATGACTCAGCCACATTTGAACAATTATGAACATCCTGCAAGAGGAAGAAGAAGAAATCGAAGTAGACTTTCAAGAGTATGAATATGATTAAAATATGTAAAGAAATCAAAACAATAGTTAATAATCAATAATCAATATCATTAATAAGGTAACATCTAGAACTTGGCGGGTATTGTTTCCTTAAATCAGGTATGGGCCTTTGACATGTTGAGCGCCAAACTTTAGTGTGCAAATACGTTCGCGGGCCGCGTTTTAAGTACTTAGTGCATTTTAAAGTAGTTATAATAATTTGACATGAAATAGTACAACAATATTATTATAGTACAATTTATTAAAATAACAAAATATCATTTAAAAAATGGTACAGTTGTTACAAACTGCGAAAGTTAAATCAATGAGAAACTTGAGCTGGAATTTGGGAAACTAATCCATCGATATTTGGATTAATTCCACTGATACAAAGACGGAAAGAATTTTCCAAATTATCGTCAGTCAGTCCTTTACGATGTGTTGATTCATTAACTTTCATCAATGAAAAGAACTGTTCGCATTTATAAGTACTGTCAAACGCACAAATCAATCTTCTTGCGAATTTTCTAAGCTGCGGAAAATTGTCTTTTTCTAGATATTTTTATGTCTTCAAATTTGGATTTTAGGACTGAGTTTAATGAATCTTGAATCTCGATCAACTCCATTTGTAACTGTATTGGAGCATTTTGTAGAACACATTTTGTAGGAGTAGCAAATAAACTGAAACAGTCTTCTATGTTTTGCTACATGTCGCTAAATCTGTTCAAAAATTGTTCCGACAGTAACTTGAGATCTTTAGCATATTGAGCATAAGCAATATAGCAGATACGCAGAGCGTGTTGAAATCGTAACTGATACCAGACAGCGTCTCCCACAAGCGTAGTTTGATCTGAAACGCTTTCAAATGGCTGTCCAAATCATTTACTGACAGTCCTTGTTTTTGAAGTTTACAAATATAAATCATAGAAATAGCCTGTAAGGTCGACCAGAAATGCTAAGTCACATATCAATTTTGGGTCACTTAATAGTAATAATAGATAGTGGTTTATCCTTTATTTTCATAAACTCTGCTATCTCATTTCTAAGCTCGTAAAACCGTTTCAATATTTTTCCTTTGCTCAGCCATCTGACTTCACAGTAATATGTTGTTACGTCATTATATTCAGCTGATATTTCATCGAAAAGTGCCTTAAACTTACGATGGAACGATTAATCCCTCGGGTTCGAATAAAGTTGATGGTTTTTACTACCACTTTCATAATATTCTGGAATTAGAACACTAGTTCTTTTGGTGGATAATGCAATGACTATCAAATCATCTTGCACATTTAATTTTGTTGCTTTTACATTCAAAATTCGGACGAAACCTTTACGTAAGCCGACCATAGAAGGTGCACCATCAGTGCATACTCCAATTAATTTTGACCATGGCAAACCAAAACTTGTTAATACCTTTTGAACTTCAAAAAACATATCCTCTCCTGTGGTTCCTTTTAGCGGCTGTAAAGCAACCAATTCCCCAGTAACAGTTTATCAACACCTCAAATAAACATAGCCAGTTGAGCTATGTCGGACAAATTGGTGCTCTCGTCTAATGCTATGGAAAATTATTAAAGTCTAGCTATACAGTCAGTCAATGTTGTTTTTATATCATTAGCCATCATTTCTATACCTCGAGCAACAGTTCGTCTTGACAAACTAATTTTTTCAAATCAATTTTTCTTTTCATGATAATACCGCAAACTTCTACCATACACTCCTGGATAAAATCTCCTTCGGCAAATGGTTTTAATGCCTTTGCCAATTTTGTGCTAACTATAAAACTAGCTTTCACAACATTATCAAGTTGTGTTCTTTGTTTACGAAACATTTGTGTTTTTCCAAATTTGCGATAAGCTTCTCGATTTTGTCTGTTCTTAATTGTCCTCTCAGTGAGTGCAGCGTAGCATGCTTCGTTGAGTAATGCCTCTTTATATTGAATCAACAAACATCAAAGGATGTTTGCCGCCTCACTGTCACTCTCGTAAGTAGAAGTACCTAATGTAATATTTTTTTAATTTAGTTTCTTCAAAATGGCTCGCGGGCCGTTGGTTGCCCATATATGCCTTAAATTATCATGACAGTTAGTGGAGTAGGCCTTCAGGGGAAACCACGGTAAAAAAACACGCCGAGTACACTACCTCACACTTGGCGTGGAGATGTGTGCATATCATGTATAATGTGACTCTCAGAATCGCGATGTCTCAAGAATGGTAACTCTTAGAGAAAAAATGATATTAAGTTTTGTAGAAAATTTTAAGATCCCAAATTATAACCCAGGCCAGAAACGCTTCTTGATAGAACTTACCGTTATATATATATATAACATTTGTAGCACATAAAGGATCGATGGGGATTTTTAAAACTTTATTTGTAATGGTAAACCTCTCTCTAAGGCTAAGCAAGGCTCTCCACCAAAATTCAGCTTTCTGGGAATTTTTGTTATTTGACCACTATTTTTATGTCTAAATTGACCGGGCTATATGTTAATATGGCATCGATAGAAGGGATTCCAGATCGGCGAACAGATATTATTATTAGATTTTGGACATACGAGAGTCAGACTCCATAACCCTTTTCTTTTTTATATAACATCTGAAACCAAAAAATGAAATATTTTTTTGTTCTTTGAACAGTTGTTCAAAGTTCAGTTTTTCTATAGTTCCGTTTATTGTGAGAGAATGTCAAAGGCAACTACTAGATGGCGCGATTTATATTAAAGAAAGATGAGAGTGCAATGTTGTTCACGCGATCGAGCAATCCGATCATTATTGCACCATTCAAGCAACATGGCTTGTTTTCATGTTTTTTTTTTCAAAAATGTTAGTCACAATAATAGCTTTACATTTGCACATTAACTGACTTTTGTAACAGTAAACTTTTTAATCGATTTATGAAAATATTGTTTTGCGACACCACTTACGATACGTTATGCCATTAAAAACAGTATTGGAAGGTTAGTTAAATAAAAATAAACTTCATTACTCTTTTGTAAACAATTGTTTATTAACATTTTATTTCTCGTTTCATCACTGCACATAATTATACACATTCGTCACTTACACTCGCTGGCAAAAAATATCACCGTAATTAGCATTACAATAATATGACTTTATTGTGATAGGATCTATTTATGGAATTATTTGTTACTTCTCATCTTCTACATGCTTTCATTTTTCTTTCGAAAACAACATACATGTGAATATACTAAAGTTGAAGAAAATAGAATAATTTATTGTACTTCACCTAAACTTAGAAAAATAAAGGATTACAATAATCGTGAAAACGCGATCACGAGATTTGCATGCAAAATAATCATAGAAAAATACAGACAATTATAAAAAAATATTACAAAGATATATATTTAGAAGTCCCTAATGAGAAATGGAATGATATTAGTTTTCAAATTCTTTCAGTATACTCACATTTTAAATGCATTCATGATTCAGTAAATATGGTCCAAAATCAACAAGACATTTCTGTCAGTCAATCGTAAATAATCAAAAAATATTTGGATATGAATTAAAAAAATCAATACAATCGTTAATCGTTCCAATAAATAAATTAAAATACTGTCATTTCATCAATTAACACAAAAAATTATAGAACACAAAATGTTAAAAAAGAAAAATGAAAGTCTTTCACTGTAATCAATGTTTAAGTACACTAGGTATATTATATAGCAGCGCTTATTTTCTCATAATTTATCATTACATTTTGTCACCTTACAAAATTAAATACAAGAACATTATTATTGATCATCAGTCTATCATAGTTTGATATAAATTTTACAATTTTGTCGATTCTAACCTTGATTAAATCTACACTCGAGTACAAAAGGCAACATAAGAGGTAACAACTATCGTACAAAACAATATCTACAAGAAAGTTTTATAAAATGGTGATTTAACATAAATTATTTTCACATTTAACCGATTCTGTGACGGCCATCGCACATTCTAATGGAATATGGGATGTAAGTGTAGAATCAGTAAAAAACAACAGCAACGGTCTGTTATAGTCGAGACTATCCCATGAAGCCGCATCGACTGTGCACTACTGAACGCACTTTCTATAAGCAAATGAAAAGCTTCACACGATACATAATCGATTCGGCTCGCATGCGATGTACCATACCTATTTAAATAAATAAGTTAACAACTTTCAATATTGGGTCGTATGTTGCCTAATTACATCATTATATTGTCACAGTATTCTTACAAAATGGAGATATACTTAATAGCTACAACTTAATAACTTTTTTATACACAATGACTTAGGTTTCGACATTCTTATAAGTACTCAAATTATTTTAAACCTATAGACTAAATACGTGCGCTGTTGTGAGGTTCGAACGCGACTATCGCGCCCTCTAAGTGTCAAAAATTTACTTGGAGAGCGCGAAAATAGCGCTCGAATAAAAGGAACGTTTCAACCTATATTCCGAAAAGAACAAGAATAAGGTAATAACTGAAGTGAGAAAAATCTGTGTCGATTTTCAATAAAACCTGAACAAGATTTTTAAAACATATCATAATCATAGGAACAATGACAACAATTAGTCAAAATCACATAATCAATGTAAAAAGGGCGCGTGTTTCGCGTTCACATAAAATTGTCTAAAATAACGCACGGTTTGGTTTCTATACTGGTGCGAGTCTAGAGAAGGGACAGCGGAGTGTGAATATCGTACGTATTGCACTCATTACTCTTAAAACTTACCGGACGTAAAACACGAAAGGTCGTCTCGTCCCTATCACCGAGAGGGGTGGCAGGGATGAAGCGAGAGAATAGAGAAGAGTAAAAAAGAATATATCGCAGATATATCGACAGACACCGGTAAGGGTAGCGAGTGCAGTGCATACGCGGCGCCTTGCGGCGGACCAACCGCCGGCGTTCACGTTACCTACAGAGATCGCAAACAGTGGTCGCTGCCACCAGCCCGCGGCGCGCGCGGTCCCGCGCCTCAGCGCCGCTCGCCGCTAACGGGCAACAATCCGTTCCGCCATTACTATTTACAGGGCGTAGGATCGTAAAATAAATACATCCGAACTTAACTAGCCGTTTATACAGGGGTCACTTTACATTTAACGCTATATGTACACGCGGCGCACAGCCTTGATCGCACGAGCGTCCGATTTCAATAAATAAGTTAATGTCCACATTAGTTAGCACTACACTTGCGTCGCGAACGTCGGCGGCAGACAATGCTCGTCCAGGACGTACACCCCCCCGCCTTCCAGCGCGCGCTTCACCAGAGACGTATCGCTGTAACAACATAGGGTAGGTCAGTTTGGGAAATGAGGTCGAATTACAAACTATTTTGTATATCTAATATTTTGAATTCAGAAATTTATTTTCAATTAATTTTTGCTAAAAAGAATGTTAATGCGAATAAGAATGCTACACTTTTAAGACAAATAAAATATAAAGATACTGACCTATTGGCGCAATACGCCGAGTCGGCGGAGAGCCGCGAGAGTCGCGGGTCAAGTGCGGCCAAGAGCCGCGCTGCGCTTTCTGTGTTGAGTGTCTTCCTCTTGCACTCCTCCGCCGCAGCGTTGTGCGCATTCTGGCACTCAGGTACTGGCCCCTCACATTTCCCCCATGTATTTCTAATAACGCGACCGCCGTTGCCAGCGTTCGCCGTGTTTTGGGCTCGCGCCTCAGCGTCGGCCGCGTTTTGAGCTCGTTTTCTCCGCCTCCTGATACACGCTACTGCGATAGCGGCGGCTAAAGCCGCTGCCGGCACTGCTGCTGACAGCGCCGCTATTAGCGCCACGTGACTCCCAGACAGAGTTTCTTCCTCTAAAGTGTCGTCACCCACTCTCCTTAAGTGACCCCCGGCCGGTTTGGCAGCAAAGTCCGCTAGTGACACGGTGCAAGATTTTCCGCCCCATCCAGGCGGGCAGTTGCAGTGGTAGCCATCTACTCTGTCGCGACAGGTACCACCATTTCTGCATGGGGAAGAAGCGCACTCATCTATGTCTATGCTACAGTCTTTTCCGGCAAAGCCGGGACGACATCGGCATTCATAATCGTTATCGAGCACGTGACATTCGCCACCGTTGGCGCAGGGTTTAGCAAGGCAAAAGTCCACCCGCGTCTCACATCTAGGTCCTAAGAAGCCTGGTGCACACTGACATCTTTGCCCGTTGACTAAATCCACACAAGTGCCGCCGTGTTCGCAGATGATTCCGGTACAGTCATCTATATCTATTTCGCATCTGTTTCCTCTGAATCCGGTTTTACAAGAGCACCGGAACCCATCTCCAGCTCGATTACAGGTCGCACCGTTTCGACAGGGGTTGGCGGCACATGGATCAGCTTCTACCCCACAATCGAGGCCCGTGTATCCAGATGGACATTGACAAACGTACCCAGAAGGCCGCAGCTCACAGGTTCCACCGTTTCGGCAAGGTTGGTCGGCACAGGTCAGTCTTCTCGTTTCACAGCGCGCTCCTTCGTAACCAGACGGGCAAGCGCAAGATAGTTCTCCTCCCTCATCGGGTACACATGCCCCTCCGTTGAGGCAGGATCTCACAGCACAAGAATGTAAAGACTTCTCGCAATCAGATCCTGTATATTCAGGTGGACAAACACAGGTGTAGCTGCCTTGTCCTGTGTTGTGGCATGTTCCTCCATTTCTGCAGGGCCGGTGATTCGTACAATAGTTGAGGTCTTGATTGCAGAAGAGCCCGCCCCAACCCTCCTCACAGATGCAGTCCCAGGGCTTGGAGCAGGTGCCGTGCACGCAGCCGGGATGTCGCTCGCACTGATCACAGAATTCGCCCACCCAGCCAGAATGACAACTGAAATAAAACAATCACTAGTCAGTAAAGTATACGATGTGATAACGAGTGAGCGAAGCATGTGTCGCACGGAACAATGAGTGGGATGAATGATTTAAGAGTCGAAGGGATGGTTTAAGCGTTTAGCACAAAGGTGTAAAGTGGATACTCACATGCATTCGTCAGGCTTGAGGCAGTGGCCATGCTCCGCGTCGCAGCCGGGCAAGCATCTCGCTGTAACAAAAGGAACAAGTTCGTTAGCGCTTCATGTAGACAAAGCATTTACAATTCAATGTTTAACTTAGGCTTGGTAGATGTTAAATTATATTTGTATGCATAATAAAAGATCATAGAATGAAAGGAGTATAATGGCATTATTAAAGAAGCGCGAAAGACAAAACTTCGAGAGGTCACAAAAGGCTAAGTGCGGTGATCATTTATCTCACGCAAACAATATGAAATTCCTCTTAACAGCGATTGGTTAATGCAAGAACTTTGAAAGTGGTTTGCGAATATTACATTCTTAATTGCCGATAACTTAAAAATATTATTTTGTATTGGTATTATCGTAATCGTATAAATAAGAAGAAAATATTTTTTAACATGATTCATTGCAAACGTAATATGTGCACATCGTTAACCGTGTGATTTACGTTCAAGACGCGAGCCTTTCCACTTTGCTCAACCGCATTATGGATTTCTGTGAGCTTGCGAATCCATTGCGGCATCAGTTCAAAGAATACATATATTACAATAGGTTGCGAGTTAATGTACGCATTACAATATTTTGTAATAGAAGTGCGGCGTCGTATCGGTCGGGTGCGCATGGGCAACTTATCGGAGCGAATACAAAGGGGGCAGATAGTGCGGGGAGCTAACCGTCATCCGACCGTTACTAGTCCCCTAACTAGAAAAATAAGACGTTTGCAATTTGAATAAATATAAAGCTGTAATCCGAGTTCCAATTTAAACGAGGAAGCAAGAGGATTTCAGTAGCGAGCATTATAAGAGATTAGTCTGCGCTCCCCAGACTGTAATGTAGGTTTAAACTCGGAGCTAGTAAAGCCCCTAAAACTCACAAATCCGCTTACAGTTCGCTCGCCAAATTGGCAAAGTTTGAATTCATTTAGTACGGCTGTGATACGGTGATTGGAATATAATATTATCGCTTTCACATTATTTGTACTTTCACTGGAAACGATGATGTCTGGAACAATTGCTTCTGAATTTTGAGTGGCTATTAAGGCTATTAAAGTAGAGTTAATAGGATACATTAAAGGTAGGCGCCATGCGTCGGCGCAACACGGATCAAAGACTCAAGTGCTCATTGCTCATTGCACTATCCACTTCATGTACCTCCCCACTTGTGTTATCTTAGTGCTTGGTAAAACGGGAGTCGTAAAAATACTATCAATTCTATGAATGATTACAAATAGGGGAGGGTTATGCGTCCTTCGCTCGGGCTATTAATTATACATCAATGGATTCATATCGATTTCTAGTGCAAACGGATGTTAACATAGCCCGCTTTGAGAAAGAAAGTTTTCGGAAATGCGATCCCTAAGACAAAAAGCGACCTTCCCCGAGGATGGTGCCTGCACGTGTTTGGGATCGAGCAAATATTTAACTGTACAGACATCTGTTTCTATTCGAAACGGAAATTAGGTGCGCGTGTGATTCGCGACTGCACAGAAGGTAATATTCGTGAGAACTGCACTCTCGCTAACAATTAGGCGAAATTAAGCGCCCCTAAGGGTTTCTCTCGCGATGTTTACCCTATCATTAGGCCGGAGTATCGACTCAAGATAATGTTGTCGAGACATGCAAATCAGTTTTCGGGATTGTTAAGCTTTCCCAGAAGGCGAGATACCGTTCGGCAGATGTGAAGCAATATCATGACACGGTCAAGTACAGAGTTTATTTCGACCAGCTCTCGTTTAAAGGTGTTTTGACCCGGTTGGCAGTTGTGTGCGTGCGTATAGAGCTATTTTATAATATACGCTCCGGCCTTTTACTTAGCGTTGAGGGCGGTCTACGCTTTTTTGTTCTGGAATTTTATGAGAGGCAGTCTAATGAGAAATAGTCGACATTTCTTGACCTCAACTATTTACTTTTACCAGAAAATTGTGATTTCGCGGTTATCACGTCGCGTGGAGGCTGTATGGAGGGCGGGCGTGAGAGCGAGAGGACGCGCTACACTCGGCCTAGTGTTTCCTCTCGCTCTGGCGTGTTTTTTTGCGGCGCCGGAGTGTGGGAACGCGGCGGCAGGTGGGGCTGCCGAGATTGCGACGCGACATCCGCCCGCCACAATGCATCTTGAGACGCACCGCTTTGTTTTACAATACAAGACGCGATGTGTTTAACATGTACGTCAGAACACTGTAATGACGTTTGAAACGTTTAGACTTTTTGCATTACAAACCTTCGATTCAATGGAATTGCGACGGACCGGTAAAAATCTAATTAACATACATCTCGATAATTTGTGAACAAAGCTATCGGAGTGGATGTGTTAATAAAAAGGGGCTGATAAATGTCGCTAATGCAAGGTTTAGTTCTCGCTTTTGTTTACAAATCCGGCGTTCAAAAGTAAACAGACCACACCGCTGTTCACACGCACGTAAACTATGTGACAATACCTGACTGCATACCGATTGTATTGTAAACAATAACATTTTATGAATAACAATTATGAAAAAAATAGTAATTTTTGATTTAAAGTCTGCTGTGCCCAAAAATTTACAACTTTTTCGGTCGTTTACATAATGCAATAAAAGTTAATGGTTAAAATCTAGTTTGAGGAGATGTGAGTCAACTGTTATCAAATTTAATAACCGTTTTATTCCATGTGAAAATATGAAACAATTAGTAATAAAATTAGAGTCGCCAAGCAGGAAATAAAAAGTTTTTTATTTAATTAAGAGTTTCATGACCTCTCAAGTAATAAAAATTATTAGATTTTTAGAATTAATTGACGCAGGTAATACCGTTATGCGTCGCACTAAGAAATGTGAATATTTAGATATTCTAGTCAATGTCCCAAGCTTTATATTACTCCTAGTATTAACGGGAGGTAATGAACCTCCCTTGACCTGGATGAGTCATTCTATAGTCTATGCTCTATGGGCGCGGTCTAGAAAGCTGGCATCCAAAAGGTCGCCTCTCCAATTGAGTTTATTAAAGGATGTTCCTCAAATATTTGTCACACAACCCGTTTTAATGAGGAAGACGAAATTTTTGTAAATTGGGTCGCGTACGCGTAACTATTAACTAACATATTAAGTCAGTCAAGTTTACAAGGTTTGTATGGTAATGAAGTCATTCCTTTTGAATTTTATCAGAATAATAAATCAACACAAAAAATAGCTTTGAGAATCGCGAGTTTGTTTACAAATCACCCACGCAAGTGAGGCATGTATAAAGGACACGTGTGGCGTCTTCGTTTTTCTTCTCGGCTCTTCATGAGTCATTAAACTACTTGTACTTACGTTTCGAGCAATAGTCCCCAGTCCATCCTGGCCTGCAAACGATCTCTCCAGTTGGTGAGCAGGTGTAATGCCCGAAGCCATCATCTCTCGGCCGACAAAGAACTTCACAGCCAGGCCCGTAGTAATGAGCGGCACAGGTCACCCGGTAAGATAGCCTTAAATGAGCGCCCCCAGCAGCACCCCACCTTTGTTCTTCCTCGTTCCAGGGACCACCGACATCAGCTATACTCTGTTTCGTCATCCGCGCGATAAGCGTATCTGAAAACAATCAAGAATTTTCTTATAACAGCGCTTAAGGATAATTCGTGAGCAATCTCTTTGATAAGGAAAAAAATTATCACCGTGGGAATGGGTTGTGGTAGCAAATTGACCTGTTAACGTGGGCTGTTTGACGCCCGCATTTGAACGTGAGATTTCATTGTTCCCAAGCGTGATTCACTGTTTTGGTTTGTTAGCGATACGATTGATTTAGAGTATTAGCTATATAACACTAGTTACTACATACTAGACGCCATTGCAACGTAATGAGAAACGAGAAAAAGCGTGTTCTGATTTAAAAAGCGCCACTAACCATTCATCAAGTGCGATGGGAAATCTCAGCGCAGGCCAGTTCCTGCCTTATTTATTTCTTTCATTCTTTTTGCCTCGACATTCCTAAGCTGGTAATCCCGTCAGAAGATAAAATTAAACCAGACGCGAAACAAAATTAAAAGGTATATAAAACGATCGATCTGGTCTAATTTTGTGGCGTATGGCATTCGGTGGGATTGTTCTTTGGTATTATAGGTGTCAGCGATAAGGGAACCATAATGAGATGAGGGTTATCTTCCATCGGATTCTTTTGTTGACATATAATCGAAATTATAACCGGTCAAAGTACCTATTGTATTCGTGCGTTCGGAATTGATCCTACACAATATGGTTTCAGTGGAATACGTATATTTCTTACGCAATGTATGTTCTAGAAGAACTCGATTGCAGTTCGGGATTCCGCATAGCGCACAATTCAAGCTTACACCGATGCTATCTCAGCAATAAATCTGTAAGATAAAACGAACCTACCACTCGCGCAAGCGAAAATACAATAAATATCAATAAATTCCAATGCAATCGATTCCAATAGACAGCGTTAATCTTGTTTTAAGTCAGTTTTAGCCTGTTCGAAGATGCACTCGCGAAGCTAAATTTAATTCTTGTATAATATAAATTATAAGATATGATACTTCCCAGAAACTACAAAATTTAGGGTTGAGAGAATTAGAAAAATGATGTGTGGGAACGGAGCGCGAGCAATTTAGCTCGACTGTGCAAGGAATTATAGCAACCGTGCACTTGCCGGCTCGCCTCTACTAGGGCTGTGTTTTCCGTGATATATGAGATTTTATAGCCCTACATTGCCAAGCTTTTTAGCTCGCTTCGCTTATAAGCAAGAAGAATGAGGACTTTATCATCGTTGAAGCGATTTGTGGCAAATGTCTGATTTTTTTATTTTGTGACTACCTTATAATAAATTCAAGTCGGTGAACAATTTGTAGATGACTATTTCTGTACAGACGAAACCCTAAAGAAACCTGCCACAAATTACACTCATCATTTTAAATCACACCCGTAACAATATTAAATGAAGGTCTACCCTATCGCCTATTAATGTAGTTCCAATTTACAAATAAATAAGGCATTCAAAAAAGGAGCCGGCTACGTGCAGCGCACCTCCAATAGCGCATAATTACGGACCCAGAGGTCATTCAAATAAAACGAGATATAAGAAAGCGAAACAACTCATAATTTGAGCGGATCAAAGCGGATTCGAATTTTAATATTGAATACGATTTTTAGGGGAAGCAGGGAACACGCGAGCTTCCGGCGATGATCGAATGGCGACCGGATGCGCTCTCGATCATTATAATCGTCGCGGAGATAATTAATCGCGAACAAATGAAAATGAAATCGTGGACCGTTCGATGTAATATGTAGTCGATGTCTCGATTTCTCGCTTTGGTCACTCGCCTAACCGGCCCGGCCTCGAGCGCTGTGGGAAACATCTCATGAATGGACTGAGCACACACGATGCACTCCTTTTGTTTATAAAACTGTCCACTTCTAACGTGTATTTCAATTTGAGTGCCACGTCTTGGACTCGATAAACAACAGGCACTCGGCTCTTGACGTTGTTCGTGTTAAGGAGTTCGCCAACAACTATTTTAATTTGCTATTGTTTTCAAAGAAAATGTTCCGGGCGGAGATTTAAGTGTTATAAAAAGCCTATTTTATTTATGCAACCATTTAATATGTACAAAATAAATGATAGACTTGTTCACAAGTAGTCGTTTATTTATCCCAATACCGAGTCGTGGAAGTTGCGAACATAAACTAGCAATTAATAAATATAATCCCAAACGAACTGTTATTACGATCTGTCCCGACTGCAAAGTGGTTGTGATGTCTGAATCCATAATACAAACGGTAGCTGCCCTGCGGCGCCTCTGCCCGGTGCAAGGTAATTGCCTATCTGTTATCAGTGGTGTCTTTCACACGGTCCCATTCTTGTATCACATATATGGAGGTGTAAATCGAGACAGTGCAATAAGCAGACTAAAACAAAGCGGTTGTACCTCACCTATACCACATGCTCTGTGTCTGTCGACACCTAACTTCCTTAAAACGCCTGTTATCATAAATTGAGCCAGTGTGCCTTCCGTAATTTTTTCATACGACGAAAGATGAAGTGTAAACTAAAATTCACTTCCTCGGAGCTAAGTTTTTTAGTGTTGGGTAAACAATATGTGGGGCTTGGCGTCCAGGTGCAGCCGCGGGCAACAAAAGATTTCGGTGAAGGAACGAGCAATAATTGCAAGCTCACCCATTGTCGCGTACTGTTTGTACAGAACAAGAATTCTCTTTATACTCTGCGCAGATTTCAATACGTGTTTATCTATGATATATTGCATACTTTATGCGTTGTTATAGACACCCTGCGACCCGAATGAGATAATGCAGTAAATCGTAATCGACTAACGATTAATGCGAAGGTACTCGGAATGCAGTTGTTTGCTAGACAAAAAATGATTATGATTTAATTAAGCATTAACCGAACACAAACGGCGTCTACGTAACCTGTTATTATGGTTGATTAGATTTTTGTTGGTAACATTTCTCGGTAGTGCGTGGACGCCGCCCATCGCTGCCGCGCCGTATTAAAAATACCCGTCCTCTTAAGCATTGGACGCTAATGATTTTCGGTAAACCGGCTATAGAACACACCTTCCCATATCTCTAAATCTGTTTTAAGTAAATCACTGTTTTTGTTAGTCGGTCAGGAGTAGTAATTATCTCGGTCAGAGTGCAACAGGATGAAAATCTAATTAAGGAAGGGGAGGGCCAGACGTGCACCGGTTTTGTTTTCGAAAATCGAATTGCTTGAAAGCGAACGTTCGTTTTTTGATGGGTTATTATTTATTTGCGTTGATGTTTGATATACGTGCAACGAATTATTGTGATGATGTATTTACTGTAAGGAGTGCGGTCACGATTGAGATCCGTTTTTCGGTCACGCCATGTCGCATGTACGCGGTGAACCTGTCGCTTCTATATTGGCCGATTATACCGCGCGCGATATCGTGAAACGAAACATCAAACTTTAATATCGATTATATCTATTCGGTTGCTCTAAATGATTGTTGTCGTATTGTATGCGCGCATATGTTGTATGTTATCCTCCAGTTTACGATAATCGTAAAATTTGAAATTCATTATTATGTCAGGTTCGTGCATAAGTTGATGAGAATGATACGTTAGTATTTTCGTCTATCGGTCAATGGCCATCAGAATATATTAGAACATTTCTACTAAATTTTCGTCCTACAGAAGGCTGAGTTTATTAGAATACGGCGTGCATTGCGAAGCGACTCACGCGCAGCGCCGCGTGCTCAGAACACCAATCGTCCATGCCATGGGAAAATTTTTGTCTTCCACGATATGATAATATAAGCATTCAAATATACATACTGTCCGTTAAACGCACGATAAACACCCAGAATTACAGTGAAACCAGAATGTGAGCGAGTCGTGACGGACGTGTTTTGAATTTTACCAAAAAAAAATCATTACTCATAACTGCATTCGTATAAAATAATGCAACTCACCATCAGATCTTGAAGTCTCGTTTGTGTCGTGCCACGCTTCGACTATGAGCGAGAAGGTGCCCTGAAACAAAAGACGGTTACAACATCGCAATAAATACACTTATAGATAAAACTAAAAACAAAGAAGCAATGCGGGCTAACGTTATGCTATTTCGATGTTTGAAGCGTCGCCTAAACCGAGATGCACAGATATCCCGAAGACCTTTAAAAACGGGCGCGCCGCTTGAACATTTCAAATATTTCTTCTACTTTATGACGACGCTATGTCGCGCTGCATGGTGGATGAGTGTAAATTAACATCACGATAGACAGGTGAAGCCAGAGCAGATGGCTGAATTGTTTTATTCGAGCTAAAAATACACGACGCGTAATACGACTGCTGCTACTTAAAGAACCCAATATGGAATCGGGTAATATTTCCGTGCGATGTTAAAAAACGGGTGCGTATCTGATAGTCTGCTATTGACATTTGTCGATGTTTACACAAGGAGGCGAAACGGCAGTCCAAAAACGATTATCACTGATAACAGGAGTCAACAGCTCGTAGGCGCCTGGACCTTATCGTCTCTTTATGGCTTACAGTTTGAGTTGTTTTATGCGAAAATGTCTCTCAGCTATGGCTTAAGACGTTTCATAAAAACCGGTTCTTTACCAAAAACATCGCATCGTGCCGATACAACGTTTGACCTTTAACAGTTCTTTATACACTTAATTGATAGTCACCCCTCGGTATCGGTGCGATACTTTTTGCTAAGTATTATTTTTAAATTACATCAGCATGAAATATATTTGTAATCTATCCATCTTTAGCCTTGGAATGTATAATTGCTCGCAGGCGCGCGCTACATTCTTAAGACTATAAAGGAGTTCAACTTACACATCGATAATGGCAAAGTAAATATTCAAAATTGGAAACGGGTCGTATCAATAATGTAATCAGCCATCGTATCAACGGCCCTAACAAAGATGGAGCCGAGATGGACAGCGGACCAGAATGCAATTAGATGCCATACACACGTCATGAGTCTTGCAGCTGCCACGGATGTACAGGGTCACCGTTTTATAAGATCACCACACGAACTTAAGGAGTGATTCAGATGTGACAGATGTCCCCCGTTGTCAATTAGCTTGATGAATGAAAACATAATTTGCATTAAGAGCTAACAATGAGCCATTTGCATAGGAGCTGATACGTATATGTCTTGTGAACGCATTGTCAGATGAAGATCAATAGTAGAAATCATTTTCCCAACATCGCAAGATCGACGATGTGCTTTTTATTCGCGCAATTAAAGCTTTCGATCGGGGTTTGACGAATATTAAGAGCTGTTTAATACGAACGGACGTGTTATGATGCGGCTGAATACTAATGGTCTCACGAATTTTGTTGCTTCCCTTCTCACGTTGCGAAACAGTGCGCGAATATTTGTTTGTGTCGAATATGGTATGTATCGATTTGTTAATCGAATAAGGAGGCATTTCGGTCAGCTGTGGTCGCGGGCGAGTTCCCACGACGCGGTGACTCGACGCTAGTCATAAAAAGTCAACGAGTGTACCTTTTACCAGGTAGCATTGCATTGCTAGGACGATTTATAAATTACTGATTTGAAATTCGAACACTTGGACTATGAACTATAAACACAAACTTTCACAGATTATCATAGACCTTTCTATGCTCATTCTCCGTGTTCCTAATTAAACATTTCAAAAGAAAAGGCAGAACAAAATATCGTGAGATCGTACCGTAACGACGTTGTTACTATCCCTTCGCGTTAAATTATATTACTAGATGATAACTGAAGGCGGTTGTATTATTTGATAATCGTTTTATGAGGGTGCTCCCATTACGGCTTTTTGTAATTAAAGAAATGAAGGTTACGTGGGAACGGGGAACGGGCATCGTTATTATCCTAACAAATTGTCAGTTGTCTTTCAATTACAAAAGATAATCAGGTGAGGATCTGGCGTTCGGGCACATCTTTGGTGCACGTGTCCGAACCATTGTTAGAAGTATTGTTTGTAAAATTAGAAATTGCCACAGATGTTTCGTATTTAACTAATTGTTCCATAAAGTTTTACGATAAGTGTTTAGTATCTATGGTGCGAATGTTGAATATAAAGGGCATTCGTTTTCTAGTTTCAACACGAGAATATAGTTATTTGGAACAAACAACCAGCCAAGTGGAGTCGTGATTTCATATTTCACACTTCACTAGTGTGGTAACATCGTCTTGTTCGAGACAGGTTTTTTTACTTAGCTCCATCCTGACACGCATCACGGATTGAACGCTTTGTGGACAGGAATAAAGGCGATTATGCAACGAAACTAGTTTATAGCTCGTTTCGCTTGGTTGATATGTGGCCGAGTGTTTTCGAATACGTCAAATTAAAAGATATGCAAATCTCAATGTCTACCACAGAACGTAGCGTGAAGTATTAAAGCGTATAATCCATATTATTAATGCCTTTAATTAAGTTTATCTCATTCTATTTTGGCATCAACGATTGTATAGTTCATTGACCCGGTGATTCATAGCTTAATCTTATTAGATCCTTAAACATTGGGCATAATTTGTATTATATATAGTTAATGTACCGTGTGAACGTGAGATTTAATGTATAATTATTATCATATAAAAACCAGGTCGGCATTTTATTGGCGACCGTACATTCTGTTGGAATGCTAAGCAGTTTCGTGGTAATGCGCCGCAGTACCGTCAACCGAGTCTATTTCATATACGTGTACACGAATCATTTGAAAACACCTCTCACATAGAGCACCGCTCTTTAGATCCAATGAGATTAAAATGGTCGGATTATACTTGTATAGCTATATAGGTATAGACAAAAGAGTGTTTTCAATGAGGTCTTGCCGTGAGATAAGCCGTTGCTGTTCTAAATTCAAATCGTTAGCATAAAATCCTCTTTGTCCATCGGTACGAAAATGGAATTGACTAATGGAATCGTAAATTTTAAAAAGAAATATTTAAAGCAACCGATGATAAGCCGCTCTGCAAGCTTCGGTATTTGGTACTTAATGATTTATTTTAAATAAAGTTTTCAAGCGTTCCATATCTTTTATTTTTACGTGAATAAATTTGAGATATCCTAATGGAAAATTGCTATATTAATATAGAATCAATTAGCCAAATTGGAGAATCACGTTTCATGTCGCCTGATAAAATAATAAGAGGAACGTTATTGTTGCGCTAAAGTGCATTAAACTTAGAATAGAACTCTGTAATTAAATTAGCCCGTTCAAAATTTCACACGCCAATAACGAAACAACCATTATCGCAGCTATAAAGCTCACAACCACAAACGACAAAGTAAACATTATAATAACCAAAAAGAAATATTAAACGGCTCATTACGAAAGGATTAATTACCTCACCACACTATAATGTGAAACATTAAAAACTTCGAAAGCTGGCCGTAATTCAAACAAAATATGGGACAATTTTGTGACTAGGCATTAAATACATAATATAAACACAAACGGCCCCAACAGTACCGGTATGACAATATATCGTCCTCAATTACAATTATCACGAAAAAGACGAAACCCAAGGAATTTGGAGCTTTAGGGGCAAATTGAAAAAGAAATAAATTTATTTTCACATGGCCTCAGCGGCATTTCGCAGACGGACGGTAACTAAAGGAATTCGAAAAATGAAAATGTTGGCCATAAACAACGAAGTGATTTGAATTAAAAAGAATAAAACAAAGCATAGTTAACAAATTTCGGGAGATGTCAGCCTGATGTAAAGATAAGACAGGTTGTGTTGAAACCGAACCTCATCTTCAGCCGGATTTCAATGACGTTCAATACAAGTTTGGACATGATTCTTTTGATTCGTATCTTAATTTTTTCTAAGACATTTTGCAATCCACTGCCATTTAAATAAATCCGATGAGTAACTAAGCCAATTTGTAAATGGAACTAGAATATTTATTCATAGACAAGATAAATAAACCGATTGTTTGAATGGAGTTAATTTACCGCAGACGTGTTTACGTTTTCTCAGAATGAGTTTAAAGGATGTTTAACGATGTTATAAAAGTATATCAAAAGATTAATTTGTGATGATCATTCCAAATGGCCTTTGACACGACCATAAATCCGTGAACAGTATGACGTAAAGTGCCACACCACCTCCCATACTAAATAATGGCTACACTTTGCGCGGTCGCGGATACGCTGGGCATGTGAGCCACTCACATTGCTACACAGAATTCCTAGAAACTGCGCGCGTGTGATGAATAAAGACTGGAACGTACGGAATTCTATCATTGCAGATTTGAGGGCTATCCGCGCCCTTATAGTACGTGAGAAAGCATCCAGACGCCCGCTCGAAACCAATAAAATCGGAATGTAGACAAGAAAAACTATTTTAAATTTGGAACACTGTTAATCAATAACGCTATACGACTCCAAGTATCATTCTTACAAATCAGGTCACTTGTAGCAAATCCAACCAGAGTTTTGTTTATTACGTTTCATCACCGTGTTTCTATAAAAAGTGTCTAGTCTAGGTAAGATTATAAATCGGGCGTTTTGAACAATTTTATTGGCAGCCATAAATGTTAGAGACGTAGTTAATGTCAGAAAGTGGCAGTAAACGAGCGTTCATTTGAAAAAGGAGTCTTTTAACGTCAGACGCCGCGTAATAACAAGACCGGTAAAACTTTTTGTCTATTCACTGTCTTGATGAGGTTTTCTTTAGCTTCGATGATTAATCATTATTTATGTGTCCTAATCTGCGAGATTTGTTATTTTAGCAGACACCTCGAATGGACCGCTTTTGTTCGCAAGTTTATTTAGGCATACGTCAAATTCGCTAATTGATGGGTCGGAAACCTGTTCGGCTTCGAACAATGCAACGAGCAATTATACATGCTCCGATTAATTAAATTTGTTACTTATGAAATTGAGTTGCGACTGTGCTTGGGCTACTCTTATGTGGAATTTCGCAATCTTTTTGTCCGAGTTTAATTGCTTCGCTGGAAAGAGATAAAAGACGTCGAAGAGGGAGCGATCACATTCCATAGCTTCGGAAGATTATTAAAAGAAGCGGATGTAGGGGTAAGTATTTTAAGAGAGCGACGCGAGCGGATTGAGATAAAGGAAATTATTAAGAGCTCTTGGGATAAAAACTTCATAGACGGAAGTTACACCGGCTATACCTCGTACCGTATCGCGTTACTGTGAACCTAATACAAATGCATTGCGTATATTGTGTATGAAGTACTAGTATGTATTTTTACTAGGTACGGAGGCGCGTTGCTAGTATGTAAAGTATGAAAATCGATAATAGCATCCTTGTATGTACAGATTAAGCATGAAGTGTTAATTGCTTTCCAATAGAAATGCCGCTAGGATAGAAATGTTGCACTCACACGCATCACAATGGTTAAACGTCATTGTACCGTATTGTCACAGATTATGTTATTTCTAGGTATTGTTTTAAGCGTTATCTGACGTCATGAAACGTTAATTTGTTTGAAACTCGCTGTGTCGTTTGAACTAAACTTTAAATTAAGTTTTAAAACGGTTTAAGATTAAGGGAAATGTGTTTGTCTAATACACCTAAGACAGTTTAGCCCATATTGTTCAGATAAAAATAATTTGCATGATAAATTAAGAAATGACTGTCGACATATCAAACCCGAGACACCACACCACACTTTCATTGAAATTTTTTCAAACATTCAGAGCGTGAAACTATTGACGAAACATGCAAAATAACTAACAATCTCTAGAATTAGTTACGCTGTTGCTTAGTCTATATGCATTAAACGTGTTTCTTCATACATAAGCTTCATACTTATCTATCTATGATAATGTATATATGGTAATGTAACCATAAAGGTCACATTTTTTATTTGTTAATTGTAACATGTTTCACTGTAAAATAATACATAGATTATAAAATAACTAAACGAAATTTTATATCAGTTATTTCAAAATGGCTGGTTTGTTCACAATTCAATTGAAAGTGTTATTTTTCTTAAATTTTAGATAACATTACTTTAGTTTACACAGGGAATAAGACAAGCATACAATTTCGTAATAAAATTATTTAAATTTCAGTAATAAATATACAAACGAATAAAAAGCTCACTTCTATGATATAATTAACCTTAATTAAGAAAATGTCTCACGCTTTAAACTGATAAAACCGCCATGTTGTCACCGTTTCTTCCGGTGATAATGTTGCCAGTGAATAATTAGACATTAAATTGAGGAAAACAATGCTGATTTACTTTTTCTCTAGAAATCGGTAAAGCAGTTAACAATAAATCAAAAATATAACCAAGACGAGCGAAAGGCTGTGTTTTAAATACAGAATGAGTGAACGGAAAAATTAAATACATGGTAATGTTATTGTAGGCAATGTGGGTCGAACTTTAGCTTTGTGGGAAAGTGACTCGCCAAAATACTCCCAGATACAGTTATAATAATGTTTTGTTTAGCTACTCTATTGAAAAAAGTAATTCCTTAGTTCTATATTTAAAAAAAAGTAAGGGTTTCTAGTTTTTGTGTTGAATGATTTAGACAATTTATAAAGATAAGACTGTGATCTAACGCAATACGGATCTTTCATAAAAAGTATAGTTCACGGTCAGGTAGGTTTGTGTAAATGAACCTCTTATACGCGCATGCGCGGAAGTAAACTCTGACATTTTCGCGATATATCTATCGCTTTCGCACATAGCACGTACGCAGGTGTTGCCATAAAAATATGCATGCAATTGAACATTTTTTTCGCAGTAAATGTAACGGTCCCCGCATATGAATGGATTCATATGCAACCATTACATGAAATGTGTAGTGTTTTTAATATAATTATTAAACTTAAAAATAGAACATATATAAAATATACGTTTTTCTCAGTAGATAATTAACAATTTTATCTCATACGTAAATAATTTCAAATTTCAAACATGTTTAACGTGTAAGTGCGACATAATCCGGTCTCGTCATATCCGGAGCTAACGGGCCGGTTAAACAATATAAAGTCGTGTAAAACGAACTTTTTAAAGAACCCCGCCTAACGATGCTGCATACAAATGAGTGGGCCTAAATACATGATGAATAGTCATTATTCCTTCTCATAATCCTACTGTCAGTAAAATTAATAATTTGACCTATTATCTGTAGGGTCAAATCTTTGTAAGGTAGTTACGGAGATATAAACGCTAACGGTGGCTAACTTCTTCCCGGGTAACCTGAGCGGCACCGTTACCATGACGACGTCATGGCATCGTGTTTCAAAATATTGTGATGTCTGGCCGGCCATGACACGCCTCCCGATAATTCAAAATTTAAAAGTCATTAATGAAGCTTTCATCAACGATAATTGAATTTGATTCTAATTTTAAATAAAATATTTTTATTAAAAATAACGGTGGATTTTACAAAGTTATAGATGTTTCGGCTGTTTAATCTAGGGATAACGCTAGACTGACAGATGCCATTGTCGACGTCAAATTCTGATACTCGCATATGTGATAACATATGGGATGTTTAAATTTCATATTCCTATCAAATACCGCATGGGTCTTTGGGTTTCAGCTTAACCTGTCACCGAAATTCGATAGACAGGGATTACTCTGCGTCGCTTTCGCTCAATTGATCGCATGTCAACAATAGAATGTGAAATTAAAGAGGAAGTTTCAATTTAGCGCCAATTCATATGGATACCGGACGCTCTACCGCCAAAAAAATGATCCTACTCTATGGCATCCCAAACTTATAGCTTTAGTCTTTACCTGACCAAATGTCACGTTCTCCAGATGGTCAGAGCTTGGTATTTGCTTAAACATTACGAGACGGAACATTTGAAGCCGCTAAATAAAAAGCAAACAACACACGAAGTGACACGACCATGTTAAGTATAGACAATTTGAAATAACTGTAATACAATTAATCCTTGAATTTAAGCGTGATCTCGGAACAGGTAATTACAATATTGAATCACGATTGAAGCCTTAATCGATGAGAACATGCAGTGAAGGTTAAATAATACTTAATAACATACATCTCCGATACGATTAATTTACTATGCCCACACGGACACCCGATAAACCATAGAATATTATTCTTATCATTGCATCTGTCAAATTTGAATACGGAATTTCTTTTTAATTTTAGTCATGTTACTAGAATTACAGAATTGGAATTTGAACATCGAACAGATTTGATTTATGAATACAAAGCTACTTAATGCTTCTCTAATGATGTATTGATTTTACAATACGGCCATGATATTTGGTGTGGTAAAGCTTTAACCCAGATTTACATGTTTACTCTGTATTCATAATGTATGAGTGTTCTATAAGCTATTAATATAATAAAACCTTACCGGCCACGTGAAGTCAAAAGGGAACACGATGGGATTGCTGAACCCTTGCACGTTGAGGTTGGGAACATCCAAGGAGTTACCACCCAAAACAGGTGTAGTGATGTCTCCGAAAGTACACGGTGATGTTGTATCGATATTAGCTTGATATATCTTGAGGCACACACGAAATTTAGTCCTGCACGGCGCCAAACAAGGCGCATCACTATTTGAGGAACCATCACAGCACTGGCCACTACTTAATCTACCCAAAGAGTTCGTGAAACTTTTTATCCTAAGCTCGAAAGAACCAGATGACAGCACCTGAAATGAAAAAAATAACACGTTAGTAGGGACACAATCTTTTCGTTATACTTAGTTAAAACTGTTGGGAGGCTAAAAGCGAAGAATAAATGTTTGACTAGTAAAATTATAAGTTTACTTTTGTTGTATTTCATAGACAACACAAATGGCAAACATAGATCTGTCAACGTCAAAGTTAAATTCTAAAAACAAATTATTTGCACAACTGTCCATATGATCGATCCCGTTGAGACATTAACGGTTTTACTGGACTAACTGGGGTCGAGAGCCTAATGCCAGGGGTGCAACAACCCTAACATGATTCAAATTTCGAAAACATTCTGTACCAAAGACAATAACAGAAACTAAATTACCTACAGATAAAATTTGTTTTTATTTTAATCAACTAAATTGTCAACAATTTTGATGTTACACGTTTCTATCATAATTGTGATGTGAATCGAAAAGTTTCATATTTTTTGAGTTATAGGCGTGCGACCCATCGCTAGTTTATTATAATTAACTTCGATGATAGACGATACAAGTACCTCCAGCGTAGTTTTAAGCGAGATTTTTTGTGTATAATCGATTGACGACAGATAGTTTTTTGTGTTATAATAATAGCACTGGCCAAGGGTAGCAACCCCTTTTAAAGAATGCGCAGTTGTCTATGCATGTGGGATTAACTAGTATGAGCAACATATTACGAATAGGGAATAACATCACCACCTTGCATTCGCACAGTAACTTATCTAGTGTTTTTTGTATTTCATTAAGAATTAAGTACAGAAAACATTTAAATATAGAATGTTTTGCTATATATATATATATATATATATATATATATATTTATATATAAATTTAACACATCATATTGTATTTTGGAAATATTGAAGAAAATATAGACGTTTAAGGTAATATAAATCCCGGTAATTATAAGGCATCGGAAGGAAGTGGCCAGTATTACGGCTGTCTTTGCGAATCATTACAGGGGAAGTCCCTTGTAAAAAAAGCTTCCTGTACTTTCGTTCTATAGTTTATGACGACAATCAAAGCATAAATAAAGATTTTATACAATTTTAATTATGGAACAGTTAAAATTTAATGATTATAAGCTACTAAAGAAAACAATCGACTCTCCCACGATATGAAAACTTAATTACTGAATTGAGCTCATAAATTTTGATACGATTCTCTAGGTCTTGTTTGTGATATGTTGTATACTATGCTCCATTCACTGAACCTTATCTATGAAAGAAATACAGATTAAACAAAGGGTGAAAAAATACACCAGATTCTTCAACATCCTGCCATAGGGGTTTGTTAACGTTCCGTCTCTCTCATTCATATAGATAAGGTAGAGGAGAGAAACTTTCACATCCACGTGGTAAACGCCAGGTAGGAGCAGAAAAAAAATTACATAAAAACTGCTACTCTAAACATCCCATTCTTTAACTTGTTTATTAGATAGTAGCTGTGGTCTACCGATTTTAAGTAATTGGTTTGAAACTTCAATTTACGGTTTTTGTAGCATAAATGTAAAAACTTAAATATTATTTAAAAGTATGCGCAGGCGTGTGCCCGCGGCGTACCACAAATTGACAATTAAAAACTACTTACTACCGAATAAGCTTTATTTCATATCCCCAAGCAATTTAACGCGATGAACCTTTGATTGATGTGTTCTAACGTGTATTTAGTAAATCTTCTCTAATATTAAAAAGAGAAAACGTTTTTGTTTAATGTAGAATTAGTCAGGACTAATCCACATTTTTTGTTTGTAAACACCCTTGTTACTAATAAGTCTTAATTCAAATAAATAAACGATGTTTACGGATCAGAGCTGTTTAGCGTTAGTCTTTGTAATAAAGTTCAAATTCTACTAGCTATTAACAGGATTAGTTTACATATTATCAAATGATATTACCATATTTAAGACCCGCATTAATCTAAGTTCATAGGTTAAAACCTATTTACAAAAATTCCTACGATTGTATCATTGCCTTGAATAAATTTTAAGTTAATGCATGTAAGTCGTGATCAATATTGTTTTTTTTGGACACGTAACATTAATTGCGCCGGCGCAGGCCATCAACACAAATTGATTTGGGTAATAGAACCTTTGATAAAACACTTTACATTAATTTAAATTGTTTTAATTAAGTAAATATTTCACACAAAATTACGTGTCAAAATTATTTATTGTTTTTGTTATAAAAACAAATTTATTTGCTTCTACATTTATATTCCTTCACCAGGATATGTATTAAAATAATCAAAGGGTGTAGTACTAACTTCATTAGATTTATTCAGTAATATTTATAATAAACAACAAAACTTTAATAAAACAATATTATAATAACTTTATTACATTAAGATTATTTGTGTTAATAAAACGTATGTTCGTAATAACTCGAATAAGTACAGTGTAAACACCACTCGGCAGGTTGAAGTCTAAAAATAACTCAAATAATGAAACACAGGGGAATGTTTTTCATCTCAGTCGTTACGCGAAATGTGTTAAAATAAACACCAAAAGTCTTTTATTAGCGCAACGTTGTGGCCAATGCAAATTATGCATTTGTCTGGCTGATTTTGTCTTTGACTAAAAAAGGCGGTAGCAATTTGAATATAGAATTAAAAATAAAACTCTATGTATAGATCATCCTGAATGTTGTATTCGGTATGGTATTTTATGCCTGACAATATTATTAAAACCAGCTGTTCGTTATTCAAAATAGATACCTTTAGTTGTTAGTTTACCGCAATATTCTATGCAATAATTCTTAACGTCTTTGAGTAAACCCTAACAAAAGTTTCACCCATAACAATGATTGCACAAAGGGACAATTTTAACAAAACGTTCTTAAAATCGACATACGACAAAAGTCATTTCTTTGTTCGTCTTGGCAGCTGCAGAGTGTAGAAAATTACAATCTAACATTGGAAATTAACGGAGAAATGAGCGTAATAGACTTCCAGATTGCTCGTATATGGAAAGCATAAGGTATTTTGCGGTTAAGTTGCACAAGCAATTCTAGTGCGTTGGTGTTCTAAGTGCGGTACTGATTATTGAAATGGTGTGAGAATACTATTAAAATTGCTTTATAATGTGTTTTAAAAGTGTTAGGATATATCGCTATATTGAGGTCGCTATGGCAATGCCAATTAGACTGAAAATTGCTTGCATTTTACGACACGACATTTCAGACTATTGTGCATCTGCGTGTAGGTTTTTCAATGAAACACGTTAAACAAACAAAGCCATATTAATTAGCGCTTTAAATAGTGTCAAGCATACTAGTGTACTTAGTAATGAAGTAACAAGTATTGTCACTTAAGTGATAGTTGGCATATTTCGACCTCAACTTGCAACCCACACAAACTCATCTGTACACTGCCTGAAGCGTTGCGTAATGTGTTGCCATTTGACACATTTACCCATTTTGGGTTTAAATAATTCACGCAGTTCTAAACAATGAGACCTTGAGCGTAATTTAATAACCAATAATTATTGTACATAATTTAATTATGTATAAACAAAAATTTCATAACAATCCTTTCATGTTTTAGCAACCATAATGTCAAATTGCGCAGATAACCTCATTAGCTAATTACTTCAATCCCCGTTTCGCAGTAGTCTCAGCTATGTTTCTTTATAAATAATACATAATACCATCCAGTTTTGCGACATGTAATCTGATCAATGGTCCTGATTCCTGGCAGCCATCTTAGTTTTTTACACGTCGGAATCAATTATACGTCCAGAGGTACAAAAAACTGAATTAAATTATTTAAAGATGAAAGAAAGCTTATAATAGAGCGTGACTTGTGTCATTTGTCAGTAATTGTCAAAGAACAGTGATAGAATATGGTTCAATTTAATTTGACATTTGCTTGAAAGCAAGTCATTTATAACAAGCTTTTAAGCTACCTAACCATACCAACACAAGCTGATAAATTAACTAAGCTGTTTGTTTAGTAGTTATGAAATGTTCTGAAAAATCCAGATCTTATTAAATAGATAGTTTTTAATTGCGATTGCGTCCATAAAGTACTTAATTTTTCGTAAATCCTGATAAGCGTTTAACTTAAATTTTAATGAGTGTATTACGTGCTCATCGGACAATGAGACGAAATACAACTTTCACATAGTTAAGACGTTAAAAACCGACGATTATACGTATTTCGTATTGTAATTGAGTCGGTTCTCATAGAACAAAAAGCTATGGACAATAGGCCAAATTATAACAGGGTTACGATTCACATACTTAAATGCTTATTGCTTACATGACATATATGATTAATTGTTATTGTCCGCTTGTGAAAAAATTTAGGGAAATTTCGAAACTCAAATTGGACAGTTTGATTTGGCAAAACATGTGAACGAGCTATTCATAAAATAAGTGGTCGCAATTCATGCATAAGTAGGAAAAAAAAGGAAAATTTTCTATGGAGTTCCGAGTTGTAGTGACTTTTTTATTAGACACAAAAATTATTCAGAGTAATTGACAGCTCAAGTTCCTGTCTTGTATTGATTCTGAAGGCGTGACATTTTAAGTTTTGGATATTATAGGTATATTATAATTATATGAAGGTGCCAATTAACTTAACGATTAAGACCCCCAAAATGAACTTTAATCGACCGGATCGTAATTTGAATTCGTCGTATAAAAAAAGCAGATGGTCTTAAGAGTAGCAGAGTAGCCACTGCACCTGCCTGCAATGTGGTACAAACAAGTATCAAAATAAATCGATTATATCACTCGTTCACGACAAGTATGTCCTAGATATAGATTAATACAGTAATGTTGCAAACCCATAAATACTAAACATATTTAGAGCTGGCAATTACGGCTTTTTTTATTTGACCCGAGGTGAATATTATAAAATGGAAATTGCTATTCGGTTGCGGTTTTGGGCAGACGTTTCCGATGCGGCTTCCGATTATATCGATCACGCGATTATTGCACGATTCAAAAGAATCGATTTTATTATAATCGGTGCCCGCGAGCATCCCGATCGGGTTTCAACAATTATTGTGACATCCGCAGAGCCAGTAAAGAAACCAGTTGCAAACACCGTTTTTATTCCAACTCCATATTTCATTCATAATTTTAACGCTGTAGTGTTGTCTTGTATACTTTTATTACATATATATATAGGCACGTTATTGTATATATAAATATATTAACTTAGTAAAAATTTCAGCTAAAGTAATACGCTAGATATTGACACAGTTTCTTTAATTACTATTTCTTATATATATATATATAATCATAATTTTAAAATTTGGACACGTTAAATGCCTCTAAACGTATTCAGCATTAAATTATTACTAACATTAATGTAACTTTAAAAAAACTGAAATGACTGGAGATACACACATTGTGATTAAAATATGCTTGTGTTAGTTATAACGGTAAAAATTCGCATTTTACGATTAATAGTCAACTTATGCGCAGACGCAAGTAGGGGTTGTTACCAGCTAGGCCATTATTATAAACGAGTATAAAATAGGGGAGTTTATCGATTTTTTTGTCGCTGGCATTTAGTACGTTAAAATAATTGGGTAATGTTTATGTCGACGTTTTTCAAAGTTTAACTTGAGTTGCTTACGTTAGACAAATAAACACTCTGTCAATTAGGTCTATCTATTTCAACTTAAGTTTTATTAACCAAAGAAGCATATATGTATTCTTTATTACTAACGTTAATAATTTCATAATATAATTTTAATTGGACGATTAGCTAACGAAACGCTATGCGCTTATGAATATAAACGTGTTATTCGAATTAGTATTAGAAATGGCTGATTATTATAAAATGTGAAAATATTTTCAGCTGAGAACATCCCTCTGTGCCAACCTTGACCGTTTTAGGACAATGACCTCAAAACAAAATACACTGAATAATTCTCTCACCTATTTTTTTCAGTTAACCTAGTTTCTATCGAAATTACAAGAAGTTTTTTCGAGGACGGCTATAATCGTATAACACTTAATAAACATTAACCTCTAGATACCTACTAACCCTAAAATACACGTTATGTACCTACTCGAAGTTCGATAGCGAGTTATTCGCGTCGAACGATTAGTCCTTTTTCAAGACATAAGTCTTGGTATGCATCTAATTTTAAACGAAGAAGCTCGTGACCCCGCGCTGGCCGTATTAAAACCTGAACTTTCTTAACTATGCACCCATGTTTGCTCGGTAAACGTATTGAACACACACAACCACTTCGTCCGGACTTGCTTAGGCCCGGTCACGACTCAGCTAACCTACACCCTCTATCCAGGACGATCTAGGTGCCTCGGACGCTACAATCGTGGGAAAGTGAGTGTCGCGCGGCCTCCACTTCTAATTCCTACCAAACAGCCTAGAATCTACATTCGCTTCGCACTAGTCTCGATTACGCGAATTGTAAACAAACGGGGATTTCGCGGTTTGCGATATCAATGTCCAATACCTGGGGCAGAAACCCTAGCAGGGCTAGGAGCACCGTGGGGGCGCGCATATTGGCGCGTCCTCTACCGGCGCCTGGGCATATACGGGATCCTGAGCCCGTCAGTAAACGACGGCAGAGTAATCCATTACTGGCACATGTCTGCACTGAGTTTCACTAAGTCACACAGCACTAAAGGTGTCACTGGTCGCGCTCATCCACAGTACAACCGGTCACGGTGTATCGTGCACTACGTTCAAAATACGCGCGTGTGGCCGACGTGGAGCAGCCGTAATAACGTGTGATCGCGACGGTGCGTGACAACGGACTGAAGGGCGGGTGGCGGCTCGGTGCGGGCAGCGCACACCTGGCGGCAGCGCGGCGACGCTAGATGGCGCTGCGCGGCGCATCTGCCGTTTGTTTCCCCGCCCTGCCCGCACGCTGCGCCCCCCTCGAAGAGCTCTCAACCAGAAAATACACGGAAAACAGCCGTCTTTTACTGATCTCTGCCATCGGCCACGTGCTCATAGTAAAAACTTAAACCCGGATCGCTACGCGGCTTCTTACTTAACATACGTCTTTTGTTTTTTAATACTGGTGTAAATTAAAATTCCAAGTAGAATAATTATAATTTATTAAATAATTATAATACGTATAACTTTGAGTACATTATTTTTAAATGTAAACCATCTGTACGAATTGTAAGATGTAATTTAGTTAAGGATGCAAAATTTAATTAAATTTTCTACCTCGGTACTTGTTACATCAATGGCACGATTCTGCAACATCTTGTGAAACAAAAAATATTCTATACACACAAAGATATTATTAATTAAATAATAAAAATTCGTTGCTACTTCGCTCTGATAACAATTGTTTTCTCTGTGATTTTAGAAAGGTCTTCATTTATGTCATGTATCAACTGTCAGATGTTTTGTCGTTATCGCGCCATGCGTATGGTAATTTTTTAAATCTCCGGCAGGTGGGCACTGTATTGGTGGAGTGATAAATGTATAAGGGTAAGATTGCAAACTTAATGATAATAATACCCAACGAAAATGTACAATTTCAATTTTTAAACTGAGTACTTGAATAATTATATCTTGCGACGTAATGTTTTAGTTTTAGGTACCTAATGAAAGATTGTTTTGACATTTCTTTCCCTACCTTAATTCACCATAGAATGCAGGATCTTATCTGTGAATATTACCGTCAGGACAACGTAACAAAAAACGGTTTCTTAACACTTTACCTTGCAGCAGCGTTTTAAATCAATTTGTATAGCAATTGTTTCCAGATTCTATTATAAATCCTCCAATTAACTTCCTTCGTGATTTCCTATTTAGTTAATTTAATTAAAGCGTTAATTTAGTTTTTTAATTTCAGTTTGCTAACTTACCAAGCACCATTGACACATACATAATTGGGACCAGGGAATAAGAACATTGTTGGGACTATTTGGTGGAGCTACTTGGTTTACGGTATTTTTTTTGGAATGAAAGCTCGCCGGAGTAGGCGTCTAGCGCAACGGCGTCTCCTGCGAGATGGGGACCTCGGCTTGGGCCGTCGCGGGGTGACTTTACGGTACACTCCAGATGAGGTATATATTTTCTACGCTTACGACCTAAGTTTACTTGTGGGTGCTTGTTATATTACCATTTCTTTCCATGTAGTTATTATTTCAGTATTGGTATTGCTAGTGATATTTGTAAACATCTACATAATAAATATACCTACAGTGAAATCATACGAGTTCTACTTGAAGAAACATTCATTCCTAGAAGGGTAAACATAATGTGTGTTTTTCAGGCTATAGGTATATATAATTAATAATAGAAACATTTAATTTGTGTTTCAGTTATATTATACCAAATGTGACCAACATAAAAGTCTGAAAACACAACTAAGCAATCTAATTCATCATAACCAGTCTAGTTTTATTGGTCGCCAAAACCACGCCCCCATAATGACGTATCCGTACTGCCGACTCGCGACTCAGTTTTAATGACGTTGCTTTGACTTCATTGTAATACAGACTATTATAATACGACCAAAGTGCATAGACAAAACTCGGTAAAAAACTATACCATAGCCTAATATGCCTAAATAGGTTGGGTGTTATTAAGGTAGGCATTTCGAACCATATTTTTTGTTCGAATATAGATATCATATTTTATATTTATTCATCTTTAAAAGCAATTTGAGCAATTTACTGGTTACATTTAATATAAATATATATTATTGTGCAATTGCATTTTACGGGCTCTATCAGGTCAATTAAAATGTTGAATAAATTGAAATGAAAATATATAAATAGTTGAAATTTAGTAATTAAATTTCAAATTTAAACACAAAAAATTCTACATGTACCTATACATATTTATGCTCTTTACCGCTAAATTGCCATAATTTATAACATGTTCAATCGAAAATTAATTAAATAACTGGTAACATTGAAGTTATAAAACAAGTCCTAATTCCTAGACCGCGCCTAATTTTTCGGTTCATTCACCCACATGATTGCTTTACCTTGCTCAAACATTTGTAGTCTACGATCATTATGTACTGAGTTTTGTTAGAGGATGTAAATAAGAAATATCTTATACTGTATTTTCCTTGATTGATTCCTGTAATCCATTAAAATATATCGGGTTCAAACATACACGAACCAACGTTACAGCCATAAAGGCAGCTGAACCGAAGCCGTTGACGGCTCATGTTAGTGGATGTGTTGCCGGCCTTTAAGGAGGTAGGTAAGTTTGTCCTTTTTTTAATGTTTGGAAGTCGTATCTTCTATCAAAGACCTCCATGTCGATTATACAGGTCACTAAAATAGTACAACTCAACCTATGCCCTGTTGGGTTTTTAGGCGACTTCACGTTTTACAATTCTATAGATTTTAAGTTTGATATCGACTACGATGTGTACCATAAATATAATAAGGAAATTAGTAGTAAATTAAAGTAGCCATTATGATCGCCAATCGTAGAAGGAGATGGCACTATAAGAAGAATAACGCTCAATGATAAAAGTAAAAAAAGATGATATTATATATACAGACAAGATATGAGTGATACACCACTTAATACACGTAGAGACCGGCATGATTAAGACCTAAAAATCGACGCCGTGTGAGAAAAGGATCACATAGGTAGGTACCTGTCTATAAAGATTTTAGAATTAAGGTACCGATGCAGAAATCTGAGGTTAAGTCCAAGGTTTATTACTACTTTTGTTTCCTTTCAATAAATACGACTGAAATCTATTGAATATTTAATTATTTTAAAATATTTCTCAAAATTAACATTTAGATAAACAATTAATGAGATAATTGTAATAATCGTTTAAACATTTTTGTAAAAATATAAAATTTCTTCTAATATCTTAATATGGGATTGAAATTAAGGCAGAAATTTTCTCGTAGCTTAATTATCATTAGATACTAGCGTAGCGTTTATACATTATCGAGATCAGACAGATCTCTAACTTCCTCGACAATATTCTAAAGACTTTGTTCATCAGGGATGATCTAGGATTCTTATTGTAATTTATTACGAAATATCTTTCAAATCGATTGAAATAAATAATTAAATCTTTGCTCTTTATACTAAAAGTGTACTTCGTTGTGTATAGATGTGACTTTGTTGAAAAACTTATCAAGATCTTAATTCTATGAAAAAGTGCTGTACCAAGTCATTATAGTTTAACAATATAGTTTTTCATCTTTAATCAAGGATTATCCAATACACGATAAAAATATCTATTTAAATTCTAGTTCCTTGTAATTTTCTATGAAGAGGTTCCCAAGCAAAACGTAAAATTGAATTGTTAACATAATATTATAATTACGAGAACTATTAATTATTGTTTTATTTTAATTAAAGTAAAGTTTCGTGAACAAAAGTGATTAAGTGATCGTTAAAACAAAGAGGCGCACCCACCGCGCCCTAGCACTGTCCCTGACACTATATTTGAAGAACAAGAAAAATTATTGTATAATTATACAATTAATAATACAGAATAATAAAAAATTGGCTAGGGGCTTGTTATATTGTACAACGGAAGTCTTGAAATAGTAAAATATCACCTCGCAAGTAGAGAACGCGAAACGAAAATTTACTGGTAATAAATAAATAAACACAGCTACTTCATTAAAATCTATAATTAATAAAAAGCCTTTTTATTATACTTATGTACATGATATATTAGTATGGGCCGAGGCATGTAAAAAATTACAAACAAATAAATAAAAATAATAATTTTAAAAACATGCAGATAAATTTTTACTTAATCATCGATCTTAAACATCGTACTGCGTTTCTTATCTAATAAATAAAATTCTCGTGTCACGGTGTTTGTAATTAAACTCCTTCGAAATGGCTCGACCAATTTTCGTGAAATTTTGTATGCAAATCGGCTAGGTCTGCGAATCGGACAACATCTATTTTTCATCCCACTAAAGTGTCCTTAATGTCTACCCCTAAATTTATTTTTTAGACAAAATTCTTTGTTTTTTATGATACAGAATACAAGTCTTAATTTTCACCCTTCTACGATTAAATAATAAAAAAAATAAAAATAGAAAAAATAAAAATAAAAATAGGGGTTATTTGTTAATTAGAAACTTATGACTTGAACTCAGACGGTTATATAGAGGAAACATCACAGAAAACCCTAAAAGTTTTTATTCCGGTAAACCGAACAGTCTCTAAGGCAAAATGTTCCATGTTGGTAAAAAAGGTAGGCTAAGCTAAATGACATTAAGGAGAAACGAAGTTCGCGGAGGCAGCTAAAAAACATATAAAATGCCTCGCCTATATAGGTATACGTTAAAGGATAATTTTTCGATACAAAGTGTCACTTCACCAATTATTGTATGCAAGATACATATCCTGGGTGATAAGAATGTAATATGGAATTTGGTTGAGACGTGGATTGGATTGACACTCAAACGAAATGCGCCATTTTGTTATCTTTTGTTTTATATTAGCACCCGGGATTATATGTCACGTACATAGTTGAGTGATAGATATTTACACAAATAATTCACGAGACCATGAATTCACTTGCGTAATTTCCATTTATTTCCAGACGCTCAATATTACAAAACAATTGGCCAAACCGTTTAAGTTATACGATCTGTTTCCGCGAAGTGCTAATAGATAATTCAAAGATATTGTTTCGGATTTCTAGACTTTAATTGTATTGAATATGTATTTATAATATTCATTTGTTTAATTAAAATTTTACTTTCCTATATAATTTGACCTACTGTTACGGCGAGTCCTATTTAATCTTTAAATACAATTAAAGCATATCACCTCCGTCGTTTAATGGTTAGCACACAGGGAATATTACAATTTTGGATTCCGGACGAGACAATAATTTGGGGTGAATGACACAGAAACACAGATCGCAAAAAAGGGAAAACAACTTTTTCCTTACTGCAATAATATACGAACAATACAAATAAACGAGAATAGTCTGTTTACAAAGTTGACTTACCTTTAGAATCTATGTGAAACTAAAAAAAAATTCAGACAAATAATTTTAACAAGGTATCCATATATAGTTGTAATTATGTTTTCGGTTATTAAAAGATTTATGAATGAAATATCTCACACCCACATAATGCAATGTATTCTCACGAAATTCGACCTTAATTAAAAAATACTTGAATTGATCTCTTTAATGAGAGTGGTGCAAGCCTACCGATTTTAAGTCGATACAAATATTAATATTCAGTTACCGTACTGAAGAGCGTGGGTTGAGTTTTTTAAGCGAATAATAATAATAATCCAGTGGCGCTGCAACCCTATATGGGTCTTGGCCTCGGATTGCATCCGTTTCTCTGATAATGTTATTTCATAGACGAGTAGGTAATCAGCTTTCATGATGTTTTCGTTCACTGTCACGTACAGCGATAGATGCGCCACATAGAAAGTGGATCGAAGCTACGACCTGAGCCTGAAAGGCTTGACCTGAAGCCACTATGTCTAATACTGCTTTTTTAAGCATATGTAATTAACTATAAAAAAATCAAGCCGCACCGGTATATAAAACTTTTTCAACAGAATAAAATACTATTATATTATTTGAATAAGAATAACGAAATGTTCATAGCTACCAAATACTGAATCTTATTTACATTTATTATTTGAAAATGTAGATTCAATCAAGCACATTCGACAATTTTTAAAAATATAAAAAAATCATTGACCAAAGAGCCATATGATCTCATCGTGGTAACCGAAGATTCTTGATTTGACATTAAGAAAATTATTTTTTGTATAATTTAAAAAAAAAATGAATTAGCCGATTAAACCCTTTAAAAATGTTATACCAAATTATGTAACTGAAAAATATATATTAAACAGCGATCGTTATTAAAGACATCTACTTAAGGAATCAAGTAGTTAGTGGATTTCTAATGCAAGAAACATTTCGCAATACTGCATTCCTAAGGCGTCTACAGAAGACTCATAATAATGAGTCTTATAATAAAATACGTAATAACGTATTTTATTTACCAATTAACTGTTATGAGGATAGCTCCGATGAGATTGTTTTATGTAATCCTAGATATATATAGGAAGATATTTATAAATTTACATCATTGACTTTCTTATTCTGATTTCTGAAAGAGTTTTAAGAGGTGCGTTATTATGTGTTGGTACGTACGAACGTTTTACAAACGCAATATTCATTACACTTTATGATTAATATGGGTGTTAATGGTTATTATTTATTTAGTGTCATTAGAGTCAAGTCTAAATTCAATTTTTATTCAAAAAAGATGTATTTATCCGTAAGAAATCTCGAAATTCAATAATGTTAAACTGACAATCACAAAGAAATGGAGTACTGTTCACAGTGAGAACAGTACTCCCCAGTACCAGTACCTTCTATTTGGCCGTTTTCAACGAAGAGTGATTCGAGTTGTCAACGACCAGTCACTTTCCGAGCGTAGGGATGTGGATTGGATCTTCTACCGCATTTTCCATGGAGAATGTTCGGAGGAGTTTATCGGATTAATGCAACTGAGTTTCATCATCGGACGTCGAGGCAGAATACGAAATTCCTCCTAGTTGTGTAGGTAACTGAGAGTTATTTAAGGCAGATTTTGGCGTGCTCGACCACTATGTGGAATCAGCTGCCCACTGTAGTATTTTCGAACCAATTTGACTTCAAGATAAGAGTGTACGAATTCCTACAAGGAAACTCACTTGCTTGATTCAGCACATCTGGCAGAATGAGTATCCACGGAGGCGGTGTCACATTAGTTGAACCTCCTGCCGTTGATGCTCAACTGATGGAGCAGGGAGTACTATGAAAAACATAAAAATATTTTATTTAAATACTAAGGTATAGTAATCAGTATTTAAAAGACACTTTTATCAGGTTTACTTATTACAATATATTACAGAGCATTTAGCAAGCTGTGCTAAAATAGACAAATTCCTAATATTAGTAGGTAATTACACATGACACATGATGGGTAGAAAGCCTGACCCGGGGTCATTCGGAATACCGGCGTAAGCGCACTTTCGTCCCAGTATTTATAGGTACAGTGTACTGAATGATCAGTGGTCCAACAGATTAATATTCGTAGTTTATATTAAACTCTTCTAACATTGAAAATCTTTACATACAAATAGCAAATAGTATTTTAGTAATTTAAGTGTGGAAGGATATTTTGCGTGTTTACATCGATTGTATCGATTTTCTAAATTCGATATTTACTAGCTTTTCTGTTTACTTGTAGTAGTAGTTGTATATAGAAGAAATATGTTTAATGCTATTTGACTGCAATTGTAGTAGTGTAGACTGTGGTGTGTGGTGCTTGAAATGAGCGTTCAATAAAATGTATGCATAACTGCCTCTATCAACTTTTAGTTTCCTGATTTCTTGAAGATTAGATTTACTAAATGTAGTGTTTTGAATATAATTAAAAAATATCCACTTTCATTTAATAGATTATATAGATGTCTAAAGGTTTTTTTAAAGATGTCTAAAGTTCGATTCACAGCGAATTAAATTTACTTGCCTAAAATGTGTTTGTGAAGGAACGTTCAAGGTAACTATTACGTATACTTACTAAATACTTAATAAATGAGACCCAAAATACCAAACAAGTATAACTTGAAAATAACTTTACCTTAAAGGCAATGAATTGTGAAACATATCTACCATAATAATGTATTGTGTTTCAATAAATGAATTTGGTTTGATATCTGATCAAAAATATAAACTTAACCTGGCAGTTTCAATAATTACTTGCTTAGGAAGGATGGGTTTTTTTTTGTAATTATATGATACAGATACCGGCAAACTTCTTGAACATTAAACAAGGGAGTGGGGGAAAGTTTGCGCAGCGCGGCTCACAAACGTCAACTGATTTACCAATCAGGCGATCGACAGGTCACTATCCCGCCGCGGCTCACCACCGCCCGTCGCCCCCCAAGTGATACCTAAAAATTGCTTCTGCGCAGGCAAGGACATTTGTTCAATATGTTTGCCGGTATCTGTATCAAACGGGATGGGCCAACTTCTGGAATTGCTTAGACTACATGTCACTGTCAAGTATGCCTCTTTTATATTTTCCCGGTGTAATCTAGGACCGTAGGGACTACATAAAGTACAATCGAATACTCATAATATCTAAGTAGAAAACCTCTTCTTTTGTGTACGCAACTCTGGATGTAATTAATTGATTTTGAAAATACTTTTATAACAAAAGAAAACCACTTTAATTGTGATATATATGAAATATATAAATATATATAAAATAAGACTTCGTGATAGTCGGAATTGCAAAGTAAGTCGGAGAAAAAACGGTCGAACGAATGTTTCTTACGAACGCTGCTTTAACAATAACTTTTAGAGAACAGTTGTGGGGCTTGGTAATGCTTACTGAGAAGTGACAACATATGTCTTATTTTTGTAGTTAAGTCACAATAAGTAGCCCAATGAAGTGAGCGAAATGCTCAAATCAAAAATGAGTCGAAATAAATAATAAAATTAATTTCAAATAATTTTATGTGAGTAAAGAAATATGAGAGAAAAGATAGAAGCAAGAGAGAAGCCTTGCCCTGTTGTGTTAAAAGTGATTCCAATATTGAGGAAATTCGGTTCGATTTGCAAAACGGGGCTGCTGAAATGCTTTCACGTTGAACGAAGTGTTTCGTTGCTTCGTATTTTAATCGGCACTTTCTTAGATAAACTTCCATCCAATTAGGTAATTGGAAAAAGTTATTGACAGAATAGCCATGCTGGTCGCTAATAATCTTGTAAGCCTAATAAAGGTACGCGCGTGCCTATCTTCGATTGTAATTACAATTTACAATTTAGATTAGAAACATGAAAAGAAATCCAAAGGAATTTGTCACCTTAATAAATACCTTTTTGTGGGTTTGTCTTTTATTGACTAATTAACTAATTAATTGTTACACACGCCATCTAGTAGTGGAAATATTATGAAATAAATATAAAGAACTAATTTTTTTATTATAACGTCATCATTGCTTGTGCTAATGAGTAACTAGTTCGTTACCGGATTGAAGCTATGTATTATTATAAACTTATAATTATTTTACATAATTTTTTTTTCCGACGTTATATAATTATGAGTTTATAAGGTAAAAAGTGTTTTCTTTTAATGTGTAAAAGCTATGTTAACAAAAGACAATACAAGGTCGATAGTTCTAAACTATTGCTGAACAATAATGATATAATATTACGCTGACAAAACGATCCAACAGACCGCCAGAACAAGCCGGAGAAATAGGACCCAGAGCTTGTATCTGTACAATTCTGGTACAATTCAAATTTCGAATGTAAAAACATATTAAATATTACTCGTGTAATAATTAGAGTGTGTTATGTGAAATAGTTTGTAAGGCTTGTGACGAATTGAGGATCGTTAGCGATCAACACGGTTTGATGTCGTAAGAACTGTGACTATCGTGTACACACTGCTTGGATTTTACTTTTAAAATTCGCTAAAATTTTTGCGGCAACTGATTTTATTAGCCCAAATATATCTCTAATAAATACTGGGATCGTTACGAGTGTAATAATATAATGGTGAACCGTTATCTTTCGTTTAATCTGTAATAAAACAAATACAATGAAAGTAGTACTGTGTAGTGCATATACCTGTATAAGCAGTAACTGTCATATTTGTAAGAATAGAGAATTTATTTTTACTTAAAATGTTTAATAAGTCTAAATATTACTAAGAATTGTAATAATTAACAAACGCGATTAATAAAGTCGACGCTTCGGTGGAAAAAATCTTATTATATTGTATCGTCACATACACATTTAATTTAATGTACACTTTGTGGTTTTTTTATTAATAGATAAATAAAATAAATTAACATTCTTACCTAGTTGACCGCATTAGGATGGACCAACTTTCAACTTGTTCCAACAAGGTTGGCTTAACTAATAACTAAATTTGAAAGTATTAAAGAAAACGACCCCGTGTGTAACTCTGCTGTCACGGCATAATTTTGTAGGAGAGCTTTGGCTCGCGTGCCGTCTTTCACAGACAGACATATAGCACGCATATTAAGATACATAGCAATAACCGAATTAATTGGAACGTGCGCTACATAAGATCACAATAACCTCTCGAACCCGTAAAATTTCCTTAAACAATATAAATTTACAATGTATTTTATAGTACACTTAATAATTAGTTAATTGAGTGTGACTTGGCTTTATTGCTACAATTTTTAAATAGTCATAGGTTTAGTGAGTCATGCTTCGTAAATTTATTTATAAATGTAGTTAACACCACACCAAACAAAAAAAAAAGAATTAAAATAAATCATAGAGATATAAAATCAGTATATGTGTAATATAATAGAGGATGTGACATTTAATTAAAAGTCACTATAGATATAAAAATGTATAAAAAATTTAAGTTCTGAGTTTTCAAACTAAAACTTTACTTATATCTACAGAGCCTGTACTTATTTAATTTTTTAAATTATTCTATTTAGATTATTTTTCAGCTTAAACTAATCAATGTGCGATACTTTTCCAAACTACTTGATATATTCCCAATGCAGTCATAGACTAAAGGTATTCGATTTCCTTTTAAAACATTTATGACTGGTGTGAACTATGAAAAAAACTAGTCATTTGGTAAATCCAACATTTAACTCTTATTTTATAAATATTAATTCACATGCGTTGTATCAATACAAATAAATAAATATAAAAGTTGTGAAGCTAAGTTATTCGAGGTCAAACGATGTTATTGCCGTCTGATTAATAAATAGCTAGAGTTTATGCTTTGTACTTGCCGACTAATAGACTTCCGTGAATATTTGCAATACGTGTGCTTTTTAACAAATCAATTTGCTAATGTTCCCACTATGTCTATAAGTTTGTAGACAATATTGATACCAAAACAAGAGTGGCTTTAACCGCATCATTTCATATATCTGCGTGATATAGCGCTGGCGTATACAGCGAGAACAATATTATGTAACGATAAAGAAAAGGTTTTAAACTTATATAGACTATAGGGCCGCTGAAGCAATAACCAAATCCAAATCAAATCCTTTCGTGATAGGAATCAGAAAAATAATAACGGCACTTTCAAAAAACTAGAAAACCGTACTTAATTCGATAAATACACACGGTAAGTGTTGTAATTGAGCGAGCAGACGAATTGTCAAAGTTATGCGGCGTCAAAGCTTAAAAGCTCTCCCTAATCGACAAATACCCCATTTCTTAAATTAAATCCATAAGAAATAAAACAATAGAAAAGTGGGGGGAGAGATGCAACAAAAGCTGAAAATAAAATTAGTTCTGAGAAAAGCTCATATTGTACCTGGAGATTCTATGCGATCTTCAACAATTTCAAATAAGAAATAAAAATGAAACAGTCTTGCAGCCTGCGTCTCCGGATGGTTCGGCATAAGATGGAATATAGTCCCAGAAAATCAAAGTACATACAAGATATATTCTATAATAAAATCACATCCGTGTTGAGGAAGTCAAATAAAAAAAGTACCTACTTATTTTAAACTATTTCCCTATTGCGTGGTCTATGTAATGGTATAGATTTCTGACACTGCCGAAATTAGTCAGCGTTCTTTTCGATTTCTTTAGATATGAAAACTCTTTTATAAAAGACCTATTTTTTTATTTGTATACATTTAATAGAACAAGTGACTTCTTCTATAATTAACGGTCGCATTGTGTCTAACACGTTGTATACTTTTTTTTATATGTTCCAATTATTTACGTCGAAGTCTACGGAAAGACCGCCTGCCCACCTATCTATTAAAAATGTATTATTTTTTATGTTTTGTGATAGAAATAAAGTGTTATATGAATCTGATATTCTAAGCATATTTCATAATGGCCTAATAAAATATTAAGCTAAGTATTTGCTCATTATGCAAGTTAATTTAGCAAGAGTTACGCTCACGTTAATTACAGTTTTAATTGTTACAATATTAATTTAATTGACCGTTAAGTCGTGCTTAAGTGTAGGTGTATTCAATTAGAGTAATGATACTTTTAAATTTTTATTAATATGAGAATATTGCAGCATTGACTGGACTTTATTAATTTTAAATAGAATACGAATGCTGTTTATAACCTTCAAATGAGATAACAAGATATTGAAGTGAAAACTAGTACTCTTAAATCACTTGAAAAGGACAAATTGTTTTAGTATATCATTATGGTCAGTTAATTAAACAAATTAACGGCAGACAACACTTTTTTACCGGATTGAAGCTATGTATAAATAAACTTATAATTATTTTACATAATTTTAATTTTTTTTAAATTTTAATCCGGTAGAAAAGTGTTTCTTTTATGAGTAAAAGCTGTGTTAACAAAAGACAATACTAAATGAACGACAGATTGATGTTCTGGATCTACTCTATATTGTCGTTCTTAGTTCGTCCGTTATATCTTTTGGAATCGCCAAGAATAATAAATTCGTAATAGTCAAGCTATAACGGATTGTATTACATTATTTTTTATTTAATGACACTTTACGTCATCCGTGAACGACCTTATAGTTCTGATCCAACCTTACTAGCCTTGCTTCTCTTGATTTTTACCATACTTTTGTGGAACACAGTCTTTTGTTTATTATTACTTATAAACAAACTAGGATCTGAAAATGGTTAGCTATTACAGGTCGTCATGCTCACATGCTCGTCTTAACGCACTCTATATTTAATGTAGTTATAGTACTAATATGATTGACTTAATGATTTATTAGACTAACAAAATTTCGGCTTGTGATCGGAAACTGACAGGTATGTGATTTATTGGCTCGCTAAAAGATATGAATCGATCTATTAATTTAATTAATATTTGCTGATTAATAACTTTTATAAGTAATAGCACTTATATAGTTACATAATTTAATTATAAAAAAAGTTTGTTTATGTTTTTTTATATAAGTATTTTAAATATACACTTACTAAAGGATTGGATCGCTCGTCGATAGATTCGTCATATTATTAGCATTTTTTTGTTTTAGGTTTTAGTTATTATTTTGTATCTTATTTATACGTATATAATAATTGAGTTATGTTATAAGTATCACCTGTAACTAAACCATTAAATAAATATATGGCTTTCCTTAAGTTAAAATTTTCTAAGCGACTACTATGACTAATAGTGACTTTGTTATAAACAATGCAGAGATTTCTAAGGTGTTCTGAATGGATTCCCATATAAATCTGTGATCATAGAAATTGCACTTTAACTTGACGAGAAACTAATATTTAAATTAATGAGATATTTCTAACATTCCTCAGTGAAAATTACGTATACTTATAATTTTAAAGGAAGCTTGGAAGTATTTTCCGAGAACTCTGCCGATTTGAATCTAAAGTTAGAAGAGAAAGTTAACCAATATGGCCGCCAATATGAGGATGCGCTTTCCTATTAATTAACAAGTTCCTCAACTTTACTGTATGCACAGAATATTAATAGTTTATTAGAAATCTTGATTGCATACTTTTTAATTAATATAATAATTGGCTTCAATTGTAAAATTAAATATTTCCTTATGTTGTATAACAAAACCTACAAGGCTGTTATTTTGTCGAAATGTATGAATTAAAGAATAAACTTTTTTTTCTTCTAACATACCAGACTTGACATCTGTAATATGTAACCACAGATTGCCACTGATCCTGATTAAAAAATATAACTATAGAGCTTCATGTCACTGGCCGCTAATGTTTCATTAAAAACTTGGTATTTAAAAAATAAATATAAGACCCAACACTGATACTTGCACATCAACGATATCTTTCAAATAACTGTCCAAAAGATTTTTTACTTCAGAAAAAGTCAGATTTACTTCAAGCGAAATTGTTCTTTATAATTTTAGTTATAGGTGATATATTCCTATGACTACCAAAATGTGATTGCTAAACAGGTGTAGAAGGCAACAGGTGATTTTTGACCGCTAATATATTAGCTAAAGGATCGAAATCGTTCGACATATTGTGCTATGTAAATCAGAATTTTATTATTCAATACTGTGCATTGGTGGTTAAGCGTAAGGTTTATTATCGGTTGTTGTATATGACAGATGGGATTTTGTTTTGGTTTATGTAATATATGCTGGCCCGTTTAGAAATTTCAACAGTATTTAGTACAGAAATGTGCTTTGCGATTGTAAGTTAAATTAAGCAAGATTAAATCAAATATGAGACATGACACTCACAATAAAATATATGTGGTCATGCTATGTGACCCACTATGAAATTTCTTGAACAATGTATAGTCTAAAGATTATGTCTGACATTTTAGCCTCTATTTATTTTTAAATAAACTGATTAATCATTACTGCCAAATATTGACCTTAATCTAGTTAAAATTTATGCTAAAGATACTTTAGCACATTTCAATATTTTACATATTTCATTAATTAAAATCACCTAAAACACTTGTTTTATTGTTAGAAAATATACCTAAAATATTTACTACAATTAGACATCTTTTATTTTTAAAATATACGACTGAGATCAAATAAATAATATCGAAAATACACACTTAAACTTAATAATATCTGAGTCGGTGTCTATAAACGTTTAGTCGATGGTTTGTTGTCTATGTCTGAGTAGGTAGTGTTTGTCTGTGGGCGCGCGTGCGACCTTTGAGCACATGCCCTGCGACCTAGCTTGTGGAACGTATTATAGTTATTCACTTATAATTCATGGAGAAGGTATTTCCTGTTAAAAACTCGGTTCAACTGAATTGTAAAATGTAATTCTTTACACAGAGTATTTTCTCCTTGTATAATAGACCGCGAGTTAAACGTACTTGAAGAATAGAAATATGATTTTAGATCAGATTTTTGTCGTTCATCGCTCTCATGTTAAAGTCGTTACGTAAATCATGATTAGTTACCTCCTCGTGCAAAGAAATGTACCAAATTAAGTGAGAAACTAGAATTGATTAACGAGGAGACGAAAGCAGTTTCTTTAAGAAGAGTAATGATATGGAAAAGTTTATGTCATATATGTAAACAGCGAAGTTAAGCTACGTATTTCGCGGACTTTATCGGGATGAGTATAATTATCCGAACGTCAAAGATTCGTAGATCCACATTATTAGTCCGTGCCGAATGCCATGAACGGAATGCAGCCTTAACTAGCAACAGAGAGTAGCTAGTGTCTTCATTGGAAAGCTTTACGTTTTCAGTGAAGCTTATATGTAACTCCTTGCATCCAACATGATGAAACTTTTAATGAGCAGCCGGAAACTGAGGATAAAGTTTTAAAAAGTTGTCATTTTTTTTCGCTTTATTTGTTTTTGAGATCATATTATTAGATCCTAAAATATATTAAAATAAGAATATAAGTAGTTAAACAACTTATCTTAAACTAATATAAACATGTGTCAGCTGTCTCTCGCTGTCCAGGATTTCTGAGAAGCACTATATGTATGTAAATAATATAGAAAATTCGTTTTATATCCATGAAAAAAGTTTTATTTTTAGATTGACTTAATAGCTTTTTATATATATACTGCAGTGATTGTCATCAGGCACGAAGGTTGAACGTGATTTGTCTTTAGCTAAATATATTATCCTTCACCGTTCGAGAGATTGTTAAATGCGCATAGAAAGCAAGTCCACATCGAACCTACCAACCGACTTCAGGGATGAGAGTCGCACGCTGAAGCCACTAGGCCAACACTGAGTTTGATATTGAATAAGCAGTTTTACGTGATAAAAAAACTAATAGATACCCCTTTAAGAAAGATAAAAATAGCTAAAATCGCTCATTTTATCAAAACATTGCATACATAAATCATTTTTAATGAATGTGTAGGTACTCCAATCAAAAAGGTTTTTTGCTCAGCAGCCATTATCTTTTGATTAACCTCATTAACTTAATTAAAATACCTAGTACATCGCACTGTAATCCACAATTAAAATTCACGAAAAATAATTGTATTTTTTGTCACATATCACAGTTAACTTTTTCATTAAGTATTCTAATTTATAGGGTACGTAATATTTCATTTAATATATTTTTAAACATTTTATTATTTAAACCAAGGATTTATTCATTTTATGGTTATAGATGTCTGTCAATTGTTATATATAAAATGTACAATAGTTAAACATTAAAGGTTTGTATTAAAAAAAACTGCTTGAATTTAAAATTTTAATATTTGCCTCCCTGGCGCTGCAGACGAAAACTCTTGAATTTCCGGCGATAAATTGGATTATTTTGGGTTTGAATGCCCTTGATGACTTTCTATAAATATAATAGTAAAATAGAAATGCTTTGCATTCTTTTCTTAAAACATAATACCGCGTAATAATAAAAAACGTAATAGTCAACTAAATTGCGAGATACCAAAACTGGTGTGAGTAATGACCTCAAAACTGTGAAACTCATGATTCACTAATCATGTTCTTCCCATGACACTGTGCATGCCTTGATGACTCAGCAACAATATTCAACAATATACCAAGTTAAACAATTTACAAGTGAGCTTTATAAAAGTTTTAAAGTTTAGCAAAGAAGTCGACGACAACCGCCCATGGACACTTACGATAGACGCGTTTGCTGATTCGCAAGTGCGTTGCCGCCCATACCTATAGGAAAATATTGTCGGCTTATTATATACCAATTCCACCCAAAACAGGTAAGTAATATTATTACCTTGATATTAATGCTTTTAATTGTTTTTAATTTTGAATTGCAACGCACTAAGTTCTAGTTCTAGTTAACAATAGTACATTGATTATCTGTGATCTGGATCCGCAAACGGAAGCTAGTTTTACATAATAAAAGATCTCTGTAATCTATGACTGTATGTTATGTCAGTAGGACTTCACTTATAGTTTTGACATTGATATGTATCCGGTTTAAAAGGAAGATATATATCATAGTTAATTATGATATAATGGTAAATTCTAGAAGCCTTCAAGATAAAAATGTAAATAAACAACCCTTTATTTGAATTTAATATTGAATTCTACTGTTTGATTGCTGAAAAACAATCAAAAATCGAATTAACGCGTCGCCGAAGTTTTGAAAGCTTTTAATAAAATATCTTCAGTTTTTTTTCATATATTACATTACTGTGATGTTAACTATACAAACATGCAAAGCAAAAATCGGATCAGGTTTAAATTTCGAATTTGAAAAGAGTTCCCAAATAAAGCACTGACTTGTGGTTTGAACTTATTAATTCCAATCGCGTGACGTCTCGACAATACTATTAAGTACCTTAAACACGAATTTGTCGTCTTTTACAAAGATTTAGAGGTCCCTTGAACTTATTTGTTACCTTAGATTCGATGCAATGTCAAATTAAGTCAAATATTTGGATTACATTCGTAAACTGTTAAGGGTCGTAAAACGAACACTAATCTCGTTGTGAATGCTTAAGCGTTAAATTGCGTTTTTTCCTTTTGTATGAAACACCTCCAAGATTAACCAAGGCGTAGAGTGCAAATCTAACCCCGGTGAGGAGGTTCCTCATTTCGTTATATATATATATATATGTAATTATTATTAATTTTACATAAAATCTACTACAGGAAAAAATTGGGAGAAATGTTTTATGTAACAAATATTAAACAGGAATATATGTTGTGTTAATTTTATATTTCACTGAGAACATTCTAGCAATAACATAAATTTTATGATTAACATTACACTTTGAAAACCGTCGCCTTTTGTATTCGAAATTCACAAAAATTGCATTTGTAGAACACGTGCGCCAAATCTTTTAAGGTTTTCCTAATCTTTTATAACTCAGGTAACATAATACAATGGTAACATCTGTTTGAGATAAGACGTAACATCTGGACTACTTTCCTAATACTAATTGTTTCGTTGTTTTTAAATGAACTGTTAGAATGATATTTTGTTTGTATTGTGTGTTTTCTAAGGATGCTATTTATTATGCGCGAAACTTAAAGGATAAGCTAAGTTTCACACGGAAATACAACACAATTTAAAACGTCAAGTTCTTAGACTTATTGTTAACTGTTTTGTCCTGGCTTTACACAGCTGGACATTTCTTGAATATTCTAGACATATAAATAATGAAGAATTTAAAAAGTCCATTTTATTCACCGGTCTCGTGGTGTTTGATTTCGTTACAAACGTATAAAAATCATTTTTTTAACGTGGCAAGCATACTATGATTACAAAACCATCTCTTTTTGTAAATTTGTAAGCTAAATAATATACATCTCAATGAAATATTAGTTTGAAAAATCGTTGTAAACGTGGTATACGTTAACGTTACAAAACGTAACTCCGGTAGCATTTTCAATGGTAAGAAGATACTCTATCGAAAAAAACTTGAGAATGACGTTATTTTACCACAAAAAATTAACGATATAATTTTTTCAGTATCCGTTGATGTCAGAAACGATTGCAATTATTTTGTACGAACTGAGTCTACGAAAATTAACAGTTCTCATGTAAATTATTGACCCAGACGTAATTCACAGTAGTATATAAATTTAATAATTAAAATATAGTGTTGGTTTATCTCTACTAGATAAACATTAACAATACGAAATTAATTTATTGGGTAGTTATCCTTGAATCGTCATTAAAAATACGCATACAATTTATTTTATCTATGCTAATAACTAATTAATTAGTAAATGAACACACGAAAATGGTTAAAGCTTCCATGTACCGGTGCTGTAACAGGAAATACTTAAATATAATAACAACTGCCTTTGGCCTAACCAAAGAGTTTTGCAATCTTGGTGGGCAAACAATAATTTTCAAGAAGAATACGTACTATATATAGACAAACTAATGAAACCTCTTATTGGACTATAGTTCACATGACAACATGCATTATAAAATTATTTACATTATCAAAAGCTTGTAAAACAGTTGCTATTCAGCCGTGTAACGAAATACGCCGCTTATTTTATTTGAACGTAAAAAGATTTCGTAGGCTTAGTGCGTTTACATTTTTTAAATAAAACTACATACGATTGCGAACACATCTATTTATATCTACTGTCTTCTTCTACTTCATAGATAATGCTCAGAAAAAAGAAATAAGAATTTAATTTAACCGTTTTTCAAAAATCAGAGGAAGATCAATTCAACGTGTTGTTTATGTTGTTACGCTCTGTGATATATTAAAGCCGATTTTGTTGCCATCGTCTAAACAACTTGTTGCCCCTTAAAGAAAATCAAACAATATCTTTAAGAAAATCAGTTATTCATACAAGCTTCGTTCTTGCTTTACATTACATCCCAACTTTCACGTCTCCCACACTTTCGTATTTTATAAGTACATACATAGTTAATAATAATAATTTTCTCAACCTCCATTACATTAAGACTTTGGCTTTTACCCAGCAGCCTTTCATTTGATGATGACAAATGTAAGAACACAAATCATTTAGTGAAGTTATGGGAAATTTTAAATAGGAAACGAGCATTAATTAGCTATTAATGTCTCGCTTACTTTTCATGTGTAAGAAAGGGAGGGAATCGGCAAATATTAGACGTGTTATGGAAATGTGAATGTCCGAATAGTTAAATACCGAATAGTTTACTGTATTTTGTCGCTTACGACATAGCTTAAGAGTTATCTTTGTATAGAATTTAGTAGTGCATACTACTTTAAAAAATTAGAAATCTATTTCAAATAGCCAAGTCATGTCCTTCATTATTTAGCTGTGTGTAAACCGTGTTTTCTTTGGGGTTAAGTCGTTCATTGGTTTTTCTTCCTAGGAAACGTTGACAGTTTACTAAAGATGCAATACTTTTTCAGATGTTTTTTTAAGGTTTTTAAACTGAAAATGGAACGACTGAACACCAGGAATAATTAAGTGGCACAAATCATCATGTTGCCTGAATGTCTTTTTTATTACATAGGAATTACTAAATTTGTAATGTCATTAAAAATATATTCTAACTCCTAGGCTAGTGACAGTTTCTCGTTAGCATAAGTCCAGCGTTTTGACCTTTACATCATGGATGGCTTATAAACGAGATATGGCCAGGTGTGTTATCTGTGTTTCTGGGACAAAGCTTTACCATAGACGCAGCGTCGCCTAGAGTTGAGAAATTGGGCCTAAAACCGAAAGCCAATAAATTTTCAACTTTTTGATTTTCGAATTTCCGGTAAGCAAATTTAAGTAAGTTTCTTACTTTTAGGGATGTTGTAATAAAGTTATCTTTTTAAACTGTGACTTGTTGCGTACGTACGACCGCTAACGTTATCTATAACTTTGAACGTCCCAGTATTTCTAAATGGCCTAACATAATATTTAAAAAAATCTTAACGTTAATATTATATTTAAGGGACATATAACTCCCGTGGATATTATAACCATATATAGGTAATTAGAAAGACCTCATGTTCATCAGTTTTAAAAAATATATACTTATTCTATTAAAACACATTGGATAAAATTAAGATTTTCATATTCTGATGGGAGTTGAAAGCTCGATAGCGACCTTTGAGGCCACTTGCCACTCCCGCTACTGTTTGACTCCACAAACATGCGATTTTGTCATACTTACATTTATAAATATACTGAAGTTGTGAGCTACGTTACTACTAGAAATCGGGCAATAATTTTTTCATTGTCTATTTTTTTATAGTTAATGTATATGAAAAATTTAATAGATTTTAATGTTTTTATGCAAAATATTGTAATAATATATACGAGATATGCTATTGAGCGTATGAATGTATTGTTTGTTGTTTGTTTGCATTTTTTTTTCACTATATAGAAGGTAGCGAAAAGTAACTGGCCCTATGTGGATGTGTAAGGCTAGAAACAGAGAAGAGTGGAAGCCCTTACAGGGGCCTATGTCCAAGGACAACCTGAATAACCAAAATCAACCGGCTTGCCGATTAATTATTTGAATTTATTTTTTATTAATTACAGCAATAAAGGCTTTTATTATTATATACTGAAGGTACATGCTCCTATTTCGCTTTGCCTACTGATAGCTAAACATGTTTTTATGTTTATTATGCTGTTTCAATCCATGTTATGTGACGCAATGAGTAATGGTTGGAGCTTCAAACAAGAATCTGGTAAAATAGTTGGCGATTTAACATCCTAGTGAAGAGTTACTTGTTACTTCTTCTCGTCAATTCAACGTCATTTGAGAACTTCCTGAGTGTCATTTAAAAAATAACAGAAAAAATAAATATACTACATCGCAAATTGTCCCATACTTTATGTATTAAGTCGGTACAATAGTTAGTCAATTTAGTAGAGCAACAATAAATTCTACAGGACACATATATTGCTAAATTTAAAGTACGACAAATCGACAAATTTTGTTCCAAGTGATGGTTTAGTGAAAGTAACAATAACTACACTTACAAAACATAGTTTTTCCACTAAGCCTTTAACTAAAGTGTTTGTTTACATGTCTTATCTGTATGGAATGCAATACTGATTTCCATAGAATAGTTAAAAACTTAAATGCTTAGATGCTTACGATAAAATGTCAAACTGGTTCTTCGACAAATGTCTAATGAATTCCGGGCTCAAATGATGACTTTAATATCAATTGGTTAGCGTTGTTAAAGTGGACTTTTGAGCGAGCTTACAGACGGGTCACGTATAAAATAATATAGTGGCAAAAAGCCACTGAACATTAAATAATTAGTCCAAAAATGTGTATTCTATATGTCTTATTTACTATGTAAATTAATAAAAGTAAATCAGTGGGACTACAAGCCTTTTTATGTGTGGACCTTAGATTTCTATATCTGTTTTATGAATATTTGTAAATAGCATGTAGGTGTTTAGCCTTCTGTGCCTGACAAACGCCGTCGACTTTGCTCTAATGCCGGTTTCCTTACGATGGTCGATGTGCATAAACAGAAAGTCCATTGGTGCCGGGGATCAAACCTATAGGGATGAGGGCCGTCTCTGAAGCCACTACGCCAAAACTGCTTATGATATATTGACCTACTTGACTTAATGTCCTATAACCCCTAGGTGGGGCAGAGGGCGTCCACAGTGAGTCTCCATCGCGTTCGGTCTGTCTGTCTGTCTGTCTGTCAAAATTAAGTCTTTCCGGCTCTCTTTGCCTCGTCCGCAACTGTTCGGCGCCAGGTTGTTTGGGACGGCCACGCTTCCGCTTTCCTTGCGGATTCCAATCAAGCGCCTGCTTGGGAATATGATTGAGATCCCTTCGGAGTGTATGGCTATCCAATTCCATTTGCGTCGCTTGATCTGCTGGCTGATCGGGGTTTCTCGACAGCGCTCCCAAAGTTGCTCGTTAGAGATCTTTTCAGGCCAGTACATGTTCAGAATACGGCGAAGACAGCGGTTAACGAAGACTTGGAGTCGGTGCGAGATGTGTTTGGTGACCTTCCACGTTTTACACCCATAGAGCAGCACAGATTTGACGTTGGATCCGAATATTTTAACCTTGATTCGACGCGTCAACATCCGTGACTGCCATATAGGCCGAAGTTGTGCAAAGGTTGCTCTGGCCTTGGCAATGCGCGAAGTGATGTCCTCTTCTGTACCTCCAGTTTCAGACACGACGCTTCCGAGGTAAACAAATTGTTGAACGCTTTCTATGTCCTCTGCACCTGCATTGGGGTGCGATTCTCAACTCCAACACGCATTTCTTTCGTTTTCCGGGTGTTGATTTTGAGTCCCGCAAATCCCGCCTCGCGTTCCAGGTCGTCCAGCTTAGATTGCATGTCGCGGTGCGTGTGACTCAGCAGACAGAGGTCATCGGCATAATCCAAATCTTCTAAGATGTTGGTTAATCCCCACTCTATTCCGCGACGCTGGTTCTGATGTATGCGATCCATAATCCCGTCGAGAACTACCAGGAAAAGTAGTGGCGAGAGTAAGCAGCCTTGCCGGACGCCTGCGTGCACTTGAATATCGTCTGAGACGAGACCATCGTGAATCACTCTACAAGAATAGTTCCTATAGCTGGCCTTAACTAGGTTAATTATCTTTGGCGGGACACCAATGTTAGAGAGTCGCGACCATATGCTGTTTGTTAATTGTCAATGGCAAGTTTGATTTGAGGGTTATCGTACGTTTAGCATTAAAGTTGTACCTAATGTGATTTTATGAAAGACACTGCTTTGTTTTTTTTAATACGAGTTGACTGGTCAGAGGTCAAAATTACGAAAGCTTTAATTAATGTTATATACAGCTGAAGATTTTTATTGTATGAGATTAAACGCTTAAGACTTTACTATTGTTTAAAATATCGTACTGTACAGTTCAATCATTAAAAGCTTTATTTCAGTACGAACACAGCTACGACCGAATTATTTGTTATTGAAGTAGTAGAAGAAGAATAATAAGAAGTTAAACACAAGTTACTTGACGCTCTGAAACACAAAATTAATATCACGAAATATCTTATTATATACCAATTGTTGTTTTTAACGGAATAAAGTATATGAAATCAGATTAAAGCATTTACAATAGTATCATTTGCAAATCATTGGTATTAGAATGAATGTAAAATATTTAGGATCGTGATCGTTTCTGGGATTGCTTAAATCTACGGAATTTAGTATTGTACCAATTCTGTAAAGCATAGGGTTGATAAAAACAACATTTTTATATTTTATAATAGCCTGGGTGCTTCGTGTTTGGGCGGCTTAGGTAGGCGAAACAAATATGCTTTTGCTAAGAGGCTTTTAAGACTACTAAGTAGTAAGACCTAGATAGCCTAGGAGGCCTATTGAGAGTATTATTACATTGTCGAAAATGTGCGCGTTTTGTTTATGTCTACTAATCAATTGTCATTCCTATCAAAACTTAAGTTCTTATGCTTTATTGCTTATTGGTTCCTATTGGGTGACAAGATGTACCTAATCATTACCTTTAGTAGCAGATAATATCATAATCCTAGCACCCTGGGTTGTAATGTCACTGGATGATGACTAGCAATCCGATGCGAGTTCATTTTTTTTCATGAAAATGTTTCCATGCATGTATGCATATCTATTGCATTTTTTGGAAATGAGAGGTGACAACCCTATAGTTAAATATCATCACTCGAGCGCGAGTCTGAATTCCGTGAGCGCTGCCTTCACCTGACCTAGGTAAACCTATTTATGTCTAGTTTCACTTATTTTGATTTAAAACGTAATTGAAATGTAACTTGTAATTTATTAGCTTGTTATGTGTATTTTAATGAGCTAAATAAATAAAGTGATTTAGGTGCTTTTCGTGAACGCTACTCGTTTAACGTAGCAAGAATGATATGTAGTAGATATAAAGTAGTGAGAAAGTTTTATATACTTAGTCAATGCTTAGTAAAATTTGGCTAACACACGTAATTAAATAACTTATAGATATCATTTACTAATTTAAAATCTATCTCATTTCATTACGATTAACAACAACGAGTAGCTCATTTCATCTAAAGTGATCTACTTCTCTATCTTCTTCGTTATGATTGTTTTACAGTCACTTTCATGTCAGTCAGTACCTTCAAATTATTGAACCAGAAATTATATCCCCGGAAAATTATACCTACTGTGTACGGCCACATTAATATGTAAATCCAATTAAAAATATAATTTCGACGGCGAACAGTCGAACAGAAAAAATAATGGCAAAGTCACCAGTTGCATTCAAAAACTTTTCTATTACAAAACTATTGCCTCAGGTAATAACCAGATGTTGGGTATAATAAATCTCAGGGTGTCCATTCTTTTTAACAATTTGAAAATATAATGCCGGCGGGTTACAGCTGATGCACGCTATGCCTTTGTAAACAGAAGTTAGACATTCAATTTAACAATTTAAAAACATTGACTACTCAGTCGTTAACTAAATCCTAATCCTAAATTGGAATATCATAATATATATATAAAAAAACTTAGATATAATTACTGATTTCAGGTCAAAGGCAGAATCTCAAAAAGACTATCTTATATAGGTAACCAAGTACACTTATGAACGTCAACAGAAAAGATGCTAAATTGATTCTAATTTTACATTTACTACAAGTCGCAGAGCGGGCGAGAAGAACTGATAAAAAACTTCTGCCACTCTTTTTAATCCCCAAGTTTTAATTCATACAAATAGTTTGTAAGACAGAACAGTTAGAAATATTTGAACTGGTTCCACAATCCCATGAACCAAAAAATGTTAATTAATTTACGTTTGACTAGATTTTGATTTTATTCAGTGATATTACTCTAATTTCGCTTGGAAGTTTGTTGTAAAAACGAATACAATTTCCATACATTTCTATTGCAAGTTATTATACTCATTTTTTTTTAAATTACGTAATAAAATTGCGCGTTTACATAAGACAATAATAATGTTAACACTCACATTATAAACATATATTTTACATTGAGATAAACAAATATTATTTGTAGTTACGTTAACCAAACCAGGCTCAAAGACTATTAATATGATAAATCTTTAAAATTCTCTATACTGACTATTTTAATCTATCCAAACGGAGCTCCGTAATGTAATTAAACTCCACTCCTTACATTTGAGATAACCATCGAATGGAAGCTTAAAAAAAGTTCACTAGTTCAAATGAAATTAGAGTCGGATCATCTTTATACTTTAATGGTTAAATGTAATTAAGATAAGCAATTTATTGTATTTATCTAAGCGTCGACATCTTAGTGCATATACGTTTTGTTTGATGTTATCCATTGAATTATGGAATGATATTAATATAACTTTAAGTTAATTTCTTCGGCATGATATCAATGGATCCTGAGCGTATTTCAGAGAGAGAGTCATATAGGACGCCCTGCTTGTAAGGTACGAGACCCCGAGGCCGAATACTCGCTAGACCGATCAACTTAAGGTATCAGTATTAAACAGGTGATAAGGCTTGTTGAAGACATAGGAATGAAGGATGATATGCAACACCAACACCTTCAGTAATGAAAATTGTGATTAAAGAAGAGATTAATATAACATAAATTATTGACGTCGAATATTTTACAAACAAACCTCATAATTCATAAGGGTATATCTTTTAAAAAATAAAAGGCAGAGAAGACTCGTGAGTGTCGTCCAGCCTTTTAGGAATTTATACGGTGTTGTGACTTTGATATCAATGTCAATTTTGATATCAATTGATCTTTAAAATTATGCCATAGGTATTAAAACGGTGTTCTCCAATAGATCTATTATGTGGAGAAAAAAAATGTATATGTCTATTATGGAACATACGATACAAGTATCATTTATCCACGTCATTAAATTTGAATAAGTAGACATCCCGACTCAACGGCAAAGAAGACAGAGGATGTAGGCCGAGAGAAAAAGCTGGCGTAAAAAACTCTCGGTACTCTTTTAAAATAGCAAATCATCAAACAACACTTATTTTAAAACAAATATCGCAAATTAATTAGAAGCAGCTTGTCCATCACTAGTCCCAGGACCTTTTATCAACTAGATGAACGTTAACTTTGTCGTAAGCCTTTTTACACAGCTACTCTTTAATACATTTCTTAAATTTATTAAAAGGCAAAGATAAAAGGGGCTCGGGGATTTTATTAATGAAGAGTATCCCTTTTCCCAAAAAAGGATTACTAACTTTAGACAGCTAGACTGTGTTACGGAGAAATTGCAGCCTGCGTTTGTTTCGAGTATTAACATTGTGCGAATGTTCTATTCTAATAAACTTATCACTATTTTTGTATTCATACATAATATTGTCATAAATATATTGCGAGGGAATTAAGTAATTTATTATGTCGGCTAATAACATCGTTATTAGGGCACTATGTTAATTACGATAAAATCTAAATATTTCTTTATACGTCATCATTAAACGCAAATTATTTATTTTTCCGATTTCCATTTATAATTAAATTATTCAAGGTAAAATAACTAATTAAAGAATAAAATAATTAACGTTTATAAAAAAGTCAATTGAGTAAACAAAATGTAAAAGGGATACACGGGTCGTTTATATGTTAGTTAATAAGGCCGTGGTGTAAATATATTACATAAAGGTCATACCAGCATAGCATATATATTCTATATTTGCATTTTATTGTCATTTGACTAATAAAATGAATACTTTTTCTCGGTCTTAATTTATTTACATAAACTCTGCCGTAATCAAGTAAATGCTTTATGAATTATTATTTCTTATTAATAAATCTTTATCTGGCCTATACATTTACAGCTACGATAGGTATATGAAAACTGGCAAACATTAGGTATCGATATTTGGAATTCATTAAACAACTGACGTGAAATGTGTTTAGCAGATGCTGCATTGAGACAAAAACCTTTGCCACGTGCTATTTTGCATATGGCTAAGCAGACGGGTTGTTATATGCTACCGAGAGTCACTTTTATGTCATCGGTCAAACGATTTAATATACGCGTAACTGATTATCGTGCGTCAATGAGATTCGTAAATTATTTAGAAGCTAGTGGATGTAGTTCTCAATTTTACTGAAACTTTCCAAGACTCGAAGGTTTAGTATGTTACGGTCTTCCGAACTAATTAAAAACCACTGATGAAAAATATTGAGGCTACGAAAATGTTAATAAAAAGGAAAGGCTAGCTTTCCTTTGAATGTCATTAGTCAAACACTTTACTGTTGTTGCCTAATCACAATTATACGTTTAATTACGTCGTATTTTCACTCCAAGCGACAAAATACTATATCCATAGTTCATAGAAAATATTTAATATCTTACTTATTACTGTTCTGACGTGGCGACCCTCAGTGAACGTATCTCTTGCCGATAGACGCACTATAATTTGTCGAACAATGTTTATTGTCACCCGATCGCATCGCGACACATCAAGCGCATTTAATTAAAAAAACAAAAAAGATGATCACCTGCCGATTGAAAGGTGTAGATTGGGACCCTAAATTCTATCCATCCTCTCCCTCTTAATTCCTTTAATTACTATTTAAGATAACTTGAAATAATTAACAAATTGACACTGACATATCATAGTTAACACAAGTCGGAATGCTTTGAAATGAAGTATTTTTAAGAAAATGTCCCGTAATTAACGCGTTTATATCAGTAAAATTTGTATTTAGGTAGATATATTCCATAGATTATAATCTGTATGAGAGGTAAAATTGCATCAAAATATGGTCATCAAACTGTAGCACTGTTGAGAACGTGTAAGTAGTAACATACATTAATAGTACCCAGTATAATTTCTTTCACTGAAATTATTTCTTAAATAGATACCTTATTACATATAAATAATAATCGTCGTCTAATACTATATAAAGTAAGTAAGTATAAAGTTAAAGTTAGTTAGTTAGGTAAAGGTAATATCTTTACTAATAACTTTTTTAATGACAGAGTTGTCAAAACCCGACTTACATTTAATCGAAAACCTTACATACCATTATAATTGTACAACTTTTACTTAATGCTGTTTGTATAGAAATGTGCCTTATAAAATTCATGCTCGTAAATAATATGTACAAGTATTCTCCAGAGCTAAATCAGTTTGGTCCCAATTTATTTATGTTACGTACGTTATTGTACGTGTTCAAAGGATGTGTAAGATATACAATCGTTTAATGGCAAGTAGGTAATCAGACGAGAATTTGATTGACTAATTGATTGCTATAAAAAAGTCTTTAATTAGTTTTAGGAAAAGACAATACAAATTCAGGCCAATCCTGTAATGTTACGGCAGAAATTAGTATTTATTATGACGCAAATAAAACTAATATTTAAATTATAAACATTAATCAACGCAATATACACAGGAAATAAATGATAATGATTTTAATAATAGATTACTATTATTATATATCTCATACGTTTCATATATTCTTGTTCTAGTGTTATTTGAAATCCAAAAAAAGAAATAAGTAAATTTTTGAAATTAAAATGTCTTTAATAAAAGTTTCTAGCTAAACTAAGCACCTATAATGAATATGTACTTGACTAGTATTTACAATAAAAAGTGAGTGTTGCGCAACGGATGTAGGTGAAAACCACAAACTTTAACGTAAATAAATGAAACAAATGAATGTTGTCACATCTTTTTCTGTAAAAGTCACAGGAGACTCATCATGCATTGACAAACTTAATTATAATGCTACCCAATTTTGATTCACTAAATCAGCCCCGTTATTCCAATAAAAAACTGACTTCTTCCGTCCAGGAAACCGAATCGAAGTACATAGTTCTTTTAGCATCCATGGCGTGTAATTTGCAAACTTTGATTTACGTAGTACGAAAACTTATTATTAAAATCGAAATAGGGATATACGTACAACTGGTACCACACCAAGAATAATTATTAATCAGTTGAGAAGTTACATAATTACGACATTTAGAAATTGATTTGGGGCTGAAGATTATCGCCATATGCTTTCGCAGGTGCAAAGATCATTGACCATCAGGTGATAAATACCTGTTCATTACAAAAAAATAAGTAGGTTATCGCAATGTAGATATTCGGTACCGCTGATAGTTCTAAGGTTTCGGGGCTATGAAACTAGCGATAATACGCCCTGAACACCGTCTCAGCTGTTCAAATAAATAAAAAATCTTTATTAAAGGATTTCTCCAAATATGTTTAGTATAGGTTAGGTTAATTTTTGTAATTTTCCGTTGAATATGAAAAAATTTACTGTTAATAAATAACTAATAAGTGGAAAATATATTGCTATGTACCTACTCGATATAGTTGTAATTTCTTATGAAATCGTGTCAATAGTCCCTCAAATAACATAAAAAAGACATGATCAAATAATGTATGGCAAAACAAATTGATTCTATCTATAAAGTATATTACTTTTATTCATACATTTTCGTTTTAATATGAAATCACTAAAATACTAAACTTTACAATCACAAGATAACTATATTATAAAAATAACTAAAAGGAACCGCTAACGCTAAGCTGTTCAACCGCTATTCCGTTACTCCAAAGGCTCACAGTTGGTTGATTACTTTGCATCGACATGTGGGCTCTAAGATGGGATTTCGTGATCTTGGATTCATAACATTGTACCTAACGGGTTTGTACTAGACATCTGGTAGTATCTGATATTCAAACAGTTCGAGAAACATTATACTTTTGCGTGTAACGTAGTGGTATTGTTAAAGTCTTACAACATTAGATACTGATGGGCAATAATAGATAATGACGGGTGAAAACACACTACGAACCAAGCAATATTGGGAAAATTTGGGGTTCCTCCAGAACTATGAAGTTATGCAGCACATTTAATAATAAACAAAGCGGAAATAGGAATAAAAATGTAAGGTTTACCATTTAACATTTAGTTAAATATTGGTGGCATCAGTTTCTGCACTTAGACTCTCATTAGTCTGTTGTGTTAAATTCCTGGCTAACCAAGCTAGCCTAGCTTCTTCCAGAAGCACAGAGGTCTCCTCTATGAAGCCTGCAAAGTAGGCGCAGACTTCTTAGAGCGACCACACGGCTCCGAAGATTTCTGTACGTTGATATTTTTTATTTGATAGCCACAGTGGACTACGTGGGTGACTGATTCTGGCTGACGTGAGGCTGTCGGTGAAGACACAGTGGCCCGTAATTGTTCTGAAAAATTCTGTAGATCTTTGTCGAATCCAGGTTCATACTTGCGAGGGCAGGGAAAGGCAAGGTATCTACAATACGGGACAGTTGGTAACATTCCGGAGCCGCTTCTTGCAATCTCGTCATAGCATCATTATGGAGAGTTCCACTTTGTCCATTTATTCACGGGGTACCTAACCCTGTTTGTCAGGGCTATTGCCGCGGAAGTGGGCTTTTCCAACATTGGGACCGTCGCAATATCAAATGGGTATATATTATTATTGGTCTGTTATCACCACTAAACAATAAAATATCCTTTAAGATATTTAAAACCATTCTGTAAGATTATAATAGATCTGAACATTCAGGAGCAAATTCTGAAATAAGTTCTATAACACCTTTTATACATAGACATATGTATTTATTTTACAAACATTTAGTATTTCCGAAAAAAATAATATCTTTAAACCAATATTTCGTTCCCATATTTTTTTTTCGTTCCTACAGAGCAGTGGTTGAGGCTTTTTGTTAAAAAAGGGTTTCGCTGGTCAGATACCTGCAGTACCGTGAGACCTGAGCAAGGTGTATATGACAAGTAAAGGTGTTTCTTGGGAAGACTTTATTGGTATCACATGTTACGGATATCCGAAAGTGCAAGGTGTGTGTCCCGTTAAACCGGTGGGAATCGAAATCTAGAGATGGGAAATATCGAATTTGTTATAAGAATTGGTAAGCAGGAAATAGGCGAACAAAAGTACCCTGTGAACTCTGAAGGTGAACTTTAATGTACAAATATTAGTAGGTAAGACAGGTGAATGTACCTATAGTTGAAGTTAGAGCCGCGAAAATTATATAAAAATAGACAGCTTCAGCGGTGAACGATTTTGATACAAAACATTTAAGGTTGACAAAGTTTTGTTTACGTGATAAATTATCTTGCTATTTGCATGCATTTATTTATTAATTACATTTATCTACAGCTAACTTATTTTTTGAATTATATATAACAAATAACACTGGATAAACAAATATAGCCAAAGATGGAGTAACACAATATGTATAAAAAGGTTATAAGGTTTAAAAAGCTTGGAAAGCAAATACATGGATGGACAATTTTAAAACTATAAGTTTTTAAATAATTCTGTCATAGCAGCAATTAAAATAATGGATCAATGGATATAGGTATTTTTGTTATTGCTTTTACGTAAAATAAGGATATCCGTAAAATCACATGTATTTCAGAAATGCAAATAAAAAATCACTAAAAAGCAGCTGTAAAAGATAAATTAACATCAAGAAAAACTCTAAAATCAAAAAAGCGCAGCACATGCGCACTAATCACTTTCTGCTGATTTTTAGAAGCGGATGTCACATCCGAACGGAAATTGGCACCTTTTTACATGTTCAAAAGTTTTTAATCTGTGGCTTCGACTCTAGACTCTATGCCTCTTATTTAGACGCCATCTTAAACTCAAAAATTACCGCTTTAGACTTTGTTTCTTTGGAATAGGAAAATGTTTTAGATCATAGAAATTTTAATAAGTGAGTTTTTTAGTAGGTCATGTTTTTGCTATTATTATGCAGATGTTTGTGTGAGATGGCAGATGCACGAAAAATAACCTTGGAAGATGTTTGGCTAAAAAAATAGACACACCTTTAAGTTTTTACTTTCGAATGTTTAATGATAAGTTCAAGGGGATGTGTAATTAAATGATGAGTATGCAAATATTGCGTTATAGATTAGTCGTTACCTAATGTAGTAATAACTAATTACATGATATTTTATATTTTAATTTATGTATGAAAATAAGACTCCTTAAAAGAATATAAAATATATATGTATAAATAGATTGAACATTACTCTACTGAATTAAAATTAAGCCTTTATCTTGAAAATCAGATTATTAATGTGAAATAAATAACTTGCAAAAGAATTTTGAGAATATATATTTATCTTTTATATATAACAGATTATGAGGAAGCATAATTTATATGAACAAAGGTGTTAATAATTTCAAATGAAATTTTCTCAATCTTGGTTCTTCTAAGATGCAGCCTTTTATATTTTGCCAGCCTAATTCAAGTATTAAGCAAAGAAGATAAAGTCTTTATTCGAATGTATTAAAAGCAGAGCAGATGTTTTTCACGCGATTCGAAGTAACTTTTGTATCATTACGAGATTTTTTTCTTCCAAGACATATGCCAATGGCCAGGTAAAGGACTAAGAGATGTCCAACTTTGGACATTTAAATACGAGTTTAAGAGTTAATTAGTATTACAGAAAACTAATGAATATATTTGTGAATAAAGAAGTGTTGTAGATTTTATTATATGTAAGACGACGTATAATGTTCAAATACGGAAGAAAAATAAAAGTGGATCTTATACATTAATCAACATTTCGCTGGTCGTATTCAACGCAACTTTAGTTGGTTGAAAAATGATTGAAATTATATACCACTTAATAGATAGGGATAACATTAAAATTGCTCCACAGACTAGGTACAAATAGGAATAGTGACAATTTACTAGGGCTTTGTCGGGGACAATTTAATAACTAATAGTGTGTATGTAGTTAATGAGTAAATAATAATTTTTAAAACAAGTAAAAACACATTGCAAGGAGGAGGGCTCTTTAATTTTTATTAAACGATTAATAACATTTATGTGAAATGGTTGGAGATTAACATTGAAAAGATTTTTTGTTGATTTTAACATACTTTAGTTTTAAAATACATAAAATCATTCACCACTTTGTAACCAGTAACCACTTCTCCGTTGAGATAAAGTCACATACCTTAATATTGCCTTCACATTCTTTTAATATTTTTAATTCCAAAGAATGTTGCTAGTATACATTTGTAAGTAAGTCACGGAATTTGTTGTTTTTTTTTAAATATTGGCTTTATGGATTTAAATTTCATAATATAATTTCTTTATCGCTTCCAGGAGTCAATCCATTTTAGAATGGATTGACTCTGAAATTTTTATAAGCTCGAAAATGTTTTGTTTTTTATTACATTTTTAATAAATAATATTTGACCAAAAGATAAGTTAGTAGTTGTAGTATTGAAGAGACAAGATATTCTATAGCTATGCTTGCTTTGTATAAATCAATATAATATTATGAAAAAAATTCAAGTATATTCAATTTTTTCTTCAATTTACAACTTATGTGTCAAATGTGTTTAAGTATATATTAATTAAGCTCGCTTATTAGTTGTTTTATAAGACAAGTGATCATCAAGCAATTAAATCAAATAGGGCGCATGTTTTAGAAGTAAGTTTAACACGTCAGCTAATATTTGGAGTATATTTTGGAGTCCCTATGATTAGTTTCATAGGTAATAGAAGCCATAAGCATTTTTTGGACTCCATCGATCCCATTTTTTTTGTTTATTCTTGACGGCACGTACCAAATGTCGAGAACAGATGCGACCATGTTAAGATCTCGCGAATTCTTAACAGATGCTGTGAATTCAGAAAAAATTATAACATACGGTATTCAATATATTGATACGGAAATTTAGCCCTTATTATAATAGATTTAAAGGGAAAATTTCTGTTACGTTACTGAAACTGCACTGTCTTACAAAGCACCTGACTATCCTTTAGTTCACAAAGGTACATTTTGCGACTAAAGATATTTAACAATGGCGTATTGTGAGTGTCCACGGTAATTTTACGCTTCAATTGACACGAATTTATCCGATTTTATTACTAGTAGTTGCTCTTTTCGTATATTTAACATTCGCGTACGATGCTCCGCTAAATTTAAACTCAGTTCTTCGAAATGTACGTTATGCAATGTAATATATATTAACAAATAAAAAACCTATATGCTCCCTTTATTTTATGTTCCTACGCTGACTATATATATGTATTTATTATTTTGATTATTTCTACATAAACTTATATAAAGCTTTTTTGATCATACATAATCCCAGATTTCTTTTAAGAATTTGAACATGATTCATTCATTCAAATGAATTTACATCTACAGAATTTGTAGGCAAAAATAGCCTTTTACACAACACGTGATTGATTTCGATTACGTCACCGAAATAGGCTTAGTCTTAAAAAATGCATATAACGAGTTGGCGACAAGTCGCGAGGATATGTAAATCACGATTTTTATCGTACGATAGATAAGTTGCTTTCCCACAGTGTGTTTCCTGGATGGAATACTAAATATTATAACGGAAACTTTCAAGCTTTCAAATGTTGGTAGTGCGGAGATAAACATGACTCGTATTAAAAACGTGGTGTTCAATCTAATTTCATTTCTAGTATTTATAATGTTAGTTAAATTGCACAACCGTCACGTATTGAAGATACTTCTTTCACTCATCGTTCAATACACAATCTTCAGTATGGTGATGGACATAATTTCACTTTTAGAAATGAACGAGAATTAAACTCATCTCTAAACGAGAAAAAAACCCACATCCGAAAGCCTACATTTTAGGCTTTAGGCTCCAAGACGTATGGCTAGTCTAATGTATTATAATACGTTACAGTACAATACTGGTATTACGGGATAATATTAGAATATAAACATTTTTACAGTGTTAGTTTATAATTAAAAGAATGAAATGAAAAGAAGTATCCATCCAGCATCCTTATTAGTATTGGTAATGGTTGGAGGACTCAGTTTCCGCACTTAGACGCTCATAACGAACCTACCGTTGTGTGTAAAGTCCTGGCTAACTAAGCCAGCGTAGACAACATTCGTGACGACGGCATAGAAGTAGCGTTCCAGAACCACTAAGACTCCTGGGCACTTCGTAGGCTTCACCACCTTCAGAGCGAGCTCATTGCTCCTAGGATCAGGACCATCTGTACGTTGGTTGGCCACAGCCACGCTTTCCAGGACTACGTGGGTGCAGATCCAGCTTCCTAAAAAACATACCGTAATAATATAAAACAAAGCTATATATAAAACAACAAATAAATCGTTTTTCTTTCAACATATAACAAAACTATGCTCTGTATAATTGTACATCTATATACACGTTATCGTTGGCATAAACTTGTACTTACATGTGACATAAACCGCTAAGAAACACATAAAAGTTTTTTGTGCGTAAATATAATGGTTCTACATCCAATAAATTAAATTAAATCGTGACTTGCTTTGGCTGAATTGAGCAATAATATGCCGTTACTCGGGTTACAAGCTTCTTGATGTGTATATAACAAGGTTTAATCAATATTTGGATAATCATCAGTCAACAATCTAATATCGTTTATTATTCTATTGATTTCATCGGTACTTTAAGTTCTATTTACCAATCTGTGCGGTCTATATTCTGTGTGGGACAATATGAAATTTACAATCATCAAAATTTACAATTTTCGTAATAATAATTAAAAATGGATAGAGAGAAAACTAAACAAATTTAAAAAGATTAGTCCTGTTGAAAGTGATTCCTGCTTTTCGTTAATACTACTTTGATGATAAATAATCTCAGGATAATCCATTTATGCGAGGGTGGCTGTATTTAAACTAAACGGTTAGATAGAAAAATGTAAATAATGAAAAATAAGTCTTGTTATCTTTTTCGTACGTTTATATTTTTAATAAAAAACTGTCATATAACTTTTGTTACAAATAAAGTAGTCTACAATAATATATTATCAAACAAAAATCATGTAAGGTCAATTAGATAGAATATATTAATAAACTGGCGCTGTTCTCTGATCCATATACCGCATAAAATTAATAGAATTTTAATCGTTTTGACGCCATTCAAAGTTTTATGTTCTGGTTTTATTTATACTTCGATTTTTATAACATTACAATTACTTATTAGGACAAGGAAATGGTTTTAAAACTCATATTGATTGATTTAAAACGTAAATTAGTCGGACCGTTTACAAGTCTAATTTTCACATTATGTTAAGACGGGATAATAATATTTCATTTTATAACGCTCAGTCTATTCAAGTTTCTACCATTGAAATGTTTTAAAATTCTTTACGTTACTAAAGCCACGTCGTCATTATACTATTAAATGGAGACTCCTTTTTCGTACTAAACCATGCTCAGACACATTACCTAATACCTATTTCTCGGATTATCTTAGTTGAGCGTTGCGAAGACTTAAATTTGCATTTCTGTACAACTTAAAATGGAAATCTTATGAATGAATAGTATGAATAATTTGTCATAATTTGAAATTCGATGTATAAATTTAAAAGGGTTAAGTGATTTAGGTACACGTTAAAGCAGTAACATTTATTAAATATATTGCGAATTAGTAGTTTTGAGTAACATTTTTGTAAGAATAATAGCGTAATGCTTTAAAAACTTTAGTTCCCAATTCTCTAAGTCATTAACCACCTCGTGCCATCTATAAATTCCTTTAAACAACGATATTTCTTCTTTCTATTGATGAGGTCGAGAATGGGATCTATTCGCTTATCCCTCCGTTTATTTGAAGTCGGTTGAAAAAGCTATCACAAAATTCATAATCTTTTACTCTTAAAAATTGTAAAACAGTACAGCAGTTGGAGGGGTCTTATAATTAGTTAGTACATCATTATTTCGTTGCAAAATTATATTTAAACTGATATCTTCTATAATATTCCTTAAAATCATGATAAGGGCAAATAAGTAGTCAAATTACCGCGTTCAAGCTAGTACACTAATATTAGTGTAAAATGGAAATTGAAAGAATCGTGAAAGATATCACGCCTCCAAATTCTCTAAGATAATATCTTGGTACTTATTATGTCTTGAAACTTTTATTCTAAAATTATCATAAATATAATGGTTTTATATTTTGCTTGTTTTACTAACTATAAAAGTAAATATTTTCCTAATAAGATATTATTTACTCAAGCAAATCTTGTTAGTTTTGTTAAATTGAAATAAGAATTATTTATGAAACAAAATGGTGGTTTTCGTGCGTGCGAGCAGTAATAACTAAACGGATGTTTGTTACACCTTTATTTAAATATTAATTAAAGGAAATCGATAAATGGTGTAATATGAGCTTAATTATTTAAATTAATAAAACCCAATAAACACTTATTTTTTTTCAATTACTTAAGCAAAGCTAGAAAGCTTTTTTTATCTTTCCGAATCGAGCTTAATCGAATTTAGTATATCCGGGTTAAACTATGTTAGTTAGCTACCTAATGCAGGTGGATCATATAATATATCAAACAAGATCTGTGGTGGTTCTAATAAGCCGCGATTCGTATTAGAAATAATTATATAACCTAATTAAAATCAATTCAACTTGATCACTTAACATTTAATCATAAATTATTGACCATTAATGTAACGTAGATCACGAAGTCGTTGAAATTCAAAAGTTTCTAACATATAACAAGCTGTGACTTTGCTTATAATTCGATAAAATAAGAATACCTTTTCTTGTGATAATATATATTATGTCAATTATATGGGCTCTTTCTATCATGGTTACAGATTCCAATGCAATGTCATTCATAAAAAAATATTATCGTTAATATTATGGATGACTTTCTTTTGCAATATCCGATCTCTGTGACAGAAAGTTATATTACGTAACAATAAATAGGATACGACGATAGACAGGCAAAAGTTAGAATTATTGTTATGTAAAATATGGTTCAAGTTGCGCTTATACATAATCGGATAAAAGAAAAATACACTTTGTCGTTTGTTAGATAAATGTTATAAGTTATTTCTCTTCGACATCTAGGCAATTTGAATTTGTACAGCGGTTTTTTACGAATTGTCTTATTTATTAACCTGCTATGTCTACTTACTAACTGCCTTTCTTTTTACCCATACAAATCTAAAACATTGATAGCTTTTACTACTAATGCTTCGAGAGATCGGCGTTAATCAGATGCCCAAACGAGTTTGTATACAATCTAAGTAAAAGGCAAAATTAGACTATTGCACACTTAGTTCCGACCGACCATTATACTTCGCATATCCGACTTCGTTCCCACGGAGTATACAAACAGGTTATTATTAAAACCTAACCGTGGATACATTCAAAAATAAGCTTTATGCCTCTATCGCAAGGCATACTTCACCTCGCTGGCGCACATAGGCTGTATGGCGCGTGTATCGTAGAATAGAACTTAAAAGTGCAATGCATTGGATTCAAATTTCGAATTAAACCTGCCTCGAAGAAAACAATTTGAAATTCGTATTTGAAGTCATCATTGAAGGACTTAAGTCCTCTATCTATCGTCTGAGAGGCGTTTAACGAGAATAGCGGTAATTTCGTATGGACGATGTGCATTAATTGTATATTTTGAGCTACTTGTGTAATTATGAGGTTTCTGAATTGATAGGTTTTCTATTATCGTGTTTATAATAATAATTATAACTTCTTTGATTCAGATTTTATCCATATGTCATTTTAGTTAGAGTTAGTAACAATTTCCTCGTAAAACAAAACAAGTAGAAACAAAAAGACTCACAGTAGGTATATATATATATATATATATATATATATATATATAATATATATACCTACTATGTATCTTCCTATAGGGGGCATGGACGACATACCAATATATTAAGATATATTGAGCTTTCGGCACTGTTTATAACATATTTATTAAATGAAACTTAAAGATATTTTTAAACCTCAATAAATTGTAAGTCATACAAAATTAATATCATTGAGATTTCGGCAATGAGTGACGACATCGCAATTCCTGAGAATGTGTACGTGATGTGAGAATTTAATAGTTAATATTTTTACAAAACACCGCTTTTAATATGATAATTGGATACAAGACAAGATACGTGAATAGAACTACATATAAGTTTTATTTTTTCGACCTTAAAACTATAAATAATGACTTTACAAGATACGAAACAGTAATTGTTTTTACCAACAAAAGTAACATTTTAGCTTTATGCGTATACATTATATACACTTAATAAATAAGGATTTCTAATTATTATATAAAATAGCCTGAAACAATTATTGTTTCACAGGAATTGACGTCAAAAAATGTATCTTAAAATCCCTAGACATCATATATATTTTTTTAATTTGTCATTTGTATTTAAATAGCATTATATTAACATATATATAGAAAATTACTATACTTTAGTCCTTGAATATGTCGTAAAATGTGCGGTTCAACTTAATCATTATCATGACTTTATTTTGACGGTTAAATTAAATTTTTTTTTTGGTATGCTACATACCTGTGTAAGACTAGTTTTCATGTTTCAATTATATGATAAAACGATGCCCTGTGGTTGTCTATAAAAGGCACATAAGAATTGTGGTAATTCATACATAGATATCTCTATGGGTTTTTTTAAGTTTGTTAAAATAGATTGCAATTTGAATCTGATCTGGATTGCAATTCTGCTAGCAGCGAATCCTTCAAATAATCGTGTCTTTACATTGCCTCACTTACTCCTCCGATTTTGCCTCCGATTTTGTGTTATTATTTTTTAAACCCTTCCTTCTTTATTAAGTCGTAAAATCAACGGGATAAAATAACAAATCACACCCACTTTACCGCATTACTTATAGTGAAGCCGATTAAAAATATTTGAATAATTATAGACGTAAAACAGTCGAAAAGGCAATTAAATAACTTCCTAAATTTAAATTAAAGATATATTTTTTTAATTTAACCTTAACTGAAACCCATCCGTTCCGCTCCAAAACGTCACTTTCAAATAACTTTTTATGCATAATATGACTGTGCATACATTGGACTTTCTCTTGAAGAATATTCTAACTATTTATTTGCAGAGACAAAAGCCCGGTTTCTCCGTTTTTTTAACCCACACAAAGATGTGGATTATAAAAGAATTACATAAGGCTTGAGGAAGTGTAAGTAATAGATGATACAAAAATCTGAAGTAGGTATATAAGAGTAAGAACGCTTTTAAATTTATGGAGGCTGATACTCGTCTTTGCTTTTCTGAAAACTATATCCTTTTTTATTTCATTGTTCTATATTTCTTGTAATAAAATGTAAACAAAAAATATATAGTTCCACCTATATATATATATACCTTATCAATTGTCTATCAAGCACACTAATATTCTTATTAAATCTTAAGAATAATAATTATAATGTATGCAAATCATTTACGCGTAATGAAGATATCAAAAGCTGTTAACCGATATCCTCACAAACAATTAGATCTAATTATCGAGATTAGCCAGTATTACATTGCTGCTACTAATTTAAAATTATTTCCGCTCTGAAAACACTTATTATTAATAACCGTGACATTGTCTATGTCTACTATATGTTGTCTGTTGATCTGTCAGTCATACAGGCAAATTTTAAATGCTAATGGCTGGATAATTTTAGGGTTTGGCCTCAGTTTTCCGCGTCTTTTTCGTTGACCATTAATCTTGATTAATATGAGAAAATTAACTTATAATCTTATTTCGTTATATTATTATATTGCCCTAATAGAAACATGCTATAGAAATCATTTGGAAGATCTTTTTGGTAAACTTTACAATTAAAAAAAATATACTCCTAGGTTCGATCCCCGACTGTGCACCATAGACTTTCTTTCTATGTGCGCATTTACCATTCGACCATTAAACAGATGTAAAAATATGAGGCCCAGACCTAAGAAGGATGTAGCGCCAATGATTTTTATTTTTTATTCGTAGACCATAAACCGAATACTAATCATAAACATAATTATACAACAATGTAACTATGACTTCTCATGGCACTTATGTCCAAGTAATCTATGACATAATCAGTAATCATCTCTAATTATGTTATCCTGGAGGCCTGATGACTTCATTTGCAATCAGTAATACAATCATTGTTATTTTTCTTATAATCAAATAATACAGTAATGCCAAACAACTAATTGCAAACTTAGTGTTAGGCTGAATAAATTGTATCATTCGCGTAAGTTAGACTTTAAATTTATATGATTTATTTTATAGTATTTAATCTTGGATATATGTGTGATTTATATGTATAGATGACGAGCTCACTCTCTCTGCTCGCATTTTGTAGCCGTAATAAAAAAATCATGAAACTAAAAACCAACCAACACGCTGTAAAAGGTTCTTCATTCATAGTATATTTATCATATAGATAATACTTTGAAGTATATATATACAAATCCTAATATGGCCGTATATTTGTATCTTTTATATATTTTTCTTATATCTCTTTTTGCCCACAAAATATACAGAACTATTGGTGTTAGATTAGAATGCAAATTAATTTTGACTCTAAGATGCTTTTACTCGGTACTTTATCATTTAGAACATCCCACAACCATAGTCAAGGTTAGGCAGATCTCAATGCAGCGCCCCGCCCACAGGCTGACGCACCGCTGTTGCAATCATTCGCTGTTCTTTAGATTTTATCAGCTTCATTAGTTTGTTTCCGTATGACGTCATCATAGAACTTTTAATAAAACCCGGTCTATTCCTAACCTAGAGTCGTGCGTATGGACTAAACGGATTTCTATGTGAGCAATTAGCAATTGTTCGTGATAAAAATCACGGCTAATCACATCATTTCTTTTAAGAAACATGATTAATAAAACAGACTCAGATATCATGCAAAGAATCTAACAAGTAACCACGGCTAGGATTTACTATTGTTTTTTCAACAATTGTTAGCCTATCATTATTCGATATAAGCGCGTCATCAAGTCAGTCAGTCAGTCTATCTGTTTGTCACTGCGTAATAAAGTAGGTTAAGCTTACGCGTCTATAAAGCTATATATTTCCATCATTTAGTTGAATTTTTTTTGTTTCGTTACTCCAAGTACCCCATAAGTTAATTCATAAAAAAATCTCACTCGTAGTTATAGCGTTACACATTTTAAACAAATCTTAGAGCAACTGAAAGTACGTGACAGCAAAGAAAAATGACATTAAAACAAAAGGCAGAGCCGTTATCAGCCAAGACGACTATATTTATACCAATATTATTAAGAGACGAGAGATTGCATTTTTGTTACGAATTAACTGAAAATCTACTTGACCGATTTCAATTGCCTCACTATCAGATTGCGTCATAATCCCTAAATATTATAGGCTATAACTTAAATATTTCAAAAAATAAATGCCATGCCATGCGAAGTCGGGACAGGCCATAATCACTTATCTGAAGCAGTGAACTCAATAATTAAAAGTTCGACAAAACTCAAATGAAGGGTATAAGTGCACTTCTACTAAACGTGTTTGAGAGGAGATAACGTGAATTGCTCTTGACTGCTAGGACCCTGTTACCTCCGATGAAACTGCTCTTTGTAACGAACGTTTTATGCTTCAATTCTTAAAGGCTGCTATTTAATTAAGAGATTTTATTATGTTGTTTATTACGTATTATAACAAAGTTTTTGTTTGTATTTTATAGGTTTGGATCAATAATAGTTTCGTCGTTAAACTTGCAACGCTTGACGCACGTGCAGTTGGCACTTGTTCCTATACTTAGTTATCCCGCTGGCACAACGACGAAGAGAGTCTTCGCCTTCGAGATAGGAGAACGCCGCCTTCAACGATCGACGTCTTTCCACCGATATCGTGGCCATCGGTCCATTAATATTCCAAGACATGCTTTCTTGATACTCTTTTCCTCTTCCATTCTCTCTAGGTGACCAGTTCAGCAGAGTCTATAGATTTTAACTTTCCTGGGCTGGCGTACCACAACCTAAATAACCTCATATTTTTAAACCCACCGTTTATCTTCCATTTTAATTGGGACACGCAATTTTTTTATCTTGGCTACAAATATTTTATCTTCTTCATCTCTGTTAACGAAACAACGATAAAAACGAAAACACGGTTTGTTGAAAAAACTGCAGCTCTTATGGTCTGCATGGTATATAGTCTTAGGTTTAAAAAAAACGGTTTCATATGTACTTCTCTCTATTACTACTCTACCCAGGAATAGGTATCAGCCCCACGCCCGGTTGAGGATGAATGGACTTATATATTCAGCCCTGCAAACATTATAATAAACATTTTCCAGCAGCAGAGCCAACTTCCAACCTTCTATTGTTTAGCACAATTGGCGATTTCCGCTATTAAGTATGATAGATCCAAGATAAAGGTTGTTTCACAAACATTTTGACGGTCGATCCATATCGCGTTATGAGAGTATTTGCCGCCTTGTGTTTGTAAACAATGATTTTATTATCTATGGCCTATTAATAGACCACCTGTGGTCTAGACACAGACAATTGTTTTAATGAATTTTGTTTGTTGTATCAATGTCATTATGATGTTTTATTATTTTACAGGTAAATACTAATGGTAAGCGAGAATTAGGAACTGCTTTTGGCATCATAGCCTCGACCGTTGGGAAAACAGCTTTTGTTTCAGACGTGAAGACATAGAAGGTTGATCATTTTAATCATCATCGAGGTACCCATCGGACCTTGCCCTGGTCGAACAAGAAACTCAATCGGTAAAAGTTTGTGCTATTTTCTCACAGTAACTCCTTGGCAAGGAGGATGTTAAGTAGGTGCCCAACATCATCGTAATTTTACAGGGCCTGCTGCGGTTTCACAGGCATCTAGGTAAGAGCCTCCCCAATACTCTTATTTCCACCAAGATATCGTGATCATCTACAATAAAAGTTTATCAACAAAACAGACACAATGTTGGACCCATGTCTCACTGATGTTACTAGTTTAAATATAAGTGGATAGGTCATAAAAATCCAGAAAATCGTTTATACGGAAATAATTACCATAGCAGTTACAGTCTTTGCTTTATTTTTTTATATTATTACGTAATTCCATAAAAAAAAGTGGTGTGAAATTGATATTATACACCCTTTTTTAAATAATGTACCAGATTTGTAAAGGGTGAGCCGCACGTGCGCGCTTTGACAACCCTACCGACAATCACTTCCGATACTTTACTGTTAATCGATTTATTATAAAAACTCCAACATAGATTATCCTGCAAAAATTATAAACCATAGATTATATACCTTTCATAGTATTTTGCAGCAGCAGAATTCACAAAGTATGATGTATTTTAAACTACTCAAAGGATAGGGCAGGGTTTTAGGGTTAGGTTTGATATATTGGCTGAAAATAATCCTTAGAAGTGATACATAGTAGTATATCACTTTTTAGGGATTATTTTCAGTAAGAAACTATGCATTTTGTGTCCTCGTTTCATGGCTGTGTGTTTCGCGACACTATATTCTAAAATAAGAGATTATGTACTTAATATTAATTTCTTTATTCACCGTAATCAATCTAATTCATATTTTATTTTGACAATAGAAAATCGTTATTTACCCCTTTTCACCCCTTGCTTAATTTGTCTATAATGAACCGTCAAACATCTGTTAGAAATAAAATAAATCCAATTAACATAAAAAGAAACCAATTACTAGAATAAAAGCAAAAATTCACGCATCTGCCTCGCCCCAAGAGTTACTTTCCAAAACCAATGGGGTTAAAACAATAGCAATGATTAGCTTAAGCATGTTCAACCTGAAAGGAAAATACTTAAAAGTTACTATACATTACGTCCACTAGTAATTAATACATATCATATTTATGTTATATATGTAGTGATGGCGTAGTCTTACTCCATAGTCCTCAAAAACTATCCCACACAAAAATATTTTTGCTATTCGAACCAGTACGGGCTTGAGATTAGGACTTTCAACCAAAATTTCGCTTTAAAATATTAAAATACCACCTAAACAAGTTGCATACGTTGTAATATAAGCAAATATTTCTTAACTATTTTACAATAAAACAAATTATACAGTTCAGGCATGAAGTATTTGATGTGGCTCATAAATATTTGAGTTAAAAATTGTGTAACAATTGCGAAATGAGATGTTTAAACGTTTAAAATAATAAGTTCTTTGAAACATTAGGAAATTATAAAGATTTATTTGATTTGAATATAAATTGCCTAACGTAGCCTCTCCTAACAGGGATTTTTCTTTACTAAATTAAATTCGGAATAAGCTTTTCCCTTCATACATGATTTCCCCATTTCGCTATTTGAGGAACTGTTAACTTTTTAATGACTTTATTACTTACATTTGCGTAAATAATTATTTCAGAAACAAAAGTTTAATACTTTATATATATTATTAGGTTTATTACTGTAATGGCTTTAAAACTGTTTAAAATCCGTTTTAATAATGTTATCTCGTAATTGGAATTAAACAAAGAAAATAAGGTAATTGACATTTTCATTATCGCATTGTTTGAGTTTAAAATTAGAATTTTGACGTCAAGCCGTTCAATTAAAATAGTTGGATGCTTATCTGTATACCCATTTATGACATGTCGCTTATCTCAAACAGTTTTAAGATTCAAATAAAAAGACCTTCCTGAGAATGTTCTCACGCCAATTTGATCAATTATAACACTTGCTGTTCCTAATCATAAATTTCGATGTATGACGAATTTATACACAGGTGTGAAAATGTTGAGACTGAATAAATATCTTAGGAGTACACCAAAAACTTTAATGAATAAAACCTATTAAAACATATTTTTTTAAATATCATTAAGTAATATTGAACCTTTGGATTCATGTATGGAGTAATATTGAAGAATATATTGTGTTTTAAAAGTTGGTTTTCAGAAACAGTTGCAATAATGATATAATATTTATTTATTTCATATTGGTAAATTTGACTCAAAACTAATGTAAGAAATTAAGTGAGAAAACTTTAAACCTATTATTTTTACCATTACAAGACAAATTTAAGGTTAGTAACAGTAGATTTCTTTTAGATACAATTTTATATTTTCTAATGTAAACTAAATGAAGATAAACCCGTTTAAGTAATTATGATAAGACATTTTCATCATACATCATCATTCATTTTCAATAAAACACTATTCTCACTTCAAAACCGGCTTGCCTTAAACCCAAAAAGTCGACGGTGTGTGTCGGCAAGCGATCAGCCTCCTCGCCTAGGTACTTGACAAATGATCATGAAACAAATATAAAAATCTGAGGCCCACCCCATGCATGATGTCATGGAATGCCATGAAGTCATGGGGTCCAGTCCAGTCCGCAACCCTTTTATGTTTTCCTTAGTACATTATATTAAAAATTACGAGGAAGAGGTTTCCAAATTTTCCTCTAACAGTTGAGAATCGTGTTAAAAGCAGATTTCAGGCTACCTGTTACCGACACGATAATTGCTTTTAGCATATACAGTCATAAATAACAGTTATATCGCTTATCATCAGGATCGGCTTACGAAAGCGCGGCCAGAACAAGCAGAGCGCGACGTGCCGTTACTGCTACAATTACGAATGGGTTACAGGACAATTTACAGAAGATATTTGTAGGGTCTGCGATTAATACGCCTCCGTGGGGTGACAGCGAAACAAGTATTTCACGTTGGCATAGAGTGTTTACTTTACCCCAACAATACAATTTGCAATAACAATTAACTTTTTTTAAATATAATGAACTAAGGAAAACATAAAAGGGTGGCGGACTTGACTGGACCCTATGACTTCATGGCATTCCATGACATCATGCAAGGGGTGGGCCTCAGATTTTTATATTTGTTTCATGATCATTTGTCAAGTACCTAGGCGAGGAGGCTGATCGTTTCCCGACACATACCGTCGACTTTTTGGGTTTAAGGCAAGCCGGTTTTCCTCAAGATGTTTTTCTTTGTTTCTTGTTGCGTTTGAGCGAATGTTAACTGAGCATATAGACAGAAAGTCCATTGGTACAGGGATCGAACTTACGACCTCTGGGATAACTTTCGCACACTGAAACCACTAGGGTGAAAACTGTTCTGGGGCGAGGTATAGCTGAGATTATTTAAGGCAATATTGTGAGAGCTTAATCGATTATTCTTCTAAATATTATCAAGATTCTTTTTCTGATAGAAAGTATTTGAAATTAATTGAAAATCTGGTTTATTTTTAACTTAAAAGGCACAATCAAACTGTCAAACAATTGAAATTTGCCTCGCTTCAGCGCAAACAGTTACATACTTTCTAGTATTGTCAGTGACAATCTGCACGTATCAAATTGCGTAGAAAATTGTTAGGTAACTGGCGTGGCTTCTGTCTGCTGACATTACCGTGTGCTGCTATGGGTGGAATTCCGTAGGTTGCTTAAGGCGAAGATTGCGTTTTAAATGTCTTAAACCAATTCAAAGAAATTTCTATATGATTTGCTTTCGTGAAAAAATATGATTCGTTTTGTATATCTTTACTTCTGATTAGCAGTATTACTGGTAATTAAAATGGTAGTTGTTTTTAATGTAATACCAAGATTAATGGTATATTATTACTTACTTAAGGTTATTTTTTGATATTGACCATGATCAATTTCGTACAAGATTGGTACAATCTGATGATACTACTTGAGTTTTATCTTTGTTTTATAAAGTACAGACAAATAAATGCTCATAAATTGATAATTTATTTAACTAATAAATAGTCAGAATTACGAAAGGTATAAAGCATTTAGAATATATATTTAAGAGTTATGTTGAAGCTTCTCCTTAAATAGTAATGAGCATCATTAGAGTATTTCACAATGAGTGAGTCAGATCGAACAAACGGTTGGATTTGCGCGGATGTGAAGCAATGCCAATAAATATCAACAATCTTTGAGGAATCCATACAGACAATCGTTTCGATAAATCGAATATGTGTATCGATTGTATTGAGATATTTTAACCGAGAAGTAAAAATGTTCTATTTACGAATACCTTTGGTATATTTGTTGTAATATAGATAAAAGATTTTTTTATTGTTTAATTGTATTACGCTTCATTCATGTATTCCGGCAATTAATTTTATAAGTAATATTTTTTGTCAATAGCGATGCCTTATAACATTTTTTTAATAGTAAAGAAAACGCAGTAACAAAATAATAAATATAATATTTCAAACCACAAAATTCTACATACACATTTGTCAGTTGTAACTAGCGCCCGTATTCCACAAATATTTGAGGTCATAACTTAAGCATTGTTAAACATCGAATACAGAAAGTGATTGCGATACAGATCGATAAAAGTATGTAAATAACTCCTAAATTGTGTGTAATGGTTGCTATGGTTACCAAAGTATCGATCGACGTTTCGTTAACCGTAAGCAACAATAGCAAAGCAAAGCAATAGCAACTGTCTATTCCATATCACATGTTAGCACACGCCAAGTGTGAATGAGTATCAATTTCGGTCGTAGACAATCGGTTCAACAACCGGCGCCGGCGCAGCACCGGAACGGCTAAACCACGACTCGCCTTACCTTGACTTTATATTTCAGATACACCATATATAGCAATACATATTGGTTAGACATGTATCTAATTTTAGTGTCTAGCCAGTACTTCTCGCTGGCTCTACGCCCTTGACTGGAAGTGGTAGTTAAAATAGAATTAGAGCCCTTTGTTAAAAATATTTACGTTCATAAGTGTACACAGTTACCAATATGAATAAATGAATTTTGATTTGACTTATAAAGTACGAAAAATGTGTTGGCCTCATTGGAACGGCGCATCATACAAAGTATATTTTTAATTGCCTCAGAAGATTTGACTTTATTATGATACATTTAGTCTCGGAAAGGTTTTGCATTTATTACACCGTTATTCTAGTAAATGCATTTGGCAAATCCTGTATTTTTAGGGCAAGTCGTTGTGCCTATAGATATGTTTGGGTCCTAAAGTTTGTCATGCTTATGACGTAAGTACATTTGACCCCCAATTTATGTAATTACAAGGGTGTTGCCCTAATGTTCTATCGCCTTTATGACATAGAAATAAGACCCAAATTGAAAATAAATATTGGGACAGCTGTTTGATATTATTATTGGCATGTGCGAGTAATGTGACATGCTAAAATAATAGAGACTTGAAACTTAAAGTTTTTGTTTCACTTGGACATTGTCTATAAAAGTCACTTTCTAAGCCCTACGTCGAGTTCGCAGAGTTAGACAAATTATTTTCCAATGACCCGTATTTATCACAAAAGTCAGTTAAAAGACATTGACAAATTGACACAAGCAAAGTTGTTAAGGCTTAGTTAAAACATATAGACAAACTACCACAGTGGTCAATTTTGGTTCCACCACTATGTAAACTGCCCATTGAAGTATTTCAAAACCAATTCGTCATAGGGTCTTTCAAGAAAAGAGCGGCAACGCACATGCGAGCCTTCTGGCAATGTGAGTGTCCATGGGCAGCGGTATCACTTAACATCAGGTGAGACTCATGATCGTTTGATTCCTATTACTTACATAAAAACAAAACTAAGCCTTAAATGTTTAAGAATATTCTGAATACCAATATCTTCAGAAAATATTTTACCAAGATTGTTAAATTGGAAATGGACAGGACACATTATGAGAGAAGATAATAAATGGACGAAGAAAGTGACGGAATGGCTTCCTCGCTATAACAAAAGAAAACGAAGAAGACAAAGAAAAAGAAAGGGAAGATGATGTGCGAAGAGTAGCTGGTCCTATGTGGATGCGTAAAGCTGGAACCGAAGCCGAGTGGAAGACCCTAGAGGAGGCCTTTGTCCAAGGACAAGCTGTTTAACAAAAACCAACCGGCTTGCCGATTAATTAATAGTATTTTTTTTTAGTATTTCACGTTTTTATGTACTGGTATAAAAACTACAGCAATAAAGGCTTGTGTTATTATTATTATATATTGTTATCGTACGACTAGAAATTAACCTTACTTCGCATACGACCATCGTCCCTAAAAGCAATTAAAGACAGTTACAATAATTTATAGAAGTTGGTGGTATAGTTACAGTATTTGCTATGCGTCTACGCGATATGCATTGAAACTCATTTCAACGTATTTCATTAAAAATATATTTTCTTTATATAAACGACGAACTAGGAAAATAATTTGATATTACTATAGTATGTATGATCCTAATTGAAACAAATTTCCTGTTTTTAATACCTTTAGATATTTATATAAGTCAGATACATACTCGCTTTCAGTATAAGTAAAATAAAAAAATATAAAGTACTATTAATTGCTTATAAAGTTCAGCAACCCTGTCAGTGAATATGTTTTAGTAAATTAAGGAATATTCTTATTCCTACCGAATTATTTTTATCGTAACTTGACCTTAAGTATTATAATTGTGTCACCTCACGCAATACCAAAATCAGTTAAAATGAATTTTAGCATAATATTTTAAGAATTATATTTGATAGACTTCTAACATTTATGATATGATTCTATAGACATTTAACAATAACAGTAATAACAGTAATAATAACAATAACATTCTTTACGAATAAGATACAATTATTTTTGTAGTTCTTACATTAATTGACCAAATTTTTTACAGCCTATACCAAATACCAGAGTTATTTCACACATCTTTGTATAATAAAAAACACTGTAAATAATTTATGAAAAAGGTTTTAGTCTTAAGTTTATAATCGATCGTGAGTTTTTAAATATAGCTAACTCTCTAACTTTAGCTTTAGCTGCGCACGCGACGGGCACGGCGAGCGTGACGTGTGCATCGTTCCATAGAGCGCATGCCCCACAACCACTGCGCATAGGGGAATGTAGACCCTTTAATTATTATTCATTAAAAGAATGACCTAAATAAAAAATAAGGTTACGTGCCATATCAATACTGTGTTTTCTGCAAATCATTGATTTCAATAGTTGCTTTGAAATAATATACCTTTTAGCGTACATATTTACTAGGAAAGAATTTGCGTTCAATGTCTACGATAACTATATACAATATTTAATGAAAAGCTGTCAAATATTACTGGGTTACCGGATATATTAGTTACGGATCAGAGAAGTAGTCTTAGCCTCTACCTAAAAACAAGCTTTGGCGCCCAAAAGTTAAATTTTGGCAGGCTACATAAAAACATAGAAAGATATCGCTTACGTGTGTAATATTAGAATGAATATTTTAAAAGGATTCAGTTACCAAAAAACTGTGTCAGATTCACGGACCATGATACATCTTGTTACTTACTAAAACAACTGAATGTCGACATAGATTATAAAATGTTCAGTTAAATATTCTCTTCTTTTTGAAATTATAGACAAAGTTGCAGACATTAACTAGTACGTCGTGATTTCGCAAACGTTTCCCACGTATTCTTGTCAGGTCAATGACAAAATACGTGAAATAATTGCTAGAACAATCTTAAATAAACTATGAATAAATAAAACATGAATTTTCGCTCTTAAACACATTATCGATTAAGATAAATCGAAATAACATATCAGCGCTTTAAGTGTTGCAACATAATAAGTGAAATAAATAATAATAAACGTATGTAGTATTTAATTTAAGGCCAAATAAGAATGAGCGTGAGACACACAATAGTGTTCAAACTTCATGTCTATCCGCGACAACCGTTTTTTTTTCTTTATCTTGAACAAGTTTGTCTTTTAGCTGTTTTCAGAGTGATTCATAATGATATAATTTACGTAATTTCTGTAAAGACTTATAAATATAAACATAGATTAAATGTTGATACAGATAAGTTATCACATTATTATACTAAAGAATATTCTTGTATATTTTTAGCATGTTATATTCTGAGTGATAGTTTAATCTGTGTTGCAGAATTGGACCACTGATCCTTAACCTTAAAATGCAATTAACGAGTTGATGAAATTTTAAAAGCTTAACTTGTTATATAACTGGCTGTATATTTTGCTGACAGCTTATTAACTAAGTGTAACGTAATGGACACAGCAGACTATGGATTTGTATAAGGAAATTTGTGTTGCGCGCAGATCCGTTCGTGTCAAAATATACTCCATATATAGACATCTGTCGTAAGATCGATAAGATAAGTAAAGAGAAGTTACATACTTTAGAAATAGTATATAAGTAATTGTGCAGTTCAGTATTGCTTTCATCGATTTTCCATATTAATTCATTATAAATCAGTCCACCGGCACTGTTTTAACAACGTCTCTTTTTATTAAAGTGTAAATACACTTTGACAAAAAGAGACGAAACTGTACTTTAGATAAAAGAATGCAAAAAGGTTGAATATTTTTGTTGTATAAGAGAATTCGTTATCGAAAGTATGTTTCTACGGCATGCATATTTGAATAGTTTTTTTTATTAAACCAATGCTACATCAATTACTTTGGTTTGGGCGGTGTACAAAGATTTGCGTATCCAGATAAATACCAATGGTATTTCCATGCCCCATTAGAGGGGTACTTCAAAAAGCAATCTAAAATATCACATCAGATAGTAAAGCATGTTTACTATTAACTTAATATTTAAAAAAGTCTTACACACGTATACATCTACCGCAAGTAAAGTAAGTTTGCTTGTCCATTACCGTTTGCGCTTACGCACCGTGACCGTAGGGTTGCGCCCTTACTATAGGATATATGAAAATCAACCTTATTCCTTGCTTATACAAACTATTTACGTTAAAATTACTTATGCCTTTTTTACAATAAAGATCCTATCAAGATAAGTTTTATGACAGCAAAAAATGAACACTATGTTGAAGGTTTAAGGTTGTCTTTTAGTTAATCCTTGGACAATCTTAAAGTTCTGCTTGGCAGATCATAGTATCATCTGAGGGTTAGCTGACCGCAGTTTATTGTTTAAATTTTTATTGTCTCCTGTTATATAATATGTGAGGAAGTTACATGTCGTTGGTTTTTGAGAGTTTTACTATTAAGTTACTGAATGTTGTCTAATAATGAAATATAAGCACCGGAAGTCCATAGGTAAGTTTTATTTCGTTTCTTAATCATTTACGTAAAGCTTACTATGTATATTAGGTAAGTTTAGCTCTAAAAATCTTATATAATGTGAAATAAAGTATTCATTATCGGGATTGTTATGATGTTATTTGTAAAATTATGGTAACCATGGCAACATATACGGTACTTTAAACCACGTTTTAAAGCCTTTGCTAATGTTAAACGAATAGATGAAATATTTATAACATACCAAAATTAAACATAAGACAGAAACTTTCTTTTCATATGGTCTAATAATTGATGATTTGAAGGTAGCTTTATTGGTAAACGCGAATACGAATCTAGGACATAGTTATATCATGTAACTACGGGCTCATCCAAACCAAAGCTTTTGCTGATAATACAGGTGTAGGTAAGTATAGATCGAATGATGGATTGACCGCTTGTGCATAGTCTAAGGTCGAATTCGTGAATGAAAGGAAAAAGTTAATGCACATCAAACATAGTTAAACTATTAATAGCTTTTAATTTTATTTTGTTTGATTGATGGAGCGTGCAAAATACTTCACCTTTTGTTGATCGTAAGTTTTTCTAATAGGTTTCTGTCATTACCTTTTTAATTATATTAAAAAGTAATGGATGCTTGAGCCTGGGAGCTTGGGTTTATACTACAAATTTATCAAAAATAGTAATATTAATAATACATGAAGTTGGACACTTCAAAATACTCATGTAAAATGCATCGGCGTGGGCGTCACGCAAAAGTTTTTTTGAAAATTTTAGTTTTGTGATCGTAACTCAGTATACATAAAGTACGACAGAAACTGAAAAGAACAAGCCAAGACGCCAAGAAATATTTATAGATTTATATTTTACGAGCAAGATTTAATTGTTATTCTTACATACAAGAACTCACCGGCAGAACTCATATCATATAACTTTTGATAATTAATCTTGAAATGGTCTTAGGACCTCGTTCCTTCAACTGTTAGACTATATATATGTGTAACCCGTAAAATTAATAATGAAGGTATAAATTCTCAGCACCTGCTATTCAATAATTAGAAATTACGTTTCGTTTGAAAACGGTTTGAATGACAGTAGATTCGAGGGATCTTTCACCTGTCTACTGATAAAATGTTATTAGGTCAGTGTTGCGTAGTAGAAATAGTTCCCCCCTATAATAATGCATGTGTCAGATAACAGGCCTTTACTTTATAGATTAATTTCGTACACACAGAAAAGCAAATTTAAGCTATAAATAAAGCACATGATGTGAAGTAGGAAATAAAGTAGGTAATGGATTTGATTCAAAACCAATAAAGTCCTCAATATTCTCCAGTTAAATTGTATTTACGCTGCCAAATATATGTTAGCTATTACTTTAGTTAATCGCTAAAATATCTTTTTTGTTATTTTCATCAAAATGATTCTGGTACAACTTAAAACTAGCTTTAAGTTTTATTCACGTTCGTGGACTTAGTTTATATTAGTACATGTTCAAATTACATTTTATTAAGTATTGATGAAATAAAAACCGGTTGAGTGGGATTCCGCGACTTTTACGACTTTCTTTACCCATCGCACCCAAGTACTTCACACTTGTATGTGTTTTATTGCTTCTTAAGTAATTTTGGACATTAATGTAAATTACTGGTTGATCAAGCTTACTATATGAAATGGATCGATATAGGTACTCATTACTGTAATTATGGTTTGATTTTTATATAGTATGTTTTATATCAATGGAATTATTTAAAATACTATTTTTTACCGACTCTGGAAAAACCAAAGTAGGAGATTATCAATTTGAAATGTTATTTTTACCTTATTATAATTGTTTGCTTGCCATCTTTCACTAACATTAAATAAAACACAGAAAGCAATTATCGTTATGCGATAATTACAAAAGTATATGTTGGATATTGTAAATGTGTGTGTATCATGGATTTTAGAGTATAAGAAAAGTATTATGACTAAGAATATAATGTTTAATGATCCCACACTTCTGTAAAGTTTGATATTGTCCCAACATTTCGCGTGCTCCGACAGAAATTAATGAGTAATAGTGAAAAAAATCTTTTAGGTTAGAGAGACTTTAAGACGCCTTTTATTTTTGAAAAACACCTGGATTAATTAATAAGTTAGATTTACAGCCTGAGAATAACAACACGAATTTGACGTCATAAACTCATAAACGCGAGAGCCTTGACCGAACCTCTCAGGATAGTTTCCGGCCGACACGCGCCGATAACAATATATGCGTGAAATATTTAAATTCACACTCGCCCTCTTTTGTTTTCGAGTGGTACAAGTTACTGGACCTCTAATAAAACTCAAAACATCGACATATATAGTATTTCTAAGACTTTCCTAGTACATATTTAAAAAAAAATCTTCATATTAAAATAAGTGATTAAATATGTACCGAAGTCTTTTAAAATGGTTATATTTAGCTTAAAGTTCATATATAGGAATACAATTATTGTCATACAGGAATTATGTTTCAGCGAACATGACTTTATGTAAAGTCCTTCCTGAACGTTTCAGGGCGGCTCTCTTAATTTCAGTCCATCTCTTTCGAGCTTCTTTTGTCTCGGCAATATTGCTGACTTGCCATGTTTTTTTGGGCCGCAACGTGTCCTTTTGCCTTGAGGACTCCAGTCGGGGGCTTGCATGGCAATATGACTTAGATCCCTTCGAAGCGTATGGCCCATTTCCTCTTTCGGCGTTTTATAGAACTGTGATTTGGCACCTCACTGCAATATTCCAAGGATTTGACGAAGGCAGCGGTTCATAAGATCTGGAGTTGTTGTGTGGTACTATTTGTAATAATACACGTTTCTCAACCATAAAAGAACACGATCTTTATATAGGATCATTAGATTGTGAGCAGCAAACATGCATGGCGCATTCACGAACGTGCATAATAAATGTGTCCGTAGCAATAGTAGCTAAACGGAGACCATTTTCAGTGAATACGGCTGCTACGGTTTAAAATATAAAGTTGTAAAAGGTGATCGATAATTCAATAATTACTACATAGTACTATTACTTAATTCCGCAATCGCCCACAACTTGTACCCCATATCCAAGTCATTAGCTGCATTTCTTCGCTGAACTAGTTTTTATTAGACTCAATGTTGCGTTAAAAATTGTATCATAATATAAAAGCAATATATTATTGGAGAATTAGATACATTTAAAGACGTTTCCGGTAGTAACCGTTAGTCTCATCGGTTGGAACATCAAAAGCTGGTTGTAATTAACGATGACGTCTTAAAATTCGTCTATTTTAGTAATTACTTGATATTAAATTAAAATTTTATCCGGCTATTTATTAAGTTTTAATATAATTCGTTAATTTAGGTACTTTGGTTAGAATATTAGGAAGATAATTTGACTACAACCTTTAGGTACAGATTCTCGTAAGAACAAGTGTTAAACCATTTCTCTGCATAAAATTATTGATAGTTATTTAAATTTAACTTTCGATATCAGAAAGAAAATATATTTTTCTATCGTTAAACTGCGTTCATGAAAGATGAACGTGAATATATTAAATATCTATACAAACTAATGTTTATGCAGACAATTGTTATTCTTTTTTCCGCCGGGTCGATCCCACAGCCTCCGAAAATATTGATTAAAGGAACCTTGCCTGTAAAGATTAATTAATTTTATATATAATCTGCTGAACCTTTTAATACAGTTTAGTATAAGTTTTCTTACCCGTAGTTCACTAAAGAACTTCAACTTTTCTATTGAACCAAAGATAATTATAAGTTACGGTTACCGCAAGCAATCGTATGCGCATCTCGGAACCAGGTTTCGCAATTCATTTACATAATACGTAAAAGTAAATTGAAATTCCAATAAAATAATATAAGCCGAGTTGCATAAAATGCCTCGAGAATAGTAAAAATAGATGATTGATAACACGGTAGAGGAACTAAGGAAGACCACGTTGGATTTGAGTGGACATATCTTGGTGACGTAATTGCTTTTTTATTTATTAATGTTACCAGGTTTTTTTTAAATATTGGTGACATTGCTTCATTAGAAACTGGGTTGTGATCGTTGTTTCTTTTTTTTCCAGTCGTAATAGCGATTAGTTACCGTGGTTTATTCGGTCTGGGAATCTTTAAAAATCAGTTTTGTACCATACGTGCTTTTGATGGTTATTCATATTTGCGACTTGAGCAGGGCATTTTATGAAAAAGTTGGCAACATAAATATAGAATTGATAATAATAAATTTAACGTCAAAGCTATATTGTTTGAATTAAACGGCAACTCCGGGTCTTACCACACATTTTAATGTTAACTCTATTTGCTGTCGTTAATTTCTCTTAAAATCCCTTCACCGTATGCACAAAGTTGTTCCGTGTGCATCGTACGAAATCGAATTACCTGCATAATTCGCCAATGTTTCTGTTTTTATCTAACTATAACACCAACAATGAGTATATTTATATTTTACACCTCACCTTAGAGGAAGTATTCGAAGAGGCGATTTTGCTTAAACAGTAAATTCAAATTTTAAATTTCAGTTTTCTTTAGTTAAAACTTTTAATATATTTTTGTCCATTAATGTACTTCTTTGTTTTCTATTTCATATATATTGTTTATCTATGTAATCTGTTTTGACTTTTTGTATTATGTATGTTAGCTGTAAGCATTTTCTCGCTGTATTGTGACACTTATTCGTTGCGCGAGGAGAGTCACCGGTACTAGGTACCAAGCGCCAACTCAAATCGTAGTGGGAGTGCCATGCTGTTGCTTTCGGGCTTCAGCCAATCGGGCAGGCACGACCGGGGCAGTACCACTGTCTCACAGAAAACCGGCGTGAAGTGATGCAATAGGTTCATCTTATTGTACTCGCGTTTCGTGCGGTGAGTGAGACTCCCGGAGCCCATCAATTCCCCCCTCCCCCAGAATATGAAGATGCAGTTTAAACAGAGATTACCCCAGGGGGGTACCACACGTTTCCGCTGTGGAGAATCCCCCTCTGAGCGTCCATCATCGGAACAATCAGTATTCGGTGGTGGATGCACAGGCTGCCCTTCGTATTCTGGGGTGGGCAAAAACTGCTCAAAAAACTATAAGTTTCGATCTCGGGGCAAACGGAAGAATTTACCGAAGGCATCCCCTTCCACGCTCTCAGTGGACTTTACCAATGTTAGGGGGCTCAACTCTAATCTTAACGCGGTTCACTTTCACCTCGAAACTGCGAAGCCGGCCTTATTCTTCCTTACTGAGACTCAGATATCCTTCCCGGCTGATACTTCCTACCTCTCCTACCCGGGGTACAAATTGGAACATTCATTTGTGCCGCGGGCGGGAGTTTGCGTGTACGTCAGAGAGGATATCTGTTCTCGTCGCCTCGGGTCGCTTGAAGGAAGGGACCTATCTAGCCTCTGGCTGCGCGTAGACTGCGATGACCATCCGCGATTCTACGCATGCCTGTATAGGTCCCATAGCGGAAATACCGAAACTGAGCGACTCATTGAGCACATCCAAATGGCTACAGATTCCCTGCTCGAAGGGGTTCCTACCGCTGAAATCGTGATACTTGGCGATTTTAACGCTCACCATGCCGATTGGCTCGGTTCGGAAACCACCGATCACGCGGGAAGATCCTTTCACGACTTTGCTTTAGCTTACGACCTGTCACAAATGGTCCCTGCGATTACGCGAATACCAGATGTGGATGGTCATAAACCCTCTTTGTTGGACCTTCTGCTGACCTCACATCCGGAGACCTATCAAGTCTCTGTTGACCCGCCATTGGGTTCATCGGATCATTGTGTGGTCCGGAGTACTGTGCCTACTACGCGCCCTCCTCGGCCCCGTTTTTCGGGTTGTCGTCGTATTTGGCACTATCGGTCAGCAGATTGGGATGGGATGCGGTCTTTCTTTGCGTCCTACCCTTGGGGGCCTATGTGCTTTTCGTCGGAAGCTCCAGATTCCGTCGCTGCCTCTGTCGCCGAAGTGGTTCTGCAGGGCATGGAACTTTTTATTCCATTCTCTGCGGTGCCGATCGGTGGCAGGTCACAGCCCTGGTTTAAGCGTTCTTGCAAGGCGGCATCGCGTCGAAAGCGAGAATGCTTTAATGCATGGGCGGAAGCGGCGATATCTCGTGATGCCAATACCAGCGAACATAAAAAAGCATATAACTCAGCCTCCAGGTCCTTCAAACGGGAAATCGCTAAGGCAAAGTCAGAGCACATCGCCAGATTTGGCGAGAGATTGGCCCAACTCCCTTCTGGGACCCGAGCCTTCTGGTCTCTCGCCAAAGCTGTACAAGGGAATTTTTGTCAGCCATCGATACCACCGCTGCACAGAGAGGATGACTCGCTCGCCCACACTGCGAAGGAGAAGGCCGACCTCTTGGGCTGTCTCTTTGCGTCCAACTCGACTTTGGATGACCGGGGGAGATCACCACCGGCGATTTCGCGGTGTGATAACTCAATGCCGGAAATCACATTCCAGCAACGTGCTGTTCGCAGAGCACTATCTTCCTTGGACATTCATAAGTCGAGCGGGCCGGATGGTATCCCTCCAATTGTGCTGCGTACATGTGCTCCTGAGTTGGCTCCGGTCCTGACGCGCCTTTTCCGGTACCTGTACTCGCTCGGCACTGTCCCGAAGTGCTGGAAGACCGCTTCGATACATCCGATCCCTAAAAAAGGCGATCGCACTGATCCATCCAACTATCGCCCAATCGCAATAACCTCCTTGTTCTCCAAAATAATGGAATCCATTATTAATGGCCAGCTCTTGAGTTATCTAGAGGGCCACCAGCTGATTAGCGATTATCAGTACGGCTTTCGTCGTGGTCGTTCAGCTGGTGACCTTCTAGTATACCTTACTCATAGATGGGCAGAGGCAATTGAGTCCAAGGGGGAGGCACTAGCGGTTAGTTTGGACATAGCGAAAGCCTTCGATCGGGTGTGGCACAAAGCACTGCTCTCGAAGCTACCAGCCTACGGGCTTCCTGAGAAATTATGCGACTGGATCTCCAGCTTTCTAGCCGATCGGAGCATCAAGGTCGTCGTCGACGGAGCATGTTCCGACCTTAAACCCGTGAATGCTGGGGTCCCACAAGGCTGTGTTCTGTCCCCGACCCTGTTTCTTCTGCATATCAATGACATGTTGCAACTTAGCAACATTCATGGCTATGCGGACGACAGCACTGGGGATACTCTTTACACTGGCCGGGCAGGTATTTCTCGGGCAGTTGTCGATGAGTACCGGAACAAACTTGTGTCTGAAGTCGAAACTCTTTTACGTGGAGTCTCGGACTGGGGTAGACTAAACCTAGTCCAATTTAACCCCAAGAAGACACAAGTTTGCGCGTTTTCCGCGAAAAAAATACCCTTTGTCGCTACTCCTCTTTTCGAAAACACTCTTCTTGAAGCCACAGCCAGCATCGGAATACTTGGCGTTGACATATCGAACGACGTTCAGTTTCGCGGTCATTTGGAGGGAAAGGCTAAATTAGCCTCCAAAAAGCTTGGTGTGCTCAGCAAGGCGAGACGGTACTTCACTCCGGGCCACCGCTTGCAACTCTATAAAGCGCAAATACGGCCCCACATGGAATACTGTTCTCACCTCTGGGCGGGGGCTCCCCAGTACCAGCTCCTTCCACTTGACCGTATCCAACGAAGAGCGGTTCGAATCGTCGATGACCAATCCCTCTCCGAGCGGCTCGATCCTTTGGCGTTGCGTAGAGATGTGGGGTCACTCTGCATCTTCTACCGCATTTACCATGGAGAGTGTTCAGAGGAGTTGTTCGGATTAATACCTGCAGCTGAGTTTCAGCATCGGACGTCGAGGCAAAATACAAAATTCCACCCGTATCACCTCGACGTCCGACGTTCCACGACTGAGCGTTTCTCAAGGCAATTTTTGCCGCGCACCACCGCTATGTGGAACCAGCTGCCCACTGAAGTATTTCCGAACCAATTCGACTTAGGGTCCTTCAAGAAAAGAGCGTACAAATTCTTAAAAGGCCGGCAACGCACTCGCGAGCCCTCTGGCATTGAGAGTGTCCATGGGCGGCGGTATCACTTAACATCAGGTGAGCCTCCTGCCCGTTTGCCCCCTATTTTATAAAAAAAAAAAAAAAAAAAAAAAAAAACTTTAATTAGTGCTAGTGCACTTGAACCCCACGGCTAAGAGACATTACTCCAAAGGGAACAAAATCAAAGTTGGAGAAAAGACTGTTATTTTCCACCTGCTCTGCGGCTGCCCCAGCTCTTCTTGTCCGAGGGAAGTGACGGGGCAAACGTGTCCACACAAATGGCCACGGTAGTTATATATTATTACTCTACGGATTATTACGTAAATTCATGTCATGACGCGCAGTAGAAACATATCGTTTCTATGCAAAATATTAAAGCCATGTCCACACTATTGCGACACTGTATCTATTGCTCATCGGAGCAAGCCGGTCCGGTCGCACATCGCTTGTCCAATTATCATATCCACTTTCTCCGGGGTTATGCCATCCAGGACGGCAGGTGAACCCATGATTACGTGTACAGATTGCTACTAAAGCCCTTAGCAAAAATACTCAAGGTTATTGGCCTGATCACTAAGAACGATCAAGAAATTTATTTCTAGAATAAAGTTATTTAGATAAAAATACTATATAAGAACTTTCTGTCAAACCCTTTTGAGAGATGGAAGGAGAGAGGAGGAGAGGTAGAATGCGATAACGACGCAGAGGGCTTCTTAGATACTACTCGAGGTGGTTATAGTCGGTATATCTCACCCGGTTCTTTGAGTTGCAGGCAGGAGTGAGTTGATTTCCCACATACCCTTGTAGTTTTGTTGCCACCTGGATCTAACTATAGCTGGATTTGATTGCGGTATACGTATGTATGATCTGATACAGTACATTGACATGTTTAAACCGCGCAAGTAATATTTTAAATATGGTATAATACATAGTAATAAATCATCAAAATTAGTATTTTATCTTACCTATATTGTATGCTTTGTTTATTATGTTAATTTACTTGTCAATTATTAAAGTAGATGTATTTATATAATCTGTGTTCCTCCGTGTCATAAAATAAATAAAAAATAGTTAAATATTCATAGATAACAAATATTACGATTTGATAATCTTAGATATAAAAATGAAAAAGTCTAAGAAATGTTTATATAATGTTTAATAAATAAAAAATTGATTTACGGCATTTAAATCGTTTAATTAGCAAGGGAAATGAGATCTTCCGCATAACTCATATCTCGAGTTGTGTGCATCCAAAATTAATCGGTTAACACTTGCACCTTGGGATATGTCAAAGATTAAATTAGTCGTAGATATGGTACTTTAACGGGGAGACCGAAATATACATATTACTTCCATTTTAGTGAATTCTAAAATACATAAACTATAATACAAAGAAATCCATCGTACTATTCCAGAGAATGTATATTCCACTATTGCTAATGGTTATGGTATCTATACGGTATGGTACTATCAGGTATAATAAACGGTATATATACGGTATAAATAATAATGCTAAATCTAAATTCTATGTGGGATGATGTGGGTTCTCTATGTCTCTTCTACCGCATTTACCATGAAGAGTGTTTGAAGGAGTTGATCGGCTCCGTTTGAGTTTCATCCGACGCAGACGTTGAGGCAGATTTACGGAATTTCACCCGTATCATCACCATATTTGTCGTTCTATAAGTGAGCGTTTTTAGGGCACTTTTTGTCGCGCACCACTTTTATATAGAACTAGCTGCCCACTGAAGTATTTCCAAAACAAATTGTCTTAGGGTTCTCAATATAAGAACAAACTAATTCTTAAAAGGTCGGTAGCAGTTGCGACATTTATCACAATATCAGGTTAACCTCCTGCCCATTTACAATTAGTTGAGGAATTATCTAACACTAAGCTAAGAATGAAAACTAGAAAGTCATATTAATTGTATAAAACCTTTATGGTAAGCTGGGAATATGTAAATATAATCGATCGCTTATATTTTGCTTGTAAACCCCATGCATTATCAAAAAATAAAACTTTCTGTGATTTTCCCAAAAAAAACACACAAATTAATTTGGATTCTAAAGATTAAACAGGGAAAATCTATCTAGAAATGCCTGAACTCGTTTAAATCCCATAAAGTTTATTTTCCAAGTTAATGACAAAACATCTATGTAAATAATCTTTGCCGTAAACGCATGTTGGTTCAAACAATTGTAGTTTGAGTGCGATTCTGTTATTTGAGCTTTGGAGATCTAATTACAATTACTTATCTGAGCATTGACCCGGTCCTTGACCGTGAATGGGCCAAAGCTTTTAAGAGCTTTTGTTCTAATACGAAGTTTTATGAATCCCTTTAGTATTATTGTAAATCTGTTTTCTTAAACTAATTTTCTTAATACTCCATGATATTTAATTAAATGATGTTGAAATTTGACTGTTAACTTAAGTTAACTCTTTAAAATAGAGTTGTGTTGCCCTAGAGGCTTTAGCGTGTGACTCTAATACCTGGAAGCGTAGGTTCGATCCCCGGCTGTGCACCAATGGACTTTCTATTCTTATGTCTATTTGCGTATTAAACACTCGCTCATACCGTGAAGGAAAGCATCGTGTGAAAACCGGCATGCCTTAGACCCAAAAAGTCGTCGGCGTGAGTGCATGAGGCATGTATGTGACCAACATACCTATTAAAAATAATCACGAGACAAATATAGAAGTCTGAGGGTCGAGATTTCTTATATCATCGATCCTATATATACTTCTCACGTGTTTTCAGAGTCGTAATAATCCTTTTTTAGTTAAATGAAATACAGTTCAAGCTCTACTTATAGCAACACTGTATACGGAGAGTAATGTTATCAGCTTATCTGAGTTTGTTCCAGGGTAACTTTTAGTGCCTTAACAGATTGATGTTATTGCATCAATAGAAGGCTTATAGTAAAAAATAAAGCTTCACGACACATACCTTGTTAAGAGTCTTTATATACACTTCCTGAGTTTTCTCCCAATTAAAACCTGGACAATTGACATGATGTATCTGTAGACCAATGGGAATATAAAAAAATGTCGATGACGTATACGATATTATTTTATAGATATTATTACACGTATATTACTATATGTTTTTTTTGTAATATATTCAACATTACTGAGAGATTTTTTAAAGCATTTTTTTAATTATTTACCGCCAAATCTACAATCAAAACCTGTGATACTAAACTGTTACTTTGGTAATTTACATTTGGATTGAGCAGTTACTTTTGCACGAAATTTTGTAAGAAAAATATAACTGCCCAGACTTTGCCTTGGTTTTTATGGTATTACGAATGTAGGCCTAATCTAAACCATCCGACGCACTGACCTATACAAATGATTTTTATTCACTAGAAAAACTTTAACTCATAGAAATCTCAACCATATGTTGTATAACTATAGTTTGTTCAATATAATTTAAGGCAATACCTATCCTGTGACATACTAAACCCGCCCCACATCACTTTACAGTCAAATACCTGACGAACAGCGAAGGAAGTGAAACATGAGTGTGCTATGAGAGGATATCCGCTCCCAGGAAGCAGGTAAATAGTGCAAATTAAGTTACTTTCTATCAAATTGTATTAGGTTACTACAAATGTGGGAATATCGTATTTCTGAACGCTGGAATATACCCGAGTGATAAGGATTTGTGAAAAGAAGATTCGTATCTGATCTTTTACTCATCCGAGAATTAGGAGAAAACTTTTGTCGTTGTGTACAAGAATATGTTTCAAAAACCCGTTTTGTGTTAAAAAAAACCCTCCACACCTATTCGAGTAATAAACGCAATAATATTTATATATAACTTTAGACTAAAGAACTGTATCAACATCATGCCATACCAAAAACAAGAACTGTTAATAATTAAACATATTATTATCAAACTATAATGAAAATTCTTATTCTTTTTAGAAAAAACGAAACGACTTAAAATATCAAGCAAAGTTATTTATGTATTTTTTATAAAACATTATTTGTTGGACCCAGAATAAACCTAGCCATTGACACATACCCAGAAGATGGGCTGTAATTGTGAGCGTAAAAAAATGTAACATAACTGACCTATACAACATAATATGTTACCGTCGTAACAATTATATTATGTCATAAATTAAATAACATATGACTTCATATAAGAACCTAATATAGGAACTAATCACGTGTTGATTGCTTCCGTGTATTTGCGGTGATCATATTTCAAGTCAATATTTGGCAAGTACATCAAATAAAATGGGATATAAATTCAATAATGACAAAGATGTTTTATAAATAAACTAAATTAGTTTTTTTTAAATTTGTATAACGAGCACGCAGTCTGAAAAATTAACCAACGAAATTGTTGAATTGATAAGGACGACGCGAACTTTGCTACTTATTTATTTATTTTACAGCTTTTGTATGATCTATATTCAATGAATGCTTTTGCTATTGTATAAATATGTTTCTTAGCTGACAGTAGAAAAACGTATCTACGGAATTATCACTGAATAAAGCCAGAACCTATTAATTGAAAAATAATTCGGTAATTTTAAATGGAGTTAAGGAAATTGATAATGATATCAACTACTAATTTTCCGGGACCATAACACTTGTATAACATGCATATGTACAGCTCGCAGGGAATCGGGAAGAACAATATACCTTGTTGCTTGATAAGCAACTTATTTAGTTGCTTATCTTATGCTCATCCTCGTTGTTTGTATGTAATGCATTTATTGGATTTGGATCAAGGCTTCTAACAGAAAGGTAATTGCTCACCATAGATTGCAGATGACTTAAGGCTTAACTATAAAAAATAATGTAAATAAAATCAAATACCGATAACCGTTAAGCCTATTGCACGATGTAATCTGCGTTGTGGTATCGATTTTTAAACTGTCAGTTGATATTTATAAATTATTATACAAAATATAGAAAACTGTATTCCTAATATAAAATATGAAAGTAGTGTATTGTTCTGCAACGAATAAATATATTTGGAAGAAAGATGAAGATTTCTTCGGTATATAACGATGCATTTATGCTGACCGAGAAATAAAATAATAATGAAAAGCCTTGTTAAGATTTCAGTTTCAATCGTAAGATATGTATAAATAAACTATGAAACGTCTTATATAAGTTTCTAGCCATAGATACAAAAGAAATGGTCAAAGAGATTAATTATTGTCAGTGAAGCAAAGTGGTAAATTCAAAAAACGAACACTGTCTGCAATCTGTCCGTTCTGTTACGTTTGAATACAAGTTGATTGGATGTTACACGAGGTGTGATTAATTCAATTAAAATGTTCATTTACAAACGGTTATTATAAATGGACTCGGGGCAATTGAGTGTTTGATCTCTTGTTACTTGGTTTAATTCGATCGAGTGATTTGAACGCACATCTATATAAATCTGTTTGAATTCAACAACATGAACCTAACTATGTACGGCTACCACGCAATCTGTTATCACACACGGTATGTGGTCGTATGGATCCTTAGTTTTTAATTGTTTTCTTATACAGAGTAGAATACTTTTAAAATACACTGAAGTTTCCGTGATTCCTACACATTTAAATAATGTCTTTCACTGATCACGACGGCTGTAAAATGTTTGAATGTCCAGTTATTAATTATATATAAAGCTCGTGCTCATAGCACTATTACAACTTTTGAAGGATATAAGAAAAGATAAATTGCTGCCATATTTTTTCACCAATCAATTTAAAAAAGAGTATGTATTTGTTAGGATTGTTTTGTTGTGCTCGTTCTGCTCTGTGGATACAGTGAGATAAAGACGGTTGTTGAATGAACATAGTAAAAAATAACATCGTGCATCTCTGGTAAAACAATCAGCTAACCAAATCTCATTTTCTTATCTCTCTCTTTAATCGGAAGCTCATGTCTGGTTAGCAAGGAAGCATCTGGAGCCAACTATCTGTTTCCACCGGCTTCTGTCCAGCCTCTCGTATGACAGTGTTTGAGTACAAGAAGTATTTCAATTGGTCGATCCTTCTGGTTTGTGAACGTGATCTTTTGCCTTCTGTTTTTTTTTATTAGGACCACAAAATTAGGACAAACACCCACAATCCATTAAACCGCAATCAGTTTCTTCAAGTTCTCATCGCCTCTACGCATTGTACGGCCGAAATTTAAAAAAACAACTTATGTAATCATATGGTAGATAGGGGAGTCCGTATGTAGAGTTAGGTCAGGATGTATTAGTGCGCTTGAATTTTCTTATAAAAACTTAAGACAATATGTTTAGTGGACAATATGGACAATATGTTTCACGTTTAGCTCCATAGATGCGCCCGAGTTATTTTTATAACCCTTTTATACAGGAATTATGTTCATTAAGCTTGTTTCTATTTTTATCGCACGGCATATGGTATTGTTTAATAGATTTGTTGCTTCGGAAGTGAATAAAAATAACTACTTCATATTAATGAAGGGGTTGCTTTAGAATATAAATAAACCTGACAGTGGTGATACACTCGACTACCATAGCACTTTGTTTTATGTCGTAATATTACAGCAGTATTTACTTAATAATAATGACGTCATGTAATGTGATAGGAAATCTTATGCAATCCGAATCGCTATTGATGTCACGGGATAAGCTGGATAAACGATGACCACTATTAACAAGATCACAATTTATTTGAAGTGTGGTGTGTGTTTTTTATTTATATCCATAAGGATTCAAATATGAATAACAAAATAACAAATAAAAAAAAATTGTGCTACTAAGCGATCTCTTCCGGGATATTTTTATTAATTTCTAATATGGTGCACATGTTCAAAATTATTAGGTAATCTTAAATGACTTGTCTACTTAAATACCTATATAAAACCTTACCTATAAAAAAAACATAAATTTTTATTTTTTTTTAATTTTCTTATTAATTTTTTTTTTATTATAACTATGTAGGTTAAAAAATTGTAAATACTGTATATTTGATTGTTATGTTTAAAAACAAATTAATACAATCGTCATAATACGGGTAGGTCAGCTTTAATGTAATATATGATATAAAAGGATGTATGTTCTCGGAGTAGTTTATTTAAGACCCGAGATGTTTTTAAAATAATAAAAATTCTTAAATAACCTCAATATTCAGTCTTTATAAATTTAACAAAGTCAGTAAAAAGTCCGGAAGACATAACGAATTATTTAGTCTTAACAAAACAAAGGATCTAACACACGGCGTCTAATCAGGACTTCCCACAGATCAAATCTCCCAGCATCCAGATGTTTCTAGATTTTTTATAAAGCGGAAACGGAAAGGAACGTTACCACAGTTTACGAACTGGTATATAGAAATCTTACATTATTTGTCGGTAGGAAGAACATAATAATACTCATTTTATTGTATAGGATATCTGTCTAATAAAATATGTCTATATTTTTTACACTTCTTGCTGCCATTTTACCTTGTGTATTTACGTAAGTCGATAAAAAATTATAATACTAGTCAATATAGTTTCATTCAATTGGTCATGCAGTTAGTGGTGTTAGTCAAGGGTTCACTCAATGCTAGGTTCGCATCTTGAAACACTTTGAGTTTCATAATAAGTTTACGTATTAAGATATTGTATACTTTACGCATTCCAATTTTTGTGAACGTGTTGTAGTAAATTTAACAACTACAGTACAAACACTATGGTACCTGTCTCCCTCTGAAAGCGGGGCGTCTTTTCTATGTTTTTTCGTGGTATTCGCACAGATTGTCCGTCCACCACCTGCCTCGAAGACAACTGACGATCATATGGTGCGACTGCACAGGTATACGATTTGTTTTGCCAAACGGGAAACATTAATATAGCTTAATACATAATAAGGGTTTGATTCGTTTGATTTAATTAAATAAATAAATATGGATAATAATTTTTAGTATTAAGGCTTTACTCGACGTTAATTAGTGGCACAAGTGTATAAATTATTTTTTAATATTAAAATATTTCACATTTGTTTATGGGGCTCAGCTTTAATCCAATACAGACATATGCAGAAGTAAATTTCCATTTATATTGGTCATGGTGCAAACTCATATTTCTATTTGTGTCGTTGCTAAACTCCAACTAAGTGAGATTCAGAAGATTAGCGCTAACTGTGAGAGAGCCTAGGAGTAAGAGAGTCTGGCGTCTTAATCACTGCCGTTGCCCTAGAGATCTTTCGAGCAGGATTCACACCAAGTCAATGTATGTAAAAATTTAATTCAAAACACATGTAATTAATGAATCGTCTAAAAGTATTTATAAATAATGAGTTAACCCTTCCACGTAAATCATAAGCTAAGGGTCTCCAAGACCGATTAGTAAGGACTTCTGATTTATGCGTACTTTAAAATAATGACACGTGGGCGTCTGAAACTAATTATATTTTTTAATAACGCTTAACACATTATTAAGATTATTTATAACTTTTTATTTACTGACGCCCGCTGTGCTTTCGGAAAAGCTTATATAATCATTATATATTCCAATAAACTGATTTTTAGACATCTCAGCATACGCAATTGCCAAGCAAGCTCTCAACTAGAATCCTAAAGCCCAAAACGAAACGTAGCCGAAGTTAAAAGAGCGGCCCAAGAACTATCAGTCCGATACTCTACGCTGGATGCCAACTTCCCCCCCCCCCCTGGGGACATAGGACCTTAAGTCAAGTAAGTACGAGACAAATTATAGAATATGCATATATATTAATACGATAAATTTTGTTCTAAATATCAGAAGAAGAGAGCAGTGTTAGGCTTATGACTATCTCTACACTAAGGTGGGAAGTTAAATCCCTTGCAATGCAGTTTCTGTATATGTGCGCACTTACCACTAGCTCGTACGGTGACGGGAAACATCGTGAGGAAACTTTAGACCTAAAAAAGTTGAAGGCGTGTGCACAGGAAGGCTTCACCGTTCGAGCGAATGTTAAATGTGCACATAGAAAGTCCACTGGTGCACAACTGGATATCGAACCTACGACTTCACGGATGAGAGTCGCGCGCTGAAGCCACTAGGCCAACACTAATCCAGTTTCTTACATATTACGTTATTGAAAGCTTTCTTAAAGCATAAGCTATATTTTAAGAACGATGTTCAAACTGTATGTTCTTATCGGACGATCAATCACTGATACAGTATGCCAACATTCTCATACTCTCCCACGCATGCACAATGATTAAGAAACGAGTGTTAACACAAGTATTCTACCTTAACATATTATGATATCGCCCAAGGACACTAAAACAAATAAGACACCTAGATCAAAGCTTCATCATCAGGCTTATTTTTTAACACATGAATAATTTTATAATAGTACACGATAAAGGAAGCGCACACGGAAAAGTCGTCTTGACATCTTCTGTTAATCATCATCCTAGGAAGTCCGTGCAAAACCTGGATATAAAATAGTGACGGAGTGATGATTGCCAGTTCTTCTCTTCCGTTCTACGCCCTTGATTTGAGAACTGGCAAATGTACATTACGACCCAATAATTATTTTTAACTGATGTTCATCTTTAGTGTACATTAAGTCACCTTGACATAAAATTACATGTTTTTAGTTAACCAATGTAACTACTAAAAAAGATCAATTTAATTTTGCGACTTCTTTACGAGTTTTATGAAGGGGTTAATCCAATACGAACCTAAACCTGTAAATCGTATGCCATGGCTTCCTCTGGAAAATGCACTTTTATTATAAGACCATATTATTTGACATTTTATTTAGAACTAAGTGACTGAGAGTTACAACAATGGTTTTCTTTCAGATATTTCACATGTGTTTCTATATGTAATCTAACACATATTTAATATTTGTACAATATTACAATAAATTATTTTACTTAAAAGCTACTGTAGTTAGTAGTAATGTATCAATAGCAGTCTTGTCAGAAGCGCAACAAATGTATATGAAAATATTTATTTAAATATTCTATGTTAGTTAACATTAAATTACTTTACTGGCCGGGCCTTTATTAGTAGTAAATACTTCAACTCTCGCGAAATTATTAACATTATAAGTGTTTTGTTTGAATAATATTTATGTGTATGAACTTTCCCTGTATCGGTTACAATAAAAATAATACGATAACCTTGTGGTACTTTGCAACCCTCCGCAATCTGGCAGGTAGCACCTGTTGGCATACAGTCGATAACAAAAGTTATATAGTCACAGATTAATTGAAATAACTTGTTTGGTCTATATTACTAATTACGGAAGGTGTCTATTTGTATTAATTAATGATAGGTGACAGATGACAGTTTTAATTACTTCTAATTAGTAGCCTAAAAATATGTCTAGCAAACTATTCACCTTTCCAGAAGTTATAGACCATGGTGGTGGTCTATGGTCTATAATGCTTTTAAAGGGAAGGTGATGTAGTCAATAGTCATAAAAAATATGTACTTGATGAATTGATAACCTCTTCCTTCACATTGTTTGATGTCGGTTAGAAACACAGTGGGAGTTTTGGTTGTAAGCTTTGACATACTGAAATACAATATATTATGACAATTGACTTGATTTAATTATATATTGACATTTGCATGGTAATTTTACGTAGCGCATTATGCAAATCGTTATAAAAATACTTCCATAATACGAATAGTTTATTTTGTTATTACCTACATATACATATTGAATGATACAAGCCTTTTTTATAATAATGGTAAGTACTTTCGATATATTCCAAAGACATAGACACACAACATTAAGATAAAGATAAAATGTGTGTAAGCCAAATAGGATATGAAAAAAATGTTCTAAATATATTTTGTTAATTAACTGCTGGAAATTATCCGATTCCCCATACATGCAGCAAAAACTGAACGCTTGGAAAAATAAGACAATGTTGCGAAGGGGTTACTTTTTGAAATAAGAGCGGGAAGGGATGGACTGTTTCCGCTAAGAACGAGTTAAACAGACACATGCGCCACAGATTTCCGGTAAGACGTTCCAAATTACCAAACACCTGGCCACGTACAACTTAAAATTTAAAAAGATTCCATTTTTTCTACCTAACCCTTCAAATTTTGAATTTGAGGGACTCTTTTACCCCTTTTCATTACTTTTTGCCTAGTCTATGGTTCGTTGCGTCGGCAGATGATACCAAAAGCAGTTTAAATTTGGACTGCAAAGTTTTTCATAAGTGACACTCTGTTTTAAGATGTTTATCGGCGCATTAGGTTTTTGCTTCGCGTGCTGTTTTGATGTTTTTTGGTGTGCATATGGCAGATTCAGTTATTTTTAGAACGAAGCGCCATTCGCGACAGATGATGTCACTCTTTTATTTTCGATAATTTAAGGGTTAACGAATCGTCTAGAAGTTAACAACCGATGTTTACCAAACACAGTATATTTAAATTTGAATTATCCTCAAAATGTTTACATATTTTGACGTACCTTCAATATTATAACATTTAAAAATGAATCCAAGTAAAATTAAAAGGGTTCGTTAGTAATTAAAATGCCCGTCATATTTTGCCCTTTAAGATGAGGTGAAAGCTATCCTTATATTATTCATCGATTCAACAAGGAAATAAATGAATGTCTTTAAGAGAAACTCTATTGTTACTCGATATAAAAAGTAAAATTGTATATGGTCAATGTGAGATGCTGACTAATGGTCAATAAAGCACTATAGGTGAAAGTGATTGGCTGAAAGCTTGGATGACCTGACCTACAGTCTGGTGTAGTTATTCTTAACATATATTTAGAAATGTTATGATTTAGGACGGGGTCTAGAATTATCTAAAGTTTATAGAATAAACTTGAACTCGATTCTTGATCTTTTATTTCGTTATCGGGAATACAACCTTAATATTGTATGAATTTTTTTTATACAGTCAAAATCTGTTATAGCGACATCGAAGGGACTACTCATATTTGGCTATAAAACCGATAGTAAACGTAAGAGCCGATGACGTTGTCATTTAGTACCTTATACTTTTACCCGCCGGGACCTTTGATTTTTGTCAATAACCGGTATGTTGTTCTAAACGATGTCGTCGTAAACGGTATTGACTGTTATTACAACATTTATATAAAATTTACAAATTGTCCTCTACGTAATACTTATCCATAATAAAAGTAATTGTAAGAAACTCATATTCAAATACTTGTCAACTAAAAAGAAAATGTATAATATACTTTTACCTTGGTCTCTAACTTATACGTAAAATAAAAATGAAAACTGCTACCAGAAATGCGTGAATCTAATAATAATACCCATATATCAAAAACTACTCTACTACCGATTTTGTTACTACTTAGTAAGTAATCCAGTGATAGTGACTTAGTTTCTTCTAAGTAGCCTCAATAGAATATCATGTACAAATACTATTCAAAGTTCAACTGCGACACCTACAAAACAAAACAGAAACCGCCTTCTTTACAAGTCGGTTAAAAACTGTTCCATTCCGTGGTCATAATATGCATAAAACGAATAATGTAAGTATAATTATACTTAAATACTACATTCAAGGACTCATTTTCCAGGAACACATAATTATTGGTTCACCGCAAAGCTACTGTACTGCACTAAAATAATTAAATCATCATGCTAATATCTGTATATTAAATATACAAAGCTTCGCTTAGAAAACGATATATAATTGAGGTATTGAACTCCCATCGTTTTTGTTTCTTGAGAATAAGACCGTTTTGATTAACTTCGCTCCATGTATATGAATAGCTTCAATCGAAACAACGCGTATTCAAAACTATTGGTAATCGCAATACGAATAAAATTTAGTGTCCATGCCTAATTGTACTTTTACTTGTTAAATCTGTGCCGATTTGCGGCGGTTGTATGTAGGTTATTGTAATTATTTATATTATTTCTTGGATGTGTGACATATACAAAGAAATAAATTACTGTGTAATGAGAATATTAGGTTATAATAACTACACCTTATAACTTATATATAATTTTCAGATTGTTTTAAATATATAAGTGTACATACTTGCAAATATCATTCAATGTACTGCACTCATATCTCTGTTACATAGTAAACATTCCATAATTTTCCAGTCTTCGTTCCTCATCAAAGACGCTGTTCTGTAAAGGGAATTATTTTTTATAACTTTATACTTTGATATAAGACAAAATTCTAATACTGAATTGGTATAGTTGTTATCAACGGAATAGCACGTGCCAGCTGCAGCTGTGTTGACAAAAGGTCGGAAGTGCAGCTATTTTTTCTAACACGCGCTCTAGTGCAGTTCTATTCAGCCAGTATTAGAACAAGTTAATGAAAATAGGTTGGCGTAGCATGGATTTCATATATATATTTTCATAATTTTATAGCCACAGAGTAGCTTCTTTCTTCTTTCTTTTTAAATTCCTTCAAAACCTCTGTAATAGGTTATGTACTTTTGAATAATGCACGTAACCAACTGTCTAAGCAATGAAACTCAACCTGCATCACAGAATCCTAATAAAATGTATATACAAACTTTATATTCGTCCTAGAAATTATTTCTATCACATTTATTTAAAATAGTCCATACTTTTCTAACAACTGTAGGAAATAAAAACAGAGATTTAGAAAAAGCAGGTATTCAATAAGCACGTGTCCCTCGACACATGTGCATTAAAACCTCTTTTTAATGAAAAGGAAGAATCGGAAGTTCTATATCCGAATGTGTTCCATATTCAAAAATTCAAACACATGCTTCCACGCCCTCACTTACTTTTTTCTGAGATTTTTTTCCCCGTAATCGTAGATGAGAGATTCTTTCCCGGACGTTAATATAAAAAATATATTCCTATTATATATATATAAATATATATATATATATATACTTATTTCTTATTTACAAGTTGTATTCTACTTAAAAAAATGGCAAATTTATAGAGTACTAATAGAAAAATGAATAATATGTTATGTGTCTATGAAGAATAATGAATAAATGAACATAAGTCATAATAGTCATTTAATACCATGACAGCGACAGTGACGTTACAGAATGCCACATGGTTTGATTTTTTAAATTTCGAAAAACCATTAAAAAGTTGCCATAAATCATGGCGCATCTGCTGCGTTTCGCGTCATCGATCATTTTCATAAAAAATATTTTGTCTTCCTCACGGACTAATTTTGAAAATAACGATATGTCACATTTATAATAAATATTTGATCGATTTACTTCTCGCGTGTCACGACTTTACTTGCCTTAAGTTAATAATAACATTTTATCTATGGTAAAAAAAATTTCAACAAATTTACCTAATTTTATTTCAATTAAATTTTTGGTATCATATATGGATATATATAAATTTGTAATTTATATGTCAATTATTAAGTAGATAATACTTTTATTCGCTGTAATACCATTGGTTTAAACTGCTATAATCTGCGGAAGTTTTCATGGTAAGAAAATTATACGACTTATTTGTCGGCATTGACAATTTACAAGGTTACCCATTATAAAACAATTGTCATTGAATTGCGTAATGATGGTAAGTAGACGGCGTCATTACGCCCCAACTGCGCTTGCGACAAAGCTTATTATTACTTTAAAAGATGTCTTAATACATTTCCGAGTTGGATTGTAAAGTAAATAGTGTTATATCAGATTTAAAAATACATCAAAGTTTCATTCCCTTTATTCATTATTATTGAATGAAACATATAAAATATTATTAACTAAAAGCCTTTGAACCTTTTCGAGTTATTTCAAAACAATAGTCCCTTTGATCGAAAACCTTATATTTTTGATTACACAAACGTTGTGTATTGGTTAAGAATATATTCGACATTTAAATAAACAAAATAGGAAACCCAAAAGCTTTACATACGGCTTGGCTATCGCTCTCAAAAAAAAGTATTATGAATGTTTTTAAATGTATCCTTATAATTATAGATCGAAACAAAGTTGGTACTCACAACTTCAGAATATTAATGTGCATCGACAAACGGTAGCGGTTCGCGACATTTTATTACATTTATACCATTATAGAATTGTTTTCCCACGATTTCATTTTACGTTTATGGAAGCGAGTCATTCTTTTAACAATTATTTAGCTTGTTTAAGAATTCTAATATAAAATTAATGTAACGATAAAAACCTCTCCGGCGCGACGGCTAAAGTCAGTAAACTATTTCATAGTTCTCAAATGGGTCAGACAAAATTCGCAATGAAAATCCTAAACTCAAGAAAAAAAATTACAATTAAATTATTCACATAATAATTTCATATTCATTGTGAAAAGAGATTTTAAATCAGTAATCTGTTTGTTAGATTATCAAGAGGGAATGTTAGTTCCGCGAACATTTCTGTAAAATAAGCGGAGTCGACAGCAGTCAGGGATACGACTTATAGATAATTGTACTCTAGTATTTTTAATTTTATACCTATATGTAATTTTTATGGACGATAAATTCTGATTGGATTCTTATGGATGATAAATTCTGACCACGTGTATGTTTGGTTTACACGGCGAAGGAAGTCGAAGGCTTTACGTTCGGTTTGCTTCATATTATGCCAATGAAACAGACACGGAAGTGCCTCTGTCACATACACAGCATAATTGTTAGTGTAAAAGCAAAATATATATAGATTTTATTACGATTCCAGTATCTATGATATATATAATATTTATTAAGATTTTACTTATACGTAGAGATTCAGAATTTGTTAAAAAATATTGTGACTGGGCAGCATAAGACCTCAAGACGGATGTCCTACTCGTTGGACCCATCAAGTAAAGGCCATTACAGGACATTTAGTGAAGTAAAGAGCGCATCTGAAGATTTTATTACAAAAACATTCTTGCCGGTAATATCAGCGAACGACTCAATATCTTCTTGTTTAAAACTTTACAGACTTTAATGGCGTAAGAAATGTACGTAACATTTTTTTTAAAGACTTGACACCATTCACAAATTTTTGTCATGTCGCGTTATTTCCCGGAAGTATAAATTTATGTCTACATCAAAATAATGGAATAATTTCATGAAGCACCTGTCTATTAGATCTGTAAATGAGTTTAAGTGAAAGTTAAGCAAATATGTTGGTAACGAGCCTAATTTATGGCCTACTTAATTAATTCAAATGATATCTTTGTTATTTACAACAAGTTAAAAGTGTATTTAATTAGATTTAACTGTTTGATTAGCACATATACCCATTGCGCCCTCGGTTTTACTATCCAGCGTTCTAATTCGAGTAAAACTGAATAATATTAATGTTATATATAAATATACTTGAGGACCTGACAAAATAAATTTACATACAAAAAGAAATCTAATTATATATATAAACTACTCTCGAATCCTCTCGAACACCACAAATATCATTAACATGGGTCCAGCCGGCCGTTTTAGAAGGAGTTTAATTGCACACATACGCATAAGATATAATATAAATCAATAGCGCTACAGCCTTTTTAGGCCTGGGCCTCAGATCTGTTTCATGATCATTTGTTAGGCATATATAGGCAAGTAGGTGATCAGCCTTCTGTGCCTGACGCGCTGTCGAGTTTTTAGGTCTAAGGCAAGCCGGTTTCCTCACGATGTTTTCCTTCACCGTTCGAGCGAATGTTAAATGCGCATATAGAAAGTCTATTGGTGCACAGCCGGGGATCGTTCTTACGACCTCAGGGTTGAGAGTCGTACGCCGAAGCCACTTGGCTAACACTGCTCACGCATAAGATTTATATACTTATAATAAGGTATATATACATAAAGTTTAGTTTTTATTGGAGATGGGTAAGCCCTACAGCGCTCAAAATATTTGAACCGGAAGCTACTTTAATGGAGACCTTGGCAGCTCTAGAATATTCGCGGAATTCCGCCCATGTGGATAGAGTGACATGAACTCCATCCATCTCCTTATTCTCTACTAGAAAACATGGCGCTGTTTAAGAGCCATTGTTTTTTATGGGCAAACTATATTAGCCTTCTTTTTTCTCCAAGTTTTGTTTCATCTATATATTATAGCCAACATTCGAAATATGTATCTATTGCTAGCAGCGTATCCTCATTACCTTTCCGTATCATCGACGTGACCTCCGACCGTCGAGCGTTTTGTTCAATAAATCGTATTCTTCGAGCGTCCCACTTACAGCTTCTGCGGAATGTCGGGGGTTCGAGACACGACAACGTCACGAACTGACTCTAAATGCTAACTGTTGTCTTTGAGGGACCTATTTACAATATTTTTAAGGTTACATCCTGTTTCGAATTTAATATGTAAAAATACAAAATGGTATCTATTCCGATCTTTGAAATTTTTCCATTTACAATTTTTAATTAGTTATTGTGGTGTCATCGTATGAATAAAAAGCGCAAAAGGTGACTTGTTTCTGGTATTACACTGTATAACCCGTCTTCAAATAAGCTATATGAAATTCTTGATAAATTACTGTTTTCTAACTTTTTATCAATTTGTACCAATTGGTTTTACGCCGGCTAAGGCAGATCGGTCCCTTAGTAAAACAGTATATTAGAACTGATTACGGTTTTTCAATACTGATGCATATATTGACAAACAACAAACAAGTTGATAATCAACGAGTCTTTAATCAAAATAAGTACATATTTTTAAGAAAAATAAATCACTTAATAAACTACGATTAAAATTACCAGCGTTTCACAACCCGTATACAAAGAACACTACAAAACTCTCAAAACAACCTTAATATACCACATACCAAGCTGACATTTTTTAATTGCCATCCGTAATAAATTACCCAAAGTTATTGCAACTAAGTATTCAGTAATCGTAGGTGAGATCTATGTATATTTTAAAAATATTTTCCTGCACCTGGCCAAATGATTGGACGAATGATCACTTCAATATTATCGGCTTATAAATGGGTCTATTAATCTTATTTACTTACTTTATATCCAGCACCTTTTTTAGTGTAGAAATAATAAATCCTACTCAATGTAAATAACACATTTTGCATTGAAAAAAGATTTTTCAACATTCTTTAGCTATACAATGCATATATGCGTGTTTAATTGTCGCACACGCATTATTCATGTACTATATAAAATACGATTGTACTCGTTTGTACGTACGATTACGATTGTATGTATTTTGAAGTAAAGCTTTGCCTCATTCTAGTAAAGGAAGAGAAGTCAAAGCCTCGAAAAAGCTTTTTTAAAGTAATTGATTTAGTCGTAAAAGTAGTAAAGCTAATTTTGTTCTTCTATATTTACCAAAATTCAACAGTTGATATTTTATTCACAATTAACACTTTTTTCAAGTGTTACAAACAAACTGCATTGTTGAAAAAAGCCCCACGATGGGATTTGTTCATGTGAGCAAGTATTACTGGTTCTTGTCTACTGTATATGTAAATAGTCGAAAATTGTAAACAATTTCAAAAAACATGTATGATGTACATAGGATGCTCTGATTGCCTATTCCTGTAGCGGAAAATCAATTTGTTCAATATATGGCGCAGATCTTGCTACTTTTAAGATTGAATTTCCATAGTTATTAGCTTAAAACGATATAGTCTTCATCAATTCTTCTCCAAGTACGTGTTTTCTTTCAAAATTTGACATGTATATGACATAATTATCACTGCGTTGCATGAAAATTGTCGTTTTGTTTTGGGTCACAGCTGACTAATTTGTAACGGCAAGTTATGTTAGCAGATGCTGCTTAGCACCTACAGTTTTCTCTACTTGTAAGGAGTTGAAAGTACTCATTTTATTATGTAAACTAGTAACAGGGTCCGGTTTTGCCAATCGTGACTTCAGTTAAGCCTTAGGTAAGAATTTACATCAAATATTCAACCTTTTCAACAGTCGATATCTTTATTAATTTGACTCCGACTCCGTCTTTGTTAAGATATCAGTTATATTTAAATAATTGAAATACAATATATCATGGATGGGTAAAACCTTATAGATTATATAAACCGATTCATAACGAAATAAGACCGAAACACAAATGTTGCAGTTCACAGAACAAAAGGTGTGCAAATTTCACTTTCAAAATGAATAAAAAGTAAGCCAAAATCAAAATACAAAATCGTTCGACAGGTGTAAGGGTTGTTATAAAGGGGGAACAGATTCGATGTCCGGCAGCAGATGGCTACATTCTGGTTAAGTTTGTTTAAATTTGAATATATTTTAGTATTTATTTTAATATATTTATGAGCCCATAATCCAAACAGATTTTAGAACTTTAGGCATAAAACATCTAAATAGTATTAATACTACCAACTTAAATACTATTGGACAAAATTATGGGGTGGCTTGATACAGTGGCCGAGATGATTTTTTTAAATAAAATAATTATAATACTCGATTGTTATCCATATAACTAATAAATTAGCAATTATTAATATACCAAACTAATGTATTTCATTTCATAAATAGTTATAATAATTAGACATAAAAATGTGTCTTCCCCATATCTCATTGGTTACGATAGTTGAAACTATATGTACTATAACGTTTGGGACTTCTTCAATCTGGTGACTCAAAACTTAGTTTAAATTCTTAACTGAGGTCATTAGAGCAGTGTGTCTAGACAGACCGTATAATTATAAGCCAAAATGACAGATTAACGTTGCAAAAACTAGTGATTTATCTAGACATCTTGTAATGTCATTTCGTAATTACATGTTACTTGGGGTTTTTAAGATATATTGTTTTTAAAATTTGATTTTAAAAAAATTTATTGAATTAAATAATAAAAAGTCTTATGTTATCATAAGACTCTTTATTGTTGCGAGTATTTTAAGTTGTAATCCAGTGGCAATACATTTTCGGCAATACGGCAATAGGTCTTCGACTCCGCATAAGATCAATTTATGGACAAGACATAAGAAGATGATCCTATTCCTATCCTATTACTTGAAAAAATATTAAATTACATATGTATTTAATAAAGTTTATGTCTCCATTTAATAAAGTTTATATCTCGAGTTAATAAATTGTAAATCTCAAATTTATATCTTAAGTTAATAAAGTTTAAATCTCATGTAAATAAAGTGTATATCTCAATTTAATAAAGAATGTTGAACTTAACACTAAGTAACCAGTTGTTGAAATGTTGTTTTGAGCAAATTTAATGCTTGTGATAAAAGATTCCAATATCTGAAAAAAAAATTGGTCATTATTATTTAGGTTTTTTAGGTTATATCCAAAACACAACTAAAACCGAGTGATTTTCGAGACGTGAGCTTCAGGAGTTCGACGAGACTTCAAAATATCTGGTAAAGAATTGCACACATAACTTTTGGGTTTTCTCATAGATTTTAACATTGATAAGCATTAGCAATACTTAATAAACACTATTGATGATAGCAAAGATACCAAACTGTATAATGTCAGACATTTTATGTACATATTGAAAAAAATGTCTGGCCGTCAGTTTTAAACTAATAAAATTATTTAATAAATCGACCATTCTTACTTGATAAAATTGAGGTTTTAAAATGTTCTGTAAATTTTTGTTGAGATTACACAGTTCTTTCGTAAAATTGATAATATTTTCCGTTTTTGTACGTTATTTACACACTATGGGCAAGATTCATAAACAAGTTTTAATGCCTGTGTTTAGCTAACACTCCCACTTGTAAAATAATACCATATCATAGATAAGAGAATTCATCTCCACTTAAGCAGACCTCTATTAGTTATATAGTCATCACATATACATATATGATAGTACCCAAACGACGCCGCGATATATCCAAATGATTGTATGAAATCACGAATTTGATCGTCTGATAAGAGATGTTTTAATATAATATTAAAACCGTAATATCCTTGAACAGCCCGATTGAAGATTGGCGGTGAGACTAAAACAATTAAGAATCATTTATAAATGACACATTGACTTTTGATAATAATACAATAAAAAAATTGCCGAAGCTTGAGTATAGATTATACAAGACAGAGAAATTGTTTAAAATAGAGGCAAAGAAAAGTTATATAATTGTCCGAAGCCCTGTAATCAGTAATAACATATTTTTTTACATAAAAAACTACAACCTTTTAAAGACACATATTTCTGTATCTGTTGCATAGTCATTGTTAATCTAATAGGCAAGTAGGTGATCAGCCTGTTCCTAACGCACGCCGTCGACAGTTTGGGTCTGGCTGGTTTCCTCACAATGTTTTCATTCACCGTTCTAGCGAATGTTAAATGTGCACATAGAAATTAAGTTCGACCGACCTCAGAGATAAGAGTCTCACGCTGAAGCCACTAGACCAACGCTGCTTTTTTACATATATTTTCTTAAATATGTTAACTTCTGTATATCTTGTTGATCGTTTAAGACAAGTTCTTAAGCCTTTGATATTTACTAGGCAAAAAAAAAATCAAATTAAAAACCACAATTTTCTTGTCTGTTACGATGAATCTCTTAATAATTTATTAATTTGTACAAACACTTCTTTTCAGTTATTTATGTTAGGCTGGCGCTTTCCTCGCTCAAGGCGTAAGTATCGCAATACAGTGAAGAAGCTGCCATCATAAAAGGAACACTGCCATAGGCATAAACTTTTTAAATGTTTATATAATATTTTATAGTTCTTATTATTATTACCATGTAGGTTATGAAATAAGAATTTCCAAAAGTTAATACTGTATATTTGCTATTGTAGATATGCTTTAAAACATATGAAACAGACAGGCTATTCACTCAAATGTATTTATATTTTTGGAACTGCGCGCGCGTCATTTGTGTACACTAATTGTTTGATGTCCGAATATCAATTGTATCCGGAATTTATTTACAAACATTGCATACCGCTATGACGTGATGGATACGTCACATTCTTGCAAGTCGGTTGCGCGGGCGCAAATCACGCTAATACTTTACCTGAAATTTTCTATTATTAATTCCAGAAATGTGAGCATAGTCGTGTCACTTTACACTAGTAACTAACAGATAATTTTAATTCCATTAAATAATAATACTCGCTGCTAATACTTAGTTCTTATTAAGATATCAAGTAACAGTAAGAAACATTAATTTAAAGATAATAAATCGTTATGATTTAATATATGTAGAATAGTAACTTCTTAGCTATTTTAAAATGTTTACATTCCTTTATTAACCCAAATATTACAATTGATATTAATAATCTAGAGGTGCTATAACCCTTGGTATTTTTTCAAGGTTATCCGCCTTTTGTGCTTCTCGGCGATTTTTTGTGGTGGACATGACGGCTTACTCAAGATGTTTGCCTACACCGCATGAGCTACTTGCTCATACTACTAGCTACTTGATACGCTTAGATAGAAAAATCCATTGCTTACTTATGATTCGAATGCACATCCTTGTGTGCGACTAAGTCAAAACTGTTTAATTAAAACATTATATATTATTATATATATTTCATCATGCAAACTGTCTATCACATCGTCTTTGCACATCGCAAAGACACAATAAAAAACTCAACTTCTCTTATTCTTGAAATTCACAAAATATCTGAAAGCTTGAATACTTTAGTATCTTTTTAAAGAAAAGCCACAGAGCAGATAGAAGTTTATATATGATGCTTCGTGCTACTACTCGGTACTACTACAGTAGGTTACAAGAAGAGTTAGCCTGTAAGATCTAAGTAACTTCAAATGCAAATAAATACAAAGTTTCAAAAACCCCCGATTTCACTCCTTATATAACAAAACATCTGAAAGCGGAGTGCATTGGTAAGTTAAAAAAGAAAAAACACACAGAAATCTTTATATGTTCGCAGAGTGAGTTCACAGTAGCGATATTGTGTATGTTTGTAATATTTAATGTTATATATTTTATTATATTTTAAGGACATTATGTTATTGGCTTAGGACTGTATGGTTAGTGTTTTTGTGAATAAACATATAAATAAAATTTATCTTTCCATTCCAACTACTCTATTGTATTTTTTTTCAAGAGTACTTCCTAAATCTACTATTGCGAGTGGAAAAGCTAGAGGGTCAGACGCGCAAGACCGCGAATATACCAACACTTACTCCTTTTGCATATTCTCCGGCGGCGGTTTAATTTTACACGCAAATAAAACAAGAACATTGATATCTTTAGAGTAACTTGAACACGGTTTATTTGATTTTGTGTTGTTTTAGCAGTTAACTGATTTAAAGTGGTTTGATCTGGCATCATTTGTTATTTGTAAGCATTTTCGCGTATAAACATTTGAAAATTTACACAGAATTACGATGAAGCGTATAAACTTAAGAAATACTGAAGCTAGTAAAATTACGGTTTAATAATGAAACAATTTTCATTATTCACATAAACGGAAATGGTACAGAAATGTCAATATATTTACAAAATACCGAAATTATTTTGTCACCAAATATATTTTTACAAATCCGTGTATTTTGTGCGTTACTTTATAATATAACTATTACACAATACATATTTTGTACTAAATTATTAAGGAAGTGTGGTGTGCGGAACAGACAAATTCACAAATTTCAGAAGATAATAAGGCCGTGTTAGTGGCGTCGCACAAATTGCCGAAGACAGAGAACTCTTCTCTGTCTTCGGCAAGCCTCTGCGCCTGGGTGATGGTAAGAGCGTAATGGCTTTTACTTTATCGGTCCAGCAAGTAGGCCTTGTCTTAATCTGGCCCTCCACTCTGCCAGTCACGATGAGTTTTTCTAAGCTTTCTGGATCTCTGCGTGCTACATGTCCAAAAAACTCAGGATGCGTAGATAACAAGTTGTCGAAAAACATTTTGTTTTTAATTTTAACCGTCTTAGTATGGACGTTTGTTTTCTTAACTGTGTTTCCAGAGCATCGATATTGTCCAAGATTCAGCGCTATAAAGGAAACTCGGAAGTGCCAGAGTCTCAACCAATTTCTTTGTTGTTTTTAAGGAAATATTCCTGTCCTTCCATAAACACAACAGTTTTGTCATTGCTTCTTCATCTGGGTTCTTCTTCAGATTTTGTTTTCGCTTCCTCCTTGACTGCTTATCAGGGGACCGAGGTATACAAACTCGCTCACTACTTCTATATCTTTTAGTGTGAGTTTTCCCGATCTTTCGATTATCATCTCTGGATTTTCTATTTCATAATTATTTACATACCAGTAAGCCTAGCTCATAATTTTTTGATTAAGACCTGCCACATAAAAGCATTTCCAATGCATAATAGGAACAACATGCAAAACTTTCTGTTTTTAAAGTATCCCAGTAGCGACAAAGCAAAGGTGTCGAACCAAACGATATCAAAACATCAACACGATAATCTTATCAATATAGACGTCAATAACATCTGCCAGTAAAGGTGTTTACAATCTATAATAGTCTATCTATTGTTTATCTTTTTAGCTGTTTTGATCCCGTATCGAATTTAATTCGAAATGCATTGTTATTTTTTTGACAGTTGTTTTAACTAGGTGATGGCTCAATTATTGGGGATAACCACAGCTTTAACCGTTAGGGCAATTATTCGTTGCAATAAAAATAATTGGAAAATCTGGAAGTAAAGAAAGCGTATTGTGCAAAATTAGGATTGTTCGTTGTACGAGATTAAAATTCTTAGAACAGATAGTTAAACTTCTCAGGTCTTTCTTCATTATTGCATTTTATATTTCTTTTTTTATATCTCAATAGATGTTATTGGATTGGGATTAGATAGATAGATTGCTATTAGACAATTCCAATTTTGGTATAGCCTAATGTATATTGAACTATTTGAAGTTACGTTAATAAAACTAACAATTCAGGAGCAGTTGCCGTAAAAAATTTAAATGATAATTCCCTTGTTTTTAAAGTCATGCCAACGGTTAAGCGCATACTTATTTAATACATTACATAGTATCTACAAGCCAGTACAAGAAACTATAAACTGTACAAGTTTTTAATGCAACAAAGAATCCATAACATTCTTCAAGTAATATCTATCAATATCCGGCAAAGATTGCACGTAACCTAGCGACTACGGCAGCAAATTCACACCATAAATGTACACAGAAAATTGTACTTTCAAAACAGTGCTACAAGTGCCAATTTTCCCTGACGAAATCAAGATTGTGTTACACTGACTGTGCAGATAATTGTACTGGGACTGTTACCTGCATACTTTCGCTTGCCTAGATCGTACAAAAATGCTTATGGGCTATTGTTTAACTTGCAAATAGATTACATAATATTATTTGTTAAATGGAATCGATGACGCTCATTTACCAATATTATTCAAATTAGGTTTGGACAAACTGTGGTGGGGACAAACTATTTTGGTATTTGCATGCTTATTTTGAAGCTCTACCAAAAATTTTACAAAATATTTAGCAAAAGTATGCAAAAGTATATTTTATGATGCTTTTAGGCACTCTATTTAATCTTTTTACAGCGAAAACCAAATTCAACCAAAAACCGAATTAAATAGGCCTTAAATTAATTAAGTACTAGACGCATTTAGTTTTTATGAATAAAGCAAGGTTCTGAAGAAAAAACGATGGTAAAAACGTCCCTAAAACATCGCTAATGATTTCCCTGATGGACTTAACACAGATAACAACAAGTTTGGCACCAGTCTTCTTGAATGAATATTCTTAGTGAGCCGTTTGACTTGGGGACCGTTCCCATAAGGCACATAGTTAGTGCAACCACCAGCCATAACGCTCTCGTAGGAAGTCGGCGTTTATCTTGCGATACACACGAGTAATACGGACGTATAACTAAGCAAACATAAGAAGTGACATATGAAATTGAGCTGGTTTTATTAGATAATAAAAAGATGGCGTATAATAAGTTAATCGAACCAGCCACGATAATTCTTGTCTAACTTTCTTGTTAGCCTATAGTCGTGTTGTAGCGGTCGAGTCACCGAACCAAACAAACAAACTTCTAGTTGATATTGGCTTTTCCGATATTAAAATATAAAATAAATACGTCATAGCAACACAATATATTACTAATGACACTAAACATAATTAAAAGTCATTTATAATCGTGCAAGTCTTGTCAACACTATTGAAATCGACAGATTAATTCACGGATAATGTGCAAAATATTACCTTGAAGAATTAATTATATGTATATTACAAGGCGCTGTGAGAAATATTCGACAGACGTACATATTCCTTGAATTTAAATTTCTAATAATGGTAAATAGATAATTAGGAAATTTTGTGTACGTATTTTCAAATTATACTGGCTGAACACTGTACATTTTGCATAGGTTTAAATGTATTAACGTATGTATTTAACTGTAATTGTCAGTTTGATGGATATAATTTATAGTATATACTAGCTGTGCTCTGCGGTTCCTCTCGCATTAATTCAGTCGAAGCACAATGGTCTATAGCCTCTTTTCTCGGGAAATATACTTTTAAATGCAAAAAAAATAGTTTTTTGTTAGACATATAGTGATGTCTTCTACAAAACATTAGCGCGATTTAGACATTTTAAAGGACTTTTTCACACTATCGTAATTTCATACATTATTTATTATTTTGAAAATATCTTTAGCCTATGTTCAAAGGATAAGGTGAAATAATTTTTCAAACCAGTCCTGTAGTTTTAGAGCCCACTCAATGCATACATACAAATAAACAATCAAAGCTTTCCTTTTATATAATTAGCGTATAGTTAGATACGGAGACTATGGCACGTTAACATTATTAACGTTGTATGTTCTAGATAAGATAAAAATCAACGGCACAAATGTGTGTCATATGACTTAATTTTATGAGAATCCACCAAGATCTACTGAGCATATGAAAATGTTATGCTAATATTAACCTTTGTTATATGGACTGGATGTTAACATGCATGTTACATCTTTATCAGATGATCTAAGATTAAAACGTTAAAATAATGCAAAACGCATTGCCAAATAAAGTCTGGTCATAGATATTTGAGTCTAGCATTTACGTCATAGATTTAAGATATTGCTCATTAACAATATTACAATATTCACGTACAAGAAAACATAATCTAATGAGTTATAAATTAGGTTGGCTTATGAATGATTGAGTGTATAACACTAGTAATAAAAATAAAACAGTAGAAAAGTACTAAAGAAGCAGAAGACTAACTAGATAGAAGAATAGTCACAAATTTTAAAAAATTAAGATCAGATATGTGACGGTATTTTCAAATACTATAATTTTGTTCTGCGCAAACAGAATCGCATCGCCTAGAACGCCTGCAAAATATCTAGATGTACCATATAGAATAAATACGTTTGGTATGGAAATCTAGTGTAGTAGGTAAATGTATCTTATTCGTAAGAAAAATTCAATTGATACGATTTTATTAATTTTAGATAAAGTTTATCAAAAATAAGAGTAGCACATGGACCAAATTTATTAGAAAATATTCAAGAGTTGGAGTATGATACATATTTTTTTACCTTTTGTTGGAAGAGTGTGTATTGTGGAAGAAACTAATATAAATACAGATTAGTTTACCTTGACTAGTATAAATTGTTCATCTTAAAGTTTAATTATGCGTTATGTGCATTTCTCTAAAATATACGTCCGAAAAACTCGTGTCTCTGTTGGTTACGGCTGGCGCCTCGATGCACGCTCGAGGAAGCTCAGCGTCGTTACCGTCTGCGCTAGAGTTTAGAAAAACTTGTTACAATTAGTACTGAGCAAGAGGTATTCTTACCCCTTTATCCCTTTACAATGTACACAATGCAATAAGATTTAAACAACACTATTTGCCTCTTGGTTTTGATGAAATAAATTCAATACTATTAATCATATTAATAATTCCTATAGGATTGTGAGAAGTACAAAGATAGATTACATATCAAGGATGTATGTATTGTTTTCATAGTCTCCGATTAGATTTCTTCTCTCTAGAAAAGACCCTGAACTATTGTTAAGGGAGTGAAACGGCATTCGATCTAGATTGTCTACTCGTCAACAACCAAACTAAAATCCTAGTTTCTGTAATAAAAATATGAACAGTAACTAATAAGATAATTGATGGTTGTATACGACACGTAAGTTCAAGTGAGCAAAAAACACAATGTAGATATTGTAAAGGTGCGTTGTAACGGGACGATGGTGACCTCGCCCATGAACAAGTAACTTAGACATTATCGGCGCGTGCGCACCACGTGTTTATTAGGGATGGGTGCACTCCTTAAATCGATTTGAAAAAATGGCCTCCATTTGACTTTTTATGTCTGGTCTATTGGTTTATTCTGTAATTTACGGCTTGGTGTAATAACTACCCATATACCTTTAAAAGTCCATAAGCATACTTTAATAAAAATATTTTTTTTACTAATGTACACACGTAAGAAGTGAAACCTCTTTATGACCTTATTTTTGGAAAAATTATCTACTCTATTCAACTTTACAGAAATTGTTTAAATAAGATAAAGTTTAACAAAAGGCTTTTATTGTCATACACAATTATTTAATTTTACCTTATTACTACTAAGATTATTACGAAATTTCATAATTTGTAATAAAATTATTACTATCATTGTTATTCTTATTATATATTTTTGTTATTAAAGGCTTTGAATATCTTCAAATCAACTGTGGTAGGGAAAAGAAAAAGATGGCGCGTAACGGAAAAATGTGCCGCGTTACGGAATAATGTGACGGTAACGGAATATTTACAACGCCGATAACGAAGTTTCACTTCAAAAATCTAAAGATTTTCCAATAGAAATCTCTGGCTATTTGTAGCCTAGAGTAATCTAGTAAAGGGGGAAAGTTTTGTTGTTTAAAAACTGATTACAAATTTGTTATGGTTAAAGCATACATTACGATATGATTTTCTCCTAATTATTCTAATGCAGCTGGTGCTTTTAAACTCTTAAACATTGCTTTAAATAACAATAGGAACGGGAAAAACAGCACAGTGGGGTACGAATTGTCAACAATTATAAGTAAATGGCACTTTTGTTTTAAATGTGTCAGAAGGTTTCGCGTGGTATAAATCGAAAAAATTGTTGAAGTTGTATAGATTTTTTAATATTGTTTCATTAGGTTACTTACATATTTTAAATTGTTTCACTGTTGCCTTCACTAGATTCAGTTCAACTCAACTCCTGCGAATTTGATGATTCTGGGCAATGCCTGTACGATAGTATCAACTGGAAGGATACAAGAGGCAGATGATGGAGAGACAGACTTGACTGGAGAAGGTCTTCACCGGTTGCATTTGCTACTTATTTTAATTAATCATTACAATTTTTTTTACTCTTTAGTAATAATTGAAAACTTTCTTAAACAATGTTAGAAAGAAGGCGTATTTTTTTATAGTTTGTAATACTCCTTGACAAGAAGTTCTTTGTTATTTTAGTATAATTATACATATAGTGTATAATATAATTCAACACTTTTATTTACTTTCTAGTGTCTCAAGGGTGAAAGGACGGTTTCGGCAAAGGTAGAGAATCAGCTGTTTTAATTTAAAGTAAAGATTAGCTAATGCATATGAAAATCACGTCAACCCATGTCGATATTATCTTGGCACATAGAAAAAACTAGAAGATAGTACATCACTATTGTCGATGGGCAGGGGCCAGCTTAACCTTGGATGCGCCGCAGCTGCGTCAATGATCACCTGCCGCCGCCATATTACTCTAAGTTATGCCGCGAAACATACAAACACTTTTGGAACTGTTGCAATGTCAGATTTAGAAAATATTCATTTAATGCGTTAAATTAATTAAAACTGATTTTCGGGGAAACAAGTTTGATAATAACATGACAAATTATCAGTAAAACCAACTTAATAAGAGACAACCACTCCCTAAATGGGGTAAACATCTCAATATAATAAATTCAATTTGTACTACGATACTAAAATTATATCCTAATAAGTTATTGTCACATATACACGGTTATATACGAAAAGACAAAATAAAACATTTACTATTGAATTCTTCAAACCAATCCATCAATTCCTCTTTCATTAAAGAATCGAATATCGAATAAAATATATAAAAATTATACGCTTAAGGCTTAATAACCTCATGACCATTGTAATTATGGAAATATGATCTACTATGGGATCACAAAAACATACGAAAGTTAAAAAGTGCAATTTCCTTATATGTGAAAGTGGTTTTGAGACAATTAAGTAATTAATTAAGTTAATTACGTATTAAAAACATTATTCTTTCAACACTGTTGGTGCTATTTTTACTTAATCTCGATGTTGGGAAGGTTCAAGAATTCACTTAATTTTATACAGTTTATTGGTCAATTATTTATATATAAAATGATTATAAATTATGAGGCAAAATCTATTTTAATTTATTATGAAATAAATAAAAAATATGCCGTTTAGTAGTTAAAATAAGCAAGAAAATAATAGTGCAAAACACGATCTTTATAATTTAAAATTACATGTCAACAACTTTATATTAAGCAGTGGTTTAATATAATAGTAATCTAATGCAGTATTTTATGTAATTATGATTAGCTTAGTGCTTATGTCATGTTGACAGCACCTGCCATTCACGCTTTTTGACTGGCAAGGTGAATTTGACTCCAAGTAAGAACTTGGTTGGAGTTCTTAATTTAAATTAAATAAATATTGTTAATTTATTTTTAAATTGCTTCTCGGTACAGCTTTGCTCTAATAATAATAAGGATTTAGCCTCTGTAAAAGGCCCAGGGCAAAAATGACGGTGACCGTGTAGGGCATTTTCTGACCAACGACATGTATGCTTATCTGCTTTAGCGGATTGTCCATTAACCTTAGTCCTCTTAGAGGCGGAACACAATTTCAACTTCGGAAAAAGAGCTGAGAAAACCACAACTATGTATAGTTATCTCCAATTATCTACCATATACAGAGATCAGCTCCAATTTTATTTTAGATTTTATTGGGAGCCATTTTGACATTTCTTTCTGTCGCAATAATTACTACATCGCTAGAACTTAATTTACATACATTTACATTACGGTCATAAAATATACTGATTTATAGTACTGTAAAAAAGTACATTTTTCAAGGTGTAAATATTTTTTTAGGCGCAAAGATCAAATAAGATTTATGCTCTAGGTCACACCGCAAACATTCGTTTATTAAGTTGCCAAATCCCAAATAATATCCATACACCTTTTTGGTTAAATTCGTAAACTAAATATCAGTGAAAAAGTACACCCCGGTACAAATCGATTTGAAACATTTTATAGTAAACTATAATAAAAAGTTAAACGTCTGTATTAGAACCCGCATTATGGTGTGAATATCTCTCCGGTGGTCTATAGTGGTCCATTAAACAGCGGGAACTGAACAGTACATCACAAAAACAGTATCGATTGATTAAAATTTGTTATGTTAATCTAATATTACATTATTATAATGTTTTATCCGTTATACGTCCTGCATTCAATTTCCCGTTTATTCATTTGGAATCGAATATAGACAAATAGAATATAGACTTATTTTGTTTATAATAGGCACCACGACCACACAACGCAAGGAATTTTTATTCTAAAACGTGAATGCTGTACTGCGCCTATTATTAAGCTAACTATAACTACGGGTTGTATTATAATTAATTTTCTTCTAGGAATTTGAACAAGGGAACTAAATTTCAGATCCTTTATCCATAGAAACATAGAATTCATTCGTTAGGTAATAAGTATAAAGGAAAACAGACCTGCCACGTTTTTTAGATACAATATCAATTAAATATTAATTTTAATGTTAAATAGGCTTTTATATTACTAGGTTCACGTACACTATGTGTACCCGTTCTTAATCACTAGGTTTTGGTCACATAGATGGCAATGCGTAAGCGTTCTGGCAGTGTGAGTGTCCATGGGAAGAGTTATCACATCAGGTGAGCCACCTGCCCTGCCCTGCGCCATTATAAAATAAAGAAGTAAATCAATGGTGATACAACCTTTTTAGGTCTTGGCCTCAGATTTCTGTATCTGTTTCATGTTCATTTGTTAATTCTAATAGGCAAGTAGGTGATCAGCCTTCTGTGCCTGATGCCGTCGACTTTTTGGGTCTAAGGCGGTTTTCCTGACGATTTTTTCCTTCACTGTCAAATGCGCACATAAGAAAGAAAGACCATTGCTGCACTGCCGGGGATGAACGGGAAGTCGCATGCTGAAGCCACTTGGCTAACACTGCTCCATTACATTGTAATAAATACCTATAAAACACTTTTTTTTAAAATTAAATAAACACAAAGATATTTTAAAAATATCTCTAATAAAGAAATTAATGCAATCGATATTTACAGTTTCATTTACGATATTTCAAATATCGGTAAGGACGAAACCGTTATAGGCTTCTTGACTTACGAAGCAGAAAAGGGTTATTTTTTTTATAGTCGAGAAACTTTAATAGACCTTGGGAGCAGATGTCAAGGGATTTTCAAGAAATAATGATTTCTTACGGATTTTTAAGGGACTGTTTGTTTGCTTCTGGTGCGTATTGTAATGCAACAATGGTCTTAATACGCTTTTTAGAGATCACGTTCAAGGCAGATGGCAATTCTTTATACTTCTATTTCTTCTATACTTATCGCATAATTATATACATACTTTATATATTTAAAGTGTTTTTTAATTAATTAATTCCTATATAAAAGACAAATGTTCAAGTTAAATAATAATAATACCATTCAAAATACAAATTTTACGCCCAGTGGTAAAGATAGCAAGTAGTAGCAATCCAGAAAGAAAATATACACTTAATTAAATATAAACGCTAATTATCACAATGTATACCAATTACCAACCCGTGTTCGTGCTTATCGTAAGGAAATTTAAAGACAAATTTATAATTTTAATAAATAATGAAATGGTACCCCCTTTAGTACATTACCGCAGGACCTTCATATTTTAGGCTCATTATATAGCAGAAAAAATTAAATACAGACAATTAAAACCGTTTCGAATGCCGAGAAATAAAAGAACTTAATATTAGTTTTTACATAACGATAATTACATAATAATAAAATAGTCAACGTTTGTTGACTATTTTATTATTATGTTAATTAAAAGTCGAATGAAACGGATATTAAAGTATCTTCAATATATAATTATTATATTAATCGATAGTGTCAGGTATCCCACAGTAGTTCCCGTTAGGAACATATCCCACCTGTACGAGGTACTTTAACCTAACGGTACAATATTAATCAAAGGATTACCGAGGTTTAAATTGACAATATTCACATCTAACTCACACAAATAATGTTTGGGCCGGTTAGATGTGAATTTTGAAAGGGTCACAAATCAGTTATCAATTTTTAATAAACCTATATTCAGCAATCGTGGTCAGCAAGAGAAGCTCTAGTAATAAGTGGCGATCACAAAATATCAGGTAAATAAATTCCTGAAACCGTTTTTCCCGCTTCAGGAATCTAAACATCGATTGAGGAGCCTCGGTACGAAAACCGTCGATTGTTCTACCTGTATCAGTGTTTATATACGACAGCAGTACAGCGTAGGCTTCTATGACTGACTGTAATAATCATTTTGATTACTCAATCTATGCCTTACACAATTTAATTGATATCGTAATTTAATTATCTTGTATTGATTCACAAATATATATACAAAACTTTAAAAGAAGTAACTTTTGAATGCCTTAACTTGAATCGAAGACGGCAGCTGCTATACAATACTTTTTATGCTGCGTCCTGTTCAATCAATTATCTTATTAATTAGTCCTACAGTTATGTGAGGTATTGAATGAAATTCCTTCGCGAAAGACAGACGTGTGGGAGGCTTAGTACTTTCACCATTCTGCGTATTGAGTCTGTGACTACAAGTTACAAAATTCGGCAACTAGACGAAAATTCTATATCTTTAGTTTGAGGATTATTTGTATGCGATTTCTATGTTTTAAATTACACTTACGTTAATGAGATACAATTATAAATTTCGAAATTTTGTTTGTTTACGTATAGTAAGTCACGTACTTAAATGGTTTAACTTTCCAATAATTTATTTAAATTAAGAATTATAAATTTGTCCCAGCCTTTCGTTACGATAAGCACGGACACGGTTCGGTGTATATTGTGATAATTGGCGTTGAAATGAAATAAAGTATTTTCTTTGTTGATTGCTACTACTATATATTTACCCAATGGCACGTAAAATGTATATTTAATGTTAAAACAGTTCGGCGTAATAAGCTGATATTAAATATTCACAGCTAACCATTAATTGATTCTTAGAAGACAACAAATTATTTGAATCTAAAATTTCACTGCGAAGTCAGTTAGAAAATATTCATTAAATATTACTAAACTAAACTTTTAACATTATGTCTTATAATTTATTGAATTCAATTGAATAGCAAAAACTGGGTGTTCACGATACGTCTATAAATCTATATTGAAACCTATCTCACAGGTTTCCTTATAAATCTAATGTTACATTAAAATATATCATTCTAGTAGAATATATATTAATTGATTAAAATTCCTATATAATAATACTGTATGTATATATACCATTTCGGTTGGTTTAAAATCGATTAAAACTTTAAGTTATATAGATTACTTTTACGGTATAAAAATGATTTTTAAATTATTCTTGGGTAATATTAAAGAAAAAATATAATACTGGGTAATAATAATTGCGACGTAGCATTGCCTAACCAAATGAGGTAAGCATTGAGTTTACATTTTATATATTTTAATGAAATATATTAACCATTTTTATAGTTTATGTATAAACAAGCTTGGCCCATGGGTGGTCTCACACGTGTGACAAGTGATCACTTCCGCTCGTCTTTTGGCGTATCGAGAGCTGATCGGTTTTCAAAACATGTCCGTTTAATTAAAGAACTCTGTGTTACATTTTGTTAACATAGCGGAAGCTGGGGCGAAAGGCTTCACATGTGAATGTGTAAATAGTATAAACAAAGTCACTTTTCAGTATCAAAACGCTTAATATTATTACCTGCTTTAGTTATTTAGGTATCGTAAATGTAATGTAATTTGAATAGTTTTCGTATATAATATACAAGCTTTCCTTAACGATTTTGTGATATATATTATATCATCTAATAAGCTTAACAAAAATTCATATTGCAAGAACAGCCTGCTGTTCCGGGCGGAAATTAGTGTAATCTTAAGAAAATTAATACTTTCTGCATGGCATAAACCACATGTAACGGCAGCTGCGTAGATCAAAACTATTCCAAATCTCTATACAAATCGTGTTTTTTCATAGACAACTTGTGCCCGTATGCGATTTTTTTCAACGAAGCACGTGCTACGTTTTTGTGCGACTTCCTTGTGCCGGTGTCTTACATCTGTCGCAAGCTGTGGACGTACCATAGGACGGAGAAATTTCAAATTTCGAATCTACCTACAATGAACACTGCACCGCTGTTGCATACAACTTGTTCGTATAATAAATGATGCTGGTCTTTGATACCTGCTATAAGCATCTGCGATGTCTTATGTTACAAACAAAAATAGACAAGAACTGCAGCCGTCTTCGCAAATGTATTGCTTTAAGTGTTTTTAAAAATAGTAATTGCTTAAACACGGTAAAGTGTGTTTTTATGCGCTTCTGTGCTTTATTTTCCGATATCTTTTTGTATCTTAATTGCTACTTTTTGTGCGATTCGTAAAACAGGTTTGATAAGATTTAAGTACCTTTGTTTTTAGATTAGATTTGTTTTATTTTTGTTGTAGTTCACTCACACTCTTCAAAGTCAAAACATAATTAGGCAGAGTTTTGAGAAATATTAGCGGTTTAATTCTTATAAACTTATTACAACCATTATTTGGTTTTGTTATGATGGTAAGCTTCCATATTTCTATGTGGTATATTAGAGTAATACAAAACAGGACCTATTATCTATATTCTATAGCTTTTATCAGGTAATATTTTCAATTGCATCAACCGCGGATCTAACAAATCACAATGCATCATCGAGACCGCAAGATCTTGGGTCAAATAGATCAATAGATCATTTCAATAAGATCTACCCATTGTTGCGGCTTTTTGATTATTGTGTAAAATTCGTATCGATTTTATACAAAAACTACTTATACATATGATATTCCTTTTATGAATATCCAAAAGAATGTAGAAGCTGTCTTTCAAAGAATTATATAAACACGCTTATTAATTTACCTTACGAAAAAAAATATACTTGTAAGTCTTCGATCCTCTTATATTCAATTCAAGTCTTGTAATATCTAACATTAAACCAGTTAGAAAAGGATAAAATAAACTCATTCGAATTTTAAAAATTCGTCTTTATTACCGTAACTGATCGGTCAATGAAATAACGTTGCGTGTGAGTTATTGTAAAGGCGACAAATAGATTTTAAATTTAACCGTTCTAGATCAATTAATCTCAATAATCACCAGCTTGCACGCAATAAAATAATATATTGGGTTTTAACACTTAACTGTAACCTGTGCGGTATTGTGAAAGATTGTCTCTGAGACAAAAACATTGCGTTATGGTATTTTACCATAATGCTGTAATTGCCTATATATAAACTTGCTTGTAGCAACTAAAGTAATATTGTTAGTAGAAAACAGACATATTATTTACGTATATTATTTATTATTCGACATATATTATATGGTAGTTGTTTAGAGTTCAATTTACTTGTTTAATGATAGGTCTAAAATCATGAACTCACGAAATCTGTGTGGGATGAATTTGTAAAAACCCGGAGTTTTGGCTTTTCAAAACTAGAAATTTAGGTCCCAACAGAGAAACGGTTACGTTCTGCAATACTTCAATTCACTACCCCAAATATAAAATCTTAATCCATATACTCGCGTCTTACCAACCCTTGTCAAAAACTTCGCTGCGTGTGACAAAAGGTAGCGTAAAGAGTCGTAACGGGAGTTATATATCATATCAATTTGCATTCTTAAGCGCATCAAAGTTCAGTACAAAAGGTATCACCAGGTGACAGTAGGTCCTTGAAGATCCCTTTACGATGCACACAAAGCAAGGTCGTATTTTATACGCCATTAATATGCTATTACGGAATATTTGACAATAGGAATATTTATCGTCCCGTATTTATGTTGTACCGGTTCGAAGTCTGTGTTTAACTAGGTGTTGGCATTAGTGCGAATAGCAACCTACAGCAATAATTAAGAGAATCGTTTAAGCAACTTAAAATGGAAATAATTCGCTTATCTTGTCTTATTATGGAAATCATTCTGTGTTTATAGCCTGTTTAAGCTCACACGAATATATAGAAATATAAATTAGAAATAGTATCTATTTGGACAGAAATACAATTTATAAATATATAATTCTTCCATCACATTTTGTAATTTTAATATTCTTTCCACTCACAAAACTTACGTAAAACTAAATGTTTTATATCAAACATTAAAGAACACATATGTTTAAATAATTAACCTGCATTTTTGATTTACGACTTTGGACTATAAATAAAAAAAAATATTACCGATACATTTATAATATTATTTTTATTTTTAAGTTACCTACTCGATATAGTAGCAATAAAACTATTTACTGTTTTTAAATGATTTTTTCCTATATTTTATTGTTTTAATTAAGTCTTGTAATAGAATGTCAAGAGTGACATACGTTTATGAGGTGTTTTAGCTGTAATTGGTAAAAAGGTGGTATGTTTATGTTACTGGTAAAAATTCTAATAAATATATCTTTAAAACAACTGAAAACTCGGCAATAATTTTCTTATGTAACATTTTTTTTTTTCATAATTCCAGTAGCACCCTTTAGGCGTCGGATATCTGTATCTATTTCGTGAATTGTAAAATGGCAAGTAGCCTGCTGTGGCAGTTCCTTCATCGTACTAAGGAGTATTAAATGCGCGAGTATTAACTTAACTAAGAAAAAATCAATAATGATGTGATTCCATGACATGAACTCAAGGTTAAGAGGCACCCAGCCACTAGGCCAACACTGCTATTTTAACAGACTAATTTAATTTCTAGATAATTCAAAATTAGTATTTGTTGACTAATAACATTATTACAACACATACATGTGACAGATCATACAAATAAGAACGTATCTTTAACAGGGCTTATTCATTTTTAGAATAAGTTTGCTTTTTGAATGAAAATGAAACTAAGTAACATTGTGTCTATAATAAAAAATGGTTAAATTAAATACAGTTTTAATGTCAATATTTTAATAACTTAATTTCAATCTAGAAAACATCATTTTTCCCCGGATATGAGTCATACCGTTAGAGTATAAATCAACTTAATTGCAAGTAAAGCAAGACCTAAGCCTTATAGGAAAGACAAAAAGGGATAATGATAAAAGCCTTTTTTCATAACAAAATTCTCTAATTTAAGTAAAATAAATATTACGCAGGTTTTTCGCTTTTACTGTAACACTGTAGCCTTAATTTACGACTTGTACAGTAAGTTAAAATTCAATTTAGCTTTTTTCAAACGCCTCAGCATTGCATTATGTTGTGCGTATGCAAAATACTAACAATAAAATAAGAATTATGTTGCATTTACAGTGGTCCGGTACAAGACTTTGAGTGTATTTTAATGTATATATTGCATTTTACACGGGAATTTAACGCATGTGTACATTAAAATTGTAATTAGAATATAATTCAACCTTTCAAAGGCTTTAATGGAAATAACCGCGTATTTGTATTCAGAAAATAATTCGCGCCAAAACGTAGCGACGCGCAGTCATAGAGCATTCTTATCACGTTCGAATTTCGAAATTATATTTGTTTTTCTGTTTTTGGTTTTAGAACATGTTTAAGTACTTGTTAAATTTTAATGTCGAATGCATACTTATAAAAAAAATATTTATATTCAATACTTAAGTGGGTAGAATGATATAGATTTATCTAGAGAAACCCTTCACTCACAAGTGTACCTTATTCAATGTTAGAAGAATTTACTAAAAAATATTTTGATTTAATACATAGTTAAAAATATATTTTCATTTTTAGCTTTACTTCACAATATAACTAACTACTACACTAACTAACACAAAAATGTACATTCAGGTACAATTATTTATTCTATCCACAAGACGTCTATAGAAACGTCACATTTATTGTCCTTCTGTCATCAACAATCATAATAATTTTCAGTTCATTCATTTTTTTATAGACCACGTGGTATCGAAGCGTCTTTGAAGCTTTCCCACGATCTTGTGCAAATATACAATGCAACCTTTTTTAAAAAAATCGCAAATCTGACCCGAACACGTGTGCAACCTTGGGAATCAGCTGACTGATAATTTTAGGTGGTGCCAAATAGAGCTTTATCTCTTTGCAATAAAAGCTATTTTGTATACAAAGAGACGAAGGCTCGACGGCTAAAGAAAAAAGTCCACATCACAGTAAGATTTGCAACTTCTATATATCGTTTTTATGTTACAATATCTTATACCTTTATCATTATATATAAAAGTACAAGCTTTTATTTTGCTCTGTGGCTTATGAATGTTAATACAATATTTTTGGGTAAACAGACGAAGAAATGTGTTTTTCCATACATTATCAAATATTAATTATGCACTGACGACAATAAATGCGAAAGTATTTCGTTCAAGAAATGATATTCGAATCGATATTATCGCTTTAATATTAATTTATTGAAAGATATTATATGTCAACCTATTATATACCTCCATATATGTGTATTACCTTTGGTTTGAACCGCCGTGTGGGTGTCGAACTAATGGCTATTAAAAAAAAATGTTGAGCTGCCATTATATTTTTGTTAATTATAAAATCACATGTTGCAATAATTAAGCCTTAAATATTTAATTTTAATTAACTTTAGACTTTAATTATAATTTTAATGAGCTTATTTCTAAGCTAACCTAGTATTCTGTACCTACTAAGAAATATAATAGATTCAAATGTGTATATTAAAATACGTACGTGGGTAACACTGAAAATGTTTAGAACTGGCCGGTTAGAAACATTGCTAATGAAAACTTTTTTGAATTTCAATTTTAGATCTCTTTGGTATCCTAATGTAGTATATGCATTCACTTGTCATTTGTTTTTGTGAATTGGCGACAAATCTAAAACTCATGTTACACGTGAAAATGAACCTAACGCGAGAAAATTTTCGGTCAATGATTTATAATGACTTCTGTTGTAGGCTTACTCAAGAACAAAGCTATGATAGACTGCGATTATCATTTCTTAATGAAGCCCCATCTCGTGCCACTATTTAAAATTGGTTTGACGAGTTTAAGCGTGGACGTAGCAATCTCAATGATGATCCGCGTGAGGGACGTCCTTTAACAGAAAGACTACTGAAGATAACATGAGTGCTGTGCGACGCATGATAAAGGAAGATAAGAGAGTGATCTATCAGCAGAGACGGGCAAGTCTAGTCATTGATATAAGTTAAGTTCAAAAAATATTACACGAACATTGAGGGGTCAGGAAGCTTTGTACCAGATGGATTCCCCACCGACTAGTGTCGCCAAATGTTAGATAAGTACAACAGCGGTGACTCAAATGCTGTATTTGACATCGTCACAGGTGATGAAAGCTATATATTGCTACGAACCCGAAACCAAAAGACAATAAGCTCAGTGGGTGTTTTCTTTCGAGGATCGGCCATCTAAGGTAAAGAAGGGAAGAAGTCAATGAAAAAAGATGATTGCCTCACTTTTTGGTCGGAAAGGTCATTTCACGACAGTTGTGCTAGAAGATGGAAGGACAGTTACTGCAGACTGGTATGTCAATCACTGTTTGTCTGTTGTCTTGGAAAAAATCACAACGACAGCAGCGCCCTTGAAGCAGGATCTTACTTCACCACGACAATGCTTCAACGCAATTCCCAAAACGGACTGTTGAATATTTGACTATGGCAGGTGTCGAGATAATGAGTCATCCGCCATACAGTCGTGACCTGGCGCCCTGCGACTTTCATTTATACCCAAGAATTACAGAGAAAATGCGAGGTATTCGCTTTACAAGTCCTGAAGGTGAGGTGAAAGCATACGAAAATGCCACAGAAGAGACTCGTAAGGAAGAATGTGCCCACTGCTTTTCTCAGTGGTTCCATCGAATGCGACGATGTGTAGAGTGGAACGGAAATGACTTCGAAAAACAATAAAAGTATTGGCAACTTTCTACGTTAAGCCGTTTTCTAAACATTTTTAGTGTTACCTAGGTATTAAGGAAAAAAATATTTAAATTATTAATTATTTTAGCGTAGGCTTACAAAGACCGTCACGTTTCGATTCGAATTGATATGTCAGCATAGTCACGGGATCACAATTTAAAATTAAATTTTACTAAACAGAATCTCTTCTCTTCTTTTTGGATCTTCACTTCAGATCGTAAAAAGAAGATAATAAATCTTGCTGATAGGTAATCAGTGCCATCCCTAGTCGAGTATGTCCAAGTGCGTAATGAGATCTGAAATTTCGTATGCATTTGAATAACATAAGATATTGCCATCTAGTCGCCTAATTTGAAATATGCCAAACTTATAGTAGTTAATTAAAAATTGAGTTCACCGTGAATGGACAGTTAATGTCCTAGACTAGGCGCACCTTCCTTTAAATAATTATTTAATTAGTTATCGACTATTATAGATAAGTAAATTGATGACTCTGAATATGTGAAACTTTACATCAGTGAGATTATTTATCAGAATAGTTGTCGCCTGATATTAATAAAACGAGAAACCATTTAGACAAAATTTTATCTTGCACCTTTTTACTTAATAATTAATTTTATACGATGTCTCCTCAATATCTTATCAAGAAAAGGACACACATACAAATTTACATATAACCAGAAAGGGATAAAAAACTGGATCGATTTGAGTGCAGCTGCCGCATTCAGGTAGCAAGGTTTCTAAGTCCTTTCAAAGTTCTTGAAGCTAACACTACCTTAAGATATTTGTAAGAATATAAAAACTCCTTTAAAATTTACAAAAGAGGCTTCTAGTTCAATCAAATGCCAACAGAGATAAACGAAGTAAATTCCTAATATAAAGGTTTTAAAAACGGAAAAGAGAACTCATTAGAGAAGTTACGTCTTTAGAAGATTTTTAAAGCAACTTTTTGCACGTGTTTAAAATTTAAAAAAACCAGGAAATAAAGATCATATGACAATATGATCTTTATTCACACACATTCACTTCCGAAATTAAAATTAAGTTTTCTCTATGAATAAAATACATACAAACTCTATCGACAGAATAAGTAAGACAGTTCTTTCATACGAAACACAAAATTAAACGATTAAACGTCGTTACAAGATGGGAATAACCGTCTCTCAATTCACCTACACAATAATAATAATTATGATCAATATGTATAAATCAAAAAGTCCTGTCCTACAAGTCATATTCCATATCGGGGCATTGTGCGGAAGTTCGAAATTCAAACAACCTCGACCAATCATAGCGAAACAGCTGCTCCGGCGCGTGCTTCGATACATTGCAGATACATGTGTGCGTTTCCTTAAAGATTTTTTTACGTTCGAATACGTCTATTTCGTAGTGTGTGTGTTTCTTAGGAGATTTGGCAGATGGCACGTGCTTGATGTTTCTTTTCGTACATCTGTCGATCCTACAAGTTTTTTCCTAGATTTTTTCAAAGAAATCTTAGATTTTTTCAATGTTTCTCTATACAGCATATGTCATTTTAGATGCAAATATGACGCTGAAGAAGTTTTAGAATCCCACATGGCGTTGGAAAAAATTAAATCGCTTACCACAAGTGGACCTGATTGGCTTACCATCTGCATCTGTATCTCCGCTTAAAGGTAATTTACATAACCACGCTATATATTTTAAGGCTTCATATTTTATTACCAAATTTAATAGAATATACTCTGACATCCCCATTATCAAAACATTAAAGTTATTGTATTACGTTTTATATTTCTTACATTATGACTATGAAAAATATATTTAACAGCCTTTATCATTTATTAATAGACCAGGATAAACACCAGGTTATTAATAGACTTAAATCTAATTGTCTACTAAAAATGACATTATTTAAAAAAAATAAACAAACTTATAAAGTATTGGAAAAGTGAGATATTTCATCGATTTTGTCACTATTTCAAAACATTACATAAAAAAAACGTGCAATAACTGTTTTAAAACGAAAAAAATAAGGATACAAACCGCATGCAAAATATTTGGGTGCAACTCGCCCTTCGAAGTGAAATACGACACCAAGGTCAGCACGCACCTTCAACAAGTACGAGGTGGAGCGCCGGAAGCGCTACAAAAACGTCCCAATCTCAGCTTCCGTCGGTTCCGGAAGCGCCTGCTCTTGAGGAAGTGGAAAAAATACGCGAATCCCGCAGGTACTGTGGGAGAATTTAGCGATTAGGTTATGTAATGGAAGATCTTTTCATTTGATTTTTGTTCGCTTTTGATTGTTTAGTCACTCACTAATTTGTGGACACCTGCAAGTCAAACTTGTATTGGGGACGGCTAAACATAGTTTATAGTATGTACTTTGTTAAAATTATTTAGGAATTATATATTGAGAAACCAAAGGTACAAACAAATGACAATCGGCTAGTGATGGCAAATTATTATTTCTTGGGACTCCTAAATAAACAACAGACAAAAATAAATCCATATTTGTTTAAAAAAGTTTTCTAACTACCAATCTCGTTTCGTGCTGTTATATTTTTGAATACCCATAATCTTATAAGAATTTGTAATGGTAGCTACTTCATTTTAAATGAGGTTTAAACCAATATAGCTTTCTATATATAAAACCCTCTTTAATACTCTAATCTAAGCTTCAACCATGATACGGTCAATAATCACAAGATTACTGTCCTCCAGGTGCTCGATATTACTAGTATTCTACGATTCCTTTAAAAGTTACTTTTTGTAATCGAGAACAAAACAAGATATCAAGTATAAAATAGCGATATTCATAAAGGAATGCGATCGTCATTATGTGCCCGGTGTTAAGCGTTCAGGGCCTGTTGTAAATTTTACTCATACGGTTCTTATTTCTAGGCTTTCATAAATACTGGCAGAGAATTGTTGCGACAGTTTTACGGACGCATCTGTCGCCTGGAAATCGCGAAAATTTACAGCCAAAAACATGTTACCGAGAACTAAGAAACAAGTATATTTTTGGGCTAGTGAACGCTTTTTCATTATCATAAATAATGTTGCGATGAGTGAGCTACCCACATCTATAAGTTGAAACGTCAACATTAGTCCTTAAAAACTATGTTATATCAATCAAGAAAATAGCGTAGAATTTTTAAAAGACAGTCAACACACAAGAGCCCGCTGGCATTGAGAGTGTCCATGGATGGCGGTATCACTTAACATCAGCTGAGCCTGCTGCCCGTTTCCCCGTGTTCATGATAAAATAAACACTTTTGATACATGAAATACCACCTCCTAATCCTGCAAAGTCTGATTCAGCTCTAAATGGAGGAATTAAATGTGTTTTATGCGGTTTGTGTTTAATGGTTAAAGAACATTCTCATTAACATTAATCGCGCTCTTCATTTTTGAAGGTCGTGTTAGGGTCACCGCACCACTTCTTCCACTCTCGCCTGTCTTCTCGAGGCCTCTGCGCCTGGGTGACCTGTGAGAGGCTTTACTTAATTGGTACAGCGAGCAGAGGATCGGCCTCGAGGTCTGGTGCCCTCCACTCTGCCAGTCACGAGATGTTTTGCTAAACTTTCTGGATCTCTGCGTGTTATATGTAAAAAACTCAGGATGTCTTGGTAACAAAGTATTTACTGACGATTTTTTACCTGCAACCGTCTTAGTAGAGACACGTTTTTTTTTCTTTTTAGGTTCGAAATGTGTTTAGCCAGCTATATTGAGGTAGTAACTGATAAAATAACTCTGTGGACTAGCTACGCTTAAATATTTTGAGCACGAGTAAACACGAGTGCGGTATTGTCAATGTGGTTGCTTTTTAATTGATATTTACGCGGTAAGGTGTACGATGACAGTTAATCTTTCCACTAGAATGAGCGACTTCAACAAGATACATTTTTAAGCAGAAATCTCAAACAAAAAAGAAGTATGTTATTGGGATTAGATTAACATCGATTAAAATGAATATATTAATAAATGAATCTAAAACGTTGTATGCGTTAAATTTTTGTTCAAAGATGAACGAAATTCACAAAAATTTACCGAAGGGGATGCCGCGAGGCGGTGAGAAATTTAGTTGTTTCTCTTTAAACGCTTTTTTTATAATGATACGAAAGAAATGTTGTCTACTCGTATTATCGGGGGTTTTGAGATGTGAAGTGGCTTGTCTGAGGTAAAAGGCGCTGCGAACTAACTGCGGTTATCAATTAAGTAAATAAGTAATATACAATTTGATAATTCATATAACGATGCCTTTATTGATGCATTTAACGAAGTTTAAATTATGTAACCTGTTGTTTATATGACGTATGTTAAGGGTTACGTAAATAAATGATTATAATTTAAAATAAGTATACCATATTATTCTTTTTTTTTAACTTTCAAGACCTCTTAATTTTTATAAAGTCACATGAAATCAACACCGGAAGTAAAGATAAATCAACCTACTAGTTAGTTTTATATCTTTATCAAATCGAAAACCATAGAGTTAAAAAAACTTTATTCTAAACTTTCATAAAGTACGTGACAGTGTTCCGCTTAATTTATTCAAATTAGGCGATTTACCGTAGTTTTTGTAAGCTACCTTTGCGGTAGGTACGTCTCAATAGTTGTCTTTGACAACGTAATCGTGTTTAATATAAATATAACATTAGGTTACTGATATAAAATAAGTTCGGAAAAATAATGTAATTAATTTCAACCAATTCTAAGGAATGCCAGACTTTATTTGCAACATACAAATAACATAAAAAGGAACTTCTTTTGACAAGAGGACAGCTTTCTCGCTATCCTGTATAAATGGTTGACCGTGATTTATTTGTTGTTGATACAGGTGCCGCTCCAAGCCGCATTAATATGAAAAGGATTGCAATATAAAATACGATATACATATATACTTAAGTTAAAGAAAATCTTGTTACCCGATGTAACATCGATGCCCTGTAAAGCCTTTAATTCTAAGGCCGCGCAAGACTCGAACAAGGCACTTTTTTAATATCCCTACAGATGTGAAGATAGATTGAAGAAATGATCATCACAAGGGCGTGGGAAAAAGGCCTTCTGTTCAATCCCTTCAAACCCTATTGTGGACTACACCTGCCCCTTCGCAGCTTTCGATAAAAAATAAGCGTTTTTTTATTTTCTATCGTTACCCAATATCCGTACATGAATCGATGGACAAGACGGACACAATTTTGAGCCTCTTTGAGTATAATATACCTGGTTACGTATTATAAATATATATAATAGTAGAAATCTTCGTAGTAGTCTTCATATAAAACTTCTATATACATAAATTCAACTGTATAAACCAAATGTATTGATTAAACCAATTCACTATAATAATATTATGTTTATATTTTTTCTCTACATTCAAACACAATCCCTCCATTAAGAATGAAATGCGTAAACCTACTGCAGAGTCAAGACTTGTAGAGTTGTTTTACAACGGGCCATATAAAAATAATGAGGCTCTACGGACTATTTGAAAGTTTTTACGCCAGTTTTATGAATGCTCGTTAGCAATCACACTATCGTAAATATTAGCGGTGACAAGTATACTGGTTTATAATATTAGATGGCAGTAACATCAATTGCTTTCGAATAATTATGAAAACGTTCTTAATCAATTTGTGTCTTTATTATTAAAAACAAATATTATTTATTGTTAGTCTTATGTATATCAAAACTAATGATTGCTGGACATTTTTTTAACCATTTGTTTGCTTGCGTACACTTAAGTAAATTCAGATTCTTTAAACGAGTTTTAATGTAATTTAAGTGCTGCCGGTGACCGTGCAAATTACAAAAAGGAATACAATTTTTTAGTTGGCAAATAATTTTTTTTGCACAATGTTTAATAGCTTTATCTCGAAGTAAGCCTTCTAGTTTTCTTCTCTATATAGCTCCAGCTGACCTTATGTGATGTGTGAAATATGCTCCCTACATTATACATAAAGCAAACAATGCATGTTTTATACTATGATTTGTGGCAGGCAAATTATTAACTACCGGGAACAATTCCCAGGGTTCTAATTATATGAACAAAAACAACTAATATTCAATGATAATGGGATATCTCAAGAATTTAGCTGTATAGTTTTGCAATTGGTAATTACAATAAACATCCAGGATGTTATCTAAATAGATGCTGTGGCACCATCGCATCGTCCCGTTCTAAATTCAGGGACATTCCTTTCACTGCCACGCGACTTAGGCGGAATCCACAAGTTGAAATATATATATTAGTACCAGATAACCACATTTAAGACCCATTGTCATGAAACTTGTCCGATTTTGCCGTAGTAGGGAACAGTTCGTGCATGTACCTTAGATCTTAGTTGTAGTATCCAAAACGTTAATGCTAAGAAAGCTTCACATTTTCGTGGCTTAAATTATAGTATTTGTGGAATCCTCAGAAATACTTCTTGAAATTGTGTGAGTACTGCGTTATTACGAATCCAAAATACAGATTTTATTACCAAACATAAAAAATACGGTTTTTAGTATCACTTTCTGTTGGATGGATTTAATAAATGTTGCAAATATCGTATCTTAAACAGTTAACATTTGTAGCTACTATCAGGTGATGTTATGTCATGTGATCCAGCAAATTGTGTTTTTTTATAATTTAAACTTTCGTGTTCATGAATTACATCAAAAGCTCTCATCAAAATCTTTATAGGTGAAATAGGAGTCACAATCTTTATATACAATATGCATATCCCACAAATTTAAAAGGAACAAAGTACATCACCCAGTAAAAAGTTCAATAAAAAATTTACAAGCTTAGTTTTTACTTACAATAACTTTAACTTTTAACTTAACGTCAACGTTTATTAGACTAATTAATTGTTTCGCAATAGCTTTCGCCAAGCTGATGAATCTTGTTTATTTTTCTTGCTGACACCAAGTGTTACACCGCAGTTATTTATCTGAATCGCCTCACCAGCTTTAGACTGGGATGTTTACAAATATTAAAAATTAAAATAATTATATCACTAAAATGTCAATGTGCTCCTAACCTAAAGAGTTATTAGACCGGATCCGCATAGATTTTAATTGTTAATTATCTTGTACAATCTGTCCTTTTAATTGTGGATTAATTACGATCTTACAACATACTGAATGAACGAATTGAAGCTAATTACTCGAACCAGTTTTATGTATTTTGATTGAAGAGATTGCAAATAACTTTTTCTGTATCTGTTGATATTGTTACTTAAAGTATTTTCTTCCTGAAATCGGTTAATAACTGTTAATTATAATATGTATTTTATTGCAACAATTGTAGGACGTTTCGAGAATGCGAGATTTTGGCGGGTGCATGCGCCTAGTATGGCAATCACCTGCAATGACACCTGCCGGCCATCTGCGGAGATGTGACTAGGGACGTGCAACGCGATAAAGGCTATCGACAAATTATTCACGTAACTAAAAGGAAAAGCTAAAATATTCTATTTATTTTGAAAACACATTGCACTATATTTTTAATATATTCGATCATATTTTCATAAAACATAATGTACTACAAACGCAAAAATAACAATCTTTAATATATTGAGTTGGTTTTAATCTTGTAAGATGTGCGTAAAGTTTCATATGTTTATTTTAAAAATTAGAAGACACAGTCATACCAAAATTTTGGTTAGGTTTAATAAAGTTTTCTATTGTGAAAGTGCAAATTCAAAAGCAAAGTTCAAAATATAACTTATAACTATAACTACATACAAATACTTTGTAAATCACAATCAGATCGTACAATGACTGTACAAAGTAGCAAAAACTATTTGACAAGCGATCGGTATTCGTAAATGTCGATAATCTTAACCGGTATGTTCAAACATCACTAGTGGTGATGAATGCTCTTTTAGTATTATAATGAGTATCACTCAAATGTACTGTTAAGTGTTTTCAAGGCTACTGCCTCTGCAATATTGATACGGCTATTATACGTTAAAACATATTAATAGGACAACGTATATGTCAACCAAAACAAATTCATTTTTCTACAGTACATAAGAAACTTATGCTTATAAGATTGAACTGAAAATTTACTCTATATATATAAATACATATTTGTAAAATTGACGTTTCTTTTAGTAAAAATATTCTCCTTGTTTTACATTTACTTCAGAAATAAAGAACTTATAGAGTATGACGGCGGTGACGATGCGGTGACGTCATCATAGTTTATATAATTGTAGAAAATAATTATAATATATATTATCAAACCAATTTTTTATTTTTGAACCTCACAAAGAAGGCGTGAGTAGAATCTTAAAACTAGTAAAGGTAGATTGGTATACTACGGTATTCTGTTTTCCATTATTCAAAGACTAATACCAACTAAAAGGTCGTCTTTTTAAGGAGCCTTTTCAACGAAACAGAATAATTATTTTCCCACTGAATAAGATGTTTAATCAATCTTTGTTGAGCGAAACTTGTTGACTTAACATAGAAATGTCGGAAGACAAGCAAATACACGTCCAGCTGTTTAAATATTCTGATATCTTAATTTTTATGTCTTCCCATCCGATATTAACTTATTTGTAAAGAAATCGTTTAAATTATTGACTGGTTAAATTACTTGATAGTGTTTCAATTATTCAATTCCAGGTCAAACTGACTTACAAATAGACTTATATATGCGCTAATATACCCATATTCGTTCATATTTGTGCTCTTTATAATAGCTATCAAGACGAAAGACACATTTAAAAAGTACTGGTGTTTTTAAAATGTTCAGAAAACGATTTTTGCTTTGACATTTGCTTTCACAGCCTAAATTCTTTAGATGTCATATACATATTAATCATTTTCATTTGTATGAATATTGATTATTATTTTAGACGAAATTATCTATTCTCTAGAATCATATATTCTACGAGACTTGAGAAAATACTTTCCACTTAGAAAGGCGTAGATAAACGTCAATGGAAAAAAATATGAAAATACAATGATATATGACTACAATAATTATGAGTTAATTAATTTTTATGTTCTGATATCGTGGGATAATCATATAAATACGGGCAAAAGTGAGTACCCTTGATCAACCCGGTTTTTGAATAATTGGCTGTTTCCTTTATGCGTGTAAAAATGTATTTCAACTTATTGAAAGGCAGTGCTTTTACGAACATTCTATTACAACTTACATAAATATGATGCAATCAAGTGTCAATTCGACTGATGATTTTCTGTAAATATATGTAATATATATATGTTAAGATTATCATAGAATACAGGATACATTCTAGGTACTAATAATTTAAATCTATTTTTGATTATAATTGAAATTTGTAAAAGTTTAAATGTATATCTGTCTTATAAGTTTTATAGGCAAGTTGGTCAGCCTTTTCTGCCGATCTTTTCACGAAACTCGTTTGATGGGAAATCGGACTTAGAACACGTTACACGCCATTGGCATATATCTCGACCGATTTAGGGTTTCAGTTTGTTAAAATAGGTGCCCTTTTTAATTATATATTGGCAAAGATTTCAGGTATATTTTATCTGAGTCAAACAGATAATTTAATTAACAATCACTGTTACTACCCACACGCCATTTGTTAAACTTATATGATATTTTTATTGGTTGATATTTATAAAGTTCTCCTGTGTCAAGGTACATTACCCAACTTCCGTTATTTATTTTTGAAGCATTTCAGGCGCCTTTCTTATTACATGGCGTAATAATTAATTCCCATTGACTTGAGTATGAAGGTTCGTCTTAAAGTAGCAAAAGATGTTATGAAATATTATATTTGCAGAAAAAAAGATTTAAAGGAAGTCGACTATACACAATATAATATAATATACATCAAATGTAGTCACACAAAATTTAATATTTATTCAAACAGGGTTTCAATCTTAATATATAGAAAAGAAAAACCGGCGTTACAACCTTATAAGGTCTCAGACTCAGATTCTGTATCTGTTTCGTGACCATGTTTTTTCTAATAGGCAAATATGACATCAGGCTTATGTAACTGATAGATGATGTCCACTGGTTTTCTTACGATATTGTCCTCCACCACAGCAGATGCTCGAATCTAGGACCTCAAAGGTGTGAGTGAACACCTCTCTCATAACTGGGTAAATACTATTTTCTGTGGCAAGAGAGTTTAAAATAAACGTGTGTTTTGATTTCACAATTTAATTTGTTAAATTCTTCTTAACTACAATTGAAAGAGTACCATAAGGTGAGATATAAGACTAAAATAACTTTCTAGTTAAAAATGACGTAGAATAAAGTGATATTAGAAGCTATCGTCAGAAAAATTATACGTATAACGATTGAATTAATATCACGGTCACTTCATTCATGTTCGCATAGAAAATAATTATCACGCGATGTCGTGAAAATTGTTGGATAATCAGCTGAGAACATCTTCATTCTCAGAAACAATGCTCGTAATATTTTTGAATCAATATTTCAATATAAAAACTTTTCAACTAACGAAGAATATAACAAATTGTCTATAATATCAATTTTCTCTGTTGACCTCATATCGTAGTCAACAGTCACAGTCATTGTATGACTGATATAAGAAAACTACAAACAACAACAATCAAAATTAACTTAATTATTATTTTTACCGATCAATCTCCTTCGTGTCTTCTCCATCTACACGACACTGGCGAGGTACCTTGTGCCCAGTTGGCATAAATAAAAGCCATAAAGTAGAAGAAAAAAAAAACAACAATAATAATATAATCCTTATCCTAGTAATTGCGAATAGAATAAATAATTTCTTAAAGAATGATTGAATTGGCGTCTAATAAATATTATAAATTATTTATATACGTCTAGATATTTATTGCTGTTAGATTTTACTAAGAAATATTGAGTCTCGTGGGAAACATTCTTATATGATCTCTTTAAACATAATAATTACGACAATATTTTCCTTGACTTATAGCTTTAACGTGTAACTGTAACAACAGTTTCTGTCGAAAACATCTAACCTGAATGTATCGTGTTTTTATATACACACTAATAATTGTAAATCATTAATATCGTATTACGTATTATACGTACTGACTTATTTCATTTCATACGGAAGCGATTTATTTAGAAAATTGCTTACCTATGAATCTTGGGCCTTTAGAATAGTTAAACTATTTTGATGGAAGCATTATATATATGTAATGACACTCCGTAAAATATTAGTAAGGAAGTATGTGAAACTATCTGTGATACCATTTACCTTCGGTTAAGTTTACATAGTTTATATCTTCCTAAAGAGTATAAAAAATATGTAATATTTAAAATCTGCTATATTCCTTTCATTAAACATTTAGCCACATGTAGACCACATAATAAGAGAGATATTTAGTTAAAATAAAGTAATCCTACAACATAGAGCAGTGTTGGCCTAGTAGCTTCAGCGCGCGACTCTCATCCCTGAGGTCGTAGGCTCGATCTCCGGGTGTGCACCAATGGATTTTCTTTCTATGTGCGCATTTAACATTAGCTCGAACGGTGAAGGAAAATATCGTGAATAAACCGCCTTAGATCCAAAAAGCCGACGGCGTGCGTCAGGCACAGAAGGCTAATCACCTACTTGCCTATTAGTTTAACAAATTATGATGATATTGTCTTTTGTTAAAATAGCTTTTACACATTAAGAAAAACACTTTTTGAATGGATTAAAGCTATGCTAAAGCGAAACGTCGGCAAAAATTTAAAATTTAGAATTATGTCAATAATTATAAGTTTTAATAATAAAACATAGCTTTAATCCGTTCAAAAAGTATTTTTCTTAAATTATCATGATACAGAAATCGGATGCCCAGACCCAAAAAGGTATTTTCGCCATTGATTTATTTTAATCGTACAACTAACATAAATGAATATAACAAATAACTAACTTTAAAATATAATAAACTGAAATATATTCTTAAAAAGAGTCCCTTTAGACAAGGTTCCAAAGATACTGGCAGCGTTCCCTCTTTGAATAGCTAGACTAATTCGTTGTCCGAGGTAGCTGCTCTTCGGTCTCCTGTGATATCGACTAAGTTAAGTTTGCTATGAAACTCTGACACAGATATCTTTTACTTAAAGGCAATTGTAATTAATAATAGAATTATAACGAATCAACACATTTTATATTCATTTAAGTTTAGAATGTATTCTGTTAATAAATTTAGAAATCATAGTTTAACGTGAGAGTTAATAGACAGTTAGTGCTCAGCAAAGCACATAGTCACGTGTTTTTGAGTCACAAATAAAATCTTATAAACATTATTTATTGAATTTCAGACATACAGGCTCGGCGGGCTTTATTTGTAATAGATATAGTTTGACAGGTGCACCCGAAAACGAGTGTCGACGTTTTGCGAATGATCAGCAAACAAAGTTGTTTGCATCGAGATATCGATAGCTTTATGAGATAATCGCCATACGTGACAAACATACATGGTTTAGCCATATTTAAATAACGGACAACGAATCGTTTGGATAGACATTTATTTATTCTAAAGCGTATAACAGAAGACTATTTGTCTACTTGCTCATATGATGAACGATAAACAATACATAATACATCGATCAAGAAACTAATTAACATAATTATTTATTTGCAAGAATGTGTTACAAAAATTATATTATGATACCAATCTATACTTCGTATATTCTGCCACACATAAGGGCTAGTTTGTCGTGCATAATTAAAAGATAGAATTTTATATATTACATTATCAATCATACCATCATCGTTGTTAAAATAATATAAGAACTAACTAACTTGAATAAATATTTTATATTAATAAATAATAATTTGATTTTCTAAAAAATTACAGCAAATATAGAATCATTGGCTTTGCATGCATTATAGATCATTACGAAAGTGAAATTATAGTAATAAGACAGTTTATTTATTACAAAAAGATGATATTCCATAGTCCATGTATTAAAATTGTATTAATTTATTTATAACATAACATCAAACCAATAAACTTAGTATTAAATGTATTAAGAAATGTAAGACGAAGCAGAGATGACTTGATAAAATTATCCAATGCGACACAAGTCACAGCATATTAAGATCACATTACGGGCCTCATTGAAACGCAAATAAAAAACTACCGAAACAGTAAAAAGTAGTCCGCTTTAATGTAGAAATAACAGCTCAATAAATAAAATGCGATTATGGAAAGGTCATAATCATTTCATTTGATGAATTGTCGGTGGATGTTGCTATTTTTTGTATGAGAGTTTCAAATGAGATTTTTAGGGATTGTACGTTTTTCACTAGATGAGAACGAAGTGTGTGAATGTTTTGTTTAATTTTATAAGACAAACAGCTTTTGTAATTTATTAATCAGGCGTTACTTATGTGAAGTTATTTCTTCAAATTATATTTATATTTTAATATCAGTTTACGTAAACCTGCTGTTTTAAGACTATTTACCATAGGATCGACAGAGTAGAGGAGGACCTGCTGCAGTTGAAAGCCAGCAATTGGCTTGAAGTGGTGCAGGTCAGGGAACCCTGGACCATTCTCATTACGGAGTACAAGACACTTTTTGGACCGCTGAGCCAGGCAGCTGTATTAATGTTTTAATAAGTGAACAATGTTCTATTTATAAACAACTACAATCTAAACAGTGTATAGGTGCAACGTTTAATCCTATGTTGCATGCAAAAACCGTTGTAAGATACAATTAGCTGTCATAAACATGCTCACCTTTAATTAGTATGGGATTGATTATTATCTGTGCAACTTTAATGTTGCCACCCTAAATCCAATGCACGAAAGAGGGCGTGTCTACATCCGGTCTTATCTGTTCCGGTGCGGCCACTGTTTAATTACAAATATCACGAGATAAGAATATTCTTTCTAATACTACTGAGAAACATCGTATGGGAGACAAAGTAATTTTTAAAGTTAATATACTTATTTTACAATTAAAAAATGCTTATTATAGGTGCAGTATTGCCTAGCGCTGTTCAGAAATGGATTTTCCTATATATAGATAGTAGTGATAGTACTGTAAGAAATTTCCTCCATAGAGACCTATATTGATATCCATAGTTGTAATACATTTGCTCATCTCCTGTCCCCGAAAGTTGCAGAGGTATGTGGGAATCGACCTTCACCTGAATCTCTGCTATTCTGAGACTAGGTGAGCATAAGCATGGAGGCACTTCTTGCCTAAGACCGAGAAACAGATGCAGAAATCCGAGGACAAAAGTATTTACTGTCACTTTTATTATGGAAATCACAACACTAAACTTCTTAAATTAATAAAAAGTGCTATCATACCGTTCTCTATATGATATTCAGTTGTCTTGATTGAAAGTTCTATCTATCTTGAAATTAACCTGTAAAATAACTGAAATATATTGATATTTCGAAAGTTTTCTACCTCAAGACCGTGATCACGTCTGCGTATAAATATGTAATTACAAAATCAAATCCCATTGCATGAGGTCATGTTAATTGGTAATGATTGCTCGTTCTCATAATAAATAAAATTACATAAAAGGTAACATGAATCATTGAAAGTACACGTTTAAAGTAACAATATTACAGGTAATACATAAATGGTTAGTTATTAACATTATTCATAGCTTGATGGCGCCAATAAGTTGGCTGAAAGGTTCGTCATTAGTTACTGGTCCTAGTGATTCGGATTTTTTGGATTCCTGATGTTACCTCACGATGCTGTCGTGTGGACCGTGTGAGATTTCATTACGTAAATATAGAACAATTCATTGCTGCACAGCTAACCTACGTATGACCTCTGAGTTGAGAATCTCACATCTAACAAGGCTACATCCTCTTTCTTCTGCTTTTTATTATACTAACTTACGTATCTTGTTTATACACCTACACCTACATAAATGAAATATTAATTCCCTACTCGGTATACCGTATACACTACTTGGAAACTACAATGTAGATAGATACATATTGCCTTATTACAAGTTAGAGCGGTATTTTTTACCAACCGTGATTTTTTCCGAACTATAATTTGCGTTTTATACTGCCGTATACATACAATAACACAAAAACTTCTTGAAGTAGGTACTCTGTTTATTGATCAAAGCCACATTAAAATCCATTGCATTCTTTGAAAGCTTAAAGACGGATATATGTGATATTTGAAAATATTCCTTATTCGTTGCAATATGTTTAACATTAGTACTCGACCTCCGGCGGATTGAAGGCTTCGTCTAATTTCTTCCACTTGTCTCTCATCCTCGTCCCGCTATCCCATTTATTCCATCTTCTTTTTTCATTTTTTTTCATCCGACTAGGCTGTTCAAAGTAAGTGTTTTTGATTATATATTATAAAATCAAGGGCGAAAGATTCTTTATACCTGCTTTAGGAGTATTTTAAGTGTAGGAAGTTATGGTCGTAAATGACGTAGGAATCTAAAAATCGCTCTTCCTGTTATACGTTTATTAATACTCATGTCTTTAAAATTATTAACAATAGAGTATTAATTGCATTCGACGTTGATCTAATCAGTTGATACCATCAAAATATTTAACATTTGTCACGGACCTTGAACTTTAGAATCTCTCAAAATATTTTAATCACAGAGCATTGAAATAGATCTTTCCTGCAGTAGGCGTGTCGAACACAACTTACTTGTAAATTGAAACTACGCTTCGTATTAGTACTAGTATTAATTAGATTTGACCCCAGATGCCTAATTTCTATTAAATTTATCGGTATGTTTGTGCATTTAGTCTGCCAGGAGCGAAAAATAACGATGCGCACTAGCATATGATCTGTGAACCGCGAACATCCTTACTTGCGGCTACTATTGATTCTTTTTTATTAGAAAAGTCATTAAAGAGCTTTATACGTGATAACGACTAAGCTAAAATGCTGTATATGTATACTTTTACTGATCAAATACATTAAAAGTACAAACAGTAAAAAACAATAATGACTTGATTTATTTTATAGAACTTTAAGTCAGTCGGTAAAAATATATAAAACCAATACTGTGAATTGTAGTTGTGTTATTGATCAATGTAACGCCATCTAGTGACTAATAGCGAGAATAATGATCCTAAAGCCAATGTAAATTTAAGTGTGTACATGTTTTTTTTAATATTCCGGTCCTATATTATATAAATAGATTTTAATAAAAATGTAAACAAGGATTGAACTACTTAAATTTTTGTCTATTTTAACTTTTTGATCAAACATTATAATAAATAATAGAAAGATATGATATATGAATGTATTTTAAATCCGCTCTATGAAACCCGCTGCCCATCGAACCAATATGAATTTTGGAACCAATGTGTCTTAGAGTACTTCTAGAAAAGCGCGTTCCAATTTTTAAAATGCCGGCATTAACTCGCGAGCCCCCAGGTGTGTCCATAGGCGGTTTGACTCTGTTCTATAACAATTACAAACAAAAAACGTTTTTTTAATTCCAAATGAATGTCCAAATAGCAAATATCGACTGTAAAGGGCCCACATCTATTTCTTTAATCGCAGTATACTTCTATTAAGGTAACAAGATATAATATATAAAATCAAGATGAATACGAGAAGCTATGGAGTACCCCTACTATATTTTACTTATAGTAGGGGAGCCCACGATCCTAATGGGGTTTTATCGAGCGTCATAGAGACCTATTGTGAAACTTAGATAATTATAAGAAAAAAATGTTATGTAATATATACCTTTTTACGGTGAAAATTAAAAAAAAACTGTGCCATAGATATTCGAATATGTCGTCAGATATTGTCTATTGTGTTATTTTTACTAATGTACGTATGTTAATCTGATTATTACAAATGTATTTGGTATGGGAGCTTTAAAAACGCTCAATTTAAATATTATTCCTTATTTATAATGTTAGTTTGATGTTAATAAAATTTAGTAAAAATTCTTATTTTTAAATAACAAAAACACATCTTCCTTTGCCCTTAACGGTCACGAACACAAACGGACATAATCAAAATAACCAAAACTTATCTAACCATTACCAACGGTCATTAGGGTTCCTTAGGTCTGGTAAAAATATCTGAAGCCATATTAAAAAACTGAATATGAAACAGTCGTGAAAAATAGTAATAATATGCCTCTTTTGATAAAACTGGCGATTAACACAAATAAGCGAGAATTTAATAAACGAAATTGAGCAAATGTCATATCTACTAGTCCTTTTCGCAGGTATAAGAGAAAAAAAAGTGTTTTAGACCTTTAATGATGACTGTCTACACTAAGTAAAGGCCCTAAGTATAAAATTCATTGTCAAGATTCAGCGCTAAGTATGGACCCCGTTTGCCAAAAAAGTTATTGAATTTGACATACGTAAGTTATACTTAGTACATTACTACCTAGCTTACATCTAATAAGATAAGGGTATGGACAAAATAGTGACGAAGAACAGCTATAGGAAAATCCATAATCAGTTGTAATATTATAAAAAAAACATACGGAATCCAACAGACAGGACAGACACACCTGTCTTTAATTCTTAACGTCGTTATAACATCAAGACAGAAGGGTTGAACGGTAGCTTCCAAATTATCACAACCCTTATAATTTATAACATAATTTACCCTAAACTCAGCTTAATGATGAAAGGTGGCCATGTGCAAAATTGTAGGAAAAAATCCAAATGACACCTTTGTCTTTAATGTGTTACGCGTCGATTAACAATGATTGTTTTAACAAAAAAGTTGTGAAGCGTACGTTCTGTCAACAAAATAAAAATATCTAAATCATTGGCGCAACAAACTTTTTTCCAACTGGCCTAGCCAGTGTTGCCCTAGTGGCTTCAGAGTGCGAGTCTCATCCCTGAGATCGTAGGTTCGATCCCCGGCTGTACACCAGTGGACTTTCTTTCTAAGTGCGCACTATTTTTTTTAAACTAAAAACATGAATCAGGTTATAATAAATATACTTTAGATAAAGTAGTTTTGAAAAAAAAAGATTTTAAGATACGAGTACGTTTATTATGATCGCTCATTTCACTGTACACCCCGCACAGTATAATAGCTCGAAAGATTTTGAGGTGAAAAACTACTCCTGCGCATCTCCTTAACTTATATTGAAAAAGAAAACGAAAAGCGTTTTAATTATATTTTTGGCAAACCCAGGGTACGTTTTAAGATTATCCTCACATAGCCCATCTAAATACAATGCAGATTTGTGTAAATTATATTTAGAGACAATAGAAATTATTAATTATAATTTAAATAAAAAAATATAAACGAAACATAATCATAGTTAAATACTGTTAGTAAGTTTTTTTTCGCATTGCGTTATAACTTATAACTAGTAGAAGACAAAATTGAATAAATTTAGAGAAAAAATTGTATTTCTCAAAGCTTAGCCCATCGTTAATTCATTCTTCAGACTAAATAGTTTCCCGGTGTTGCTTACAAATGCCTCTAAATAATAGGAACAGTCGTGCATACAACTGCTTAACATACGGCGTGACCGACGTTGCGTCTAATATAATAATGATACAAGCACGTGCGGGTGCGCACTGCCCGATACAGGGATGAACTCACTCATTCTAAAACTTTTACTAATTATTTCCTTATTCGATCGATTTTAAAATGGCGCTGAAATTTATTTTGATTTAAGTAATACTTTATACTCTTCTATTTTTATTATTTCAGATAACATATCAAGTATCAATTGTTAGTTAACTTAGCTAGACCATACGTTAAGGAAAAAAATCATCATCGTTATTAGTAAGGTTTTGTAGCGTGATTTCACGTCGAGTTCATAGCACATTACGTTTAAGGTAAAACATAGTTAGATAGAATAATTCTTAATATATATAGAAGCTCAATAAATAAAGTATGAACTGTTTTAAATTTAATATAATACGTCCACAAGACAAAAAGAAAACAAATGAATATAGTGTTTCGAATCCATCCCTGTGATAATCTATGAGCCAGCGGGCGTCGTGGTCGTTGCATTTTTTCCACAATTCGGTAATATCAAACAACAATAGTCGGCGAGGTGTCAAACACTTCAACCCTTTACCATTGACATCTGTCGTCATTTCCGATTGCATACCTAACGCAATTGTGTCACCGGTTACGATTATTGTCCCTGCTGACACCTTGGGATGCTCTTTTGCAATATGCGAAATACACTTTGTAATTATTATATAGGAAACAGTTTGTGGCAATTGTAGTTAGGTATAAACTTATATATAAACTTTTTAGAAAAATATTTTTTAAAACTATTCCATTTAACCGGGTTTACATAAACATAATTTTAGTCTGCCGCAAATGTCGCATTGCATTATGTAAGATATTTTAATTTAACCGTGAATTTAAAACTATTAATAGATACTATTTAGTAGAAATATTAGTATTAACAGATATGTCTGAGTGGTGTTCTGTGCTCTCTGATAGCCCTATTGAAGGTAATTAGATATTAAATATAAATATATAACAGAATATTTCCTGCGCAACGGTGTTTTGTCACAAACGACAAGGTGTAGTTCCGTAATTTCGATTGTGTTTAGATGGCATCGTAATGGCCTTATGCGAATGCACATTTGCGAACCTATTTCACGATAATATTTCAATGAATGTATTCAATCGACCACATGTCAAAGAGAAATGCTTTCTCTTTAATATTCCGACGAAAAATATGTTTAGTCAGTTAAACTTCTTTGAGTCATTTTAATTTAATTTTTGTAACATAAAAGTAAACAATCAATCAAAAAATTTTTGATATAATTTGTATTTAGTTGTTGTAAATATCGAAATTAAGTTTATAATTTCCAGTATTTGGCCAAAACGAACAGTTACAGTATTCAAAACCTCGAACCTTTTAAGTGTTGTTGCTGAGGTACTTTCATGATTTTATTTAATGTAACAAACACAGTGAATTTTTTTTCAAAAAACTTAAAATTACAAATATCCCATATTAGTAAAGTAATAAGTAATAAAAATATATAATATTATCAAATCTGATAAATCATTTCCTTCGCCGTTTCGTAACTACCGTGCGAAATCAACTTCAAATTCAGAACGACAAAATGTACGAATGGCGCCAAAACCCACCCCGCTAGCTAGCAGTGGTGTCACAGATAACTAAAAACTCAAAAAGACACGGAAACTGATATGTAGTTCGTTATGTATATATAGTTATGTACTGTAACTAGTAAAATAAATATGCTCCTTGGCAAAACATAAGGAGAAAAAGGGCAGGAGGCTCACCTGATGTTAAGTGATACCGCCGCCCATGGACACTCTCAATGCCAGAGGGCTCGCGAGTGCGTTGCCGGCCATTTAAGAATTAATATAGTCGCATAATTTCTCGGGAAGCCCGAAGCCTGGAAACTTCGAGAGCAGTGCTTTGTGCCACACCCGATCGAAGGCTTTCGCTTTGTCCAAACTAACCGCTAGCGCCTCCCCCTTGGGCTCAATTGCCTCTACCGATCACTGCTACACATATGTAAGGTATACAAGAAGGTCACCAGCCGAACGACCACGACGAAAGCCGTACTGATAATCGCTAATCAGCTGGTGGCCTCAAGATCTGTCCATTAATAATGGTTTCCATTATTTTGGAGAACAATGAGGTTTGGACGATTGGGTGATAGTTGGACGGATCAGAGCGATAGCCTTTTTTAGGAATCGGATGTATCGAAGCGGTATTCTTCAGGATAGTGCCGAGCGAGTACAGGTACCGGAATAGGCGCTTTAGGACCGGAGCCAACTCAGGAGCACAAGAACGAAACACAATTGGAGGGATACCATCTGGCCCGCTCGACTTATGAATGTCCAACGATGATAGTGCTTTGCGGACAGCACGTTGCCGGAATGTGATTTACGGCATCGAATAACCACATCGCGAAATGGTCGGTGGTGATCTCCCTTGGTCAACCAAAGTCGAGTTTGACGCGAAGAGACAGGCCAAGAGGTCGGCCTTCTCCTTCGCAGTGTGGGCTCCTTCGAGTCATCCTTCCTGTGCAGTGGTGGAAAAATTCACTGACAAAAATTCTCTTGTACAGCTTTGTTGAGAGACCTGAAGGCTCGAGTCCCCGAAGGAAGTTGGGCCAATCTCTCGCCAAATCTGGCAATGTGCTCTGAATTTGCCTCAGCCATTTCCCGTTTAAAGGATTTGAAGGCTGAGATATATGCTTTTTATGTTTGCTGGTATTGGCATCACGAGATATCGCCGCTTCCGCCCATGCCTTAAAGCATTCACGCTTATGACGCGAGGCCGCCTTGCAAGAACGTTTAAACCAGGGCTGTGACTTGCCACCGATCGGCACCGCAGAAAATGGAAAAAAGAGGTCCATGTCTTGCAGAGCCACTTCTGTGACAGAGACAGCAACGGAATCTGGAGCTTCCGACGAAAAGCGGATAGGCCCCCGAGGGTAGGACGCAAAGAAAGACCGCATCCCATCCCAATCTGCTGACCGATAGTGTCAAATACGGCGACAACCCGAAAAACGGGGCCGAGGAGGGCGCGTAGTAAAATATGTAATAATGTTATCACAAGAAAATTGCGTTTCGGTTAAAAAATGTGTTCACTTTTTATAAAAGTTGTCAGTATGGAATCGTTTTCAAGTTTATTTTAAGATATAAGAGTTTATAAACTGACGTTAAAATGGATTATCGAACTTCGACGAGATAACAAAAAGCAGGATATATAATTTTGATTAAAAAGCCGACACTTTCAATTATTGTTACATATAACTTTTTGGCACACGGCACCTTGGCAATTAAACATATTTTCAGCATTTAAAACAGTAAGAATATATTAAATTAGTAGAGAGATGATTGGCTATACCTGATATATGAAATAATAAATAGTTTAAGGATAAGGCCACTTATTTATTAACCGATACGAATATTTTATTTCGTGCCTTGCCCATTTATTTTTATGAAAACAATAAATTATACAAAAAACAGTTTATCTCACACGCAAGGGCTAACGAGTAACTAATCAATTCTTAGTCGATCTAACTTGACCTGTGTGGCCTTTACTTTCGTACTAGCTGTTCACCATGACTTCGCAACGGATATTTGTCGGTTTCAAGACGTACATTTTTTAGGTTAAAGATAAGTGAAAAATATGTACAATATTTTAATTGTTGTTGTGAGTATTTTTTATTGATGTTCATAAGTGTACATTGTACCTAAATGAATAAATAATTGAGAACTATTGATTTCTCTTTGCCCAAAAAGCTAAAGTAATTTAACATATTTGAAAGTATCAGTCAATACAATTGCAGTAATAAAATCGTTGGTATTTTACTTACTTTTGTTCTAAAATTAAAATATATGTACAGATCACATTTGGTGATAAAAAGTTTTTAATTTAGAAACAATTAGATGGAAAATATTAGATTACAAGCATTAAAATATTAATAACCATGAACTCTGAAGGGCATACGCCAAGGAACCACTGGTAGGTATGAAATCTTTTAGAGGATTTTTTTTATTGTTATGATGCAAATAATGTTAGGGGCCGGTTAACAATATTTTTTTTATAACCTTATTTTTAACAAACATAAAAATTAAATTAAAAAAATATATTTGGTGTTTTTGTTTTAAAAATCTCTTGCATTATTAGGATCTGTAGTTGTTCTCCTAATTCTTATCTATAATTAGATAATAAATAATCCGTATTACCACCATTTTACCAGTTACGCCACAGATTATATAATATTTACTACGTTGTACCTCAGTGTAGACGACTTAAACAAATTAATATGCTAATGATGCATTCATGTTGAGAACGCATTGTTTTAATGACAGATAAAAAAAGTGTTTTTAAGAGAAATTGTTTAGGTTTTATGAAAATTGGATAAAATTTATTTTTAATTATTTGTAAAGTTCTAAAAACGTCCTGTTTTGTGTATTGGTAAGACCTATAAATACTAAATACATCTTTATAGTACTGTTATTATTTATGTCTATTTAACTGTGTTTTTTTTAAATCATGACAGCGTTTACAATTGTTCAGTTGACTGAGGAGTAACAAACTGTGATCTGTAAGAATAACATTGTTTTATGCATTATCTATATGTATAGATGATAACATTGATATTGATTGATAACATAATAACATTGTAGGTATGAAAATATCTTTTATAATTTACTCAATAGCAAGTCTGTGTAGGAAATAATCCATGATCATTAAACTGTTAAAGACGCGTCAGTTCAGGACGATTCTTAATTTAAACTAAATAATACTACAACTATATTAGATAACCACGTAGTGGATCCACAAAAACTGTATTAGATTAGAAATGATTTACGTCTTAGTATGAGTATATGATGATGATTACATGAAGTATATGATGGTTTTAGTAATGTTGGATTTAATATTTGCTCCAAAATATTTACAAACATTAGAGAAATAAAACCACACTATTCGGTGTTGAAGACACTATTTTCTTCACTCATTGTTTAAACGCATAAGTTTTATTTATCGAGTGTTAAGGATTAGAAAATAAGGTTAATACATATGTACATATTTACTTTGAACCATTTTTTAAATATGACGAATTACTTATATTTGTAGATAACTTTAAACATTAGAAATACAATATACTAGGCCGACAATGGGCCTTTATTACAAATGGATTGATATTTAAATTTGTCGGTTACACACAAAAACAATATAATAAAAATGCTAACATCAAAGAGGAATCTTCACAATTAGCATAGATCATGCGATCACGACGCGATGCGCACGCGACTAACGCACGTGCGACACGACTGCGACTCGTGGGTCGTGAACTAATACATTATAATATAAATCACTTAATATGCCCGTTATTGTATTTGTTTTGTCGTGGTTTAGTTATTTGTATAATAATTGATTATTTTAAGGATATATGGAGTTGAGATTTTACAAAAACATAACACATGTATATTTTTAAAGATACGGAAAATGTATCGTTAACAAATTTACAATATGGCGGCTGGATTTCCAAAAAGGCGGTTTGAAAGAAAAAAAAAATTGATAAATTTTTATTATTTTTCGAAGTTTACAAAGTTTTCGAACGAAATTATTGTAACGTTAAGGTTGGCTATTTCCAAAGGTCATGAGTTCGATTTTCGGAACAAAAATGCTAAAAAAATACAAAACTAACATAGATGAAACGTCACAAACATTACACTATGTAATAATAAAAACATGGTGTTAGGAGACTGAGTTTTTAATCGTAAACATAAACTAGAGACACAACACTACACTCGATTATTGAACGTGTATTGAACTGGTTTACGACCTTCTTAATCCTAAAAATAACCTATTCTGCTAGCTATAATGGTTTTAGAACAGCCAAAATTACGCCAATTAGTGGCAGAATACAATGTTTATGGTATAAACATGGCGTAAAGTTGTTGACAGCTGTGACACTAGCCAAAGTTACGATCAATAAGTGTTCACACAATATTTATAGCGTCGGAAGTAATTACCCGAAACACAAATTAGCTTTCATATATGGAGGAATACAAGCTTTAGAAAGAATTATATACACTGGTTAAGCGTGCGAACCCTGAGCTTCAACCATAACACAAAAGACCAAACGGCTCGTCACCTACTTGTTTAAATATGAAAATTTATCAACGAAATAAATTAAAAAATGAGTTCGTAAATAACGCGTACACGCTGTAGCATGACTTCTGATTATTATGCATTATTTCTGCTCTGCATTAAAAGTTTCGATAATACCGTCTGTATTACAAAATATTTTTAATCTACAAGTTGTTAGACATAGACAAAATAATGACAGTAATATTTAAAAGTCGCAATGTTTTCTAAGATTACGAAACAAAAAATCACATGTGGCAACACAGCTGCGCGGGAATTAGTACTTAATGCGAACAAATTCGTATTACTTAAACCACAGACCGAGGTAAACGCGATTTTTCACACTCAAAAGCAAATATGTGGTTGCTTTTTTAGCTTAAACTATACCTCATGTTAATGTCAACGCTGGAACTATTAATTCATATTAGTGTTCTATTTTTGAATTTTAAAAATGTGGTTGTGAAATTAGATAGCCTCGGCTTCGGTGCGGTTTCTTTGAAATTCGAACGACTCTTACTTATATAATTACATTTAAATGTTTAATTGTATTTTTGAACGGTTAATATTTCGTTTTTTTCGTGTACCATTGAAGCCAGTTAATAAAAAGTTATTTATTACCAAATACTATTTGCATATAGGTGCACACAGCATATTTAATACTAATATATTTCTAAAATGGCAACTACCGATTTACAACGCATGACCAATACACAAGTATTTTTATGGCATTGTTAGGCTATTCACTACATAAAATTAAATAATTTTTCCCTAGAGCACATTCACAATCGTATAAATCACATATTACATTGTTCAGTTTAAATCGCAATTCCTATTTATTTCTAAACAAAGCACTTAGTCGTTGTGAGTATAAAGTTTAGTATATTTAAAATAAATACAAAACAATAAGATATCGAGTATAGTAGATTGTAAGGGAGCCAAAAAGCGTGACTGTGTTGTGGGAGCGATCTCAGCAAGTATCGGATCCTGGACTCTGAATAATGTTCTGTTCTCGAGCGCATCCTATAAACTATTTCGCTAAATAAATCTCTGCCGATTGTCAGTTACAGTTGGGACCGTTTGAGTTGGCATGTTTCATTTCAAGCAATTAAGAGGTTTTATTAGTGATTCAAGCTTGATGATGAAAATTTTGTTACGATAGTCGGAAGGAGTTATTCTTAGACGTCCCGTAACTCAGAGAAAGTGAACACAGAGATGATTTTTTCTAAGACTGATAGGCTCCCAGTGGATGTAGAGAGGTTAGTACAGGGCTTACTGGAGGAAGATGGAGAAGACGTACGTCCAGAAATGGACCAAATAAAGAGGCTGATAATGATGATGATGATGAAAGGCAGGTAGGTGATCGGCCTTCGGAATCCGGGAGCTTTAAAAGAAGCGGTTACTTAGGGTATTTTACCGTCATCTATTTTATAAGAGCTAAGCATACAGATGGTGGGAATCTTATTTGTTCGATTTTAAAATTTATATTATTCAATATCGTGAAAAGAGAGTGAAATATCAGTGCTACAACCTTGTGTCTCAGATTTATGTATCTATCTCCGTTATCTATCTTTAGCTTTATAGGCAAATGGGTAATCAGTTCCATCTATTCCATCATCACCAGTTCAGGTAAGTATTCATGTTCACACAAGACATGAGGCTTGAGACGCGCGCGTAACTAATCAACTTGTCACAGTACAAAGTAATTTGCTAAAAAAAATGCCGGAAATGTCGGAAACAAAACATGCCTATTTACATTACCCTGAGTATGTTAGAAGCCTCTGATACGTCTCTGTGCGACACGGGCCCTCTTTACATTATACTTGCCAGCTTGTATTGTTCAGTAATTGCTATACACTCTCTTCAAACAAACATTCCTATCCAATCTTTTGTACGAGTCCTATTAAAGAATACTCAAGTTTATTTTATTTATTGCGTACAAGAATTTAAAAACATTAATATTAATAAACTGATTAATTCATTATTGCAATGGTATTACGCCTATATTGAGAGTTATTAATCCTTTATATTGTTTATTAAGATTGTGTTTTATTAATATTATTTTATTAAGGTTCGATTTAATTTAAAATGTAACGTGATATCTAAAATAGGAAAACTAATTCTGTCCTATGACAGAATATAACCACTAGATGGCGTTGCATACATTTATAATCTCACGACTTAAACCGACTTGTTTTTATCTCACAGCTAGAGTTTATCGCCCTCTTCCGAATTTTGAGCTGTTGAAGACTAAAAAAAACGACAGAAATGATATCATACTATCATACCATATCAGTTGACGTCCTGCGGAGTGTCTCTGCAAATTCGCTAGTCCTTTGACCGTGACCATTCACCGTGAAGGAAGACATCTTGCCGGTGCGCAGTAGCAGCGGAGTCGCGTTTATGTCTAGCGATAAACTTAAATTGATTATACCGCTTATAAGCTTATCTTTGATCTAATAATAGTTTCTTATTCCCAAAATGGTAGTACAAAAACGAATAATGTATAATAACAAAATTTATGACTTCCATTGCAAAAAATATATTAAATGCAACGAAGAAAAATTGTTGACTGCTCACAATATATTACTTATCATACAGAGGTAATGTTTGTTTGATAAACTCTAAACCTACTGGACCGTTAAGAATTTTTTCGACGGAATAATATATGCTTGACATATAGGCATATTTTCAAATATTTCGAAAAAAAAATGAACAACCGTCAGTAGGACAGGCCGCTAGTTAGGCATAATATATTCTAAATGTCGGAAGAGTTTAAAAGTATTGAATTTTACGCTTACGAATTTGAACAACTAATAATGAATATAAGATTTCCATAAAAGCATTACGCAACGTACTTTGTCAACCGGTGCCTGCGACAGACCCTGTGAATCTTCAGGCCTTAGAAGATTTCTAAAGAACAACTACAGGAACGGTTGTGAAACGCCAATCGGTGAGATGTTAAGTGTAAAGTGAAGGTAGGCCGAGCGCATTCTGAAGGAGGCCGAACGACATCCCCAAACAGACACTAGATGGAACTCCCCATGGAAAAAGTGAACGTTGTCTAAAAAATCCTGGCGATGCAGTTGTGACTTGTAGAAATAAAAGCTATTAGTTTGGCGTAAATGATGAAGCACTGACAGCAGGCCAATTATAGATATTTTTTTCTTTTTAAAGTTAATACAAGATACGTACAAGAAGTACGTGCTTGCTCCATTGGCGCAGCAACCCAAAGTAGACCTTTGCCTCCGAAACTAGAAAAAGGCCCTCTGAGCTACCTCTGATCCGAAGCTCGCGTTGGTCCTATTTCACGGCGGCTTTTCAGCAATATCTGGGCATGCCAATGGCGCAGCGGCACGTCGGTATATAGAGATACGCTTACATACTTTATAGTTTTATGATATTAGTGATCTTTCACTAATTCTTATTTAACACATAACTTCAACACCTACACAGCCAGCTCTCAACTGAACATACTTATTTTAATACAAATTACGCTATTACTTACAATCAATAAAATGTAAACAAATCGAATTTAAGGGAAAGTTTTAAATTAGTTGTCGTTAAATTGACATCCACAACTGATTATTCTATTACAAAGTAAATTGATACGTAGTATATGGGAATCGTGTCGATTATAACGTTCATTATGCATCGACTATTTGTATAGTGTGTTAAAAACATTTAATTATTTGTTATGTGTGATATTTTACGTATTATATTGTAACGCTATGATCTTACTTACGTAGATAAACATAATGAGTACGGAATAATAAACCAATTTATTTTTTATTATCCAACTGTTTTTATTATTATACCTCTGTAGCATTGTTAATATTTAAAACTATACATATATATACGTTAACGTTTACATACGTTTCTCAAGACATGTAAGAACGGACATTTTAATGTCTCACCGCCGGCTAACGAGTTCGAGTATTTATTTATTAATTAAAGTTTACCACATCATACATACAGTACTAAATCTTCCATCTAAAATTTATGACAATTGAAGTGTTTAAAAAAATGTTAATTACAACTAAAACATATACAAGATAAAATAGGCACACAATAAAATTAACAATTAAAATTAATAATTAATTAATACATTTTTGGTAAAGTAGTAATTAAAAAAAACATCAGCAAAAGAGCGAATTAAGTTCGAGATAGGCACCTAATAATGCTTTCTCTAAAACCAATCAGCCCACTACCGCATATATCCAGCTCCGGATAAACACTGTTCAATTCGTTAGAATCACAAAGGATTCAAAAGATAGGTGCTTGGACTCCTAGGTTGAGTTTACGTATTAAAACATTAAAGTAAATTTTTACTTATTACATAAACATCGTTTTTATACAAGTTTAGTTTAAAAAATGATTGAAGATTCCAACGTATTACGTATTAAACTTGCGGCTGTCAATCCTAAATTTATCCGAATCACGTCTGTGTACCAATGAATTGTTCTATCTTTATATGTGCGTACGTAACACTTACATATCCAAAAATTTAGACGTGACAGGCACAGGAGGCCAAAAACTTACTTCTCTGTATGAAAAATAAAACTATCAAGAAACGGACGAAATCCGAATCACAGTACATATAGTTTTTTATTATTATTAACTATTTAATATAACTCTTTGTTATTTATTCTTAGAACAATGTATGTGTATACAAGTTGACCCGTTTACATTGCGCGTGGAATTTGTCTTTTCTTTTGTTGAGGAGTTATTTTAAAATTCTCTTTAAAATATTCAATATCAAGGACAACCTTTTTCAAAATTAATACTTATAAATAGCATGTAATATGTTTATAAGCAATCCTTTCCAAGTTTTAAGAGAAACATTTTCGTTTGTACATATAAGGTATTTTTTCAGATTTTGCAACCTTATCATTTTCGTAGCGTTATAATATTAGTGTAAATAAATTTAATCTATAACAAACCAATACTAAAAAGTTTACGCCTAACCTTAGGTCTCAACATGGGATGATGAAGTGATAAACTTCACATTCATTTATCATTTAGTTATAAAATAACTTTTTCTATGAAGGGCGACTACGTGTCAATGAGAGAACAGACAGGATTACGCCCCCTTAGCAATATTATACGGTACTTCTGATAAGTGGATTTGTGTTTACAAAAGTGTTTAATAATGAATAATAATAACTTGATAAGTTTTTTTTATGTATTAGGTGATATTTTTTTATATACAGAACTGGACAGACGTTTTGCTACAATCCCACCAGACGGTAAGTGAGATGCGGCTATTGGAGGGTACGACTGGAGGATGCATATTTAACCGCGGCTTAAATGAAACTGTCTAGGGAAGATGAAAGGGTGCAAGAAGTTCTACTCCTTTGCTGTTTTTACAAGAAACGGAGATATTAACAACAAAGGGGTGAAAATATAGTGTGCTTCTAGATGAGCATTATAATACTTATACCAAAAAAGATGTGTGTGTACTTATGTACAGGCGTTAGAAGTTATACTTCTTTGGTGTAACAAGATAAAAATCGTTTTAAATTTTTTATCTTTCGTCTTATTCTACGTTTGTAGAAAAAACGACACTAACAGTAGAAAATAGGTATTAAATGCATTAAAAAATTATTATAACGCATTATCTAGTTAAATAGATATTAAAATATCACAATAAAAAATTCTACATAATTAAAAAATTGGAAATCTTTTATTTTAAAATGTTGACTATGCTAACTTCGGACTTTTCTCTAACGCGTAGAATGTATTACTTCAAAAACAAGATTGTATTCTGCGCTTCTTCTCGCGAGTGCGTTGCCGGCGTTTTAAGAATTTGTACGCTCTTTTCTTGAAGGACCCTAAGTCGAATTGGTTCGGAAATACTTCAGTGGGCAGCTGGTTCCACATAGTGCTGCCTAAAGTGCCTTCGAAAACGCTTAGTTGTGGAACGACAGACGTCGAAGTTTGCAACTTCTTTATATATTGTCAGTTAAAACTCGTCTCCTAAAAGCAAAGCTCTTTACAAAGCAACCAGGGATGCTTAGTAAGCTCGACAGTTTCATTAGGATCGTTAATTTCACAGCTAACGAAACTTATGCAATTTTATCTTATACAATCATAAGCCAAAAATGTGTTAATTCCTCGTGCGTGACAAACAATAGCAGACACTGTCTTAGGCCTCTCACACCGCCCCGTACTTTACGCAATTTTCGTACAATACATCCTTTGTTACGGTATGACAGATGTGTGGAACGTGCTCTTGCGACATAGATTGTATTAAAATAATTGATAAATCAGATATAAAACTTAGGTATCACAATGATTAAATATTAACAAAGAAGTTACAGGGACGGATTCCGAAATGTAGGGTCGGGGCTATACAACGTGTTTCATATGTATTTATTAAAATGATAACGCACAAGCTTAACGATATTAAACGATTCTTAAAATTTGAATTAAGTCTGTTAGCCGTTTGGTCCCAATAACGTCTCTTTCAGTTTTTTACAAACAACATTATATTATGTCTAATAAAAATTCAAAGGATAGTTCCCATTGACAATTTTTAAAATAAATTTGTGAAATATCTATCTAGTAGTAGGACCCCACGCCGACCATACCCTGCCCTGCCTTACTTTCCTTTCGACCTCTTCCTTCCCGTACCCGAAATTGGTTATTAAACTTAAGTCTTACGTAAATATAAATTAATAATATGTCATCTATAAAAACCCAATATCAATTAATAAGTGATGAGATAATAGTGGTAGTAGCTTAAGAATGTAGGAATAGAAACACAAATTAAGTAAATTTATAAAATAACAATTTCCATACACAAAATAATCGTCGTAGGTACATGCAACATTAAGTAGATCGACTCATTTGTTATGACGGGTTAGGTAGGACTATTATGACAATTGAAACTATGTTAGTACTAGTTCTTTAAAAATATTACGTAAACCGTATAGTGAGGCCCGATATCATTTTATGGGCCCTTTCAACTGTAAATCCTACACAAGCGAAATATTTGAATATTCCAATGTTAAAACGTTGTTTCGGCTGCATATTCAGTGATCCATCAAACTGAGTGACTGAATTTATTTGAGTGACCTTATTTATTGATTTGTCTAATATTTTTATTACGTAAAAGAATTCAAGTTCATTGAAATTATTTACCTTTTAGAGAGTTCTTTACCCTTCAAGAGAGAAAGGGAAATCAGATTTATGTCTAAATATATTGCTTCATTTATAAAATGGTTATTTATATAAAAATTCTGCAATAAATGATAGCTTAAAAAATCTTCGAGGATAATAAAATCTCACATTGCATACAATATTGTGAGCAATAACAAAAATAATTCATGAACGTGCTTGTTATTGTGATGAAACAAACAATTTTTATCAGACACACGAACGTTGTTATATAGCAGAAATTGCGTGACAAAAATAAATAGAACCACTTATGGAGAGAGCTGTTTTATGTTCCATAAGGCTTATTAACCTGACTGTTATTTAAAGATGATAAATACTCATTTATTTTATGTACAAGTCACACTTGTTATATTTTCCATGTTTTATTATTATTCGCATCAGCGTCGTGTCAGTTTTAAATAACATAAAATAATCGCCATATCTGCGAAAGTGACTTATTTGTGATAGGGTTTCTCCTCTAGCCTCCAAGAGATTGCCTGGCCACTTATTCGACAATATTCTTTAACAGACAACAAGCAGCACGTCTTCTCGGAGCTCTCGCTTTGTGATGGCATTAATATGCTTGTGATAAAAAACATTACTTAAGAAATACTCCTTGCATAAGCAGTTTTCAGTTAATTTAAGTGAAACTTCTGTATCGGGGTTTTTTTCCGGCACATTTTTACGTTACTTGTCATCCATCTTTAATCATTGGCAAATCTGACACCGCGTCCTACCGAAAAAAAATGTTCTTAAACCAAGAATTATCAAAATACAGTTAACGAATTTGCACTTAGCAGGCGTAGCAGCGACAATACGTTTGCCATGTGATCCATGGCGGGTCAGTGCCCTCGCCTGAAATACACAACCTTGACCGCGAACCCTGCTTACTCGCCTCCTTGCTGAGTTACAATAAACAACTATTCGTATACAGGGAAAATATGTATCACACGGCAAGCTTAGTTCTTACTCCCCGTAATTGTGTAGTGTATCCATATATAAACTTAAGTACTAACATACAATTAGTATACAACTTTAGACAATTTTATGTTCATTATACGAAGCTTACCGGTACTTTGGCATATTGTTATTTGTAATGTATATAAGACTGAAATATAATTAGGAGGTTCTGCTGTCCGTTTTGGGCTGTCCCATAAAGGCATGGTTGTGTATGGGCATGATCACTGGGGACGTAGTGTGTGTAAGTGATTATTCTAAAGTAAAAAATGCCAGTAGCCGCAAAAATATGTTGACTTGTTTTGGAATTATACCTCTGTAATATATATTATAATAACATAATTAAGAATAATCTTATTTATTCCGTAATAAAAAAGGAAGACGTCTACAAGTTGTTAATTAAAACCTCACGTAATATCAACAATTAAAACACAGGACAACAAAAGTTGATTAAGAATGACTTGAAGACTTAAAAATAATAAAAATCATACAGACGTACGATATAAATCATTCGGAGATGGTCCATATAGGTCGTTTGGCGAACATGTTCGTACACGCTGGAGGTCGAACCACGTGCCTCTGTTCCCACGACCCGGGGGACCTCACACCTCCACTCAACTAAGGTCAATGATTGGGGACTTCAGTGTTGCCAATAACATGTGTGACTGATTATAAACAGAAAGACCAAAACTTAATAGTCTTTTAAATAGATCGTGTACCTTGATAAATTAGTTTTCTCCTCGCCTAGTGTTAAGAGAAAGTACTTTAATAATATTAAAATTAAATAAATAAAATTTCACAATTTTTTTAATTAATATTGTAAAACTGTCCAGACTTCGCGTAATTTACTTGCATGGCTATGCATTGATTCATAGGAAGGTACCTGAATTTACGATAAATATCGTTATATCATCAGACTTGGTCTGCTATAGGTATGCATTATTTTATTAAAGTATCAAGAACTTACATTCCATTTATTTGAAAAAACGGCAGTTTATTTCAATACATTTATTAATATATAAATAAGAAATTTAATTATATCATTTGTTTTATTTGCTATTTTGAATATTTTGTCTAGCGAAGAATCAGACCCAGGACTTTAAAGGTTAAACAAATGTTAGATATCATAATCGTTTTAAATAAATAAATAGTTCATACGGGATTTATAAATTTACACGAGATTGATAAGGGAAACACATTTGGTATATTTTATAATATGTTTTCAATACGAAATGTAAAGTCTGTAATAACACTTTCTCATCCCGTATGGAAAATCAAACGGAATCCAGGCAGCCTATTCATAAAGATTACCTAGAAACAGAATTCGCAATAAATTAGAATTAACATATTAATATATTTCCTGGCTTTCTCTAAACATGACCTATTTTCAAATCGTTATTATCTATCAGAATATTAAACATACGCACTCGCTACATGACATTAGTTCTGAGAAGCAACTTGTAGGAAATTGTTAATTAATGACGAAGTGTTTATTGGCAAAGCTTAAAGCTAATAATTCAGTGGTCATGTTATATTTTGTATCAGGCAATCAACAGTCTTTATAACTCGTATTTCAGCAGCGACGTCGAATAGTAATTGGTATCGCATATACCTTTAAACTCTATTTATACGTAGATTTTTAGCACTATTTTGACAGTAATTGCAAACCAATCAAAGTGGAATATTAAATGGGTAAGGTTTGAAATGGGACATATTTGATAAAAACATGTTAATAAAACGCGAACGAAGCTCATATCTAGCATAAATGATAATAATCAAGAAATAGCCTCGAATTACGTTCGGTGGTAGTTGTTGTTGTTGGATTTTCAAATATATGTTGAATGAAACGATTTGTTGGAAGCTGCTTTACAATTAATGAATATGGGAAAACGTAATTGGCTGTGGCATGTGAGCGATGATTGATAACATTTGCGCGTCTTACTATTAACTTAAATATATATATATATATATATATATATATATATATGTAACTTAAGTAATGTCCTAACCTAATATATATGTAACCTATTACAAAACATAATGTTTATTCTTACCAGTTTTCCACTTCTAATTTTTGTTCCTATTGAGATAACTTTTTGAAATCCGAAACTCGGACCACAGAATTTGTAACGTATTAATGATTTACCGCCATCTAGTGTTGAGTGGAAAAATACATTTGTATCTATTTTGCTCTAGTGTAGGTTGGTAGACTGCAGACCATAAGATATCGGGTTCAGAGCACGAGTGTGGTTTAAATTAAGATGCATTGCGATTATTTAAGGTAAAAAGTTCAGTGGTAGCCCTAAGTTATTAAGTTTCTGCGGCTCTACTCTCGTAATATTTAAGTCGTCTGTGCATGAGTTATATAATAGAACTTTACCCTCTCAATAGAGTTTAATCGAAACGGCTTAAATAACGGCTATATACAAAAAGCTTTTTACATACTCGAGATATTTAGAAGTATATACGAAGTTTATAATTGTAAATCTACTGGTGATGGCATCCGAAGATAGTATAATAAAACCATACTTTACATAATGACATTCCGAGTATATGAAGATTTGCAACGATTTCATATTTCGCCGTCTACTTTCCACGGTAATTTTTATGAAGCATGAGGCCACGTAAATTCATTCTCATATCATTCGTAAACCTTGAGTTTGATTCCATTGTACCTGCAGCTAGTTTCCCATGATGAAATAACAAGTAAGTTCCCGAAAGACTCATAGTATTGATAGATACATTACAATTGGACTTTTCAATTGATGAATGTTATAATGTAAATGATCTTTATAAAAAAGCTTTAGAATATTAAACATATATTCTATACATTATGGAAAGTGGTTTAGATGATTGACCACTAGGTTAAAAAAATGTGGGTTCGGTTCAAATAACAATAGTTTTAGGTAAAGCAGGATAAAGCAAGGAAAAAAATTTAAATTTAAAATTATGTAAAAGTAAACTTAAGTATAAGTTTATAATAATACATAGCTTCAATCCGGTTAAAAAGTGTTTTCTTTCAATGTGTAAAAGCTATGTTAACAAAAGACAATACCACAAGAAATTCGTTACTTGAAAGTAGTAGTAGTGACTGTATCTTTAACTTAGAAATAATACATTCTTAACAGTCGTTGAAAATATTAGATAGCTTTTCGGTCCACAAATTTACAACTTATTAACTTAATATGTTGTTTATAGAACATAACAGAATCAGTAAGCCCTGTCAGTTGATGGGCCCTTCCAAAAAAAGAGGTTGGAGGCATCACCTACCTACCAGTTGATGCCTACCTCGTAATCGTTGTTCCACGTTCCTCACATCAACATCAACTATGCAAAAAACTCGCTTTTTGTATCTCCCCTTACAACGACCACTATGTAAGCCTTACGCTGAAAATGCTTAAGAATATTCATAGCGCCAAATTGCTCATATTTGCTCTCCACATACACACCCTCACGTGCATACCTTCACCGTCACACCATCACACAACACAGCCGAATTAGGCATTACTTAGTTTATTGTATTCAAATAATAATTCAAATAAAGAAAAAACAAATAACATAACTCGTAAAAATTATAAGGCATGCCACCGGCGGCATTATGGATATCAAGCGATCTCATTCAGGCAATCCTAGTAAGCGAAGCAATTATGGATATAAAAAATATGGAACTTTAATGTAAAATTATACAAAAAAATTAATAAAACAAACTAAAAACTAAAGAGCTAATCTCACGGATTCATGAATGGCGATGCAATACAAAAGTAAAGGAAACACAAGGATTGCAAAAGTCACGATTGATCTGGTTAGGATATGGTTAAGAAATGTTTATGCAGAAGAGTTTTAAAAGATGTTAGGGAGGAAGCCAATCTTATGGTGTCGGGCAGGCAGTGTATTATTCAATAGCGTAAATGAATGAATTACCTAAATGAATTACCTAAGAAGGATGCACTGTGAGACAGAATTTTCAATAATCAACTATTGGAGGAGCGTAACATATAGTTATGAGCACCTGAGAATTTGAAATAATTTTTAAGATAAGAGGGAGTTTTGGGATTGAAAATAATTGAGTATAGCAGTTATTGTAAGAAGTTTTTATTCATTATTTCTTTTCGTAAATGTTTGAACCTTCTTATATATATGATGTAATTCATCTTTGGCTATAACTTTAGTATAATTGTTTTTTGTTATATGTAATTTATGATATGTAGGATTACGAAATATATAAATTATTAGTTATATCCCGTTGGTATTTCGTTAGATTATTGATAGTGGAAACGGTGTACATTTTCATTAGTATTCTATGGTCGGAGGAAGAGCACGATCCGCAGCCGATTTACTGTTATACTCTTCCACATCTCAGTCGGGACAAACACACGTACTATCTACATGCTTTATTGTATCGCGGCCTCAAAAGCCTATATTTGATCAAACTTTCTAAGTATATGGCGGAATGTTTATTTTATATAATACACATATATAAGCAGGCCCTTATCCCCGTAACAACAGTTTATTATGTTAGAAAGAAGAACTTTTGAATTATAAAATCAGACTTTGACCGAATTAGGGCGGCTAGCGCTCCAGCTAGTTGACATGTTTGGATTGTTACATCAGCAGTGTCGTTATTCTTCAAGATTTAAGACACAATGATAAAGGCAAGAATCTAATTAGCCTAATGTGAGTTACGGATAGAAAATATATTTGCCAACGTGCGTTAATAACATTTCGACCAAACAATGATGATTAATTTTGAAAATAAAAGTTTTAAGCTTAAGCAATATTATTAATAACAATAATCTATTGCAGAAATCTGAGGCCAAGACTTAAAAAAGTTGTAGCGCCATTGATTTTTTTCATTTTTAATAATCAATGGCGCCACAAGCTTTTTACGTCTGGACCCTGAGGCCCAATTACAATTTCGGTATCTGTTTCATGATCATTTGTTAATGTAATAGGCCAGTAGGTGATCAGACTTCTGTGTCTGACGCGCGACATTGATTTTTTGGGTCTAAGGCAAGCCGGTTTCCTAACGATGTTTTCATTCATTGTTCGAGTGAATGTTAAATGTGCACATAGAAAGAAAGTCCATTGGTACACAGCCGGAGATCGAACCTACGAACTCAAGGATGAGAGTCGCATGCTAAAGCCATTAGGCCAACACTGCTCTACAATACAATACAGTCAATATTTTTAGTTTATAACGGAACTCCTATACTCCATAAATACTAAACTTTTAATTTTTAAGTGAGGACTTTCAAATTATAACCGCATAAGGGGTCTCCTAATTTGTATCAAGCCGCAAAAAATATCCATCATCAATACAACCCAAGTATATTATTTAGTAGAAATTATATTAATGTGTTGTTGATAAAAATCACCAGTTTGACTTTCAGTATTCATTATCATAAGCAAATCCACTTATCAACAAAACACATTTCGAAGTTATCAGGCGTTAATTTATAAAAATATTGATACGGAAAATATTACTATTCCGTATAGCCAATTGATTTCTTTACAGTCCCGGTTTTTTATTTATATGAAAACCTTCGTTTAAAGGTATTCTATCACTGAAGATTGGTTGTCAGTTTTGCGAAGCCTGTCGTGATCCAGCTGCAAAACTTAGCAGTCGTATAATCCATTCCCTAACGTTACATTAATTACTTTTTTCTTTCTACCAGCACCATTTATCCCTGAATCTTGCTTATCATAAGTTAAAGTGATAATGACGAAACACGTGGCTCAGGTATGAAACAAACAAAGCACGTTATATCGACATATCCCAAGAAATAGAGAAGATGAGATCAACATTTGACTTCACTACATTGTATATCAAAGTAATTAAAGCAACTTACAAGTGCTTTATTCGTTGACCCTATTAGGAAATAAAATTAATTTTGTGTCAAGTTTTATGCCGAAGAACGAATTGAAACGAATGAAAAGTGAATGTTATAAGCAGAATCTTGCATTGATTTTATTGGCAGGTAGGAAATGTGTGTTTAAATTCAGTGGCGGCGTTGAAGTTTATAAAATATATGTTAAATCAAACTCTTTGTTTGTTTTTATTTATTGCCCCGAAGTTGGTATCGACTAAAAGATGAAACGTCAGAAAAAAATTAAAATTTAGAATTATGTAAATAACTATAAGTTTTAATAATAAAATATAGCTTTAATCCGTTAAAAAAGTGTTTTTCTTAATCTTCCCGTTGCGATCTGAAGTTTCTCAATATTTCGGGTAAATGCTCGGTTGTTACCTTTATATCAATTTGTTGCTCGAGATCGCACCTGGAGGCTCTAAATACAGGATATTCTATTATGATGTATCACTGTCTGACTTGTTTGTGAGTCGCACAGACAGATCTGACTTCAAGCTAAATCTGTGCAGGTATTCAGCAAACGCCCCATGTCCTGTTGAGATGTGCATCATTTATGGGCTAGGTCTTTTTTGTCTGTTGTAGCCGTCTATCACTCATAAAAAACTTTGTTGTTCTAGCGGTATGAGCTTCTTTGTACCGTTTTTCCTACTCCGATATCGTTTTCTGTCTAACCTCTTGGGTATCAACTTGGTGTAATCGTTTAAAATATGAGCCTACACCAAACATAAAAAAATATAATAAGTGTAATAGACCTATTGGGGCTAAAACTAAATCATTATGACTTCAAGTGTGCGATGATTTTGTTGCCTGGAAAAAATCGCTTGTTAGCGATAAGGTTAGCCTGTTGCCTAATAACTTATGTAACCTACTTACTTTTTGTTTTTGTTTGTATAATTATGTATATTATGGTAACAAAGTATAAATAAATAACATATTAATCTTTCTAATCTTAATCTTCGTAATTAGTTACACAGTAGTATGTTTGAAGTAAAGCGTATTAGTGATTTTATTTAATATATATATCTTGCAATACTGTCACAAACACAGACATTCTGTCTGTTGACGCAAAGGGTATCTAATCGTTTCGATTAAAGAGAAAGTCATGTGCATTAAAGAAGATACGGCATCAGTCACTGGACTGCTTGCCACTTAATTAAGTCAAAGGATTTGATTTGAATAATTGCCCTGTTAAATTAAGTATACGTAAAACATAATTAAAAAAAGATAACATGTTTTAATCGTATTAATCATTGAATACAAAGTTGAATGTGTATGTGTAAAGTGCGATAAATATATTTAAAATGCAGATTTACTTTCAGATTTGCAAAAGATTGCATTTAATTTGTTATTATTTCGTGAAATGCACTGATTTCACTGAACAATAGTGTTAAATGGGACGTGAACGTTTCCATACATGTGTCAGACATAATGGAAATCTGTACATAACAATTCAGTAAACAATGTAACATTTAACTAAATGGCTGCTTTATGTAAGAATTAAATTAAAACACTGACTCTTTATTTAAAAGGATATAAATTCTACAGATATTAGTTAGTTTATTTTTCCTATATCATAACGCCTATACGACTGCAAAATTGAATTTTAAGTGATGTCCAAATAATAGAAGAAGTTATCAATTCGAAGTGTTTGTTTTTGGTGCATGCCCGACCCGATTAGTGTGTCAAGTGTCAAATGATTCGGAGCAACTGCAAATTTGGAAAATTATTTCTGTATAAAAATCGGGATATGACTCTGGTATCGGTTAGCAAAAATATTAACCAAAATACAATCCATCATTTGCATTACGCTTTTCGTGAAAGGAAATTATAAAGCTATTTGAAAAGCTTCGATCACACAGACCATTAGTTACCGACAATGGCCTTTAACCTTTGTCACACACAAAACCACTAATTTGTCGACAGTAGTTCAATCAAATTTTTGCATTTGTGCCATTTTTCGCTCGTTGCACAGCGTGTGAATCCTTCATTATTAACATTGTTAAAATTCTGTGAAAATGCTACTTTGTGTATTGTCGTGAGGTAATTAAAGTGTGCCGTTAAACTTTCTGTTTATACATTTATTAAAGAAAACAAAAATTTATAAAAAATGCGGGTTATTAAATTTCGTATTTTTGAACAATATTATTTTACCAATAATAAAATCAATTTAATATGACAAAGACGATAGTTATGTAAACTGTTCAAATTTTCATTTACAACCAAAGTCGTTCGATGCTTACAACGTGTCTCTGGCCCAGAAGGCTGGTTTTGATCTTGAACACTAGAAATGATAAACACTCAGTGAAACAGACACAGAAATGTTTCTGTCTCAGGAACTTATACATATATAAAAAAACATGGAACTTGGAAAATGTCGCAAGGAATAGGGGCAAATGGAAAAAGCCGGAGAAGGCCTTCACTCCGTCGGAGGTCGAGTACTAGTGAAAACATAAATGACATGGACTTAGTGTAATTATAGTGTACTCTAATAAAGGCAATTTTTTTTTTATTTATTTACCACTGTCATAATTAGGTATATATTATAATTACTATTATTCCTGTTTTTCACTCGTGGAAATTTAATGATGTTCAAAAGTGCAAAAGACTAAACAATAAACATGTTCTGTCAAGGATCATGGCGACTATTGCTAGACAGAAAACTACACCCTACCCACCAGACTTAAAGTTAAAATTTGGATGTAAGTTCTTTTTGCAGTTTTATGAACGTTTGTCCTCAGTTTATAATTGCAAAGTATACTTTGTACCATTAGTTTTCCTAAATTCATGAATTTGATTCCTAATGATTTTTTTTATTTAAATAAAATTTATGAAGACTGTTAGTTTACATATCGTTTTTAAACACTGAGAAATTTGAATTGTCACTCATTATATAGAGACACATATTTTAAGAAGTTTTGACGCCTTAGTCTAGACTACGCCTGCCTCTGATGTCATTCACAGTTATTATACAGGTTATCAAGAAAAAATCTTACATCCAACTGTCACCTTATAGAACAGAAACATTAAATTGTATGATAAGTTGGAGCTGCGCTTGTTAGAACTGAAGAAAAATAAGATAAGAATTGATGGAATATTCAATTATTAACGATCTTATCGTCAGAATAGAAGTAGTGAATTAAATTGGATAATTGTTTCCTTCGAACTGTCAATATTAACTCTTACGTATCTATGTATACCTACGTATACTTTACGATTCTATGGTTCAGTTTGTCTGGATTTTAACTTAAATCTTTTCTCTTAAAAATCACAGTGAATAATGCATTAAACATTGTGTCCCTGAATTTTTAGAATTAAGTATACGGTTATTAAAACATAAAACCCAACATTTCAGTAATAAAGGCTTTACCTGACAGTAGTTGTACTTTCTTTTATTTAGGTTTACTTTTTTTGTACCAGTTATATTTTATTATTATTTACTTTTAACACATTTACAGATTTCCTTCAATTATAAATCGAAGCAAATGATTGTTCCAAAATTATTCTTAAAAAGTCAGAGGTTAGAATCATCATTACTCCTCAATTATATACTAGCTAGCTTTCAAAATTGATACTTAAGAGGATCATGTGTTTAAATCTCCTAATCTACATAAAGAACTGTAGACAAATCTTGAAAATCAAATGTGTTATTTGCAAGTCCTTGAGAAATCGTTTAATCACCTTGCTTGGCTTGTTGCTTAACTATAGACTCTGCGGTATTAGACTTAAAGCCATTCACACAAAATACCTCTGCGAAGACAGTTGTGTCAAGCGAAATAAAGGACGATGACAAAATTATTATTTTTTGTTGGTTTGTGTATGTGCTATCAGGGGACGCTGCAACTAGTGCCCTTGCGTAAGTTAAAGTTTATTTTACTAGCTGAACCTTGAGCCTTTTAGATAAAGCAACGAACGCAGTCTAAATTTTTCTGGTCCTATGTTAATCTGTAATGAAATTTATCGAAAGCAATTCACCATAAAAATAAAAAAAACTGCCAAAGGATAAAATTAGAGTATCTTTTTATTAAAATACATATATGTCTCCGCATTATAAATGGAATCTGTTTCCAATAAGAGTAAATTATATATACCAAAGAAATTAAACCAAATATAAACGATGATAAGCTTATTCTTATTAAAAATATATATTGTTCCATAGCGGACTTCATCCATCCATGTGCAGAGCTAACAGACGAATGCTTTACCAAAGCAACCATAGATGCAATACCAGGTGTGGTCAAAGGTATTCCAGAAGCGGGGATTCCACCTTTGGATCCCCTATACTTGGATAAGAATATTACCATGGATCTCCCAGGAAATGTCAAGATGACTTTTCACAATGGAAAGCTGTCTGGATTAAGTACTTGTCACCCAGATAAAGTGTCGTAAGTATCTATATGTTTAAGGTACCCGTAACATATTGAGTAGAAACAATTCTGCATCTGCTTCTTTGTGAGACTCAAACATCTGGGTAAAAATTTGCTTCAAATAATAAATTTATTTGCAAAATCCAGACAAGTGAAAGAAATTTACAAAATTTCTTCAGAAAAACTCTTTCTCTCTTTCGTGGCCTTTTCCTTAGGCCAAATCATATGACACTTTAAGCAATTCAGACAAAAGTACATTATCTTAATCTTCTTAATGTTTTAATAATATTTATACCGATACATATATTAATTATTTTTGAAACGATTATTTGGTTATTGTATTACTGAATAAATAAATTTCAATAAATCTGTAGTCGTTTGTAAACTTATGGTGTTAAAGCGAATTACATAAGGCGTTGGTAAACACTAACCAGTTTTACACTCCGCGTTGGAACGACCTAAAAATCTATTGAATCGTATATACCTAATCCGTAATATATTGCAAATAAAAATGATGACTACATAAAATAATTGAATTTTGCTACATATATAAACTATAAAGAACTTCTATTAGCCATACGATTCTTAAGACGAAATTACTACTACCTGCAAATTAACATTATTGACTTACTGATTTTTGTAAATATAGCTCTTTATATTTATATGATATTATGATCTAAAATATTTTAACTATCTTTTGATATACTTGATTCGGATTATGTTGGACGGGTTTTTTTACCTTTTTGCTAATTATATTTGTTGGCAGTTATGTCCTCAATTTTATAATTTTGCATTTATGAACCTAAGTACCAAATGCTAAAAATAACATGCGTGTAAAAAAACATGAACGGCAATAATATTTTATTATTATAATTATGAAAATATGTTACATTATTCGTTTGAAATAAGTATATCACCTTATTTGTACATTTATAACACAAATCAGCGGAGATGTTAACAAATAGAAATCTTTGTTATTAACTCCACGCTAAGTCGACAAGGTTAGGGCACGAACTCTGTGCGTTTATTTAATCATTTAGTAAGAAAAACTACAGTGTATGTCAAAACATGTTTGACTTTACGTTACATACTTATCTAACACAATATAAAACAGTTATTTATTATTAGAATTAACCTTTGTTCTCCACATTCCTGAAAGTCGTGTGACTGTCACCGAAATTGTTATACTCGTTGGACAAGACAACGGGCTAGGATCAGTTCAACGAAGCAAAACAAAGATTTACACCAGATTTTGCCAGTTTTGAAGATGCTTATTTTTAACCTTAATTTCATTATCAGCTCGTTACCTATTATATTATATTTGACTAAGGTTCATCGTGAAATTATCCAGTATTATATCAAACATATTGTTTTTAGATCTCGGCGTGAAAAGAGAACATTTGTCTTCGATATGCACTGTAACTTCACGATCAGAGGACAATACAGCATTGCTGGAAGAATATTACTTTTTAACCTTAACACCGACGGAGATGCGAAAATTAAAATTTGTAAGTAATCAATGCCTATAGAAGTATCCAGAACTTCGATATTGTGTTTTAATTACGCGGATTATAACAATTATTTTGAAATTAAAAATTATAGAAATATTTGAAACAGTGAAACTTTGATGTGACGATATTTCAATATATCAATTACATATTAGGTACCCATATTATTCTAAATTACGTACGTTTCATTTAGTCGAGGTTACCTAAGAGACCATTATTAGACTGGTACTTTTAGTGATATCTATCTATATATTTATCTTCCTAGTAAACACCACCATGTATACACAAATTCAAATTAAATTTTTTTATCTATGACTTATATGCAACCATAATATGAAGAATTTGGCAAACGTAAATCCTGTTTTACTTAACACGAAATGTTAAATACACTTATAATTATGGTGAATCCTGTCAAACTGTAATGAGAATATTATCTACAGGGAATCAGCGTGTGCGTTTGGAGGTTTACGAAAAGGTTGTCAAGGAGAATGATGGAGAATGGCACTACAAAATAAACTCATACAAATATAAGGCTGATTACGGAACGGATTTAAAACTAAACCTTACTAATTTATTTAGAGGCAGCCCTGAAATTAGTAAGTCATTCTTGAAAGGGCCATTGTGTGATTGTTATTATACGTTGTTCTTTTTTGCTTTATTCGTCACTATATTATATAAATTAATAATAATCCAGGATAATGAAAGGAAAATCAAGAAAAACTAATTTATTTTTTAGGTGCAAACATTCTCGAAGTTCTAAATTCGAATTCCCAACTGGTGGCTCAAGAATTTGGAGGCCCTATTCTGGACTACGCCATAGATTATGCAATGAACGTGACACAACGCTTCTTTAGCACGTACACATACAACCAAATCAGCCACGTACCACTATCAGATGATTTCTTCGAGAAGAGTTAAATATCATTGAAATAATTTAGTATTAAGGGTTTAAAAATAAGGAAGATTATTCTTTAATTTAATAAAGTATATTAATAATTTAAAATTTTGGTAGATAAAGCGAAAAAAATGCGTAATGTGTCTATCTAGCAATGTTGTGTCATCTTTAACTGGTAGGTAGGTGGTCAAAAGTCAACCCAGTTATGTTATATATTGCAAAAAAACGGGAAAACAATATAAAACAAATAATCGATTTTGCAACGCAACAATAAACTCGCGTTACGGTGTCCGTCACATTAAAAATTATCTTTGAATGTACATTATATAAACTATTTATTAAAGTAGAAAAGTGACAATAATAAAATGTCAACTTATTTATCTCATACTTACAAGTATCCAAAATCAAAGATTAGTTACATAAGTATACGATTGTTAAACAAATAATTCGACGAAAAAACATCTTTAACAAACACATCAGTATTAGTTTCACGACACCACAATAACGTAATGTTTGGTATGGCCATGACCAGAACTACAGAAATGTTCCAGAATATACCTGAATGACATAACACATTGCATACTGTTTATGTATAACGCAATATCTGACGAAACTTTTTAGCAGGTCAAAGTGTATACATGTCTATAACTGAAGTATTAAAGTATTTTGTTATGTGTGTTTTTTTCCTTTCAAAATATTGTAAACGCGTGAAAAGTCTCTTACAATTTCCATGAGTTTATGGATATTTTATGTCGCAGATATGTTGTAGGGCTAAAGTTCGTATCAAACTAAATATAATATTTAAATAGGACATGCATGGCTTAGGGGTTATCGAAATAGAAAATTATTTTTATCTAGGTAACACTTATTACCCGAGTATCGAAGTTGGTTCAGCCTTGAAACACAAAGTAACCCTCATAATAGAAGTTGCTCACGTTCGTTAAAAAATATTAAAATCAAATAAGCTGAGTACAAATTGGTTTAAATACTAGATTAGGGTCTAGCTGAAGCAAATTAGTGTGCTGCGTGCTACCAAGTACACATGTCAGAAGTGAAACTTCTTTGTAAATCAATTATTACCAAGGTAAACCCCCAATAGATGATCATGTACCAGTATATGATCACCCCATGTATTTTTATACATATATTCACACTGTTTACGCAATATATATGCGTGATAATGACAATATAAATAAATAAATAACTGCGTTTACTGCACCAGACGTTATGCGACAGAATTGCCATCTTAAGTTCTAATATGTAACTACTAAACGAATACATCAACCAATAGCGTGTATTTTTCTCGATCTCCCTTACTCGATCTCTCAATCTTTATCACTATAGATCTCTCCAACCTCTCGGCAGACGTTCTTTCTATCTCACTCTCTCCCTCTCGATCTTTCTCACTTTATTGGCTATTTGCTTCATGCTATGTTCGCCATTTCTCACCCTCTCTCAATCGCTCTCTCCCATTTCTTCGACAAAAACGCTGCACATCTTCGTGACGCTAATATTATTATTATTGCGTTTCATCCATAATTTTTACCTTCATGCGCCTAAAGAAGTTGCAATTCGAAAAATCGTTAATGAAGAAATCTGATGAAAACTTTGTTATAAATATTATATATTATATCCGGTCCGCTACTAATCATATTGCTCGTGAATCTCCAATTTCAATCCACTACTAATTATTATTAAACAAATCTGTAGTCCTCATCCATACAGATAGCAATCTCACAACTAGCTCCAGTTAATTAAAGTGCAAATCAGGACAAGTGGAAAACCACGGGTGATTAGCACTTACATGTTATCCCTTAAATAGGTCATTTCATTATTGTATACGTCCTCCCAGAGACCGCTTTTATTAATTACTTTGTATTGTGAATCAAGTTAGTATGAAATTATTCAGCAATGCCTGTTCAATTTATGCGAGACATGGTGATTATATTGAAATACAGAGGATATAGAAAACACTACATTTATGTACGGTTTATTGTAACGTAATTGTAGGACGACACAATCAATGTAACTTGTGGGACTTTTTAAATTAAAATTATTGGACAACACAGGACTAATGGTGTTAGCACGGGGTAAAGGTACCTGTGCCGCCCAGTTTACGATTTAGACAAAGCAGAGAGGTTTTAGTCATTTCACAGAAATCCTATATATATATATATAAGTAATATATGAATATTTTTAACGGTCTGAAACACGCATTGGTGGTAAAAACTTGACGTTTGGTAACTTTTTTATCACCCGTATAGACATATAATTGCATTAAAGACTGAAGGGTTACCAACCCTAGGTAGGTGTCTATAGGTAAACGAGAATTCCAAGTTCATAGAAACAATTTGCCATTGTGATAACGGCTTTACCGTAAACACAAACTATAATCACAAATTACTTGCCCAATTGAATAAAAAACATCTCTAAGGATAGGATACACCGTAAAGATCGTTACGAAAACTTAGTTGTATATAACTGGTATAGCGCCGCATAATTATTCTATTCGTAACATCGATTTAAATTTTTAGGCCAACTAAAAGCAATTTCTTTCACGTCAAACTTTTATCCAACCTACATTTTCAATCTACTTATTCCATCGTAAATCAGACAAATTCCGTGACAAAAGACGTTCTTTAAATTGCATTTTCATTTCAAAAATTGTAGTTCGATCGCATTTGGCTTTTATTTTTCTGTAAAGCGTTCTCGTCATCAAACACGCGAGTCACCGATATCGGCTTGTAGATTTATTTTGGTAAAGGAAACCTAAATGTCTAGCTTAAAATTTGTTTGAATGTTCAGATCGAGTTGGTCCTTTTTCTTTTATATCTAGAATTTATAATGAGATTTATTAATAGTCTGTTTATAAAGTTCAAATTCAAAGTCGCCTAGACTGGCTAGTCTAGTACATAAAAATGGCGGCTGCTAGCAATGTAAACTTGAACCATTCGATATATGTTATGTCTAAGTAAGCAGTGTTGGCCTTGTGGCTTCAGCATGCAACTCGCGTCCCTGAGGTCGTAGGTTCAATCTCGACTGTGGACCAATGGACTTTCTGACTGTTTGCGCATCTAACACTCGTTGGTACGGTGAAGCAAAACATCGTCTTAAATTTAAAAATCGATGACTTGTGTCGGAAAGAAGCCTGATTTATTAAATAAAAATAATCAAATATACGGATAGAATAAATCGGAGGCGCCACTGGATTATTATTATTATTTATATGTTATGTATAATAACTAGATATGATAGTCTGAAGCAAAAATTTGATATATTTGATCATTTCTATCTTTCGGATTCAAAAGGAAAATGATGGAGAATTTTATTATTATACGTACCTAAATGTAATAGATATAGGAAACTCCGATTCTACCCTTCCCGTCCCAGGGTATATTGTTGTTGTACTAGACTTTTTAGTACCGGCTAGGAAAAGTTTTATATCGATACATTTCATTTGGTAATGCATCGTGTGTAGATACTATTAAGTAATCAATTTAAGCTAATTAATTAGCAGAACACACAGAGGACTCCAATTAAGCTGAAATATGCGCCATTTCTATACGGTATCGTCGTCTACACACTGGTACTAGACAGTATTTTAGATGTTGCTTCACTGTAGTTTTGAGTATGTATAACAGCCTTTATGACCTATTATTTATTAATTTTATTCGATATAAGATCAATCAACCAATACAAACCATATAATTCCGTTATTACTCCAATATCCTGGAATAAATACGGACCTCTGCTGGATAACCTGCGGAAGACATGGGGTATATACAAACGAGGCCTCATTCCATTTGCAGATTTCACGTATGAAGTCGAAGCTCCGGCACTGTAATTCTCATGCTAGGACCATGAGCAATCTTGCATTTAGAACACATAATATAGTCTTCTAGAGGATCGCAATACAACTGAAATTAGCACTATCTGTTTATTTCGGAGCTTCGATGATTTCATCCATCAACATCCATTTGATTTCATTTGTAATAGATAAGATATTTATTATTTTTATACAAAAAAGTGGATAATACCCAACTACTGTATTGATGTGACTTCAAAGTTTCGTTTTGATAATTCAATCTTAATTCCTTGCTAGTATAAACAAAAATAATTAAACAATTTTCCACGCGATATTACAAAAGCCATTATCCAGTCGCAGACTATGGCATATTGATCTAGCTGCATTACTGTGCACATCTACAGCCGCTCGCTTACACAGCTAATGGAAAATCTATATTCATATAGCTTTCTATTACATTATGCACTGACATATTCCAACCTAATCTTTGTTTAATAAGAATTAGAAGAGGATGGGGGCTGGTATGGAGGATCAGTATGGTAATCGGTATTGTTTATTAGGATATTATAGTTGTGTGACATCTCGAAACTATTGGATTTTGGAAAGATCTGGACATATGATCATTTATTGTTTTACAGGCAAATGGGTGAAGCCTTGTATTCGCCCGGAATTCTAGTTTTTTCATGATACATCTACGAAGACCACCACTAAGCACAGTGAGTTTTTTTTTAATTTTTCTTACAATAGTACTTAGATTTTAATATGAATGTTTAACATGAAATAGAAAATACATACCGTTCAAGTACAAATTTCTTCATTTAATACGAAAACGTTTTGAATGGTCGCTTTTTGTATTAGTTTTTTCTCGTCCATATATCAACACTATGAACATTAATCACCATCCCACCTTGGCACATTAATACATCATCACAACCACCCCTAACTTCAAACCGGAAATAACCATTTGTTAATTTTAACTTTCTGCGGAAGAAACTATCATTTATGCTGCGTATAGTTAAGCTCTAAGTATGAACTAACTAGCTCTGATTGAGTAATTAGGTATTTGAATAATATTTCTGTAAGAAGAATATCAAATCAATATTTTCTCATAACGCCTTCATGTTGTAGATTTGAATCATAATTGCCGTATTTTTGTCTTTGGTAAGAGTGTGGTTTGGAGCAAAAGGATTCTGATAAGTTATTAAGTATGGAATATCAGCGTGCTGTTATGGATTATCATACTTTTTGCATATCCATTGAATAATATAAAGTATTGTTTATAAATAAATAACGTTCAAAAGTTATATTGGCACGCACACACACAGCTTAGAAATGGTTATGTATTCTATAAGATTTTTAGATGTTTGGGTTACCAAAATATCTCGTGGAGACGAAAATGGTCATCGCTACAGATATTGTGACTTCCTCCACTTCCATACAAAAAGCTACGTACTCTAGTAGAAGTTGTACTTCGTTGTACGAGTACGTGTGATACTTTGCTAAACAACAAGATACTAAAAAAGTCCCCGCCTATCAAATAGCAATATCTATTTTAACAACCCCCAATCCCTCGTCAGTTTCAGTCATAACAAAATCGTCACGTAAATGAAACACACGTTTTGACGTTATTTCCATAGTCGGGGGTGCAATTCGATATGTTTTTTGCTGGTCTTAATTCGAGGTGTAAAAAACAAGGGGTAGAAAAGATATACTATCATTCATACCGACGCTGTTATCTTTCTCTGATTCTCAAACTGCAAATGTAAAACGAAAACTACAATAAAGTTTTCTTTATTTTATACTTTTACCGTAAAATATTTTCTTGTATTTTGTTGTGTTAAGCTAAACTTCTACAGAAATGGTAATTTTAAATAACTAAACTGAATTGTTGATTTTTTTTAAGTCTGTGCGTTGTAGGATTTCAGGTCGCTGCTGTGCTAAATTTCTTGCTACTTATGGCAAAACTAAAAGTATACTCATCGCATAACTGCCATGCTGGTCTCGTCCCGCGTTATGATATGACTTTGATTTATATTTTACCAGTTCAATTTATGATTGTTATAAAAATATATGTAACTTAAATTATTTAAAAGTGTCTCGGTTATCGTCATTTCTGATGCTCGTTTTTAAGAACATGTATTTATAATTTTATTGCTAAAAGTCTATATTTATTTATTGCTAAAAGAACAGGGTGCAAACGGGCCGGAGGCTCCTCTGATCTTAAGTAATACTGCTGCCCATGGGTACTCTTAACGCCAAAAGGCTCTTGACTGCATTGCCTTTTTTGAGGGATCATAAATCGAATTGGTTCGGAAATACTTCAGAGGCTAGCTGGTTCCAAATAGTGGTAGTGCGCAAAACTTCCTTAAATAAGGCTTAGTTATGGAACAACGGCTGTCTGATGATACAGACCGAATTGCGTAATCGGTCTCGACGTCGGTTGACGAAACTCAGCTGCAGGTATTAATCACTAGACACTCTCCCTGGTAAATGTAATAGAAGATGCAGTACTGGTCGTCGATGATTCGAACCACCCTTCGTTGAATATGGAACTCAAGTGGAAGGAGCTGATATGGAGTTGCCACCTTGAACTGAGAACCGTACTCTTTGTGGGGCCAAATTTACAAAAAATGGTTCAGAGTGAAGTACCGTCATGCGATTTTAAACTCACCAAGCTGGAGGCTATTTATTGATTGATTTCATACAATATAAATTAAGTTGATCCTTTAATGAAAAGGTCGAACCAATTCTTAAAAGGCTGGCAACGTACCTACTCACGAGAATGTGTTGCTCGTTTGCTTTATAAAAAAACTAGCAGCCCGTCCCGGCTTCGCACGGGGTAGACAATTATTTATTTGTAGAAAAAAAAAAAGTTGTAGTGACATAACTACAATAGTTGGACATATGCTACCGCGGAGTTTTTTGTAGACATTATGATGTTCTTCAATATTGTTGTACATTATTTTGTTCTATCGCTAATAGTTTCGGCCGCGCATTCGACGAAAGACATTTTAAGACTAATTTTTCTACACCTTCGGTTACATTGTTCCAATTTTACTAAGGATCCCTAATTTTTTTTCAAAATGAAATGTAGCCTATGTCAAATTGGAAGAATGTAGCATTATATTGGTGAAACATTTTTTTTAAATCGGCCCAGTACTTTTTGAGCCTATTCATTACAAACATACAAACATACAAAAATAGGTACAAATCTTTCCTCTTTATAATATTAGTGTAGATATAGAATATGATAAAGAGGAGAATATAATAATATATACTACATATTACTCTTTAATAAATTTTGCCTCTAAAGTTTAAGTAGCAGAGCCCCTAAACCCCTATGACATCTCAGCTAGCTTGTAAAGACATCCGTCATTCTACGCTTCACAAAATCACCGGCCCTTATGTTTTTAACCGCGCTACTTAGCTTCCGCCATTTTAATCGCGACCCCGGCTGTCGAGGGTCGTCTAAGATTTTCTCCAACATAAAAACTCTTGGAAAGGTCTTATTAAAGTGGCGCGTAGTTTCAGGGGTGTAATGTGTCATTTCCGATAAAAATTTTAAGGAAAATCTAAATTTAAATGTCTCGTGTCATAGTTTTTTTAACATTTTTTACATACCGATGTACCTATATGGTTGACTAAATCATATTGATCCTTAATTTAAGTAACTAGCAACCAATCAAATACTGGGTACCATCTTTCACAAAATTGATAACTAGACAGAATTATTAGGCGCTACGATTTGCAAGTGGAAATTTATAGGTATTATTAAGCACATAGCATCGTCTTTATTTCTTGGTCAATTTACTATTCAGCAGAGCCTCTCTCCACAGTTGCATAGTTATAAAAAAGAGTAAGAATACAACATTATTAAGAAAAGCAAGGGACTTTAGGTTACATGCGATATCATAATTTTTTTTGGGTCGATCATAGAAGTTACGAAGTCTCTGTATGCATAATGAGTAAAATCATATGCTTCATTTCGCTTCAGTCATCCCCTAACAAGGTCCAGGAATGTGACGAAAAACTCGAAATCTTTAGAACGACATTTCTTAGGCGGTGTGATGATACATTGCTGCAAAAACAGATGCCGTCGTTAGTTGATGAATGGCATGAGGTGTTGAGGTGGAAAATAGTATCATTTGATTTATACTAATGATTTCTAAATATAATATCTTTTCAGACATATGTTTTACTTGTCTTCTTACTTACTTAACATCGATGTCACATGTATTAGTAATTTACGTTAATTGCAACAAATAATTATAGAGATATAAAATAGAGTTCATTAGAATTTAGAAAAGTCTTTTTTCTTATATGAGAATCTGTTAATTTACGTTACGGCTAGCATCAAAACCTACAAGCAGTTCATACAGTTAATTATCGATTTTGTACAATTGTCGGGCTTGCTATTTTTGAATGAACATTTTCTGAGGTATCTACATTGTGTAAAAGACTCCGTAACGGTAATAATTTAGGACGCGCCTTCGTCATTCATTGTAGAAGAATTGTAAAACATTACTACATTATTTTAGACAAATAAATTACTAAGTAAACTCTGAGTAGAAGAGTTGAGAATCGCTGACAACGACTGCTGTAGGACTGTAGGACATAGGACACTAGAAATATCAAGTTCTGTAAATTATAAATAAAAATTGTGTTTACATCAGTTGCATACAAAATTAGGAATGAAACTCTTACTTATTAGAACTTAATAGATAAGCATTATGTTTTCTTCTGTGGGAGTTAGAGGGAAGCCTATTAAGTCCTACGTATGGTATTAGTAATTACCTGTATGTGTAACATGGTGTTACGTAATATAACCGACAATTAAAACCTGTACTGTTAGCAAAGAACAATGACCGATTACTGCTCTAAATAGCAGGGACCGTAGGAAACCTTGAACTTCCTGCCATTCTGCCGATGTATTCAAGGAACGTGCTAATTTGTATGTAAGAACTGCACGGTGATAATGATGTGACTGTACGACGTGATATCAAATGATACATTGTGCTTTTTAGCGTGGAAAGATATTTTTCCAAATGTATTTCGTTAAAACATTTTATATAATAAAGTTACCTACCAAACTGGCCCTTTGATAGTATATACGAAAGGTTTACTGTTTATATTAATTTCATTAAACATAAAATAAATACGAAATGGAATGAAATTTTCTATATTTATTTATTCTACATCACTTGATTTGGGAACTGGCAGTAAATGTAAAATTAGAAGCATTTAATGTATATTTATTTTTTTGACGTTCATTGTGTTACCTATATGAATAAATGATTTTTGACTTCGACCTTTGATTATTCTATAAAGAAAGTGTATCAGAAAACATTCATCACAACATCAGAAAGCTTAGCTTTAAATTTAAATACCTACAACAAATTCATTGATATCCATCCATCATCATAACTCCTATATAGTGTGTATTTAGTTAAGGGACGCGAAGAAGATCTACATGTCGACGTATAGCAGAGTAGATTCCCTAGTTGTCGAACACGGTCGTGTCGTTCGAGCCGTTAAGAGGTCATCTCATTAGTCACTCATTCGCATGCGACCCGCGAGCTTTCAGTTCACTGAAACAACTACATTCTCACATAATGGCTTAATAAACGTAATTGATAATGCACTTACGTGTTGCTCGGCACGTTTGCTTCTTACAATATAGTACTATTTATCTTGATAAATATTAAGAATTGAGTAAAGCTAGTAACAACAATTGAGAATTCACCCTAGTTAATTATAATAATAAAAAATATGTAAAAACTGTTATTGTTAATTTAAGGCATCTCATACTGCATTATTCCAGTTGATAAGTAGCTTTTTGTGCGTAAGCCGATTTTTTTTCTTGAATACAAACCGAAATACTGCGAAGTCCGAACATGACAAACCAAACAAGCTATGGAGGCAATTACATGAATTAAAATGATTACCCATGTATTTCAAAGCAGTTAATTACGGAAGTGTTAGTCGTGTGTCGTGACACCGAATATATTGGCAGGCGCCTGCGCGTGCGCACAGCATATTGATATGTCAATCGTTTGATTGCCTTTAAATCATTTTAAACAAACGAATTAAACTTGTAATAAAGCGTGATACTATGTCAAACCTTCAGATTATAGGTATAGTAACTGCTTTATATCTCTTGGGAAAATTTACTTATGTGTTATGACTTATAAGAGAAAGGTCGATAAAAAAATGATGAACTGAATAAATATAAAATTATTTAAATATTTTGTATACCTACTAGTGCTAACATTCGACCTATTTCTAGTGCTACCTGTAGGATTAAAATTTTCCTTAACTTAGAGGCAATGCAGGCAATGCTTTTGAGTTTCACCTGACGAAATGTATAAATTATCAATATTATTTTGATATATAATAATAATTATAATTTAATGTATAATTTCCCAAGTTCGATAAGTTTTCTATTCGCCTTAGCGTCACCCACGTTATCAATATATTGTTTTTAATTAACACAGTAGTTACCGAGATTAGAGCTTACCAAACATACAAGCAAGCTCAGCAAATAAAGTTTTTGTATTAAAGTTCTGAGATAAGAAATATGCAGAAAAAAATCGGTTTACTGCTTATTATTGACTGCTTAAATATTACGGCATGTTGAATTCTTTGTATTACTTTACAGAAATACTTTTCATAAAATGGATAAAAATCAAATCACTACTTTGCTTAGATTACTTTAGAGAAATATCTTGTTTCAGTAAAAAAATATACTTTGAACACTAACCTGGGGGGCTACTATGAGCTCTTATTGTGACCCTATTGACAACTTACAACTGATGAGATGCATCGCTTATTCGTATCATGAAATCAATCATCATCAAAAAAATGAGACAGTTTATGTTCCCACGTGACCTTAGCGGTAATCACATTTCATTCGTTCAATTTGTATGAAAATCCGTACCATGACCGCTCGGCTAAACCAAAAATTTGACCGTTTTGCCTTCAAACTATGACAGAATAAGCGATTCTAAAAAAGTTACCTTTTTTTTCAACCATTTTGTATCGAACGAGTCCAAATAGTAGTTTAGAACATATTAAATTCAATATTTTAATAAAACTTGTTAATAAAGTTAAAATAATAAGATGCACCTACTGTCTAATTTAGGAAAAAGATGTATATTTCGGTATTTTGAGTTGAGAAAGTGTGATTATGAATAAATTAAATGTGTTATAGGTAAATACTGCAACAATAGCTGTTCTTCATTAAAATTCATTCATGAATTGTATTATTCTACTCTGCTTTTTGTTGTTTAAATAAACAGGAATTTTTCAAATGTATAATAGGTATAATAATAAGCCATTTGAAAAATTATAATAACTTTAAGCCATTTGAAAAATTAGTATTTATTTAGTTAGGATGACGCCATTAACATAGAAAAAGTTGTCTTCAAGCAATGTTCAATTGGATATCAACATATATTCATAGTCTCTCAATTCAACGATTTTCTCAGATTAAGCTGTAAAGAAAATATAATTATTTATAATATATGAATTAATTAAACTATAAACAAATTTTCTACAATTTGAAGGAATTCATTTTTATTATAGTTACTTAAGATATCTTTCGCAAAGGGATAGGGATATCAGGAATTGGCTTCAATATAGGTATTTATTTTTAGAAAACAAATTTGTGAACAATACTTACCGCATCATATTTAGAAGTTAAACAATTTGTAAAACTATATTTATAAAACTGAAGTTTTGTAAACACCAAGATATTGAAAGCTATTGTCAAAATTTGGCGAAAACGCTTAAAAATAATAAGTGTCAACTTTCAAAGCACAGAAAACTTTACGTTTTAAATATATATTAAATAAATTTATATAAAGACATAATAGCTTATTGTGATTCACGAATTAATTAAAATCATTTTATAATTTATTTATTTTTATAGAAACATCTGTCGAAGAAAGTTTGCTGTGTAAGTGTAAACAACTTTTGAAACTTGCATAGAAACCCCAAACATGATTATCGTTCTTTCATTCGGTACTAAAAAATGCTATTGACTTTAGGTACCTAAACTCAACTGGATTCTTTATTTTAATGGTAGACTTAAGATATAATAAAACACAAACCGGTTTGAAATTATTTTATTAAGTGACTTTTCCAAGACTTTCTTTTCTTTTCCTTTGAAGACACCGCAAAATTTGCGTTCAAGGAAATTTTTCATGTTTCATCAATTTTCGGATTAAAATAGTCGATAATACATTACACATTTATTTAACAAATAAAACATCGATTGACATGGATTTTTTAAAGTAATCAATATTTGGTTACTGAATTGATTTTTAACTGCCTTGCAACATTTCTTTGAATAAAAAACAAGCTTTTACAATTCAAAGCAAATTCGTAGAAGCTTTGCTGCATCAATCACGTTTCTAATTCGATTACCAATATTATACAAATATAACGCTTAAAAAGCGGCTTCTCGAAATATTCTATAGAAATCAAAATACTACTACATCTAATTACTTACAAAAGTTGACGTTTAGCAGGTTCATTTTTTAAATTTGTATTTATTTTCCAATAACTATCTTTATTTATTTATTTCGTAATCCTACAGCTATAACATATAACATATAAACAATTACACGAAAAATATAGCCAAAGATGGATGTTTGGCCAAAAGGTAAGGATGTTTGGAATTAAATGGTAGTTTATGTAATACATTTATATAATTTACACAATAATTTAGTTATTTTATCGTACAAAAAATTCTTAATAATATCATTACTAAATATATTAATATTGCACTAATGGTCCATAAAGTCAACAACAGCCACTTTAGTTCATCTGCCAAAGAAAACATCGTATTAAATCAAGGATATCTCGATTAAGAAAAAAACTCCTAAGTTCACGTTAAAGTATGAATATTGACGGCTAAGTTTTACAATAAGTCTACACTATCAATGTGTATGGAGCGTACTAGACATTTTTGAAAAATACCAAAATTCAGTGCTAACAGTAATTTCTATAAATGAGTAAGCTTGTCTTAATAACACTGATTGACTAATTTTAGCGAATACATGTTTCATATAAAAAATACCTTCCATTTTCTTTAAAATTTTAAGTATCTTTTGTGATAAGATAAAATGCATTTATTTTCGTTAAATTAATGAAAACTAAGGTAAAGTAAATGGTTTAATTAAAACTATTATTTGTGTTTTTACGTATTTAGAAAAGCAATATATACTCACGGGTCAGGGAGGTGGCGCCAAGGGCACTAATAGAGGCTCACGGGGCCTGCGTGGGCGTCTGGAAGGGGCCCGGGGTGCCACCGTTCTAAGTCGGGGCCTCCCCGGCCCCCTTCGGCCGCGGCCTTCTGGAGCTCCACTTGCCTCCACAATTTCAAGAGGCATATCCGATTCCAGGAGAAGAGCACCTAGAAATAAAAAAGCGAGATATTTGTAAAATTGCATCTATTTTTTTATTAAGAAATGTTATTGCAATTCATATTAACCATTCTTTTTCATAAATCATTTTTCCTTTTATTATTTCAAATGAATAAACAAAATAATAATTTATGTTCAAAAGACTGAATCAATGGAGACGGTATGTTTAAAATTAATATTTTTTGGGATCTTAATTATTTATTAGATGTCTCTTTCAAGCTTTAAGCTTTATAATTATTCATTAAAATAAATATTAACATCTTTTTTACAACCAGTTTTTTCTCGACTAGAAAGTTAAATTTGGAATTTCTTAAATTAAAAAATTCCAACAGATTTATTTTCTATTCAGACTGTATACTAATGCACTAGAAGACTTGACAAAAAATCATACCAAAACCCACTATAACAAATTATGAAATAATGCGACCATTATATATTTTGACAATGTGCAAACTCAGAGTATACATGAGGTAAGTGTGAGTGTAAGATTTCTAATACTTATTAATCTATCATATAGAAATGAATCGCAAAATGTGTTGGTAAGCGCATAACTCTACAACGCCTGGAACAATTGTACCAATTTTTTTTTAATGTTCGTTGAAGTCTTAAGGATGGTTTTTACGGTGAGAAAAATTTGAATAATTTACGGGAAAACCCTAAAACAGCCCTTTTATTTTTCCCATACAAACGTTTTGTTAATAAAATGTAGAGTAAATTTGAAGTTTATTGCTATTCAATAAAGTACAAACACTCACTGTTGTCTAAGCAATGTCGCGTTCCGAAACACAACAAGTGATAATATCGCGAACCCGACCAAATTTTTTGCGCCGACTATAAAATTGGTAGGAACAAAAAACTGGCACATTTCAAATCTTTTTGACAGAACGAAGTCTGTGGGGTCCGCTAGTATTAAATAAAAACTTACCTGCAGCAATAGCAGAAGCAGTATCAGTGTGTGGGTCTGGCCTTCGATTAGCAATAGTGTGCCTAGAACCTCTCGGACGTCCACGACGAGCGCCGCGAGTACGTGACATCGCCCACGCGCCGCGGCTTACGTTCGTGTACGCTGGAAACGTATACATATATATTATAGTATTATAATCGATGCGTATTCTTAGTGTCTAGATTAAGATTTATATTTTTTTATTGACACAACTAGGTTGTCTGAGCGGAAATTGATCTTGCGTAGTGGTTGTGCGAACATTTTTATTTCATAAAAATTATATATATTTAATTATGTCATATTAAAAGAATTACTGGCGAAATATAATGACGTAACACTGTTTTCGACATAACGAAAAAGGTAATTTAGCACTGCAGCTACCTCAAATCCCGCAACGGTTTTGTTTCCGCACAGACCCCACTAGTTAAATTGTAATTTTCAGGTTATAAATTATAGGGCTCGTCATGCTCTTGTAATGACTTTGGAATAAATATGTGAAATACTAAACTTTAACTTAACCTAAACGTATTTAACGACGGCTATAGCATGCCCTTCCTTCTTTACTCGACAACAGTTTCATCAAAATATTTTGTCAGAATAAATCAATAAATCAGACAATATATTTTGTAGGCCAATTGTTATTTGTATATGTATTGACAAACCAATTGAGTTGGTTTTACATTCCTTACTATATATTCTATCCTATTTTTCTATATGATAACAGTTTTTCTATACTTACGAGAAGGCATTATATTTGGCGTGTCCACCACTAAATCTCCCTCGTCATCGACTTGTAAGGGACTACCCGGTTCTGATATGGACTCGCGAACGCGTTTTGCTTCATTAACGACCGGCTGCAACATAACATTAATTAAGTTATATAATTAGGTATTTCACGTAGTTACATAGTATTTAAGAATTTCTCTTCTCAGACCAAATGTTCATTAAAATAATGGAGTTGTATAATATATAAATTATATCCTACTCACCGCTGGCACAGCAGGCAATATTCCCAATTTTCTTTTCCGTTCTCTCTCTTCTATAATTTTCTTTTCTTCAGACTTTTGACGATCTGAAATAAAGTAATGTTCCAAGAAATAACACAAATCACCTTAAAAATATAATCAAACTTGTTTTCAATAACTCACATTTAAGTTCAATTTCCTCATCGTCCAGCAACAATGAGACAACTTCCTTTGGTTTGAGGGTGTCTGGTTTGAAGTTACCCCCGCTTATCACCATTCGTTGAATCTAAAACCAATATTAAACAAATTGAATATATATATATACCAGATTTATTATTATTACTTATTCTTATAGATGTGCTTTTGTGATTTATCCATTGACCATTCTTGAGCACCAATAGATATTTTTTCTACGTAGGAAACCAGCGCTTTCTCGTCGCAATTTAGAGATGTTGAATCATTAACGGACCGCATTTGATTTTCTTGGAATAGTTAAGAGTTTAGTATATATATTTTTATGGATGTTTCCTAATTTCTGTCCCCGTCTAATGAATATTTTATTTATTATTTATAAAGTCTCTTGGATCAGATTTTTAAAAGATTGCCTTGCAAGATTTGTTGAGTAATTGTATTGTATGTATGTTGAGTATTGTTTTGGATGTGTATCCCATTAAATATCGAATAAACATGATACAGCCCAGCCAGTCCATTTCCTTTCTGTATATTGCCCAAAACTTACCTCACTCTTTTCCCTTGCCCGCTGCATAATGCGTTCTTCAATAGTTCCCTTACAAATGAGCCGATACACCGTGACCTGTTTGGTCTGTCCCAGTCGATGTGCACGGTCCATCGCCTGTTGGTCTACCGTTGGGTTCCAATCAGAGTCGTAGAATATAACCTATGGTTTAAAAAATTACTTATTTAACACTTTGGAGGACATAACCTATATACAATTGAATACTAGAAAAAAGATTTTTTTATTAAGAACTAAAATCGCAAACGATAATAGGCATTTTCGGCCATGGCACAGGAATTCGTTTTACTTAACGTTATAAACCAGATCAAAGACAGTATTTAGAAAGGAAGTAGGAAGTCACAGAAGTCAAGAAAGACTTACTTACGACGTACTTCAATACATCATATTTATAATGTACAGGAACCACTAAAGTTCAGTTTAAAATGGAATATTACCAAATTAATACACATATAGCCTTCTCTGTTCGTTATTTAGTAAGAACAAGTAAGAAGAAAAACAGAATAATTAACGTTTTATTTAGCAACCAGTGTTATGGTCGGGTTGTCTTTGACCTTCATGATGGATTATTCAAAATAATTTTTTTTCACCATTAATACACGAGATAAAAAATTATTTTCTAAATAAACTTACAGTATCGGCCGCAGTGAGGTTTATTCCCAGTCCCCCCGCACGCGTTGACAACAGAAATACAAATATGTCTGTCCGAGCCTGAAAATTAAATTATTACAATAAATAAAATTTTCTCACTTTTAATCACATGTAATAAATACCGAAACAATAAAAATGATGAATGATGTCGAGAGCAATAGTTTAAAGTTACTTGCACACTACATTTTCTAATATCAGTTATTTATACAAATACAGTATATTATTTTAAATTGCAAGCGACAATTTTTCACACTGATAGGTCTGTCGAACAAGAGTACAGTTGTGTTCTCGTCTAGCAATATTTTAAAATATGTACCGCTTAAGCACACGCTATACTTTATTAAAATTACCTGAAAATCGGCAACCATGTCGCGACGGGCTGATATTTTACTGGAGCCGTCCAATCGCATATATTTGTGTTTCCTGTGCCACATGTACTCCTGTAAACACATAATTAACACAAATTAAATTTTGCCTAAGTTTTTATAACACAGTATCGAAGGTCTGAAAATTGCCGGCAATATTGATGAATATTTATTTCAACTGAGAATAATAAGATTTCTTCAACAAAATAGCACTAAAATAGTAGATAATTACTACTAATTTAGAAACGATACAATTTTATACAATTTAAAAAAATAATTTTATATAACAACTTACCTCTAATAAGTCAATCATTTTCGTCATCTGGCTATATATAAGGACTCTATGCCCTCGCGCCTTTAACCTCTTCAGCAGAGAATCTAATACTGTTAGTTTTCCTGCATCACTGACTAGCTGGTTCTTATCTGAATCAAATAAGTATTATTATTATATATTAGGTCCTTACATATGAAATTGGCGTTTTGTATGGGAGGAACAAAAAGTCGAATATTTTTAAATATAATATATTGAATTAATCAAAGTATGAACCATTTTTTTCTATGCACTTAGTTCGTTGTTCTTGTTATGCGTAGTTCATTGATCCCTTTACTAAAAAAACCAGTCGCACGGGAATCAATAAAATCTGTGAAGGTGATTTGGATTGCCCCATCAGAGTAAGATTTTTTCCCTTGCAAGAAGTTGTCCAAATTTCGAAAAAAATGGTAATCAGTTGGAGCAAGGTCCGGGGAGTACGGAGGATGTCTTAGACATTCCAATTGAAGCTTTTCTAATTTGGTAGCCGTCTGTTGTGCAGTGTGTGGTCTAGCGTTGTCGTGAAGTAGCAGTGGCGTGGAGCGATTGACCAGCCTAGGTTGTTTAGCCGCTAGCTTTTCCATCATGGTTTGCAATTGCTGACAATAGACATCAGCCGTAATAGTCTGGCCAGATTTGAGAAAACTGCAATGAACAATACCGGCACTAGTCCATCAAACGCTTACAAGTAACTTTTTTGGGGTTAATTTTCGCTTGGGGCAGGATTTGGCTGGCTGGCCAGGATCCAACCATTGCGCTGAGCGCTTCCGATTATCGTAAAGAATCATTTTTCATCACAGGTAATGGTTCGGTTTAAAATACCTTCATTATTGTGCCAGTTCAGTAATGTAACGCAGCAGTCGACGCGCGTTTGCCGGTTTGCTACAGTCAATTCGTGAGGTACCCGCCTTTCAAGTTTTTAATCTTCCCAATTTGCTTCAAGTGAATTAAAACAGTTTTATCACTAACACCGCAGTCTGCAGCTAACTCGGACGTGGTTTGCGATGGATCCGCTTCCCAAATAGCCTTCAATACTTCATTATCAACTTGGGTCTCAGGCTGTCCACGGGGCTCGTTCTGCAGGTCGAAATTTCCAGAACGAAAACATTGGAACCAAAAACGAACTGTGATTTCTTTTGCAACATGACCGCCATACACATCATTCACCCTTCGTGTCGTTTCCGCAGCACTAGTGCCATGGCGGAACTCGTACTCGTAAATAATGCGATACTTTAAGTTTTCCATTTTGTAAAATGATTGACGCAAACAGAAAAAAACAGAAAAAAACCAAATGAATGACGGTCATCGAAGCACAAATACATGAGTAAATAGCTATACAAATTTGAATTTGAAATTCCTAACCAAAGAGGAGGTATTTGAGGTCAAAGTGGCCAGTACGACAAAACGCCAATTTCATATGTAAGGACCTAATATATGGATGTTTTACAAGCATAAATGTATACATACTTGTGTAATAAACATTGCCCTACGTTATGTAATGTTATGTATTAAATAATAATACTTAAGAAAGGAAGTTGTTACTATGGTTTAGGCTGAGATTCAAAATCCAATAAATTATTGACATATGAGATTCCTTAGAGCTCTTTTGAGTTTTTTATCAACATATGCAAGTCTGGGATATATATACAGTTGAAAATACTGACAACCGAACACATATTTAACCTGTTACCTCATGAAGGTAAGTACAGAAGTATTTTATAAAAGGCTAATCACACTTTGCACTTTCCATTGGCCGTGTTAACGTAGTGAGATCGCAGGTTTGTTCCCCGGATATGCACCAATGGACTCTCTTTCTATGTGCGCATTTAACAGTCGCTCGAACGGTGAAGGAAAACATTGCGAGGAAACCGACTTGCCTAAGAACCAAAAAGTCGACGGCATATGTCATAGACAGGAAGCCGATCACCTGCTTGCTTATTAAATTGACAAATGATCGTGAAACAGAAATGAGGCCCAAATCTAAAGAGGTTGTAGTGCCACTGGTTCTTTTATCACACTTTCCACTAAAATAAAAAATAAAAAGGTCTTTAACAAAAAGAACCGCAATATTTCTTCTTACATTAACAAAAGTTTCAAATGCTTTGTAACAATCGTGATCAACGAGACATATTGTTTATTGATATTATTATTTAATACGAATGAAAACTAGGCATACTCTCACACATACCAAAATTGTGTTAAATTGTTATTAATTTAGTCCCATTATTTTTCAGTAAATAATGTAATAAATTTTAATAAACCTTTGTCCATAAAATACATTTATATAAATAAGCAGTGGTGTCATCATAGTAAATAAGTAGAAAGTAGCATATAAGAATAAACATACCGGGCACCTGCAGGGAAGCCCAGCCGTAAGGTGGCCGCGCGTTATCGACAAGCCTAGAGATAGTCTCGCTTCCGGGACCTGACTCACAATGCGCGTGTCTCGTCATGTGATACGCGAACGAACGCGAAACTGCGAACGCTTGACGTCTTGGCGCGCACACCTAAATTATTTATCTTAGTTAGAAATAAACATGAAGTATAACCCCAAGTTGATACCGGGTAAAACAACTGTTTCAACTTGAAAGACTACCTAATTGCCTGGACACATTATTAGTAAAGCTGACGCCTTGGCGATGAAAATTGAGTCCTATTGAGAGGTTGCGAGATTTACTGCGATTGGGTTTTATACTATGCATTACGTACAGGTTTTTACTTAAAATCTAACAGTGTAAAATAATTTCTTCTGTTATGATTATTTAATATATTTTTTTAGAATCAATCGCACAAAATACTATAGGTAATGAATGAAAAAAATATTTTGCCGCATATGAAATTTATAATAAAACACAAAAAGCAAGAAATATATGAAATATAATAAAAAAAATTTAAGAGCCGAATTAATAAGTTTTACGTTAATCGAAATAAGTATTTCAGGTTTTTTTACTTAGTACACTTACCTTTTGCTGCGCAGTAAATAAGAATGCTGGTAACGGTGTGGGTACATCATTGTATACAATAGAAGGTCTTTCCACGTGAGGAAATTCCGCCAATTCCACGGGCTGACTATCCACGGATATCACACCTCCGTCTTCAGTCTTTATCTCACTTAGCATTTCCGTCTGAAATGTACAGGTCTCTTTACTTAACTAAGGTAACAGCAAAATCAGCACATTATTTGCCATTGTATTTTAGTTTCGTAACAAAATTTAATAATATAAAATACTTGAAAATCAAAAATTATTTATTTTGTTATAAATACTATTTTTTTATATTTTATTTTTATTCAGTTCTGTTTTATGAATTGATATGTATTTTTTTGGCGGCACCAGTGTTGTTTTGTTACCTGTCCACTAGCTTCTTTCAGTTGTCTTCCTCTTAATGATCGATGTTCTATCGTCTCCGGCATATAATGTATTGTGTGATTTAAATGCGCGTAAAAAGGTCCACCTGTAAATTGAAGATGAAAGAATTGAATTCTTAATGCATAACATAAATTTAAATTGAATAAGTTCAACCTTTAGTAATTATTTGCATATGCCAAATACAGTACTTAAATTATTACTATATACCATTACAATTACATCGTTATATAGTTACAAACATTTGAACATACCTGGTATCCACAAAGGATACGTAAATAACATATCGCTCCATAACAAGGAATCTTCTTTCCGTGTCTTTAGAACATCTCCATCGGGACATATCAACAGTAAGTGTTTATTGCTAACATTCTTATAATCATGACAGTCATCTGTATACCACCATTCTTGTCTATGCCTTAACCTTTCATATGTTTCTAGACTTTGTTCTATGTGTAATATACTGTAAGATAAAAAAAATATGGGTATCCTCAATTTGGTGTAAAATGAAAGTGAGGGTTAAAAAGTCAAAGGACAAAGTTGATTACAATCTATAGGTAGGTTAATCTATTATCAATCTTTAACTACATACATATTAAAAAATCCCAGATGTTATATTTTATTTCAAATTCATTATGATTTATTATACAATATGAATCTTTACACTTAATCCTATAGAAACTGATTGTAAATGTTTATTATTAGTTGTTACCTATAAAATATTATGTATGGTTATTTAAACTATACTTAATTAAACATTATAACTCATTGTTAAAAATAATTATTATAAACAGATATTGTAGTCATTTATGTTTAGCTTTGAGGTATAAGAAAAATGTCATATGATTTCAAGTACAATAGACTATTGAATTATAATAATTAAAAATCGAAAATAATTTAATTTAAAGAAAATAAATACTTACGCATCCAGCCACCCACATAGCATCACCTGATAGATCTCCATAGGAGATAAGTCCATAAATCTTGTAAACGAGAAACAATCACTATTCACTTCACTAACACTCCTATGCACATAATCACACACTAGAACACTAAGTATGTTATATAATAAGTGGCGCTTTGATGGTATACACCGAAGTAATATACAGTCTTCAGCTATCACTTTTGGTACATTGTAGTCGTCAACATGCATCGCAAAAGGTGATCTTACATCACGTCTCTCGAATAATTCTGGGTGGTTGCAGACCTGGAATTTAACAATATATTTAAACCTAAAATCTATGTTTGAAGTGTGTATGAAAGATGAACTGTTCATAAATATAACATGGTATACCAGCCTTCAAGTAATCATACACATTGAAACAAACTTGGCTGATATTAAACCTAATGTTGTTGTTGAAAATTATTTACATTTCCTTTTTTAATGATTTGTTTACATTAATTACATTTTAAAAATATTAAAAACCAATATGCATGCATATTGACATAGCCTTATCTATAGTTGTTGTCTACGCTCGAAAACTCCTAGAATAGGTTTCAAATACAAGATTTAGTACGACTTCCTTACCACAAATCCAATAAGTTTTTATCAAACATTCAGATTCAGATCTAGGGCCATGTCTGTGAATGTAACCTCTAAAATCTTTCAGCAACAGAAAAAGAACAGAAATTTATAGAACAAATTGTGATTTTCTAAAACATTATTAAAATGCTACCTTTCTGAACTGCATAACTAAATTCATAAGATTTGAAGTGAAATTTTTGTCAACATTATGTCCAGTTTCTGATCCAATTGTGTAGTGCAATAGTTCTTCTATTTTTATTTTCTTCTTCAATGCTGTTAATTGAAAATATGTATTCGTTATTAGTAGTTCTATGATGATTTTAAATTATTATTAACCAATTTCTATAAACTCTAACATCCAGCTAAGTAAGATAGTATCTTTTTAATATTATTTATAGCGATGGTACATAGTAAATAAACATGGCGGAAGCCAGCATTAGTTATGATTTAAGAAAACATTACTAACAATTTTAATTATAATTACATTTTCTTTCTTTTATATACACTAAAATCTTACCAATATATAATAGTTTCTGTCTGATTGTCAAAGGGCAATGTACCATAATTTCTATTTTGTCAGATAATTCATTTTCCACATCTTTCTTGATCCGCCTCAACATAAAAGGTTTTAATATCATGTGCAGCCGGGAGAGATGCTCTACAACAACAAAAAAACATATTATAACAGGTTTTTAAAATTGCTTAAACATAAATTATAACCACAAAATGTATTATATCAATAAGCCACCTTTGGTTAAAATAAATAATAACGTAGTCTGAGTGAGTAATTAAATTTAAAAATAAATATTTAATTAATGTTCACGAAATAAAAGGAAATATGATGACCCTATGTCCCACTTGTAACCACATCCCTCGAGAGTAGGTAATAATAAACAAGTATGCTTTATTCCATTAACACAACTAAATCCATAGTTGGATATAATAATATAACATAATTGGATAGACTATGGGCTGGAGGTTTCCGAGATCCATATTTTTTTTTAAAATACTGATTCGACTAAGCTACTAACCTGCCTCTCTTCGTCACAGAGTAGTTGAAGAAAGGGACGACAGAGTACTTTAGTAAAAGAGTGCAATTAGAAAAGTTTTTATGAATAAGGGGCAAATTCAGTCTAAAAGCGCATCTTTTGTGACTGTGATATTACATACTTTCATCAATCGTGCTTTTATTTTCTGCATGACTTTCGATGTCCTTAGAGAACCATTCGTTGAATTCCTCGTGCGAATCAAATAATGTTGGCATAATGAAGTGAAGTAACGCCCATAACTCCGCCATACTGTTTTGTATTGGTGTCCCTGTATAGAAATAAATCAAGTTTTAAATCTTAATACAATATAGATATTTGTATTGTCACTGTACAATTATAAAATAAAATCTAGGTAACACAAAAATCGGTAGAAAATGTCGTTTGAAGAATTTCATCCTTATTCCATGTTACAATAGTAAGATATATTTTATAGGTGATAAAATATATTCAAAGGAAACAGAGAGTAAACGAATATATGAAAATCTCTTCCGAGCCAACTAAACTGAAAGCACTTCACATTGAAACCACGTGTTAAATAACTGTACATTGCTGCTTTATGAGTAGTAGACACTTACCTGACAACAACAGTCGATTCCTACAGCTGAACCCCAACAACAGCTTCCACCGCATACTCGCTGAACTCTTAATGGCCTGAGCTTCATCCAAAATCATATATTGCCAGGAGACACGGTTCAAATATTTAAGGTCCGAAACCACAATTTGATAAGAGGTGATGACCACGTGAAACGCTGCCTGCTGGGTGTGAAGGTCCTTTCGCTCCCAGAACTGCCGAAGAATTTTACGCTCGCTGGGACTGCCCCAGTATGGCACCTGGAGAAAAGTCACAATTGTAAGTCTTATTGATAAAGCATAAGCATAATGAATGTTTTATCCTTATAACACTAAAAAAAAAACAACATTCGTAATAATATATATATATTATAGTATTATATATAATGAAAATATTATCACTGTTCAAATTAAATTATGATATAAAAGTTATGAAGATTTACAAATAAAAAGCACCAACAACTAGACGCAGGTATGCTACTGTACCTAAATAAAATACTTACCACTTTAAAGTCTGGTGCAAATCTTTGCATCTCTTGCTGCCAGTTATGTAATGTGGAAGCAGGAGACACCACCAGAAAAGGTCCCCATACACCAAGTCTTTCAGCCACATGACAAAGGAACGCTATACATTGTACTGTCTTGCCTAAACCCATTTCATCTGCTAGAATTCCACTTATACCCTGAAATATATTAACTTTTTCTTTACATAGAGGCACCACCTTATACACCTTAAGATAAAACATAGCATACAAATATAACATAGCATTAATAGTAGCGGGTGTTCATCAATACTTTTATGAGTTGCATTAAACATATCTTTATCTGAGCAAATGTATTTATATACAGATAAATTAAATATTGTTTAACGCAAAACTATTTTTTTTTTTAAATTAAATAGTATAATTAAAATGAGTTTAAAGCAAATACCTGGTCATACAAATTGGCCAGCCAATTCATTCCCTTCAGCTGGTATCCCTTCAATGTCCCTTGAAATATAGCCGGTTGGTCATGATCACCTGGTCTCTCAGTACGACCCGAATCTCCCCCAGCCGCTGCGTCTAAAGCCGCTGTACGAGCGCGATCGGTTTGGAAAGCCTCGCGTGCATTTCGAGACGCAAGGGCTTTCATTGCCTCACTATAATTAGGGTTTAAAAGGTTAAGATTATAACCTTACATAGAAGCATATTCTTTTCTATAAAATAGAACCAGATAGCTGGAACTTCTATACTTAATGAACATAGTGTTAATAATAATAAAAAATACTATAAAAAAATGTATTTAATTTTGTACTTCATGCTACTGGTATACAGAAAAGTCTGTTAAAACAATAAAAAATTTTTTTTAAATATAACTATATAAATTGTTTACGGACGGACTACGGACCCCTACGGACTTTAGTTTCACAAAGATAATTAAATGATGCCAAAACTCCAAGAGAAGGACGACAAAGAAAACAAATGTCATAGAAATGTATAACGTAATCAAACACTTACCTATCGTAATTATCAATCGCGGTGAGTCTTGGGTCTCTATCTTCGTCCAAATGCCTTAATATTCTGTCAGCCCCATAGTCTCCTTCTTCAATTGCGTTTAACTTGCGTTGCATAAAGTGCGCGTACAGTTCCGTTTGTGTAATTAGGAAATTAAGTTTGCGACGTTGCCGCTTCGCTTCCATTAATTCTACGTCCATCTAGAAAAATAAAATGTGATAAGGATAAAAATAATATATTGGAAACTAAACTTACTTACATAAAATACTAATAGGGCTACTTTACAGTCGTCAAAGGGTTGTCGTCAATGAAGCAACTTATTTGTATCATCTTATTGATTATTTACTAAATCTATTATTATTGGAATATGGTGGAAAAGAAATGTTGTCTGTGTTATGATAATTTATTTTATAGACTGCTATATTTTGTATGCCTAACACCTATCAACGGTTTTCTCACCGAGCAAGCCTTATTTGCGTTCATGGGAATAATAATGCCCAATATAAATGTAAAGTCATTATTATGTTTACAAACTTATTTGTAGTACAAAAGATAAGCTTAAAGGATAATCATAATTGAAGATTGTGAAACATCAGAAGATTGAAGAAAATAAATATATGTATTTGTCACAATTTGTTAATGAGATAATGATTGCTGCATGCAAAGCCTACTTACTAATAAAAAATACCTTTCTCTGTTCCTCAGCCTCTCTTTCCATCCTTCGTCTAGTTTCCCTCTCAGCGCGGTCATAGCGCCGCCAATAACCCTGCATCTCTCGACTCAATCGTTTACAACGCCATACTGTTTCCTTCATGTTCTTCTGAGACTGATTTAAAAAAAATATATACATTATACTATATAACACATTTAGTAGCCATAGAACCAAGATTGGGTGTGCTTATTTTTCATCAACACTTCACCAAAAATATTTAAATAATATTAGTGGATGAACTACGCAAATGTTTTTATTACCTGCATAGCAACATGTCTCCAATGTTTACTGCATAATGTTGCCAACCTCTTTCTTTGCAATGTCACCTCTTTGTGTGTTGACGTTCTTGCTCTCTGCACTTTCCCTAACTCTTTCTTTACTAGCAGGAACCAATGTCGCTTCCGTCTCGCTGTTAATGCTTCTGGACTCTTTGCCATTAATGCTTTCTTTCGGCCTCTGAGGAATTGTCATATCACATTTTTTATTAATAACATGTATATGTTTAATAAAAAAATAAACAGTAACAAGCTTACAGGCAGAGCCAAATCTATCCTGTATACTACTGTAATAGGAATTAAGGCAAAGAAAAAAAATATATTTTTAAAATTACTATGAAGCAGTATTTGTTGCTGGGGCATAGGGAAAATCTCTTATTGGCTTCATTCAATTGTTTTTTTTATATTAATGCAAGTGTATTTCAGGCCATTACCATGGGTATGACAGACTCTCATAGTTCCAGTCTTTAATCATTATTAAAAAGAAATGGAGTTACCTGACACTAGATTTTTCTGCTATTATTAATTCATCGCTCAGCTCATTTTCTTCTTTGATGTTCTTTAAGTGATCTTCCCAATCAACTCCATCAGGCTAAAATACAAGTTTTACTTTTAATTTGGTTTTTTGCCTATTTTGTTCAATGTCTGTAATTTTGTCAAAATCTTTAATAAAATATTTGAATCATACCATCAGGCAAACCAAACTAAATCAGGCAATTATGTAAAAAACCTCATATAACTTTAGATTTAAAGTCAACTAAAGTAAAGTGCAGCCCCAAAAAGTAGATCCCTGGAATGAACTAATATCAATAAAATATTCTTCTATTTGTATACTCACAGCATCGTTTCCACTTTCTGTTATATGTCCATCTTTAGTTTTTATCTTTTTCGATTTTTGTATGTTTCTAGGAACGCCTTTATCTGAGGGTCGGCCTCTCCGTCCTCTTGTGGGGGCTGGAGGAGGCCTGTTTATTCTCCTCTCTGGGTATCTGTCCATGGTTGATAGCAAGCCAGCCCCATAATACATGTATCGAGAATTCTGAAGCCAAAAAAATATAGTATCTTTTATAAGTCATCATTATTAATTTAAAATATTTGTGCTTGATGTGTGATGCGCTACATTAATTTTAAACTAGGTCAAATCTTATTAAATTTTAATGTTGATTGACACAAATGATTATTCATATACCCTCAGCATGTAGCAATTTCACTTTATAAATTGTATTAATTTAATTATAAGTAACTATAAACTCACACCAGGGTCCTTATAATAAGACCTAACATATTTGTTATGAAACTTTCTCTCTTTGAGAAGGTATTTAATTCTCTTCTCTTTTGCTGCTGAGGTATCATCATCACTGCTAGATTCAGACTCTGTTGATAATAACACATCTCGAAGCCACTCCCTCTCTTCTCCAACAGATGATAGATTGTATAGACGAGCACGATCACTTTGCCGTTCTGTAACACATTAGAATATTTACACAGGTACAATAACAGTGTACAGTTAGATTATGTAGTAGAAATTTGTGCCTTTACTTTCGTGAATTATGATACCAAAATTTGATAAACAACTGCACTAAGACAGCATAAAATGCGAAATGTTTCTATGAAACAAATAAAAATATCTAAAGACATAAATTTCTGTATTATTTAAAAACATTATAAAAAACTTAATTTTGGAAAAATAATTTATATATTTCTAGTTAATTTATGTATACCTTGTTTAGTAGTCACTACACCATTCATCAACTTATCCCCTTTAGACATTTCATTACCAACTGATAGAACATCTGAGTCATCCCCACTATCACTAACACCATCAGAATTTAATATCCTTTCAACTTGGCTAACAAACGGCCTGATGTCTAGGGCGGCGTCCAAACGTTGTACATATATAGGGCGAGCGATTTCATGTCTCTTCAACACGGGCTTTCCCACAACAGCCTTTTCGGTCATTTCAACTTCTGCAATTACGAGTGCTCTTAATGTTGATAACCTAGTATGTGACCGTTTTCAAAGACGAGACCACTTAATTAATAAAAAAATATACAGAATCGTAGGCTTTATATTGTCGTAGTTAAAAGAATAAGGGAGGTGGTGGTTTAGTACATGAATTGCATGATAAGTTGGAAACTTTCGCCTACATCAAAATTGATTTGCCTCAACGTGATATCTCGTCGATTACTTAACACAAAATTCCACAAGATTCACAAAATGGCGAACAAGAATATTGGACAAATTGCTGTCACTGTCGCCGCCCAAGCGGCGCACATAGATATTCATTTCGTATTCGAGCTTGAAAAAACACGGACCCGCCATAACGCCGAAACTTTTATTTGACAAGTGACAATCAACCATTTCTTATTGATGATTTTCATTGGCCGTTATTGGATTTGACGTTAATTCCACCAATAAAAATAGATAGACTTAGCCATAAGACCAATAAGAAAGGAAAACCTATCAGAAATTAATATGATATTCGTTCGAAAATAATTTTTTTTTTAGTTAATAATCAAGAAAGGATTTTTGATCATATTATAAATAATATGATTATACAAATATTTAAGTTCTAATTAAGTTTATAAACATGAAAACTAATTTATAAAAAATTTATGTAAACTGTAATTTTTATTTTATTACAGAACAGAGGGCAAACGGGCTTGATAGGGTGTAGAATAGGGTCACCTGATGTTTAATGATACTACTGCCCATGGGCACTCTCGGCTCGCAAGAAGGTGCGTGCTGTCGGCCTTTTGCAAATTGGTACGCACTTTTATTTTAGGAATCTAAATTAATAGTTATTTTGTTCAAAATTGTACTGTTAGTGCTGTATTTTTTTTGTCATAAGTCGATAAACTTATTCGGACCTACTATAGACGCGAAGATTAAACTTAAGGTCACGTGCTATTTAATTTGAGGTTGTTATTTATAGATAAAAATAATCAACCAATGGTAACTAAATAGGAAAACATATTAATTTGATCTTACTATATGACTGCTACATTAATTATTTTCGTGGCAATAAGTAATAACATCACTTATGTCGTCATTGTTTTTACGCAGACAGGGTTCACAAGGAGAAGGTTTTGGGGAGCTAAATTATAGAAGACGTTTAGTATGCGCTCTGTGAGATGAGCATAACTGTGCTTCAACAAATATTCCAATAACACCGATAGTACATAAACATACACATGTATAATTTAATCTCATTTCTAAAATATCAAAATATAAAAATTGTCAATTTTTTGCATCCTAAATATAATTTAAAAGGAAAATTTATATTGAAAATAATATGTGTAAGTAATCATGCAGTAATCGTATATAATATAATAGCTATAAAAAATCATAAGAAATGTATTATGTCAAATGTTTATCGATAATCAAAAGTTGTCAGGGGTCGTCTCTAGTAATGCCAAGCGCCAGTTTTACCAACAATAAGTAAGCAAAATTGATTAATGATTCCACAAAATGAAACTATTTTGAGATCCATTGCTTTCTCTTATTTGACATATCTTAAATGTAAATACAGACAAGTTTATGTTGTGACCGCAAACGAATAAAATAAATTAAACTAAATAGACTCAACATAAATAAAAAAATGATTTGACAGCTCCTTTCATATCCGCAAAATTGCTTGTACTACTCGAATCCAAAATGGTGGAAGTTTGTTGTGCTTGGTAATTTGTTTAAATTATTGTGTATTCGTAAGTAAATCCGATATAAATATTATCACATGAGGTATTATAATATCTCTCCTGTGGTTAATTATTTTAATGTTAATGTATTGCACTTTGTTTAACAATATGGAACGATACCAACAATGACAGCACCGCGCTCAATCATAAAACTCTTAAAAATTAGTTTATTTATTTTATTTTATAATGATTAAAATGGTAAACTTATAAAAAAAACAATTTTATGTCTCCTTTTTAAATAGTTAAATTTCACATATAAATTATTATGTATGACCAATAAGCGCGGGATTTTTATCGTAAAATCAACAACAATCACAAATATTGGCATTTGTATTGGAAGGTTATCCTGTTACATTTAAAACAAATATATATATTTAAAGAAAATGCAATATCTTGTAAGCCTCAACAATAATTATATTCTTTTCAATTTTAACATAACCTACAAACCCGGCGGATGCGGTAAAGGAATAAATGTTTTATTTTTTTAGATGCAGGAGATGTGGCATTAAGAAATATATGTCTATAACGGGTGTATAATGGATGAAAAGGAAGGTATTGCCGAAAGTTCCTCTGAGGTGGAGAAGGATGCTTTAACAGAGGAAGCACAAAAAGTAGATCACCTGAAAAATGAAACAGATATTGAACATGAAAAAAGTGATGATAAAACTTATACTGTTAGTGAATTAGAAAATAATGAACCTAATAGCATAAGTATTGAATCCAATGACAGTAATGATATTCAAAGTACTGTACACAATAAATGTAACGATGTTTTCAAAAGTGATGATATTCAGGGTACTGTGCCCAACACAGGTGAGGAAGTCATTGAGAGTGATGATATTTTAAGTCCTGTCCCCAACAAAATTGATGAACTCATTGAGAGTGATGATTGTAGAAATGCTGTAGCTAACAAATGTGATGAACACATCGAGAGTGATGATTTTAAAAATGTTGTAGTTAACAAATGTGATGTAAGTAACAAAATTGATGATAGTCAAAGTTCTGACACCATTGCTAGTGAAGGCCAAATTTCTGAACCAATTGGTGATAGTGAATCTAAACATGATGAACCTAATGTTATTGTCGATAAAGATGAAGACCCCGTTCCTAAGGAAGAATCTATTCCTAGTGCAGAACCCATTCCAATTGAAGCTATTAATTCACCCAGTCTATGTGAAACTATACAAGATCAAGAGTCAGAACCTGAAAAGCAAGTAAGTGAAGAGTCAAAAATTACTGATGAAAGTGACATTAATAAAGTTGAAAGTGAACAAAATGTAGATGAAAGTGATAAAGATGAATTAAAAGGTAAGCAAATATAAGTATCATTTTGTTTAAGACGTTCCAGTTAATGTAACATGTAACTAATAATTCTACCATTTAACTTTTAAATTTATCATTATAAAATTTTGTTCCATATATATTATTATATTTGTATTTTAATTTAAAATGGAAAAAAATATATGCTGGATTCAAGCTCTAAAAAAATATGATAGTTAATAGAATTAATTAAATTGGCATTCATGTTAAAAATTATTTATATATTATTTGTTTTGACAACATATGTCCTGATAGAATACTATATTAACTGCTCAATGCACCATACACCAATTAAATCTATTTGTTAATTTTATAGAAATAGTCAAAGAAATATCTGAAAAAGATTTAGAGGCTGCTGGTCCAAGTACAGAAGACACTAATCAAGATATAGACGAGACTAATCAAGATTCACTAACAGAAGTGTCTGAAACCAGCCAAGATAAGGTCCAGAAACCACAATTTGAAACCGCACCAAATGTTTCCATAGATGACTCACAGGATGACCATACAGAGGTAGTGCTATGTTATATCTGGCTTTACCCTAGGTTTGAATTTTAAAAATACATGTTGTAGTAGTGTATAGTTAAAAATACCTGTTGCAGTAGTGTATAGTTAAAAATACCTGTTGCAGTAGTTATTAGCAGTTCCACCTGGAATTAAAATTTAAAAGCTCAATAGATTTTTAAAGATCATTATTTTTTATCCGTTTGATTTAATTTTCTATTTTATATTAAAATTAGGATAGTAAAATGTTTCCATTTGAAAGTTACACAAGTAACTTAATTTGATCTAGTAAAAAAATTAATAAAGTAACAAACATTTAGATGCAGGATTGCATCCGTCTATTGTCCAAGTGAACACACAATCTTTTATCTTATACATATAACTTACATTGTAAAAAATTTACTTCTATCAATAATAAAAAAATCTGAGCTAATTAAAATGTTACATTAGTTATTGGGTCATTTAAAATATAGCTAAGCTAAAGTAAGTGCTACCAGGAGGACCAAGGATGCTTATTAAATGTTTATAATTTCAGGCACTAGATCCCTTTGATGCCTTGTTAAAGGACACCAATGACCCTCCAGCTGAAACAAGTACACAAACTGTTGATGCATCTTTAAACATTGATGATGATGATGATCACAATGTTGATAATCACATTGAGAGTGTTGATGGTGAAGATGATCACCAACCAGGTGAGTTCTGTAATAAAAGTCTTAAAATCTGATTAAAGCCAAGAGGCCGATTACTTGATTATCTTTCCAAAATGCTTTGGTATGTAAATAAATAAATATAGAATAATGATTTTAAATGTCCAGTATAAGTAAATAGAAGTACTTAAAAAAAATAGTTTTAGTTTTTAGTTTATTATTAAGAGTTCACACTTAAGATGTATGTAACAGTTCCATATGTCAAGTTCAATAATTTTCCATACATATGAATAGGTTTAGAATTAGAATCATTATTAGATTAAATGCTTCTCAGTATATAAAGTTTGTCTTTTTCTTTTTCAATGTTAGATGATTCGGATCATGCTGAACCAGGTGCGGATGAAGAGGTATGCTTGCTGCCCGACACTGAGAGAGAAATCTCTGAAGCAGACAAACAGGAGGCAGAAAAGGCATTGGCAGAGAAGCGTAGGCAGGCTGAAGGTAATTTGTAAAAGATATAAATTATGTGTTATAATTAAAATACAAATGAATTTAAGAAAATCTAGTTAATTACATATACATTGTAGTATGTCCTCAAAAGGTTTGGTCTACCCAACAAAGATTTATCAACCTGCTAAACGATTTTAAAATATGTGGAACATTGTAACTGCATTAGTGGCTAGGCTAGGAGTATTATTATTAAATTGATAGAGTACGGAAAATTAAGAACTTAATTCAATTTATAATCTTTAAGCGGAAGCAATGGCCACTCACCCCAAACAAGAAAGCGGTCCTGAAACGTGTGAAGATACCTCGCAGAACAATGATACAACAGAAACAGCAGAAGCTACAGTTGATGGAAATGAAATTGCTGCAGGTATTTATTCTGAATATATTTTTGTTAGGTGCACTATAAGTGAGACAGACAGCATTACTTTCCACTTTATTTTTTGTTTTGAAAATTCCTTATTAATAAATAATTGTTGTAACTGCTATATTACTATATAAATATATTTGTGACAGAAAAAGAAAATGACGAACAAGACGGCAACTCAGATGGTCAAGCTCTGACAGTTCAAGAAGTATCTTGTTCAGTGAACACCACCTGTAGTGTATGTGATGAACAGCACATGTGCAGTTATCTAGCGATAGTTGATGATAAACAACAATATTTCTGCTCGAAATCCTGTGTACGAACTTTTCAACAATCGTTTAACGAAGCTACCGTATGCATATTGCAGGACAAATTTCTCATAGATGAAATAGTCCCTAAAGAATACACTTGCTCAGAATGTGAAGAACAAAAAATTTGCTATTTCTACTACAAGTATGAAGGGGAGGATACATACTACTGCTCCTTGAAATGCCTCCACAGTATGATGGCTGATGAAGTAGAAAAATATTCTTTTAAGAGACAGAAAATATTCTTGGATGAGAAAAAAACCGAGAATGTCGAATGCATAAATTGTCAAAGTGTTGGAACTTGCGAGTATTCGGCGACTCGGTATGGGGAAGCGATGTATTTATGTTCGTCACAATGCCTCAAGAACTTTAACAAACTAGAGAATGGACGATATTCCGTCAGTAAAACGGCACCAGTCACACGCACGAACCCCCCACTGTTAAAGTTAAAAGTTATCAGTAATGCAACGGACAAATATTTAGGTGAGGCATACAAAATACAGGCCAAAACTCCGGCTTCGTTACAGACCGCTAGAGAAGAGAGAGATAGAACATTCCTCAGAATATGCAGGAATTGTTTTAAAATACTAAACGACAAAATGTTGACTTGGGAAACGATGGACTTCTGTAATAAAGTGTGTTTAGGTCGATATCAAAATAAAATCGGCTCGAAATGTGCGTATTGTAAAAGTTCGGTTCCTCCCACGAGTTTAGGAAAGTATTGTGTTAGGTTTGGTTATGATATACGTCAGTTTTGTAATTCACGATGCTTGGAGGAGTTCAAAAAAGGTTTAAAGATATGTTGTTACTGTCAGCGAGATATATCAGTGGGGCATGAAGGTTTTCTGGCTCCCGTGGGAGATAAGGGGCAATTTAAGGATTTTTGCAGTCAGCATTGTATGGAAAAGTTTGATCAGATGAGTAAAAATGTGTCGCCTCAACCGGTTTGGGCTAAATGTGCTGTATGTTCGTTGGAAAAGGCGACCACAATTGAAGTTGAAGATACGAATAGTGCCTGTCAAAGATTGTGCTCTGATCCCTGTTTTGCAGCCTTCAAGTTTGTCAATAATTTCCTACCAGGTAATTTTTTTTCTTTTATTTTTAGTCAATATATTGTATTTTTCTATAAAACACACAATCTTATAGAACTGGTGATATTATACGAAAGCCTTAACAAGTTGACAGAGATATAGATAAGCCTTTCCTTAAAAAAAAGATTTAGTTAAAGTTTTTTTTTTTCAATCTTCGCCACATTTATTTGTAGGTTGTTTCTAGTATATTCAAACAAAATCAGACCGCTTTTATTGTAATGACAAAAAACATAAATTTTAATTATATTTTCAGATCAGTGCCGCTGGTGTAAAAAGTACTTTGAGAGAAATGTAAATAAGAAATATTTCACGATATATGATGACAGTACACCCATCCCTTTCTGTTCGAAGTCTTGTATCAACATATATATCAGTAATTCCCGACATATAGTACCATGCAATTGGTGTAAAGTGAAGAAATATAATTTTGACATGATCCAATGGTCACACGACAACCAAACAATTATGATGTGCTCACTCAGCTGTTTGAATTTGTATGAGGTGTCTGTTAATGCGGTGTCTTCAAGGAGGTTTGTTTATTTTTTAAATTTTCCAAAAAACATGTTTTTTAGTCATTGGGAAAAAAATACTTTAGAATATGGGAAATTGGATCACTTTTGGTGCTAAAAGATTAACCACATGTGGCATAATCATGGCTTCAACTACCGACGATTTAATGACTTGTATGCAAAGAATGCTGGCCCACGTGCCTATAAACATATACATTCCTTTAATCAGCTATTCGCGCATGCGCAGAAATGTATCTGATTGGAGTGTATATACATATAATAGTTGGATAATTAAATTATGGTATTAAAAAAAACTGTTTAAGATATCTTAGTGTTATTTGATATAAAATTTTAAATATGGAATCATTTCAGGAAAAAGTGTGATATGTGTAAACGTGTTGCGCTAGCGCAGTATCACTTGACAATGTCCGATGCTACTGTTCGGAATTTCTGTACATACCAATGTGTTTTAAGTTTTCAGGTAAGTTCCTAATAATTCCTGGTTATTACTTCTAGTTCTAAAACAACTAAACTTATTAAGAAAAAACACGAAAGCAAATGTAAAAATCAGTTAGTGTATTATACCCATTCACGTTGTTATATATTGATTTTATCGCTCTATGAATAATCTAGACTTAAAATGACAGTTTATCTCGATACTAGAAGTACTATACTAACTAAGTAAGATACTAGCTCAAGAAAATATTATTTAAAAAACGATGGGAATATTTGATTCCAAAAATTACTGTAGTAATATAACAAACATACAAATTCTTACGTAAATCGAACAATATTTTTGAGGGTACTTACTTATTAACGCCACCGCGGCAAAAATTCTGTTTTTTATTGTTTGGTTAGGTTAGGTTAGTATATGTGGGAGTGCCCTAGTGGGAGTGCCATGCTGTTGCTTTCGGGCTTCAGCCAATCGGGCAGGCACGACCGGGGCAGTACCACTGTCTCACAGAAAACCGGCGTGAAGTGATGCAATAGGTTCATCTTATTGTACTCGCGTTTCGTGCGGTGAGTGAGACTCCCGGAGCCCATCAATTCCCCCCTCCCCCAGAATATGAAGATGCAGTTTAAACAGAGATTACCCCAGGGGGGTACCACACGTTTCCGCTGTGGAGAATCCCCCTCTGAGCGTCCATCATCGGAACAATCAGTATTCGGTGGTGGATGCACAGGCTGCCCTTCGTATTCTGGGGTGGGCAAAAACTGCTCAAAAAACTATAAGTTTCGATCTCGGGGCAAACGGAAGAATTTACCGAAGGCATCCCCTTCCACGCTCTCAGTGGACTTTACCAATGTTAGGGGGCTCAACTCTAATCTTAACGCGGTTCACTTTCACCTCGAAACTGCGAAGCCGGCCTTATTCTTCCTTACTGAGACTCAGATATCCTTCCCGGCTGATACTTCCTACCTCTCCTACCCGGGGTACAAATTGGAACATTCATTTGTGCCGCGGGCGGGAGTTTGCGTGTACGTCAGAGAGGATATCTGTTCTCGTCGCCTCGGGTCGCTTGAAGGAAGGGACCTATCTAGCCTCTGGCTGCGCGTAGACTGCGATGACCATCCGCGATTCTACGCATGCCTGTATAGGTCCCATAGCGGAAATACCGAAACTGAGCGACTCATTGAGCACATCCAATTGGCTACAGATTCCCTGCTCGAAGGGGTTCCTACCGCTGAAATCGTGATACTTGGCGATTTTAACGCTCACCATGCCGATTGGCTCGGTTCGGAAACCACCGATCACGCGGGAAGATCCTTTCACGACTTTGCTTTAGCTTACGACCTGTCACAAATGGTCCCTGCGATTACGCGAATACCAGATGTGGATGGTCATAAACCCTCTTTGTTGGACCTTCTGCTGACCTCACATCCGGAGACCTATCAAGTCTCTGTTGACCCGCCATTGGGTTCATCGGATCATTGTGTGGTCCGGAGTACTGTGCCTACTACGCGCCCTCCTCGGCCCCGTTTTTCGGGTTGTCGTCGTATTTGGCACTATCGGTCAGCAGATTGGGATGGGATGCGGTCTTTCTTTGCGTCCTACCCTTGGGGGCCTATGTGCTTTTCGTCGGAAGCTCCAGATTCCGTCGCTGCCTCTGTCGCCGAAGTGGTTCTGCAGGGCATGGAACTTTTTATTCCATTCTCTGCGGTGCCGATCGGTGGCAGGTCACAGCCCTGGTTTAAGCGTTCTTGCAAGGCGGCATCGCGTCGAAAGCGAGAATGCTTTAATGCATGGGCGGAAGCGGCGATATCTCGTGATGCCAATACCAGCGAACATAAAAAAGCATATAACTCAGCCTCCAGGTCCTTCAAACGGGAAATCGCTAAGGCAAAGTCAGAGCACATCGCCAGATTTGGCGAGAGATTGGCCCAACTCCCTTCTGGGACTCGAGCCTTCTGGTCTCTCGCCAAAGCTGTACAAGGGAATTTTTGTCAGCCATCGATACCACCGCTGCACAGAGAGGATGACTCGCTCGCCCACACTGCGAAGGAGAAGGCCGACCTCTTGGGCTGTCTCTTTGCGTCCAACTCGACTTTGGATGACCGGGGGAGATCACCACCGGCGATTTCGCGGTGTGATAACTCAATGCCGGAAATCACATTCCAGCAACGTGCTGTTCGCAGAGCACTATCTTCCTTGGACATTCATAAGTCGAGCGGGCCGGATGGTATCCCTCCAATTGTGCTGCGTACATGTGCTCCTGAGTTGGCTCCGGTCCTGACGCGCCTTTTCCGGTACCTGTACTCGCTCGGCACTGTCCCGAAGTGCTGGAAGACCGCTTCGATACATCCGATCCCTAAAAAAGGCGATCGCACTGATCCATCCAACTATCGCCCAATCGCAATAACCTCCTTGTTCTCCAAAATAATGGAATCCATTATTAATGGCCAGCTCTTGAGTTATCTAGAGGGCCACCAGCTGATTAGCGATTATCAGTACGGCTTTCGTCGTGGTCGTTCAGCTGGTGACCTTCTAGTATACCTTACTCATAGATGGGCAGAGGCAATTGAGTCCAAGGGGGAGGCACTAGCGGTTAGTTTGGACATAGCGAAAGCCTTCGATCGGGTGTGGCACAAAGCACTGCTCTCGAAGCTACCAGCCTACGGGCTTCCTGAGAAATTATGCGACTGGATCTCCAGCTTTCTAGCCGATCGGAGCATCAAGGTCGTCGTCGACGGAGCATGTTCCGACCTTAAACCCGTGAATGCTGGGGTCCCACAAGGCTGTGTTCTGTCCCCGACCCTGTTTCTTCTGCATATCAATGACATGTTGCAACTTAGCAACATTCATTGCTATGCGGACGACAGCACTGGGGATACTCTTTACACTGGCCGGGCAGGTATTTCTCGGGCAGTTGTCGATGAGTACCGGAACAAACTTGTGTCTGAAGTCGAAACTCTTTTACGTGGAGTCTCGGACTGGGGTAGACTAAACCTAGTCCAATTTAACCCCAAGAAGACACAAGTTTGCGCGTTTTCCGCGAAAAAAATACCCTTTGTCGCTACTCCTCTTTTCGAAAACACTCTTCTTGAAGCCACAGCCAGCATCGGAATACTTGGCGTTGACATATCGAACGACGTTCAGTTTCGCGGTCATTTGGAGGGAAAGGCTAAATTAGCCTCCAAAAAGCTTGGTGTGCTCAGCAAGGCGAGACGGTACTTCACTCCGGGCCACCGCTTGCAACTCTATAAAGCGCAAATACGGCCCCACATGGAATACTGTTCTCACCTCTGGGCGGGGGCTCCCCAGTACCAGCTCCTTCCACTTGACCGTATCCAACGAAGAGCGGTTCGAATCGTCGATGACCAATCCCTCTCCGAGCGGCTCGATCCTTTGGCGTTGCGTAGAGATGTGGGGTCACTCTGCATCTTCTACCGCATTTACCATGGAGAGTGTTCAGAGGAGTTGTTCGGATTAATACCTGCAGCTGAGTTTCAGCATCGGACGTCGAGGCAAAATACAAAATTCCACCCGTATCACCTCGACGTCCGACGTTCCACGACTGAGCGTTTCTCAAGGCAATTTTTGCCGCGCACCACCGCTATGTGGAACCAGCTGCCCACTGAAGTATTTCCGAACCAATTCGACTTAGGGTCCTTCAAGAAAAGAGCGTACAAATTCTTAAAAGGCCGGCAACGCACTCGCGAGCCCTCTGGCATTGAGAGTGTCCATGGGCGGCGGTATCACTTAACATCAGGTGAGCCTCCTGCCCGTTTGCCCCCTATTTTAAAAAAAAAAAAAAAAAAAAAAAAAATATTAATATTTCATATAACTATAACTGTTTCCGTTGCGTTAAAGTGGTTAGGCTTTATTATTCTAAAACTTTAAAATAAAATATGAATATACTAACCTAACCTAACCAAACAATAAATAATAGAATTTTTGCCGCGGTGGCGTTAATAGGTAAGTACCTCTTTGTCTAGTAATCGAACATTAAATAAGTCAGTTTTTTTTATTATAGAATTATTGCATGGTCATTCATTAAATGACACACCTATGAAATACATAAAGACGACAAAATATTATTACATCTTATTAAGGCTTATTGTATTCTTAGTGCAATTATCACATTAAATTGATAACTGTGTTTTCAATGTTAGAATATTTTTCTCTTTATTGTATATTGAAGATTTAAATAATATTACAGAGTCAATATAAAGAGGCTGTACCAATGATCAGTGAACATGGTGATGCACAAGCTGTCCCCACTGGTACACCGAGGCGGTCTTATACTACTAAAGTTACTGGTATGTAGAAGAGTAGAACTCTTTATATTCTATCTTTATAAGAACAAACGAGCAGGAGGCTCTCGATGGTAACTGATACCCACCCATGAATATGTGGCAGTAAAGTATTTAATTGAATCTCTAGACAGTTAATTAAACATCGATATTCAATCAAGTCGCTAAAGTTCCGTCAGACAAGTGAGTGAACGAAACGTTTAACGAGTTTCCTAAACGATAGGCAAAAAGACTAACCTAACCTAACCATTTACAATAAAACAAAACACGGAATTTCCAAGATCTCAGTTCTTCACGATCACACCGAAATAACAATAAAAAATTAAATAATCATGGCGGAGTCTTGTTTTACATTGTTAATCAACACGCTGGCTTTCGGTCAGACGGATAGTTAAAAGTTTTCGACGCTGCTTTATTGAAATCAAAATGCTAGCGACTGGATTGAATATTGATCTTTAATTAACTGTCTACATTATTAAATTAACTCTATGATTTAACTACTTTACTGCGACAGATACACTGCTAGAAGGCTCGCGAGTGCGTAGCCGGCCATTAAGGAATGGTCCGTATGGTCTTTTTTTGTTGGACCCTAAGTTATATTAGTTTGTAAAAGGTGGGCAGTTGACACCATATGTGGTGGTGCGTCTAATAAGTAATAGACAGTAAGTCAAATTTGCTTTGTATATATATCTTTTAACTTTAAAATAATTATGTAAATTTAAAGTGAACGAAACCTTCGTAAATAAAAAATCAGTTAAAAGTTAATTAAATTAATTAAATAAATAGGCAACATTCTTTTTTTATTCTACTAATTTTTAAGTAATTTAAAGGTGTTATTACGTATGTTTCTCCAGTTATGTGAGTTATTTTATTAATGTAATTCCTGTTTTCGTATTTTTATAGGTATATGTTATTCAATAGACAAATGGTGTCATAAAGTTAGTAATTTTAAAATAGTAAATATTGATAGTCACTGTTATAGTTCAGAATCTAACTGATAAAATAATGTTTTCTGTTTGGGTCGAAAGAATAAAGTTATAGAAATTTGAGTTTATAATTACATTTTGATATTTTACCTTACAGCGCAAACGAAAGCCCAAACCCGTTCGACATCGGGCATGCCCGTAATTTCGAACGTACAATCTTTGGCCACCCCCCCTCTCATTCCCACCCCCACTAGGGCGAAATCAAAACGTCTCCAACAAATACAGGCGCCAGAGCCGGAACCACCTACCATTCCTGAAACACCACCTCCGCCCCCCAAACCTCCAACTCCACCCCCTCCGCCGCCCCCCAAAATATTCAACCATGTAATTGTTAAAACGTTGCCCCCCCACGAAGTAGCCAATAAAGGTACAATGGCAAAACCTATGATGGTTTCAAAGGGTATTTCCTGCCGCCCTCATCCCTGTACTAAAGAATGTCAAACAGATTCTAGTCTAGAACGAAAAGTGCTCATTCCAGTCCCTGTCCCAATATACGTCCCAGTTCCATGTGCTATGTGGTCTTTACCATTCCCTGTCCCAGTACCTATTCCTCTACCGATACCCACTCCGGTGTTTATACCAACAACGAGGAATTCGGCTAAGGGTATCATGAAAGAGATCAATAAGATTCACGATAAAATGCCGACTGATCCGTTTGAGGCCGAAATACTGATGATGGCGGAAATGGTGGCTGGTGATAAGAAGAAGGATCAGAGTGATTCTGATACAGATGAGGAAAACGGTAAGTTGTGTATATTAAATGTAGATTATTGTAAAGTTACTAAACGCTGAAAATAAATATATAGTCGAAAAAATGGTTTAGAAAGATTTTATTCTATCCATTTATATTTACTCGATATATAATTCTACCCGTAGAGTTTATAAGTATAAATGTTAAGTTAAAAACTCGAATGTTTGATGAACGAAGAATGAAACGAAAAACCTTTTTAATTTGTTTTCAGAAGGTTTTAGTCCAGTGGCTGGTATAGATGGGAACAACGCGTTCGGTGAAGACATGCTTCAAATGGCTTTAAAAATGGCGACGGAGTATGAAGAACAACCCGTTGATCTAGAGTCCGCTATGACAGCTAATACTATCACACCGAGCTCACATCCCGGCATGCCAGGTAGAACACTGCTTAATTGTTATACATTTAAATTTATCAAAATATGTTATACATATATATATAAATTTTAAAAAAACATAAATAAGTAAAACACTACTACAATTTCTATAAATTTATCAAAATATGTTATATATATCATATGAAAATTTGAAAAACAAAATAAGTTGAGCAATTCTAAAATTTCTGAAAAATTTATCAAAATATGTTTAAATTTGCAAAATTAAATAAACCCGTGAAATTATATATTTACTCAGTTTATTGCTCTTTATTATCACCTCGTAAAATGAATATAGAGATCGTGCTTCAATGTAAGTATTTTACTGAAATGTTTAGAATCCATTACTAAACCAGTGCTGTATTGAGCCAGTATAGGCCCTTAATTAAAATAAATAAGGATTATTGCTTCGGCAAATTATGTTCTCATAGTATTGGAATTCATATATATTTTCCTTTGTCAGTATTGATATTTTTATCTGTACAACAATAACTGTTTCGAAATGTTGAAGAAATTTAAATATAGATAAAAATGTCAAACATTTTTTTTCAATAATGTGTAAAGTTTCAATAATACATAAAATACAATGTAAATACGAATCTAAATATTGGTTTTTGATATACAAGTGTCATAACTAACGGCTAACCTGAGTCTTACCCTGAAAGGCATCACCATATCATAAATAAGAAATAAATACTTGTACTCAACATTTTTGGCTGATAAGCAATAAGTTGGAAAATAATTTATCTCTTAATAAAAAAAAAATCATCGCAGTATGGGTCGTATAGTTTTGCGCTATAATAACTGCGTATGTGACATACTGCGTAAATATCAGCCGCCACAATCAAGATGGCTTGGAAAACATTATCCGGCAACCCACAGGCTTGGAAGGCGAAGGAATGCACCACCATCACATGATGGTGTTGGAACAGCAGCGAGCCGTGGCAGCCCTTAGGGCATCGCAGCCGGCCCGCAAGCGAGCCCCGCCGGCCCCACCTCCGCGGCCTTCGCGCTCCTCCAAGCGGAGGAGGGAACCTGCCCCACCAGCGCCAGAGCCCCCGAGGGAACCCGTGGAGAAGCCCGACGCTAATATGTGTCTTAAGGTATTTCTTATTATTCTTATATAGTACGTACAGGTACACTATCTAGCATATATGTTTTAACCTCTGAGAACAACTGAAAAAACAAACTAGGAAACAAATTTGTTATGAATTGTGTTTTAGTATCAAACTATAACATCGGACATCGGTATTTGTATGTAAAATCTTAGTTCTAACTCTGCACACAAAAGTTATTTTCGATATTTTTTTCTATTCTCTCTCATAAAATTGAACATAGTATTGTCTTTTGTTAGCATAGCTTTTACACATTAAGAAAAACACTTTTTGAACGGATTGAAGCTATTATTAAAAACTTACAATTATTTACATAATTTTATTTATATTATATTTATTTAATTTGTCCGACGTTTCGGGTGCTTTTCAGCGTGCGTGGTCACGGTCAATCCGTTCAAAAGTGTTTTTCTTAAAATTATACATCTCAAATTAATTTTCTTTTGGCAAAAGATAATTTATGATGAATACTTTCTTATAACCAAATGTATATTTTTAGTACACATTTGGCGTGAACGCGTGGAAACAATGGGTGATGACAAAGAACGCTGAAATCGAGAAAAGTTCTATTAGAAGAAAACCTTTTAAGTCTGAAATACTTCAACTGACGGCTGATGAACTTAACTATTCGTTGTGTCTGTTCGTCAAGGAAGTCCGGAAACCCAATGGCAGCGAGTACGCACCTGACACTATATATTATTTGGTTTTAGGTGAGTTATTTTGTATTTTGAAACGGTTATCGATCATGCCCTAAGAATTTAAAATAAAAGACGATAGCGTGTTTGGGTGGTGAAAAGAACGTAAAAAAAATCTTCTACTAAAATGATGATTTTTCATATATGGTCAAGTATTAAGAGGTTTAAGACTAACCCCCATCAAAGATCACGTGTAGTTAGTACCTACAAAGAATCTTAAATTTTTATAATATTATTTTTAAGTACCGGTCGGTATAAAGTATAATCTAATCCTATTCAAGAAAATTAAGGACCATGATAAAAATTTCTAGACAGAAAGTTTGCAGGTTGTTTTTGACTGGCATAAAAATAATATTAAACGATTGTAATCGAGCGAAAAATAGATATTGTAGAAATCACGTGTTTGACGAAAAAATAAGTATACGTAATATCTTACTAGACCTCCTTATGATATTTCGTGATTTTTATCGAACCTCACGTGATTATCGGACAGCCCTTTATAGAAACAAAACTTTATCTTTACATATCTAAATATAATTCATAATATAATTTATTTACAGGTATTCAACAATATTTGTTTGAAAACGGTAGGATAGACAATATATTCACGGACCCATATTATGAAAAGTTTACCGATTGCTTGGACGAAGTAGCGAGGAAGTTTTCTGTTTTATATAATGATTCACGTAAGTATGCAAAAATATAAATAAAAAAATGTACCTATGAGTCTTCAAATATTTCAGCTCAGAAATGTATTGCCAATTTCTGCCTGAGTCTGAATTATTTAAAGCACTTTTACTCATCGGAATATGGAAAATGAATTCTGATTAAGCTCTTAAACAAACAATTCTAATAAAAAATCTTAAAATTCCATTAAGGTACTCTATAATTGTTATTTATATATAATATTTCAGAGTACATAGTAACACGAGTAGAGGAGGAACATCTCTGGGAGAGCAAACAGTTGGGAGCGCATTCACCGCACGTTTTACTCTCAACGCTTATGTTCTTCAATACTAAACATTTTAATTTAGTGGTAAGAGAAGTTTAATAAATTCCAAAACTGGCAATTTCTTTAATACTAACATATTATGTGTTTTTTTCCTATGTAACTTATTTATATGAGTAGATTAATTAATTTACGCCAAACAATAAAAAATATGATAAAAATAATTAATATCCCAAATAAGATAAAACTTCGCTTGCATTAAGCTTCTCCACGTGCGCTTTAGAAACGTTCATAATAAAAATTACGACACATAACTACAATTTTTTATATATTACTAGCTGCCCCCGCGAACTTCGTTTCTCATTAATGTGATTTTACTCATGTCTACCTTTTTAGTACATACCAAACATGGAACATTTTGATAACCTACCACCCCTGTTCGGTTTTCCGGAATGAAATTTTTTAGGTTATCTGTAAATATTTCTTTGTATAAACCTCAGATTTCAAGTAAAATTTTCTTAATTAACAAATAAAATGTAGGGGTGATAGTAGAGGGGTGAAAATTTTGGGTTCCTGGGGTATGATGTATCATAAAAAAATTTGTCTTCAAAATAAAAAAATAAAATTGACGTGGACACTCCTTATCACTTAGGAGTTGGAAATATAGATAGTAGCCGATTCTCAGACTTACTGAATATGCGTAGAAAAAATCATAAGGACCGGTCGAGCCGTTTCGGAGGAGTATGGGAACGAACGTTGTGACACGTGAATTTTATATATATAGATGTAAACAAATCTATTCTATGTTTAGTATAAATAATAATGATAAAAGATAAAAGCTTGTTGCTTTACAATACAATTAATTGATATTTTTATATTTAAAAACTGTTCAATAACCCATTTCAGACAGTAGACGAGCACATGCAGCTATCCTTTTCCCATATAATGAAGCATTGGAAACGCAATCCTAATCAGCCGGGCCAAGCTAAAATACCAGGCGCAAGAAATGTACTTTTACGATTTTACCCACCCCAATCTGCACTTGAAGCGAATTCTCGGAAGAAAAAGGTCTACGAACAACAGGAAAATGAGGAAAATCCTCTCAGATGTCCAGTTAAACTTTACGAATTTTATATATCTAAATGGTAAGACATCGCTCTTTAATGAGGTACGAAATCTGTCAAAAAATTATCGTATTTTAAATTTTTTATTATATTTATTTATCGAAATTTATTAGAAGAACAAGGCTTTATTAAAAATGCTGTGATATCAGTTCTAATTAAGTTTTCTGTTATAAAAGTTGCGTTATTTGGTTTGATATACTGAAAAATAAATTAAATAAATATTTCAAAAATACCTTATGTCTTGTTCAGTCCCGAATCTGTGCGCACGCGCAACGATGTGTTCTACTTACAACCGGAGAGATCGTGCGTGCCCGACTCGCCCGTGTGGTACTCCACGCAGCCCCTCAGCAGACACGCCCTTGCCAAGATGCTACATCGTGTCAAAATGGTTAAGGAGATCAACATTGCGTTGCTCACCAGCTAAGGTATTCTAATCAGCTAATAGTACTCCATAAAAAAACTATTTATTACTATTTTTCTAAAATGAAAAGTTAATATAAGACTTAAAGTAACCAAAATTGTACTATGAAAACAAAATTATAACCGTCAAGAATAACTAAGTTCTTTTTATATTTTTAATAGTCGTAAATTCTACTACTAGTAGAAGTTACAATTAATTTAACTTCTTTTCTGACGTTCGTAAGTATGCTTGTTTACCCATATGAATTAAGTTATTTTGAGTTTGAGTTACAACTGCCAATTGCCATAACAAACTTGATTTGATTTGTATGTCTTTTTATTTACTGACAAAGAAAAGATACCCCTGTAACAAAACATGTGGTTAACGTACCAATTAGAAAATTAAGGAAATGTTTAAATAATTCTACAGATTGACCCACCATTAATAGAATTAATATAACTAAGAATGTTTATTTCCAGATTACACTTACGAGTGTTTTGAAGGAGAACATTCGTGATGATTTGTACAATGTTACGTTTCGGATTCTGACTGTGTTGCCAGAATATTGTTGTGAAATTTACAATGTATATTTTTTTAACTTTGTATATCAGCCAGCAAAATGGACACCTTAATTTAAAAGAAATTGTTTCTATTTCATAATTTTATAATGTTATTATTCTATGCGGGCAAAATATTGACTTTCATTTTATTCATGATTTCATTTTATTCATTATTTTTGAACAGAATATTATTTGACAATCAAGGTAAGTTTGATTCTATTTCAACTATACAGTCGCTAAGCGATAATAGCAAGTAAATAATTTTGTTTACCAAAATTCTTCATGTATGTAATATATAAAACAAAATTGTAATTTGTAGGTTTGTTATATGTAACATTATTCCATATATAGCAAAAATAGCACACCTACTTGTAATAAAATCAATTAAATATAATGGGACAGATTTTTTATTGAATAGATTTTTAGATAAAGAGTCAAGATTTCATATTATAATAATTTTAAGTCTAATAATAATTTACCGTAAGTTACATTAGTGCTATGTAAAAAGAATACAGATTCTCGTAAAACAGTGTTTTATTTTTATTTACCTATTATTTAAGTTGCTTAAAAATAGAATAGTGACACGAGACATTTTTGTTTTTTTGGTTACATTACTTTTTATATAAAATAATATATTTGGGTAGAAAAGTTAAATGACTTATGATAAAAATCGTCATCATGTTTGTTTTTGTAGTTTGAGTTTGATTGTTGTCATTTAACAGCAAACCAGGGGAAATACACTAAATAATAATAATCCTTTTAATGACTTTCTACGAAAGATTCAATTAAGGGTTTCGTTAACTTAATTTGGTTTACTCCCTCGTTTATTAAGACTTTACAATCACATTATTTTCTGCCTAATATGCCATAAAATAACATCATATTTTAACTCGTTTTTTGCTCAGAGAAAAGCCAGAAAGGAAACAAGTTATTGTTGTACAGACATTTTTAAATTTGCCGCGATTTGATAAGTTTAATTTTCGTTTGCCAGACTCAAAATGTACTTAATGTGTTACATTCACTTTTAAAATGTTATTTTAATAGTGTTTTTTTTTTTCTATGTCAACACAGACGTGTAATATTATGTAGCTATAAAAAAATAACCTAATGCACAAATCAAGAAGCTATTAAAATTGCTGTAAAGTACAAAAATATATTAATTATATGACCTGATTCGTTTGAAATAATAAAGATTCATTCAATTAAGTCCCTGAGCATGATTATGAGTTTTAAAATATATTATTTTTTGACAGTAAAATGCTATAAGAATTATAGTACAGTGTTTTGATGGATGCGGTATGCAGATTAATATTGAAGTTATGTCTGGTAATCTTTTATAAGTAAAATTATCCTTTAAATTTATCTAAAAATCGAAGTAGCATCGAGGACTTCCGCATATTATTTACTCTTTAATTTGAAGAAAACACAAATATTATGAGTTATGACTCTTCCACTTTACTAGTAATAGTCGATTTTGTAACCTGCAAGTGATAAAAATGATAAAATTGGTTTTTAGGTCTATTCTGTATAAATGTCTACCGAAGAAAAAACACTATTTACTTTATTTGATCTGTGGGTTGTGATTGTCGCTTCTGAATTCTGTGTTGTCGTTGCCTGTCCCTCGACGCCGTCCCTGGACGTGCATGTTTCTAGTTTCAACTTTGGAGGGCTTTAAAAAGCAAAATTAATAGTGATTAAATGAAATTAATTGTGTGACACGATCCATGTAGGCATGTGATAATGCATAGTGTATAGTTACGGACATGGATGGCATGAGATCGTGCTCAAATTACGAGGCCGGTTTTGACGCGTGTGATCCGTTGGATTCAGTTTTCGAGTGGTCTAGGAGAGGGCCGGCAAAGGTGTTGCGGCGGCGTTGCCGCAGCGAGGGCATCGATCGTTCTCCTTACGAGGATGCAGCGCGCGAGTGCTCGCGCTCTGCAGATTTCGCAAATCGCCATCGCGTCCTTCCTAATAAAAGCCATTTCACAATAAACAACAGCCACGAACATCGTCAGCACAGATTCATCTACGAGTGTTCTTTACCATCTGCTCAAAACGGAGATTTCATAATGGCTCACGATTATAATCGTCATGGGTAATTCTTTCATAACAAATAAATTTACTAACCACAAAATTGTTACCCTTAATTTTGAGTATCTTAATTAAGTATTGGTTTTAGGTATCAACAAGGAAGATCAAAGTATCATAGATCAAGTCCCACGAGACCTATTGTAGTGACTACACTCTCAAACTCAAAAGTTGATGACCGTTTACCTAAAGTTGAAGAGTTGCTGGAGAAAGTTGATCATGAAATGATGGATGTTACATCGAAACAGCCACTAAAATCCATACTCAATAATTCATTGCCAAAATCACCACCCCATAGTATTTTAAAGAAGCCAAAAACTAAAATGTATCAGGATAATAAAACTGAAGGGAGAAGACGACAAAGAGCCTCTAGTGAATCTGATAACTTTTATTGTAGTTTTCATATAAGTTCACCTATGGCTGGCTATGACAGGTGTGTTTTTTCACTCTAAATATTATGTGAAATACTTTTAAGGTTATTAACACATGCTATTTACATATCATTATAGTATTTTTAAAATTAAAAAGAAGCAAATATAGTGTGTATGATGTATATGTAAAAATGTAAAAATTGTATTCAGTAATACTTTTCATGAAATAGTACACTATGTATGATTTCACTGTTTTCTGATTCTTAGGGATCAACCAACTTTACCCTCCGCCTCATAAAAATATTGTTAGTGTAATACAATGTATCTATATTAATGATATCCTTTAAAATAAATATTATCTGTACATAGCTCTCATTAAATCTCATATACTGATTTCAATAGCCAATGATATAATAAGTAATAAAACTGATCACTTAATTGGCTTTTCAAGAAATAGTGAAAAAAAATTGTGATCTGTTGAAGTTCATACTTATAGTTATGGGTACATAACAGGTTGCAGGTTCCTTTTAAGACTTTTATTGTCATTTTCATATATTGCTAACATGAAATAATAATAAAATATTTTTCAGTCAATTGTCATACTTGTCAAATAATATGAAAAGAGCAAAAGATAACTCGGGAACTGGATACTCGTATGGTTCTGCTGTGGCCGCACTTAGCTCAGTACCTACAAACAAAGGTTTAAATTTTAGCAAAGCTAGCAAGTGCTCCTGCAAGGACCATGTTATAGTAACTCCAAAGGATGATGTGTTCAAAATGCACCTTTTACGGACTACTGCCATTAACAATGATACTGTAGATGATTTACCCCTTGTGCCAACTGTGAGTAATTTAAAATGGCTAACCCCTCAATAGATGGTAATAACTCCTTTTCTAAACATCCACATATAAATTGTGGACATATTTTTAATAAGTGGTAGCTAATATGTTTTTCATGTAAATACAGTTATATAAAATGAAAAAAATTAAGCAAAAGCCCATTAGATATTGCATTGAAGTTTTTCCATAAATCTTCAACAACATTGCATGCGAATTAACTTTCCCATTTGCATGAATGTGATCTGCAATTATGTTGTGAACTAGTGACCCGATTACAAACATTAAGCTTGATAATAGTTCTATATTCACCCTTTACATAGCCTATACCAGATATTATTACCTTCTCATTTATTTCCATCCATGAGTTAAAAGAAGTGTTATAAAATAAAAGATAACCAATGCTTTTTTAATTATATATAGGACATTACAAAATCATTAGAAGCTGTTATTTTTATGTAAATGTCAATTTATGTATATAACCATATGTCACTATTTTTATATATATTTAAGCGGCGCAATATGTTTTAGGTGTTAATATGTAGTTTACGATTCCTGTAAAACTTGTGTATAACTTCAATTTGAAATATTTTCAAACTCAATTCGCACAGAAAACTTATAACTTTTGTTTTTAAGTCGATTTGACGGGTTTGCGCGTCCCGGCACGTCCCAGTACGGTTCTCATTACAGAATGGGACGAGTCGTGCTAACATACGTCGTGTTTCGATCTTATCTAATAGATTATAGAGACTAAAGTGGGCTAACCGAGATTATACTTCGTACGTAATTATTGCGGAGCGAGATTTTACAGTAATTTATTGTTTACACGCGGGCATGTATGAATTTTCGGAAGGTGGAAGTTTTATTGAGATATTTTCGTTCGAGTGCCATGTAATAGCGTGTGAATGTTGAAATAGTGGCCGTGGTATTTCAGCGGTCTTGAATTAACTATTATTTTTATGATATTAGTGATGCCGTCGTTAAAGAAGATTTTATTAAAATTGTTTCATGGTGTAAGTTTTTTTACTCTTATTGAGTTCTTAAAACTTTAGAAAACGTTACAGCAATCCCAATCTCTAAAATACAGGTGATTTTGAAATATGTCAAAAAATTATAATTTTTGTATTGTAATACCAGAATATAAAAAAATAGCTAAATAATAAATTTTGTAAAATTGAAACTACATTAGCAATATACGTATTTCGATCCTAAGTGCTGCTAAATGCCTCTCAATATTACAATCGTCTTCATAGCTTAGTTCTACAGCAAGCAAAGTATTCATTGCGTAAAATCTATGCAGACATTCTAGCGTTAATTTCTATGACATCGCAAAAATTTGTTCGCAATTAATAAATTATCTAAAAGATAATCTATTATCAGTGCAGTACATACTTAATTATGTTGTACGCATATGTCTTCAATAGTAATTTAAAATAAAACAATACAATAGTAATACATTTTTTTAAAAGCTGATTTCATTCGCAAAATTAGTGAGTTGATCATTGTTGGGCTATTGGCTTTAGCGTGCGACTCTCATCTCTGAGGTGGTAGTTTCGATCCCCGGATGCACCAATGGACTTTCTGTCTATGTGCATTTGGCACCCGCCCGTACGGCGAAGGAAAACATTGTGAGGAAACCGAAACCCTTTAGAGAAAATTTACGGCGTGTGTCGGCCACTATATTTTTGACTATTTATCTAGCTGGTACTTTGAGTGTAGTTTGGATAAGGAGATATCTTTTAGAATGATCTCGCCGGTACTACGGGGCGAGAGAACTATGATATGATAATGAATGCTTAAATATATTTATGGTATTATGTATCATATTGCTATATTGTATATATTGAAAAGGGATTTTAAACGAGAATTAAAATAATTATTTTATTAGGTGTCGGCGATCGAAATCTCAAAGACAATGTATAAAATATACTATGTGAACAGATTTGGGTTACTTAGTTGTTAAAGGATAATATTAATAAAATTTAGTAGTAGTAGCTTCGAGCTTTATTGGAATAGCTCAGTGTTAACGGCATACACAGGTATTACAAATGTTAGGTAAAACACGTTTCTATTTAAATTAATGTTCCATTATGCCTGTTATTTTTCAATCGGATAACACAGCTAAAAAAACCACTTAACAGTTGTAAATTTGTAATTAATGAACCATCTCGACGATGTCAGCTTTCTAACAAAAACCGTCATAATTGGTCCATTCGTTTAGGGACTAGGCAACGTTGCCGCATCAAACGTTGCGTCAGGAGATTAAAAATAAAATACACTGCATTAAAAGACTTACTATCTTAATCTTACAACTAATTAAACTCACTGACTGTATGTAAAATAAATATTGTATGATGTTAACAATTAAATGCTGCATAATCCTATTAAGTGTATAGTATTCTGAATGTGTGAAACTAGCGTAAACAAAAGATATAAGATGTTAGTTGTTTTTCGCTTATACTTCGAGTTAATTTTTAGAAGATAGGCTTATCTAATCTAAATGTAATTGATTATCTATTTACGTCGACATAGTCTACAAAGCTCCATGTTATTGCAGTGGTTTTTAAGAACGGAAAATAGAGAAAAAAAAACTGTGTTCACCTATAATTATGTATGCGAATTTGCTATATACATGTTTTAATATGTAAATGACATGACGTGTTAAATACCAATATTACACATAAGTGGTTTCCGGAGTATTATTTAGTGGGTCATAAAGTCTATTTTAGCCCACAAATCGTTTTAGACAATTGGGTGACGAAATTTTATTTAAAAACTCTGTATCGTGTTAGGATTTGTGGCCGCAATACACGGGCGCCATGCCAAGCAAATGAAATGTCAATACAATACAGTGCTTCCACTTCGCGAAGGTAGATATTATCAGATCAAAATTACAGTAGAATTAAAAAAAATCAGTAGATATCGAATTAGATTATAAAATTAATATCTTGATCCGTTAATTGAATGTAATACGTTTTTGTGTATTAGTTATATTTGCTATTAACAAATTTCTTAGTACTATCCACACAACTTATTATTAGAGGTATTCTACTGTTATTATGATGAGCATATAGCTACGATGCAATAATACAGCCACGAGCTTAATCGATTGAGGCGCTCGTCTTTAAAATCGCGTGCAGTTCAATCTAAGCGCCGCGCGATTGTAATTCTATATGTTTACCGAAATTAAAGTTCACTTATATTTTCGTTTTATTCTATTCTTGTGCGTCTCGGATGTTAACCTTGTGTCAAATCCCACGTGGCAGGTGTAGTGAAAACATGTGGATATTGTAGTGTTTTTCAAAGTGTTTCAAGCAGGATAACATTTAATATTACTCGTGTGATATGGAACGCATTTTACAGTGACTATTTTCATAATTCGATGTGAAGATTCTTTGAATTTTTATTATCAGTCTAATGAATGACATTCAGGCCTTGAAATTTGTGTTGTATTTGTATGGCTTTATCGGGATTAAGTGGTGCTTAGCCGGTGTTATAATTTGTTAAAAAATATAAAACAGAGCCTACATTGTAGGTAGTCTTGGTAAGCTGATCGTAAATCATATTTCAATACGTTTGACTTCTATTTAACGTTACGTATATTTTTATGATCCTATGAAGTAAGGAAAGGCACACAGATACACTAAAAAAGTTGGAAATAGAATCGCGCTTAAATGTAAATTTGTTTGAAATAAACGCTATTATTATTATATTTCTATGATACTAATTTAGATCTGAAAAACTTAAAACTGAAAGGTTGCTGATTCCTTTCATGTAATACTAATAATATTTGACAGTAGTAGGTAAATAAGAGGTTTTACGCGTTCTACATTTCTTATACGCACGGGAGGTGCTCGAGAAAATATAAATCGAGTAAGCTAATGACATTGTACACGTGGCTTCATAGATTTGAGTTCAGCTTGGTCACAGTTATTGTCACTATGCATCTAATTCATCTATTTCTTGACTCCGTTATAAGATCGTCAAACCGTTTGTGTTAGAAGAATTTTAGTTCTAGCTCTAATAATAATATTGTCAAGCTTTTCAATATTAATACAAGTAATATAAATTTTAATGTATCTCCAAGTATTGAAATCTATTTTAATTTAAATGAACTTAAGGTAGTCACAAACTTACAAAATATCTTATATTTCGTTTTGTCTTCATCACTATTGTCTCATTTTAAATAAGTAATAATGTGTGTATGACAAAATATTCTTTGCTTTTTATTACTTCAGCATCTCTATTTTATATTTATTTAATGTATTGTGTATAAAAGTTGTTTTAAAATTTAGTCGTTCGGACGTGATATTTTGCGGAGAAATGAAAAAGGAAAAATAATAATTCCCTAACGTCAATAAAACACAAGGTACGCACAATAAGGTTGTTGTGTGAATAAATCTGTATTCTTGTTCATCATAGCGATAAACTCCAAACTTATATGGTATTCTATTTATAAGTGAGTTTATAACTGTATTATAATATACAAGCTATGGTGCAACGAACCGATCAGCGATATTCTTGTTTAGAGACTACCGCGCGAACGTAACGTGTATCTGAAAAATAATTGACACGAAATACAAAAAGAATAATATTTATTTAAATTGCCACGGACTGAATATTTAATAACGTATATCATGACCTTGTTTCATGAATTACAACATTATTTTTGCGTCATATTTTTTTAAATGGCTGCACCCAAATTCTAAATTTAAATTATTTAATGACGAAGCGAAGACAACAATGATTACTTATGTTTTGGAAATAAAACCTGGGTATGAGAATATTGAAGTTGCTGCTTCTTTATGTTGTTTGTTTTCTTTATTTCTTACATTACATCAATATGTTCTATACTTCGTAATATTATCATTTAATTATGATTATAGCCAAAATTTTGGCTCTATTGGTGATTTTATAACATAGGTATGTTTTTTTTTTAAATTAGTTAATCATTACAGCCACGTCAGGATACTCCAACAAGACCGGCAGTCAGCCCCGCATTACCTGTTAGTTCAGTGACGGCGATACCAGAAAAGAAATTGGTAAAAACCAAGAAAAAAACAAAGACGAAAAAGATGCGATCCAATAGTAAAGTGGACTGTAATATTATTGAAGGGGAGGGTGAAGAGTAAGATTATTATTACATATTTTAAGAAATTTGCCTTATGTTCCAAAACAATAATGATATTTTATGTAAATGTTGTTTAACTGCTAGCGACTTAGGAGGCTGATCAATATAAACAGACCTGCGCAGGCGCATACTAGTTTTGTTTTTGATTAATTTATTGCATTTACTTGAATACCTGTTTGTACTAATTAAATGTAAATGTCTAGAAGATAATAAGTTAGCTTGGATACTAGTATTTAAACGTTATCTAATTCAATGTTTTTAATATTTGTAAATTCTTTCAAAGTTTTGTTATTACAATATTCGTAACATTTTTTTTAGTTCTCACAGCCGATCGCCTTCCCCGGACCCAATAACTGAATCATGGCGGATGGAGACAGATACAACGAATATAGAAAAGGTTGAAAAGCCTCCGAGGACTCGGTCCCCGTCTCATATAGAACAAAACTCAGTCACCAAGATCACAAACAAACTTAATGGTACTGTTATGTCGCCAAAGAAAGTATTGTCTAAAGGTAAGCTAACACAATAGTTTATAATGTGATTACATTTGTAAAAACCTGTTAGAGGCTTTTGCCAAACGTATAAGACCTTTAGGGGTTCTGGGCGTATTTCTACAATAGCTTGCTTATTATTCTTAAGCAAAGGTTTTTAGATATTTGTCTATCAACCCGATAAACTTACTTCGCTGAGAATCAGATCAAGATCCGGATTATACGCAATGTTCGTTATTTTTTATTTACGTAATTACATTAACCTATTTCGTTCTCTGTGTGTGTCATCTCTTCCAAATATTACCTATAAACATTGAGAAGTTTTAAACAATAAAGAAATTATTGTAAAACAAGTAAAACTTAACAATACTTGTGTAAAAGAACCTTATACAGAATTAGCTAAAAAACATGACCGGCGATGTCAAACATCAAGAATATGATAATTAAACGAATGACAAAAGCACGCGAAGAATGCGGAAATAGATGAATCAGTAATTGACGATTCGTTATTCCGAAATAACGTGTTTAAAAATACTCCTGTTGCTCAATAATGACGTGTTATGATTGATACGTCATACATTGACAAATCGCGTGCTTGTAAATTGTATTATACAGCACGTGCATATATGGGTATTGCAAACGTGTATAATTGAATTGTTAAAAATATAGATTTCTGTACGCATAATTTGTATTAAGCTAAGTTATATGGAAATAAAAGAGAAGCGCGAACATACGAAAACTATGCCAAATATATAAACGTTGTGCATTAACAACACTTTAATATTTATGATTTTAGTTATACACGTGTAGTTTTCTATAGTCACGCATATGTCACATTGCGGAGTCAGGTACAAAATATAATATCAAAGTTCTAAAGTTATTTACTTATACAGACAGTTAAATAGACATTATATACAGGAATCATGACTTACGTATTAGCACGTACGCACGTGTTTCGTAATGATATATTGACACGCAAAATACAAATTGAGATTTCATTGTCATAGTGATTTGAGAAGTTGTATAAATTTAATTTATCATTTTTATTTATTTAATCTAAAACATATTATTTAGGTAGAAATGTAATTTTGAAAATACGTTATTATTTATTGAATACCACATTTGCGTTACGTTATAAAAGCCTATAAAAATTGCTAATGCAAGTGGCATTGTGTGTTAGATCTAGTAAGCTGCACACAAAACCGTAAAATTGTTGATTATTTCTTTACAGAAAAGACAAGCCAAGACACATTCATAACTGCTTTACACACGACGAATCCTTTCAAATCACTACCCACTCGTAAAGGTTAACAATATGGTTATTTCTTATCGCGTAGTTGAAATAGTTTTAGATTTTTTGCTCGATATTATGTAGTTTCACTGTAATTATGTATTATGTGTTGCAAATTGTCATAGATAGAAATGTATGCTGAAACATTATATGACATTTTTTATTATTAGATAATTTTTAGTTAAACATTTTATAGAAAGATACAAATGAGTTGAATTTGTGCTGTAGCCATAATATTCAGACTCGCTAAGTGTGACTTTCGTACCTGAAAACGTTTTGGACATACGGGAGTCGTAGTTCTTAGAATTATCGTTTCTATTACTTATTGCGGCTCTTAGGATTTTCAAAATATGAACATTACGATCATAGATCTCCGTAGCTCTGTATTTCCGTCCATCTTTTCAAACTTTCAAAACGAGGATGAGGCTTTTAGTACTAATTTCTTTACGTCACATAAGCATTCACGAATTATTGTTCTCAATTACAGAATCGCCGTTTAATCTAACAGAATCCTTAGGAAACTGCCTTCGACCATCTCTATTCCCAAGAGTGCCACCATACTTAAAGTTCGTAGGCCACGAGGACACAATACCACTTAAAGTGCCGCCAGCTATACAGAAACATCTAAAATGGAAGCTCACGACAATAACGCCTATAGTTGTCAAGAAGACCCTAGTTAATTCTGGATTTAGACTGGTCAAGAGTGAGTGTGATACATCGGAGTGCCCTCAAGAAGGTTTGTGATTTTTTTTAAATATCGGTGGATGACAAATTAGGCTAGTAGCCCTTTACTAAACTAAAGTACTAAAATGTGTATGACATAGCATTTTGAAAAATTTCGTAATGTCTATTAGATATTACTTAACTTTAAAAATACTAAATTCATAGTATTGTCTTTTGTTAACATAGCTTTTACACATTACGAAAAACACTTTCTGAACGGATTGAAGGTATGTATATTAATTATGTAAATAATTGTAAGTTTTTAATAATAATACATAGCTTCAATCCGTTCAAAAAGTGTTTTTCTTAATACTAAATTCAGTCAAACTAGAATATTCGAAAATTAAAAAAAAAAACATTATTTAATATCTATAGCAAAAATAATTTATAAAAAATGACCTTGTAAAAATTTTTGATTTCAGAAACGGTAGAATGGATAGGTATTTGGGGTAAACACATGAAATCCTTAATGTTCAGAGCAATCAAAGACGGCCAGAAGATGAATCATTTTCCCGGCACCTTTCAAATTGGCAGAAAAGACAGATTATGGAGAAATTTACAGAAATTATGCAATAGGTTTGGCGTAAATGAATTCGGTATAATGCCTAAGACATATGTGTTGCCTCACGATTTGAAAATACTCAAACACGATTGGGAGAAGTATGCTGCTAATAATGAGAGGTGGATTATAAAACCGGTTAGTATGAAGTTTTGTATATTTATAACTAGCATGTGATATATTTGGGGTAATGAATCATGTTGTCTTCATCATCATTTTATAGTTAAAATTAGTGTTGAATGTCAAAAAGTATCATAGCTGTAGAGAAAGTTGTATTATCTGTATTTATTTATCCGAGAAAATTTTTAGTTCCTTTTACAAAAATTTAAAGATAAATTTGGAAAGATGCACTACTTTTTTTATATTTCTCTTATTTTAATTTTTTATTCAAGTTTTTATCATTTCATACTAATTACATTTTGATGAGTTTCGCTTTCTATGGATTTAGGGGAAATGTATTTCTGCCAGGAGAGCACAAAAATTCTAAAAGCGTGATCAGGGATACATATCGTACTTGCCCCTTAGGCTCATTTAATTTAATTTCAGCCGGCATCAGCTCGCGGCACTGGTATAAAGGTGGTATCCCGTTGGGCCCAAATACCGAAAAAGCGTCCCGTGGTGGTACAGCGATATGTGTCCAAGCCATACCTAATCAATGGTAGCAAGTTCGATTTACGGTTATACGTCCTTGTAACATCCGTCCATCCACTACGGATATATTTGTATAAGGACGGCCTAGCGAGGTTCGCTTCAGGTGAGATTTTTAATATTGATAGCGCAAAATTATTTTTCGCTATCACTGTTTTAGATTTAGTTACTGTATTACCAGGGTAGCCTAGGCTTCAGCGTACGACTCTCATGAGTGAGGTCGTAGGTTTGAACCTCGGTTGTGCACTAATAGACTTTCTATGTCCGCATTTAACACTCGCTCGTACAGATACCGGCAAACTTCTTGAGCATTAAACAAGGGAGTGGGGGAAAGTTTGCGCATCGTACACATAAGCAGGACACAAACGTTAACTTATTTACCAATCACGCGATCGACACGTACCCCCTCCCAGTGATACCTAAAAAATCGCTTCTGCGCAGGCAAGGAAATTTGTTCAAGATGTTACCTAGATAGTTATTAGTTACGCCACTGTTTTTTTTTTAAATTGTATTACATTATACAGATATTTTTTATAATTTTCGGACAGATCTCAATTATAAGAATTTAAAAGAAATTGTAGAAGTTTTTGTAACCCATGTATCTTTTTCAGTTAAATACAATTCAGAATTAACGTCACTAAATGACAGGTATATGCATTTGACGAACTACTCAATAAACAGATTGTCAAAGAACTATACGCCCAATGAAGACTTTGCCGCGTGCGAGGGACATAAGTGGTGAGTTTAGACGTATATTGCATCATTTCGATATAAACACATTAAGTAAATAGTCAAAATTCCTGTTAATAGTTTTTAAAATGGATTAAATGCCGTTAAAAACTTGATAGCTGATTATGTTTTTTGCTCATAAAAAACTACTGTATAAAATGTATTTAGATTTAATGTAAACGAGTTGGTTTGTATGTGGAAAATACTGAGACTTATTTAGCTTATAAAACAATACTTCGGCTAGTAATGTTTACTGAGTAGAGACTATTCGTGCAATCTATAATTTAAAATGTAGGGAATCTCTGATATATAAATTCAAGGAAATTAATATACTTACCTTTCCTTCGCAATATATTTATGAAAATATTATGTATGTATACAAAAATAGTGATAAGTTTACTAGAATAGAACAAACGCACAATGTTAATGCTCGGAACAAACGCAGGCTGCAATTTCCCCGTACTAGACTATCTAAAGTTTTTCTTTTTTGGGAAAAGGGATACTCTTCTTTAATAAAATCCCAGAGGCTCTTTTATCACTGCCTTTTAATAAATTTAAGAAATGTATTAAAGAAAAGCTGTGTAAAAAGGCTTACTACAAATTTGATAAAAGGGCCTGGGACTAGTGCTAGACGGGCTACTTCTAATTCAATTGCGATATTTGTTTTAAAATAAGTGTTGTTTGATGATTTGCTATTTTACAAGAGTACCGAGAGTTTTTTACGCCTACTTTTTCTCTCGGCCTACATCCTCCGTCTTCTTTGCCGATGAGTAGGGATGTCTACCTATTTAAATTTAATGTCGTGGAATAAATGATACTTGTATCTTATGTTCCATAATAAACATATTTTATTTATTTTTCTAAGGGCAAAGACAAACTAGATAGAAAAAGACAACTGAACCAAATGTAGAATTCTCTTGCTATCGAACTATAGATAGCTGTTTCATTCTCACATATAAATCAAGGCCCCCCCAGGCACGTTTATCTATTTGAAGGCGATAAACTCAAAAACTACCGACCAACTTTTTTAATGATTTAGGAATATAATTTATGAATTGCCTGGTTTGTAACGATTATTGACGAAGAACTCGCAAAAAATCTTGCGTAACCAATTCCATTTGGCCGAAGTTCCGAGCCTAAACTATATTGCTTTTTACGACTCCTCAAAACGAACCATTGAAGTTAAATAACTGTACCTTTACCTTCCTTAAATCTAGCTTCAAGACCTGCCAAACCATTTTTGTATTCGGAGTTCCATTACTTTACCATTTACGAAGACTTGTGTTACCGTTTCTCAGGACGTTACAAACCCTCTTCCAATACCTAAAGACTGACAAGCACGTAGACACAGACGCACTATGGGCGTCCATTAAAGACCTGGTGATCAAGACAATAATATCCGGAGAAGGCAGCATCAGCTCATTGACGAAGGCCAATATTACATCGAGATATAACTGTTATGAACTATTCGGGATTGATGTCCTGCTTGATGAGGATCTCAAGCCTTGGTTGTTGGAGGTATAGTATTAAACATATGCTGTTGTTGGTCACTTGATTATTAACTTAGAGGGAAATATCTTCATGATATTTATGGGCGAGTCGGAGCCCCGCTGCCACCCGCGTTACCTCTCGTGCTATTAATGTCAGTGTCATCAGTCAGGTGAATGTTTGACAATCTTGCTGCAGAATTTTTCGAGCTGCGATCTGTGCTTAAGCAACATGTGGGATAGCCCAACCCCGGGATACCCTTATGCCAGTCTCCAGCTCCAAGATCGCACCTGGCCCTTTAAAATGTTGCATAGTCAACAAGTAAATGAACCACCGTTTGATCGGTTCTGTCGTGAATTACTTGGTTGGTTCTGTTTGGTTTGAAGCTTGGGGAGTAGTTGGTTTGAAATAGAAATGTGTTAACAAATGTATGATGTCCCATGTCTGTGTGTTAGGTGTTGTAAGTTCGAATTGTTCATATAGAACACATTTTTAAAAGCTGCTTAATTATTGACCCTTCAAATTATTTATACTTCCAGGTGAACATTTCGCCCAGTTTGCACAGTGCATCGCCTTTAGATATTCACGTAAAGGGTCCGCTGGTATCAACAGTGCTCAATATAGCTCAGTTCCAAGTACCTATTAAGACAAATATCGAGATGCTTTCAAAGGATAAACCAAATAAAATGGTATGTGTAATTTAAAACAAAAAAATTTTGACGCTCCAGGGATTTCACTTACCTGCTTCATTGATTCGTTTTCTAAAGACCATTAGGTAATCGGCCTACTGTGATACACGTCGTAGATTTTGGAAACATGTTTGTTTCCGTGTTTTCCAAATACCATATGTGTTAATATAAAATTGCTGTGTTATAAAACTGGCTCCGAAGTCATGACACAGAGTTCATGGTAATGGAGGTCGGTTGGTTACTATACTTTTAATAGATACATTAATTATTTACCCTTAGGTTGGTCTGCCATACGACAGCAGGTTGTACACAGTATATCTATCAAAGGAAGAAAGAGATAAACACATTATATATACAAACATGGAAGAACGGGATATGGTATGTTTTTTTTTTTAAATTTGTTTACTAACTAGTCTAAATAGTTTTTGTTATTTAATCAATATATAAAAAAAACATTGTTTTAAGTGTGAGTTTGTGTGTAAGAGAACAAAGGCAAGTGTTTAACAAGAAAAATAAGGGATTTAAATTTTTTTATTAAGTTTGATCAAATAAACATTTGTTATAGACTGTTTCTGTAAATTATAATACATTTAATAATCCATTAATGCGGATATCTCGGTAAAAAGCTATCACTACATATATTAAAAAATTGAATATATAGCTAATTGTAAAGGTTTACGTAAAAAAAGTTCTAACATTAATCCCCTTAAAATAAAATTCCAGTACCTTCGAGACATCCTCTCAACTTTGACACCGGACGACGTTCGTCATCTCATACAAGCCGAAGACGAGTTAACGCAAAGCGGGGATATGGAGCGTGTGTTCCCGAACAAAAACACACACAAGTATCTAGGGTTCCTAGCTGGGCCTAGGTATTACAACCGGCTTTTTGACGCCTGGGAGACGCGGTATGGCGATAAGAGGGACTCAGGTGAGCATTTTTAAAACTTTTATAAAATAAGCATTGTGCATAGTCCTTATTGGATTCAGTTAAACTTCTAGAAGAAAAATGGTTTGACACCTTTTCAAACTAGATTTAAGTTGATTGAAGTACTTCAATACGCACATAAATAAGTCTTCAAATGATAAATTAATGTAAATAGAGGTATTTAAATTTTAAGAGATAATAATCCGCAAGAAAAAGAAGTCTGTTCATTTAAAGCTTTCATCCTAGTTATTTGATTAATATTAACTGAAAACAAAATAACTTTCAGGCATCGAGCTCCTCCGTAACCTGTGCGACATAGGTTATCACCTAGAAGTACCTCCAGTGCCTCTAAAGGTAAGCTCAAAGCCAACAGCAATCACAGCACTCACAGTATTCACAATATTTGCAGCATTTGCAGCACTTTTAGCATCATCAACACTAATACACGGGTTGAAATGTATGCACGCAATCCTCGCTTTTGTGTCCTCAAAGGTTTTACGTAGGTGATTGTATTTGCATTTATTTCGTTGCCATGGTAACCTGAATTATTTCCTGGTTCCAATCATTTCTTTATTTATTGGTATGGTAATGTTTTTGATCACTTAACATACCCTTAAAGGGAGGCACTACTCACGATATTTATTCACATAAATAAAATTACAAATGTTAAATGCAAATATAACACTTTTTTTATTTAATTTTTTTTATGTATGGTATAAAGTATATTTTGCGCCAGATCTCGACACACATTTGTAACTGTTAGCACATAGCTTGCTTTATATAAATATGGATTTGCTTTATAATTTTACTTTTATAATTTATGTTATGTATTGCTTTAATAATATATCGGTTTGGTCTCAATATTTGCTAATCATTCATAGAAATTAGGCCGTTCAAGGGAAAAATCATTTAGCTAGTTTCTAGTGTAATTTAATCCGAATCTTTTTAATTGTTTACCAGTTTGATCATTTGCCGATTTGATTTTTTTAAAGTTTGTATTTCGATTTGCAATCATTCAACAAAATATCAATTAAGACGGATATAATTCATTTAATTATTTCCATATAATATATTCCATATTTTAAAAAATGTGACCCCAGCACGAATCTCTATCGTTGAAATGTTATTAATTGACAAATTTAAAATAAATTCACATACACAATTTCCTTTAAAAAATGTATTTAAAACTTCCAACACGTCATCCAATTTGGGTGAGTACAAAATTTTTGCTAAACTAACAATATAATAATTAAAGTATTATATTTGAGTACCCCATAAATTTTATATCATTTAATTTTTACCTTCAAAGTATATAGAAATAACGATAGTGACTCGTTCTTAACCTTACATATGTATTTTGATTATGACTATCAGGGCAAAGTGAGCAGTGTCCTTAGGCGGACATACTTGAGTTGTAAACGCGTGGCTCACAGTAAGTCCGTAGACTGGAACCGGCTAAGGGTTTGGGCCAGACTTAGTGAGCGGCATACTGTCTACCCGACAGAGTCTAGCATAGACAATAGACATAGACGTGGGTTTTATGGCTAGAGTTCTAGTGTTATCTACGCTAATGTAGTACTTATCGAATGTTTTATTTGGCATTAAGTTCCTTGAATATTGACGAAAGGGCCTCACGATTCAGATATTTTTTAAATTCGATCCAGGCAAAAACTAGTTGAGAAACAATATGTATGTATGTATTGTATCTTAATTCTAGAAAAAAATATTGTATATAAGTCTTTATGTGATAACAATTGTGGTACTTCATTTGTCAACTGCTATTTGTAGTAGGATATTTTTTTTCTAACTTAAATAAGGATTTAAGTAACTTAGTGAAAAATAAAACATTTACGTGTGGTTATAACTGATAGGTAGGTTATTTTCTGTGCTAGGAATGTTTTTCTTCGCATGAAAAGGTGTTTTTTAAATATGTTAATGTCCGTTTTAGTATCTTGTCGCTAAAAGATAGTTCATCGATAACTATAAACCGTCTATTTGTAATAATATTGTAGTTATATTGTGTAAAATGTTAAACTGTAGCAAATATCTTCAAGGAAACAAATTAATAGATTAGTGAAATAATATTGTTAGTCTTAAATGTCTAGATTATTTTAACAGTGAAGTATTATAGATATATATTAAAAGTATTTTTATTATACATTGTAGATCATATAATGAAGAATTGTAGGTAATTATTGTAGTCGCTAAATTGTTGTGATTGTTTTTAGTCAGCCAGATTTTGGGAGATAGACAAAATATGTGAAATTACTCTTTTGTTATCTGCATCGTCATTCGAAGGTAATATATGTTAGAAATGTTTCCGATGACCGAATTTGTTTTTTTTTAATATTATGTACAGTTTTTGTAATCCTATGTATATGTATTTAATGTGTGTATGTTCTTAAACGCTACACCGCTGATATAATAGTGTAGGTAACCATTTGTATACAGTTTCATTATTCGACATTTGCCATTTGTTACGTAGATTCAATTTTTTCAGTTGTTCAGTAGAGCAATGGTTTTTTATACCTAGACTTGTTTTTTTCGACTTCCTTTATTTCAACCAAAATAAAGATATAAAATATATGAAGTTTTACTTTCAGCCAGAAATAATTATTGTTCCTATATATTGTGTGCTTATTATAATTGCTTGCAAATCACCTATGCTTTCATTGTACAAACAAAAATAACATTAGTGTTAAGTGCAGACCACAGTACTATTTTAAAATCCATTGTCATAATTACATACGCTACCATAATATCATCTTAAATGTTTAGTTAAAATGTAATATTAGCTACATTTCATCATTCCCCATTGCACAGCACCCTAGAACACATTACACTGAAATAGTATCAATAGAATTTGCATTCTCCTAGAGAATGTTGTGTATACAAAAGTTTTCACCATTTAGCCGAATGTCGCTTTAAAAACCTTTGACTGTTTGGAAAAACGTTTTACAAGAAATAGTGATATTCTTAATATATATTTTAATCTCATTATTTTTTCGATACTATTTAATTAAAAACGAATATATTTTGAGTAAAAAGCAGTCTCAGTGTTGTTAAGGCGGTAGTGAAGCGATAAGTAACGGTGCCCCCCCTTCCCGTCCCGTCCCTTGCGCCTGGCCCCGTGTTGTAGTGGCCGGCGGCTGAGCTGAGCGCGTTGGATTGCAGAATGATGTCGATGCGCCGTCTCCCGCGCCCTCCGAGCGGCCTTCAGTTCCGTCCGTTCCGTCGGGCCGTGGCTCAGCAGCAATGCTACCGTCAGTGTCCTCGACCACAGTTCCGGCAGTCCCTGCAGTTCCGGCGGTCTGTTCAGTTCCGCCAGCGTCAGTCCCGGCGCGCACCAGTTCGCCCGTCACCCGGCCCTGCGGCGATTCACTCGCCCCCCGAGCCCCACCCGCACTCGAGCCGCGAGCCTAGCCCCCCCCACATCGATCTCAACATGAACAAGTGCCACATAGACGACGCCAGCGAGGAGTTGAAACAATTCTAATACTATTCTCCTGTACGCGTTTGTAAATTCAAATTACTTGACCATACAAACCAAAGATCAATGCCATTTTAGCACAAATTCTTTCAAATTTGACCGGTTTCAAATTGATTTGTTTAATTTCCTTCGTCACAACAAACAGTTAGAATTATATATAATTTACTTTAATTTTATATTTTACATAACACTCACACGCGACCGTGAATGTAACTAAACGGTGTTGACTTTCCGAAATTGCACTTTTTTAGTTGTATCAACAATCCAACGAAAAATTTCAACATTTCCTAGGAATACATTAATTTTGGTTTGTTTGGTCGATCACATTCTACAGTTAAACTTTGCTTGATACATACAATTTAAATGTCAATAATTTACTAATAATACATAGGATATACAGTTTCTAAAAATAGATAAGATAATAAAAATGTCTGATATGTTGACTATTGTATATTTGTGGACTAGAATACACGACGAATTTAGACTATATTTTAAAATTTAAAGTCGATAAATACTTGAGTCGATAAGTCTTGAGTTCTAGTTCAAGTTAGCTAAGAGCTTATAAATTGTTTGTTGTGAAAATACCCTACCCTATACAATAATTGACATTCCTGAGTGCAAAAAATTGAAAATTCATTGTTATGAGACAAAATTAAGCTAAATGCGATTTAAAGAGTCATAAAAGCACATTAAAATCGCTGAGTATTGACAATTTGTAAATGGGAATGTCGGTAGATATAAATTCATTAAATCAATTTTCATTGCTTTAAAAATGTAATAATCCAAAACTACTTAACCTGTCATAGGGCCCAGATAAGTTGATGGAATTATTTATAGTAGCTATTATTTTTAAATCGCCCTAGTCATAGAAATGAACAATATTAAAGTATTTAAATATATACTTATACTGTTTTCCTCTGAAATCCAAGGATTTAGTAAATAATCAGCAACGAAAATTGATTTGGTCTAATAACATTGTGTTCAAGATACACCTAGTGTTGCTAGTGTAGTTTGTTTTAGGGAGAAACGTTGGAGTATATACGTATGAAATTCTGAAGAAATTGATTACTAAACTATTACTTGATTTTTAATAGATTTCATATAAAGTATTTTTGAAAAAAAAATCTGGGTAAGTTAGCAAGAAACTGGCAGTCAAGTAAAACGTGTCGCATTTATCGTGCTTAAAAAAATCAAATTATCACGAAATATTTTTCGGCTGGCAGTTACTTACTATTTTTTTTTAGTGTTTAACTTGTATTGTTATTAAATTTCGTCTCTTACACATCTTTAACTTCGTTTTGTATTTAGGACATTCCTACATTTCTGTGGCATTTGTTTGGTTACATTTACCATTGTAAACGATTTATTTGATTAAAGTTGAACAAAATAACCATTGATTTGGTTAAGAAATTATCTTAAGTGTCTTGTCTAATTTTGATCTGATTTTATGAAATTATATGAAAGTGGAAACGAAAAATATAGTGTTTTAATTTTAAAAAAAACCAGATGGAGATGCCGGGGATCGAACCCGGGGCCTTTCACATGCAAAGCGAACGCTCTACCACTGAGCTACATCCCCGTTTCTGAATTAAACGTAAATTTAGAACTAATAATTCTGTTGTCTATCTATTTGAACTCAAGTTCAAATTGCGTCGCTTTCAGAAAACAGTATGACAAATTCAACCTTATTTAATTTGTATATTCGTGCGCTTTTGTAATAAGGCGCCAAAAAGTACAAACAATAAATAAATTAAATTTGAAGGTCCAAGGAGTTTTTTTTTCGTTTTGTCTATAGAATTATTTATAAATATCAAGAAGCTAATCCTTTTAATTACTATAAATTTCATTTGATGGATATATGTCAAATTATGTTTCATGAAGAAAAATAATTTGATAATAGAACACAGGATAGGTCGAGAAATGAAAAATTTGGTAAACAAATATATGTATATTTTTTTACATATTTAAATAAAACAATTCTATGTATTGTAGGTTTAACTGTCCTTTAAGAATATAATACTAATGTTACTAAAGATTAAATATATTATTTAATTTCCATTAATATGACTACATGATAATATATGTCACTATAAAGTGGACTAAACATTTCTACACTAACAGTTTGCCACCATCTATTGGATAACAAGAGCCTGTGATGCTCTTAGCTTGATCACTGGCAAGAAAAGCCACTAATGCTGCTACTTCATTAGCCTCAACTAGTTTTTTCAGTGGGTTACTCTGTGCCATGTTCTTAGCATACATGTCTATTTGATCATCTGTCAGACCACTATCTTTTATAATATTTGTCTTAACAAAGCCAGGGTTAACAGAGTTAACCCTTACCCCATATGGTGCTAATTCTAAAGCAACACATTTTGTGAATTGATCTATGGCTGCCTTAGACATATTGTATGCAAGCATCATTGTATTCGGCCTGGTACTTACAATACTAGACATGTTAATAATGCATCCTTTACTTGCAATTAAATGCGGTGTAGCCAGCATAGTCAGCTGAAACACAGCACGAGTGTTGATAGACATAACTCTGTCAAAACTTTCCATGTCTGTTTTCTTAATTCCTCCCATGGCTAAAACTCCTGCATTGTTCACTAAGACATCTAATTTGCCGAATTCCTCAATTGTTTCATTTAAGATTCTTTCCAAAGCCCCTTCATCTGATACATCAGCTATAATAGTATGTGATTTTATTCCTTTTGCGTTTTCACAGTATAGTGCAATCTTTTTTAAATTGATCTCTTTTCTTCCAACTAGCACTAACTTAGCGGATAATTTCGATAGATGAATAGCAATTGCAGCACCTAGCCCGGAACTGGCTCCAGTAATTAGTACGACTTTATCGCTAAAATCCATGTTTTGTTAAGCAAAATAATAAATTGATGAAAATTAATCCTGATACGTAATATAACTCACTACAGTTAAGTGCTATATCTGTATTTGACGCACTAGTTTACCGAGATTAGGTCAGCATTCAGATTCACTTTAGCCGGTATCAGTCTTCAGGTTACTGAGCTTTGTGCACTGCGCTATATTGTATTTTGTAATATTTTATAAATGCGTATCTCCACTAACAAGCCGCCATGACAGCCACAGATAAGTAGTAACGAAAAACGTTGCCACTTGCCAGCTACTTTTTGGAGTTTACTCCTTAAGAAACGATTTGAGTTATAAGGCCCGGTACGGAAATTTTATGAGGAGTAAAATCAAGTGTAACACGAAAAGTTGAGGCGTTACGTAGAAAGAGACAAACATATATTTCTGTAGGATTGAACGTGTAAAAGAATGATTCCATCTCATTCTCTCTCTAAAATTGGATTTGTATAAATTGAACACAAATATTATTGTTATTATTATTATTTATATTGTTTTGTAACATACTTTATGTAATACGCTTTATTGAAGTAATATTAGTAATCCGAATAATTACAGATATATGTTTGTTTCTCTTATCATTTTAGCAGATGCATTCATTTACCCTTTTTTTCTATTCGATATATATCATAATTATCGTTCGTAAGGAGTAAACTCCAATCGTGCGTCGTAGCTGACACACACACATTTTTTTTATAAATGTTTATATGTCCATCATGTCTATGTGATTGATACAATATCACGTTAAACGACAGACGTCATTTTTTTTTACCCAAGTAGGCATTAGGCGCCAGTCGAAATAATAGAGAACAAATTTAACATAAACTGTAACCAGTGACAAAAATGTTATTAATTTTCTCAGTACCTGACATTCTAAACAGGTTGACTAAAAATGGTCGCATAACTCGCGTTTATTTACAATACGTCATGGTACTACTGGGCTACTGTCGACAAATGACTTAGTCTCAAGCCCATGAAGAAAAAATCCCAGCAACCGCAAAACCAAAAAAAAGGACTACATAAATAAACGCAGCGTGTAGATGCGATAAAGTGAAATAGTTGCCTTTATAAAGTACATTTTTACAATATTAAATGGAGATATTAACCCGTTAAAACATAGGGAAGTGGGTTATTAACAAAAATTTGCCAAAAAACACTTTCGATTTCTCTCTTGCCCTACGGCTATGGCTTGCTTGAGTGAATACGTAGAACTGGATTAATAGCGATATCGTTTCGACATTACTTTTGCGAATTCAAATGGCGTCTTCATTCCTTTGAGTTCATAATATATAACAATTCACAATAGTACTGTATACAATAATAATGCATAGTTCTCTGTTCAGCAGCAGCGCAGCAATGTCTCCCATAATCTTAAACTCAACAGTGATGATCATCATTTAAAAATTAAGACTCCATATTACAAAAAGCAATTAGTATCATCTAGTACTGAAGTTGATATACTCATGTTATATTAGGTATTCATCATACATCAATGTTAAAGAGGTCCATTATACGTAAACGAGACAAATCGTCTTATTAACGTGCCTATTCTATTCTGAAAATCTCTATACTGGCATAAATAAAAAAAAGTTTGGATTATTCGGTATCCTTTATAGTAATGCAAACACCAAATAGGTTAAAAGTATAATATTAATGTTTTCACGGCTTATTGTAATAAATATTGCAGTAATATTACTTGGCCATTTAAATGTAGCAATTACAGAAGATATGAAGAAGCCCATATTTTAAGAAAATATTATGATTTCAAACATTTGTAAAATCGTGTTTAGCGACCAGTGTGACCTCTTGAGCAGTTTACTGCTATGATTTACTGAACTTGTTTGATTTATACGAAAAACGTGACCAATGTATGTTTCTCATTGTTTATAACTTGGGAATGTATTTTGTTCACCGATTTATTATAATATTGACAATTCTGCATAGTATAATACATTGTTTAACCGCTGCTTTTTTTCTTACTAAAAATAAGTATTAAAGTATGAACATAGTATTTTAGTTTATTTATCGTTGTAGTTTGTATTTTTAACTCGATAAGGTTATTAATATACTATATGTCTAAAATATGGTGTCCCATTTACACAGTAATTCATGTACTTATTTCATTTTAATATTATTATAGAACTAATAAACAAAAGGCAAATAGTATCTAAACCATTTGATATCCGTTTGTGGGGCAGGACATTCATCCTAGATCACATTTACATATAAAACATACCGATATATCAATTCGGCCATGAATGCAATTTGTGAATGGCGCCCATAAATAACTATTTCCCGTTTGACACATGGCGACCCTTCACTGAGGCCTGCAACACCGTTCTGTTTTCCCGCCATTATTTGACAGATGTGTTCTGAATTCGAATACCGGAAGGATTTGGCCTCTTCTAAATCAAGTGTGAAATTCAATCGAGCAACTTAAATTGGACGGTTTGAAAAATGCTTTGGCTTTGCTTTTTCAATGCCGAGTTTATTTCGTGTGATTTGTTTACCCTGATATGTTGCAACGTAATTTTTATATAAAAAATTGTACATGGTATGGTACGTATGGTATATTTTGAACATAATTTTATTATATTTTGTACTAACAATTTTTGTTTATAGATATTTACAGACTTAGTATGCAAACAATGCAAAAAAGTACCTACAGCCTTTTTGTATTGTTAGTCCCATCGGGGATGTAGCTCAGTGGTAGAGCGTTCGCTTTGCATGTGAAAGGCCCCGGGTTCGATCCCCGGCATCTCCAACCTTTTGTCTAAATTTTTATTAATTGCAAAACACTGTCTCATTAATGAAAACATAAAGTTATTATTTATACAACATATAAATAATCAAGGCTAGAAAGATAATTTCATTGACAATGCGCATTATTTATTAAAACTCTTTAATAGTTTCGGTAATGGATGGTTATAGTATACAGTCAATAATAATTATGAATAGTTTAAGCAAATAAAACTTAAATTATTATAATTCTTATTATCTTACTAGGCTCACCACGGACAACTCGTCACACTATAGGTAATGTAAGAGAACGAATCACCCAAGTTATAATTAGAATTACAGAGTAAAGTCATAATGACATAAACTATAGATATATATTTGCCAGTCTTTACTTTATGGCCAATTCGGTTGCAATCGTCAGATTACACGATACATCAGCGATTTGCCGCCATACATCGTTGGAACAGCGCTATACTTTGCGAACATTACGGTGAATCTTTTATATTAAAGGCTCTAGGGAATTTATGTACTAGTTTTTAACTGCACACTCTTTTAAATCGTGGTTTTGTTGAAATACTGAGATTTTCGTCCTTAACATTAAGGAAGGCAAGTTTGCACTCGTAAATTCTTTACGAAACGAGTTCACAGACACGATAGTACATACTTATAATTTTTGTAATACTTTATAAGTGGTTTGGGAGCGTGTTAAATAAAAGTTATTTTTTTTAAATAAATTAAAAAAATTGTCTTTGTTTATTTCTTACAAGCGTTAAGTAATTAGCTTAGTCTCAATTCCAACAACACTTTAATTTTCAATATCGTTTATTTTATTTAAAGCCGAGTACAAAATTTCACCGCCAAGAACCAGCAGATACTCGAAGTTTTCAACCTATGCCTATGACTGTGGCTTTCCAAGAAATAGGCGTACCAGATTTTTAGACCACAGCCGAATTGTTTTGTTCATGAATCGCATTTATAATGAACATTGAAGTCTAAATTTAAATGTCTGTATATTCTCTATTTCTCAGTATCTACGGGCGGTATTTCACAACATCAAATACGCATCCTGTTCTATAAAAAAAGTAACTACAATGTTCGTAATTAAAACCGAGTGCCCAAATTTTTCTCAATTTCTACGCGATCCAATAAAGAAATGCAAATGAGGTGTGGCTAAGAGTTATTGCGTACGCTAGTGATGTGATGTTCACTTTTGTCGATAAGAAAACAAGCAATATTTTTGGAATTCACTGTATGATTCAGCAGTTTTTTGAACTCTAAAGAATTGGATTTAGAATGGAAACTGTATTTTATGTAAATTCTTTTAATAGCTAGATTTCAGAGATGAGGATATATATTCACAACATTTATATATTTCCCCTTGATACTTATAGCGTACTAGAATAATGAAAATAATAATTATTATGTGTTCATTTTAATTAACATACATATTCATAAACCCATAACCTTTTTTTAAAGACGAGTAGAACGTTTGTTGTGATTGTGTCGCAGCGTGCGCCTCTCATCCCTGTGGTTGTAGGTTCTATAAATGGCTGTGAACCGATGTGCGCATCTAATACACGCTTGTAAGATGAAGGTCCACATCGTGAAGAAACCAGCATGTCTCGACTCCAAAAACCACGACCATATATGTCAGGCAGAAGGTTGATCGCCTACTCATCTATACAGCTTTCCAGCTAGTGTACAGTGAAATGTTTATTTAAATTGTAATGTAATGCAAGTTAGGACTATCTGTACGTTATATGTAGGTAATAAAATATATTACTAACTAGTGCAGCTTACTAAGAGTCACCCTCTTACCTGACCTAAGAACCTACTAAGAATTCCTAAGCCCTACGGCTACAGATGCACCCCAGCACATAAACAGTGAATATATAAATAAGTACGGTATGTCAGCAAGAGACTTTACGTAACAGACGGAGCCCTACGGGCAGCCAGCTATCGGGTAGGCCCTGCACAATAATGAATGGCTAGGAGTCTTCATCACTTTGAGAGGAAGCGAGAAATAATTCAGGTTTTTGTTATAAAACAATATCTTAAATATTACTTACACCTATTCACACATACCTAGTATTATACTTGTGAACGGCGGATCGCGCATCTTCAGCTGTTAAAATTTAAAACAACCATATGGGCCGTATCAGCAACTGCTGAGCCGTGTGACCAACTGGTAAATGTTCAAATAATACATATTAAAATTACTCTTATGAGCTGTCGGTGTATCGCATCGTCATCCATTAAAGTATGGAACAGCTGCGTGAGCCGTGTCAGCATTTAGTCAATTTCATTTCATTATTCAAATACTTTGTCTATGAAATTATCAAATAAACGTATGCAATCTGAGGCCAAAACCGGTTTTTATCGCTACTGGATTATTAGAACATCACTAGTGCTCCCCCGCGTATCGTATAAAAGTTTTTATAGCTAATTCCCTGTGTCCTATTAACTGTGCCCGTCGATACTTGTAAATGAACTTTAGATGAGTTTGACATTTGTTTCACTGTTTGGTGAGATTATGTTTGTTTTTTAGTTTTACGAGTCGTTTCGTGTTTTATGTCGTATGAAGTTAAATTTCTGTTCACGAATGTTATTTCATTGCGTTTCTACACTTAAGTCGATAATGCAGTAGATTGCTATTTATGAGTAGCTGCTTAAAAATTTGCTTGTATATAAAAATTTCCACGCAATTGGAGTGTTTACAAAGGTTACCAACAAAATAAACGAATTTCATTAAATTTTCTATAAACAATTTGAGATGAAAATTAAAAAAAATATTACAAAATGATTTAAAATTGACGATTTATTGTCCGAATTTCAATAAATTTCAAAAGAAAATTTGTTAAAAATTTCCACTCTTATCTTATTGATTCATATTGTAAATTGTATAGTAGGATTAATGTGTTTATAAAGGTCTTTGCTAATCATATTCTTTCACAAAAAAAACTATGGAGATGCCGGGGATCGAACCCGGGGCCTTTCACATGCAAAGCGAACGCTCTACCACTGAGCTACATCCCCGATATAGAAAGTTATATAAACATAAGCCATAAATGTCATTATGTAAACAAGTCTTTAAAACAATGAAAGCGTAATGAACAAGTGGGTGTAATTAAATATCAATAGGCTTTGCTCGCTTACAAGCGTTAATATGTATCAAGTCCGGTAATGGGGACACATTGTATTTGTTTCATTGATATTTTTACAGGCGTTTGGGTGGTCAGACTTCTAAACCCAACCCACGTAATTGTCTTTTTGTTCCAAGTTTCAGAATCAGATAAGAAACGTTTTGTCTGCATTGAGTAAGTGTGACTTGGATTTGACATATGGAAGTCGTACTTAGCGCTAAATCTGGGTCCAATCCAATGGTTGTTTATTAAAGTTTTAATAAAAATCTTTCACCGTACTCTATAGTTTATAGGGACCTCAAATGATACAAATAATAATCAGCTGTATCTCATGGTTTTCTGAGAAATAGCTTTCATCGAAATTACTACAGATTAAAAATATATGTAATAATACTAATATCTCTTAATAGAGTGAGCATTAAATCATAGAGTTGTCAAAGGGCGGCCAAAGACACCCTGATGACATTCCACCCGCCCATAAAAATACTTTCACGCGCCCATTGAGGGATTTAACCCTAAATGAATACTGCATTACTATATTATTACATTTTGCATATTTAGTACCGTGCACGGTTTTGAGTAGGTACCAGTAATTACTGGGAACAGAGTTAGCCTAAGTATGCAAAAACGTATGGTAAAGGGAACCTTGAGATGTTGGTTTCCTCCTTTACAGCTGTATCGAATATGAATCGTCAATTAAATTAGGATGACCCAATATATTTGCCAGGTGCAATATTTAGTAAATGTTTATAAGAGCAGAATTTCAAGACGCAAGACATACATTAATAGTATTTTGTGATAAAATATACGATTTTAATCAGATGTGTTTTGTTTTAAGTAACGTAGGGTTAGTTTTTATGAAATGTTTCTACTCGTCGATAGATGGCACTACGCGTCGCAATTCAAGTGACAAAAACCAACATATTGTTAGGAAATTACGATTATTTTTTCTATATTTCGTATTTTCACTAGGCTATATTTTTTTTGTAGCTCAGTAACATGTTTAAAATTTTAAAAGATTTCTAATTTTCATAGATTTTAAAGGCTTGTCCCATATTTAATAAATAAATAATTTAATAGTATGAGTTGACTTGACTAAGCTCTCCTAGGCGGGACAGATAGATGGCTTCCAGAGTAGTTGACGAGCCTGTTCAGAGTTGATCAGCACTTTTAATTTAGCAGCAGGTCTTTCCAGCTTTGATCACTCTAAAATGATGGAACTCTTGCACGGGGGTTGTATTTTAACTAGTATAGTACGAGTATACCTATACCTAATCAGTCGATATACGTCATAATACCGGAAGAATCCCAATTCAAGTCACGTTCGAGCGCGAGTATTACGCGAAGCCTCCGCGGGTTTTACTGAACTCGTGAAAAAATAACGCACAAAATATGCTCTCAAATTACGTAATATAGAAAATATTGCGATTTTTACCCTACGTTCATGGCAGATTTAAGCGGAAGTTTAACTTAATTTATAAAAGAGAATTGGTTTTTGAGCTCGTAATTAATAAATAAAAGTGTTGGTAACTGTTGCGTCTTCTAATATACGAAAGATTATTGTTTATAAGGAAGAATAAATACCAATTTTTCGCTTTTAGAATGTAGAATCCCTTAGGGATTCGACATAGGCTAAATTTGTTTAAAAAATATTTAAAAATAAATGCTAAGTGGGGACAGGCCGCTAGTGAGACAATATTTTACAACTTCATCAAAAGTTTAATAAAGAATTCCAGTGGTAGTTTTATCATGGATTAAAAATACACAAAGTGCCAACACAGTAAAAAATATATGAATGTTAAAGTAACATTTTTTAGCATCATTCTCGTAAATGGATAGGATAGGTTTTAGTAAAATACTTATTAATATACCATAGTAATAATACCTAACTTGCATATTCAAACACAGTTGTTTGAAAAATTCATTTAATAATCTCACGAATTGCAGAGTTTCCGTGAAAATTTTATTTCCGAAATAATTTTCCGAATTTCCATCTTGTTTTTCGTTTTACTTGTATCTGTGACCGGCTGATTCTAGTCACGTAGCTGCTACGTGCTTCACCCGGGCTATACCGGGTCGTATACGTAGTATATACAGCCTTCTAAGTCGATACTGCCTCCCTCCAGTAATGTTTTATTCTGTTAAAGCTATATTTTATAGTGTTATAAAGATGCCAAACGCTGTATACATCACTCGCAGTGTTCCAAAACGATTTATAACACATGAAGTCATAAGAAATTTTACAAATAATAGCGGGGTACAGGTTGTTTCATTTTCAATACTAACATTTTTTATAGAACGAAGCAGGAGGCTTACCTGATGATATGTGATACATGGACACATTGCCAGAAGGCTCGCAAGAGCGTTGCCGATCTTTTTTATTGAAGGACTCTTAGTCGAATTGTTTCGGAAATACTTCAGTGGGCAGCTGGTTCCACATTGTGGTGGTGCGTGGCAAAAACTGTCTTAAATAACACTCAGTTGTGGAACGACGGACGTCCAGGTGATATGGGGGAAATTTCCTATTGTGTCGCAACGTCCCACGATGAAACTTAATAGCAGGTATTATTGTGAATTTTTTTTCGAAACACTCTCCACCGTAAATACGGTAGAAGATGCAGAGAGACCCCACGTTTCTATCTCACTCATTATCTTCTTTTCCTTTTAAATTAAACCTTAGAAGTATATTAATTCCATTTATAACTGTTAATTTCACACTTATCTCCAAAGATTTTCGTATCGACAGTACCGTCGAAAAGATGAAACTTTCTGTTATTGATTAAGTCTAAATGTAATAATAAAAATTGTTTTTATAAAAAATGTTACAAACAAATTGATTTTCGAAGGGACGCTGGCTACTTTTTCTACAGATATTAAAAAAGTAACCTAAGTATAATTCTATTGCAGACACGTGCCTGACCATTGCTTAGAGCCAGAAAACTAGCGATTTCACTCCGTAAAGCAGTTGTGTTACATAATAAATTGCATGTTGTGTAAATTCACGAGCAGGATGATGATTTCCAATAAATTAAGTGATTTAGAAACAATGTAGTATAAACTTAAATTATCTAATGAATAAATACAAAACAATAAAAGATACTACAGAGTACTTTTATGTCTTGTGTGTAATAACTGTACTTTTATTTGATGATTGTTGAACAATTCACTCCAAATTTATATAAAACATATTATATGAAAAACGTTACACTTTTATATCCTTATTCATAATAACTTAGTATTTTTTTTATATATAGGACTTCTAACAGGCTAGGTTCAGTCCTATTGCAATATAAATCCTTTGAGGTCTGTGCAGTGAGGCTATGGAATACACTTCCTTTCTCTATTCGCTTAGCTCCTTCTCTATTTTTCTTTAAATATCTACTGTACAAACATTATCTGTCCACGTCGTAGCCGTATCTTTCCTAATAACTGATGTGAAACTGATCTAAAATTATCGTGAGTATTGTGTGATTCTTTTTTGTGTCGTTTTTTTTTAATTTGTTGATCACTGTTTACATAAATTGCAATTGCTTTGTTTTTTATATGTCTTATAAATGTATATCTATTATCTTATATATTTTTGCACTTCTTGCTTAGCTTGTCTAATTTAATTTTTTTTCTCACAGTGGTTACCTGGAAGAGATCGCGATAAGGCCACCACTTGACCACCCTCCTTTTTATGTCAATTGTATTATATTTCTGCAACGAATTGTTAATAAATCAATAAATAAATATAATAAATTCTCATTTTACACAAAAACGCCTGAAACCCTCACTTATGAAATGATAAATGATAAAATATGATATTACGTTTCTAAGTTATGGAATCGTAAGATCAAAGAGTTTAGTAAGTAAGATTTAAGGTTAAGTAAAATTTGTGTTGAGTAAGTTTCTTTAACTTAAATGATATTTGTTGCTCTCTATTTGACCATTAATTTAAAATAGCAATTTTTACTAACGGTTCTAGATAAAACAAAGTAAACATTCTCAAAGCATGCATACATAAAAAATCTAGCTATTTCGTAATAATATATGTCTCGTGGCCCTTACTAATGGACTCATAACGCGGGGGTCCGAAGCATTTGGCGACGCTCAATCGTAAATCATTGCTAAGCCGATTCCCAATGACGAATACATATTGCCATCATCGGGACACCTTACTATTACTATTGTGATTTATTGAACGCTTATTTGATTCAGATAAATTAACTAATAATCGCGAAAGAACTAATTTCAGCAGGCATTGAAAGTACGAGAAATGTATTAAAGTGTATTTAAAAAGTAAATAAAACGGAACATAAATCATTGCGTTTTTAATGTAATAATCGCTTTAAATGATTTTGAATATAATTATCTCAATAGTCTAAAAACATACCCGTTAATATATAAACCTTCTCTTCAAAATATTAGTGCTGATTTTGTTATTATAACTCATATTTAAATGTATTATGAAGAGTTTCATCCATGTTGTATCATAATTATTAATTTACTACACATCAACCAAGTTACATCACCTAATAATTCTCACGAACTTGTCAATGAAACTTCTTTAGTTCACGTATTGCCATCAAAACATGATACAGTGTGAGTTTGTGAATTTAAATATGGCAATTAAGATATAAAAAACCGTTTCGTAAAGTCAGATTCTTCACACCTATCTCCTTTAGTTATCAAAGCAAAATATTGTCCGCAATATATTGTTCTACTTTTTACAAGGAAAGCATCCATCCAGGCATTCAGCCTTCGATTCAGTATCGATTTAAAGGAATTTCTCCGGCTATGCAACGACACAATGTCACATACAAGTACTATAATTGTATATAATTGGTATTTCTCAAGAACAATGACTTGAAATTACCCTTTGAGTGAAATAATTATTCTTTTTTTTCAATCGAGTCGCTTTGACAAAACGCCGGTGTTGCTTCGGTTTATAGTCGATTGTGATTCTCGGTTTAATGAGTAGATCTTTTTATAAATTTATATTAAATTAACTTATAATTGTCGATGTTTAAGTGCGTATATTTTAAGCCAAATATTTTGAGATGGCATTTTATTTGTTTTTTCAATTTCAATTACTTACAATTTCAGCGAACCCTTTCCATGAATTAATGTATTCATATGTGCATAGCTACTTCGGAATATTTGTTTACGAAATGTTAATTAAATTACAAATATATTTTTATAATTATTAACTCAAGACAATATCGCCTAATTCCCTTGTTATACTTGTGGTGAATGGTTGGACTTGAATTCGTGTATGCGGTGATGTTAGTTATTTCGACTATGTATTTGCGTGTTGTTCCCACGAGAATGTAAGTGCGTGCTTCTATTTTACCATGCTTCCTGCTGATAAAGGACAAATCTTTGTTTTTAATTAATTATATTATTATTAATTATTTAAGATGTCACGTGGAACATGGTGTAATGGTTGCAGCCCCTTACAAATATCGTGTAAAACAAAAAAAAATGGCGATTAAAAAGAGCCACACGTTTATTGCCAGTTCTTCTCTTCCGTTTTACGCCCTTGATTTGAGAACTGGCAGTAAATGTAAAATTAGAAGCATTTCATATATATTTCTTTTTTTGACGTTCATAAGTGCTCATTGTGTCACCTATATGTTTACATGATTTTGAATTTTATAGAAAAAAACTCTTGCTTGTACGTATAGTATTCGTTCTATAAGTCAGAACTCGGCGTTGGTGTATCAACATCGCAAAACATTAGTACCAAAGTCCATTCTGCAATTAACCAGTATTTCGGTAGACCACTACGCCCGATGAAAGTCAATTGAACTACAGGGCGGTCTCGTAATAAATAAAGCATATAAAAAGCCATGAGGTCGTTTACATTTTCACAATAACGCGGTTTAGAGATTCTACCGAACAGAAAGTCCCAAGTCAATTGAGTTTTTATAGCAGTTATGTTAAAATACGGAATGTCATTTTTTGCCGCCACGCTTTATGTCAGCCCCCCACTTGTCAGCTTTTTCCATTTTATTTAACGAATTAATGAATAATAAAGTATGAAAAAGCGTCTTGGATTGAATTTGAGATTGAAGATAGCGTTTACAACTACGATGTTTAGTTTACGTGTAGTAACGAACGTTTATGTTTGTGGTAATTATTTTTATGCCATAAACGAATAACGAGTAGACTTCATAATAAGCTTTTTATTTATAATTCTCAGGACATTATTGATTGTAATATATTATTAGAGGTTCTAGTTTTTACAGATAACAACAATATATTCAATGATATAAGGAACTTATCTGTCAATATCTTAAAAAAAATGAGACTAAGGATTTTTGGTATATGATTTCAAAAATAGAACATGCAGACAGCCAGTATGGAAATTCGTTTGAAATTAAAACGCGCTAACGTTATGGAACCTTCAAAGTATATACATAGTTACTTTTATAAGCAAAATCATATGATGGTTACTCATTTTTTATTAATTCATAAATGATGCTGAGGTTAATAAAATAAAAAAGCTCTTAAATTGTCATTTAATTGCAACCTAGCATCGTGATTCATAAGAGCTTTTTTATTTTATTATGTTTTTCTATTTGTAAAAGTCTTTTTTTTTTTTTTTTTATAAAATAGGGGGCAAACGGGCAGGAGGCTCACCTGATGTTAAGTGATACCGCCGCCCATGGACACTCTCAATGCATTTGTATTTCATGTTTCCTTTCTCCTTACTAGGGTTGCCTGGAAGATTGTTGGCGGTAAGGCCGCCAGTTGCCTCCTTAATTTATGTATCAAATATGTAATGCTTAAAAATGGTAACAAATAAATTGTCATGGAATATTGTTTTGTATAAAAATGTATTAGGAGTTGATGTATAAATAATAATTTCATCTACACACGACATAAATAATCTATTAGTAATTACAGCAAAAAATTTATCTTTTATTCGATGTTACACATTTGATATTGTAATGGTTGTAACGTCAAATTATAAAAGTTTACTTTTTATCCTTTTTCTCTGATCGATCAATACACTAGTTAGTTCGGCATGCCGCCGACAGATGGCGTCATTGTCTTCGGTAATTATAATGTAATTAATGAAGGGTTTAATTAGAGCCATCAGATAGGCTCAGTCTTATTGATGCACCAATTAATGTAATTGAGGGCTCGATATATCGATACATTGAATACTTTGTCGTGTGTCTGTGTCTAATAACGGATTTCGGAATTCAATTCAAAATGTGCAATAAAAATTGGTTCAAAAATTGAATTTTTTCCTTCAATATGTTTTACTCAAAGATCGCTTACGGTCGCCCCATACATTACGATTTCTTTGAACTACCCTATTTTTGTTAACATTGTTTAAATTAAATACTTATTACATATAAAACAAATTTTTATATGTAATAAGTATTTAATACTAAATATTATTTTTATTGATGGACGTAATTTACTAGTATGTGTTTTGGTTCGTAGGTTAATTTGTAGAAATAACATTACAACGAACCCTCTTTCCAATATTTATAACTATCTTAGGAAAGAAGTAATTATTATTTTTGTTCCCGAATACAACGTTACATTCAGGAAAGCCATATTCACAATGCAGATTAAACCAAAACGATACTGATGTATGACTTTGTATAGAACATCTAGGCGATTTTATAAAAGCGCAGACCGCGAGGCTGCAGTGGTCCCGCGACGAAAAAGTCGCCTCGCCCCCTTGCATCGCGCGCTATTGACAAGACATTGACGGATTCGGCGTGAGAATAGGGTTGTCTTTTATAAATCTGTATGTAGAACTTACTTTCAAAATATACCACTAAATATTGCTTATTGTTGCCAATATGGCATTATTATTTGGGAATCTAAAACAATCATTACTATCATACCCTTGACCTCGTCCTTGTACGTAGGGCTCATATTAAATAGTAGCTATTTTAATGTACATATATAATGTATGTATAATATTAATCGAGCAGTGTTGGCCTAGTGGCTTCGGCGTGCGACTCTCATCCCTGAGTTCTAAGGTTCAATCCCCAGCTGTGCACCAATGGATTTTCTTTCTATGTGCGCATATAACATTAGCTCGAACGGTGAAGGAAAACATCCTGAGGAAACCGGCTTGCTTAGACCCAAAAAGTCGACGGCGTGCCTCAGGCACAGAAGGCTGATCACCTACTTGCCTATTCGATTAACAAATGATCATGAAACAGATACAGAAATGTGAGGCCCAGACCTTAAATGTTTAGGCGCCATTGATTTATTTTTTTATTTTAATGTATATATCTGGTTTTGTAGATTTTCTATTTCTCACAAAGGGAACATCATTGAATACCTTAGAATAAATACATACATACATACATTTATGATTATTAAAAAGAATAAAAAAGCTAATAAAGAGAAAAGCGTGCATTCAAACATTTATGAAAAAAAAGTTTACGGTATACCAAAGCAGTCCTTTCAAAACTTTATTCTTTATATAATTTTCAATAAATATTTCTATCTATCAATGTTTAAACAGCTGACGGTTTGTTATTTTATGCTGGTTGTTTTCTAAACATCTTTTATCGGGGATGTAGCTCAGTGGTAGAGCGTTCGCTTTGCATGTGAAAGGCCCCGGGTTCGATCCCCGGCATCTCCATTTTTATTGCACGACGTTTTTATTTTTTCTACATAGTAGAATATTAAGATTTTTTGTTTTTGTTACTAAAATTATTCTCGTTTGAACAGAGGCTTCATTACTTAATAGCGGAATACATTGTTATTAAATATACAGATTTCAGGGTCTTATTTTTAATTGGACCTAATCAATGTCAGTAAAAACTTCTAAAAATCATTGTTCTTGGTCAAATAACACGATCTATTAAGTTGCCCGTGCCACCCCTAAGAGAATATACATGGCAGAAGATGCCGACTTGACATGTTTACGGGCCAATTATTTGTATGGATTCCGATGCAATAATGATTTCTTGTCGGTCCGCCCGTTCGCTTCATACGTCCGAAGGTTTTTCTCGCCTTATAACAAAATACTCGATTCTTATATTGACATTGGGTGCGAGATATCGATTAAGAATCGCTTTGGTGCTTTATATGGCCGCGTATTATACATGAGTTACGAGTTCTGATTCCAAGTTTATTTTATCTTGGTTTGATAAATTTAAAAGGATATTAGACTGTTCACATTTTTTATCCTTGCGATTTCTTTTATAAAGTATGACTATACTTATGTGTCAGAGCAAGGGCGTTACTGTCGGCTGTCATTGTCATTATGTCACAGAGCACAATGATATAAATTAACAACCACAATGGCAGTTTAAAATCGTAAATACTTTTAATAATAATAATGACTGTAATCTGTGTTGTTATCAACTATCTATTATCTGTTAATTAATAGATATTAAAATATTTGACGTTATAATATCTGTAAATACTGTATAAATGAGCCCTCGATCTAGGTCGGCTCGGATCTAGGGGGATGATGGCCATGTTGGCCTGAATCTCCCCGTGAAATTAAATGTATCTGTTTTTTCACAAGATGAATTTGTCAAAATGGATACGGATTGTTAGTTATCATCTCAGACAGGTGAAGGAAAGCTTTAACGAACACGTAATTTGCGCCTTGGTCGGCAGTTTGTAAAAGAAAGGTAGTGATTCTAGTGGTGATTACAGTCGGTGCGGAAGCTTTTGCAACGTGGAAGATGAGTCAATTTAAAAAAAAAGGTTACTTCTAAACCTATATCTCAATCCACGTCACCTCCATCGTCGCAAAATTGTAATAATTCACATAACACGTCCTCTCAACCATCAACATCTTACACGGAAAATTGAAGTATCTCTCAAGACTCTAACTCGGGAAATTAAAATAACATCAAAGCTACAGTAAACTATACGCAATCCCGTTCTATTGGCCGTACTGAAAATGTTCCTACTGATGTTTTCCCTGATTTGATACATGATCAACGTATACAAAGTTCACCTGACGACGGGACCGTTCTCCATCCTATAACTTTTGGAATTTTTTTTAAGCAAAAACAATTTTAATAATATGAATTCCGGAAGTGTATAGGAAAAAACAGCAATGGCTAAAGATGCCAATTGTTTTCTTAACTGCAATCTCTTGGAAACGAAAAAGTTAAAGCCTTCATTCACACTTTCACCGTAACAAGAATGCGACTAGTTCGCGGGGTTCCTGTAGATGGGAGTGTAATGGAAGTTCAACATGATGCATCCGTGTCTATAGGCTGCGGAAAAATACTTAAAATAAGACGTTTGAATAGGAAGGTGAAAATTAATGACTCGGATTCTTGGAAAACCTCTGAATCAGTTGTAATAAACATTTGATGTGCAAGTTTTACCTAAAAGGATTTTCATGTGCTATAATGCTCATCCAGGAGAGATATATATTGATCCTACGATACAATGCTATAAATGCTGACGTTTTGGTATGGTTACAGAAACCAGTAAAGTTGATTGAACTAAGGTTGCTGAACATATTGTGAATAAACATTTAGAATCGTTTATTGAAAACAATAATTTGATATGGTTTTCGGAAGTCAAAATGCCTAGTTAAAAACAGGAGAAGTAATATCAATGGTAGGTACAAAGTTATTGAATTTAAGAATGCATTACTTGCACGATGCACGATATTATCATTTATATAGTTGTCTACGATTATTTTCAATGAAGCAAACACACACCATGGAAACCAGTTTCCTGGCCTGGAAACTCATACGCTTTAGCCAGAATATTCGATTTCCGAGTAAACAATAATTTTCGTTTTCTTTGATATTAGATATTGTTGCTTCTTTCGTTTGTAACTAGCTATCTGTTTGAATAGGTGAAAATTTCGTTACTCATGTGTATATTACACCGAACATGGATCATACACAAAACGGCAGCCTTTTTGTGGCTTAAATCTCATCGGGGATGTAGCTCAGTGGTAGAGCGTTCGCTTTGCATGTGAAAGGCCCCGGGTTCGATCCCCGGCATCTCCAATTTTCTACGATATATTTTATTTGACACACCTATACCTATCTTTTAAAGATCGATTCATATTTTGTCAATGTTTTCAACAACCCTTTTTCTTGTTTTATTGCTTTAAAATATAATTAGAAGTAAATACGATGATAATGTATATTAACAACACAAAAGTAATTATTGAAATACAACAATTATAATTGCGAATCACTTGTGGCCAGTCTGAGGTCTTCAGTCTTCTTGATTAGCTCTTGTGACGCATATTATGATGACTCCATATATCTATATATATATCTATATAGAGCGTGCCGAATGCGGAAGCGACTCGCCCTCTTTAATGCATTTTGGAACTGTCCGAAGAAGCTTTAAATGGGTATGGCAATGGGTAAATTCAAATCTACTTTGGTATAAATAGTGGTACCTAAGTAAATTTGTGTAACACCTAACTAGAATGCTAATGACATAGTTCATCGCCTCCCCCCCATTTTACCAGCAATGATCCAAAGATTCTAACTTTAAGCAACATAAAACTCTTTAAAAAGTTCCTTTATAATATCGTTAACTCGGTGACTACACAAAAGGCAGGCTGGAAGTAAGTTCCGCTGCGGATCGATGGTGACGCGTGACTCGGGTGCTAACTGCTATCTGACAGGGTACTTACGTACGTTTTCTACCTTGGACGTGCTACACACATGTAATTTTACCAGCCAGTATTGATTTTAGACGGCCTACTCCGTGTGATGTAAACTAACAGAGGCTTTTTTCAATAGCGTACTGCACCGGCATCGCATTGGTTCAAGTGTATTTTCATGAGTTTTATCTGATATTTTATATTATAAAAGTTGGCTTTCTTGTAACTATTTTCGTTAAAGTCTTCAAATGTTCTTTCTTTATTTAAGGCTTAAGACTTCTGTTTTAATTTAAGACTATACTTTGACATTATTCACCTCAATTGGTCTGGTTTTTATTCCACGATAACTATTTTTAAATTATATTTTATTGCAAGATATCACGAAGTTGTTGTGTTATGAGTTATGGGTTACTCATGAGTTACATGAGTATCACCTACATAATATATTTGTGTCAATACTAAACACAAAACTTTTGAAACAGACCAAAGAGATCGGACGTCTTTCACAGCTACAAAACACAATTATATCTGAAGGCACCTATATAAATATATGACAACCACGTGACAATTTTTATTTCTAAAAAGTCAAAAGACCACAAATATTTCCTAGATATGAACAGTTTTTATTAGAAAATTCAATTGTCGTTTTTAGTATTTTTATTTACTTCTTGTTTATGTTTCCAATGTACCCCCACACAGCCAAATCGGTTCAGCAATTTGCCGAGTTTTAGAGAGACAAACGAACGGCAATTCATTTATACATAGATAGATAGAGTTCAGTTCTATATATTGATCTTCATTTATTGTTCTGTAATCTCATATTAAAACATATAGTTCATAATATTTTGTCACTTAGTTTTTGAAACTTTGAAAGTTTACGAGAAAAAATATTTTCTAACCGACTTGACTGAAAATCCGTAGGGAATACTTAAGATATCCCCCAAGTCTTGTTGTAGGATAGCTATGTCTGTCGACTGGTCTGGATGGTGAAGTCGTCAAGTTATAGTTTAATACATTTAATTCTCTTTAATTTTAATGGAAGACCAATCAATAGAAATATAGTCATTTAAAACTCAGTAGTGCATTTTGCTGACGGATCATTATTAAAAGGAATATATTTAATCAAATGTGTGCGTGCACTAGTGTACACACGTAAGAAGTGAAACTTCTTTATGACCTTATTTTTCGAAAAATGATCTATTATAGAAGTATACTTTACAGAAATTGGTTCAATAAAGTTAAATTAGATAAAGTTTAACAAAAGGCTTTTATTATCATTTACATAAATAAAAATAATACAATTATTTCATTTTACCTTATTACTACTAAGATTATAACAGAATTTCATTAATTGTAATTGAATTATTATTATCATTGTTTTTTTTCCAGCATCGATAAAGAAGTTTCACTTCAATATTCTTTGTAAAGTTTTTGAAATTGTTCATATGACTTAGAGACTCGACATTTAATATTTCAGTCTAAAGCTTAGCTAGGTAAATCTTATTTCCTTAGACTTATCGATTGCGAACTACGCACCTTGAATAATAAACACCAATACTGAAAAATACTTTACACTTTATACTCTTTGACATAAGAAGCCGTTTCGCTTGGCCGGTCAAAGATTAAATTTGGTTTCAGTAACAAAGAAATTCCTACGTGTAATTTTGTCCATCTTATTACAACCTAATACGATTGATATTCCGGTAGCATCATATTTCAATTAGATTTTCATACTTCAGAGTGTGAAATATTAAGATTTAGATCAAAAACCTTTGGCGTAACTTTTTAATTGTTCTTGCATCCTTGTCTTAAAAAAATATACATATACTCCTCTAAAAACTAGGAAATAATTTCTAGAACATTAAATTGTACATTTGTTTATACAAATATCACAATTGTCGCAAATTACGTTGGTTTCAAAAGGCGGAAATTTAAGATTTAATTTAGCGCCTATTAGAAAGAACCGGTGACCCCTGAGCTGGTGCTTTCGTCACTCAACGAATAAGTATCGCAATACAGTGCCACAACGATCAAACATATAATTTTAATTATTTTTATTATTTGTTGAGAAAATTGTAAATACTGTATTATATATACATTTGATTGTTATGATTATGACTATTAATAATGTATTGTAGTGAAAAATAATTACCGTCACATTTTCGCGTAAGCGTCATATTTTTCCGTTACGTGCCAACTTTTTCTTGTCCCTACCATGGTTGATTCGAAGAGATTCGGAGCCATTACTAACAAAAATATATAATAACTATAACAATGATAGTAACAATTCTATTACAATTAATGAAATTCTGTAATAATCTTAGTAGTAATACGGTAAAATGAAATAATTGTATTATTTGTATTCATGTCTATGATAATAAAAGCCTGTCGTTAAACTTTATGTAATTTTATTTTATTTAACTAATTTCTGAAAAGTTTCATATTCTTTTATTGGTTTGATTACCTGAAAATAGGTTTATTCTATTAAGGAACTATTAAGATGATGAATTTTTATTTTAAATAAATTTTATATAGCAGATTAATAGCAATGACATAAATGTATGACTTCTGAAAAAAAAGACGTGTAACTTTACAACCCCGTAGTCGTGGCTGGTGGTTACACTACACGGGGCAAATTGTTACAATGTAAAATAAATGTATAAACGTAGTTTTTATTAGGAACAATCATTACAATAAGTTGATTTTTTTAATAACATAATATTATAAAGCAGTCTTTTGCCCCCTTACAACGAAAATATAATTTAATAATATTAAATGATAAACTTAAACTTTTTTGGTCTTCTACTTTGTAAAAACAAAATATAGATATTTTCTCATCTATGAAATTATAAGCCTCTCTATTAAACAATCAGATCCATAAGAAAAATCAAGCTTTCTTCCTTCTTTTTCTTGATTCTTACCAAGATTGGTACGCGAAGCCATTGAAATAAAAAAAACAACCCAATTTCAATAGAGAAGGCCTAAAATTATCAAACACCTGGGATCCAATAATATCCAAATTAAAAGGCCAAAACAAACAATCCGCGAAAATAGAGGACACCGTGAGTCATTTCTGCAAACACCTGTCATCTTTTAGTCGATATCAACTCCGGGGAAATTAATACAGATAACACAACTTTCTCTACAGCTGTGATACTTTTGACATTTAACGCCTTTTGTCTTCAGTCACCGTGACCACACACGCTGTAAAGCACGCGAAACGTTGGAAAAAACGTCCTCCTAGATATAGCTTCAGGAAATCCAGGCCCACATAGCTTTTTTGGTCCTTCTCGAGCCGTATATATATCATATCTCTTAGTTCGGTATATTTATTTTTCGTATCTTCTTTAACGTATTTTAGGTTGGTTAAGTTAAATTGCCGGTGGGTATTTTCCTACCTGTATAACGACAAATTTAATATAGATTTTTTAAAATATTATATCTATTTATAAATCGATTATGCGTATTTCGTATTTACGTATTTAATAATAGATTGTGCCTGATTTGGTGAGAATGATCATGCGTAATTAATATCTACCTAAATCTTTTTTCTAAAAATTGTTTCACAGTTAACGTTAGGAATAAGTCTGTTTATGGTTGAATTTAATCGTATTGTTGCTACTTCATTTTATTTTACCATTTTTATAAAGTTAATTTTGGAATAATTAATAATTATTTGTAGATAACAAGAATAAAGGCCGGTGAATGTTCACCAAACGAGGTGAAACATGTTCCAAGTTCCATATTATTATTGCAAGCACGACAAAATTTGTATTTTTCTAAGATTCAATCATTATATGAATTGACGTTAAACCTTAATAGTAAGGAAGACGAAAAAATGCCAAATCAAAACGTCTATTATTCGAGCACTTCGTACTGAATTTAATGACTTAGTATCTCAATTCAATATTGAGCAAATTAAACAAACCTCAATTCGCTCCTTCTTTTCACACATGGGAGCAGTCCTTTGAGGACCTGTACGCAACCATACAGGGTAAGCTACAGGAAATTAAAAGTACTACAGTTTAGGAGAAATTAGATCACCCAAAGTTAAAATTGTCTCCAATTAAATTACCACAATTGAATGGCGACCCAAATAAGTGGACTTCATTCTACGAAGCCTATAACCATTTACTGCACAACAACAGGGAAGTTTCAAATTCCGAAAAGATGTTCTATCTTTGTGGCCAACTAACAGGGAAGGCCCTTACTGTGATCGCCGGCATAAACCCAACGGCAAATAATTATGATTTAATTTATTCTGCCTTAATTGACAAATATCAAGACATACGGTCACTTGACTTTTATTATTTGGATAATATGTTTAATTTTAAAACATTACAGACGGTTTAAACAGTTTTAAAATTGTTGATAATTGTGTTACATCAACCGCAGCTTTTGAAAAACTAGAAATACCTAATTAATTTGATTTTTTGTTTTTATTTTTGGCACTTAAAAAAATTGATAACGAAACAATTATTTCATTTGAGAATTCCTTTAGAAAATAAAAAAATTGTAATTCTGTTAAAAGTTGTAAAACGTGCAATTCCAATACGCACAATACATTGCTGTATTTTTCGTCAAATCCCAGTTTATTTGAAAAACAGGCGAAACCGTTCGAACCTGTTATCGATGGACTGCAATCAAACGCTCGAGCCATTGAGTCGCAGCGTGAGTCATTGCTAGTTGATTGACTACCTTAGACGAACCTAATATCATTCACGCGCCGATTTCTCTATGTTCATTGCAGAATGAAGCTAATACTTTGATATCACAACCGTCAACGGTTTTACTTGGTACTACCCGCGTATGTACTTTTGATACGTGTGGTAAACCGCATATTTTGCGTTGTCTTATAGACAACGGCTCTCAGAATCATTTTATAACAACTGAGTGTTGTACAGTTACTATTAAATTACAATACGTTATCCGAACCTATGTATGTGAACGGGTTTGGTGGCTCTTCGAATGATATAAAAGGGACAACTAATATAGTTATAGCCTCTCGTGTTGACAAAAATATTAATTATTTAATCGTGAAACGTATTACTGATTATTTACCCACTTCTAAAGTTGATAGATCGAAGTTAAAATATTTGTTTAACGTACCGTTCGCCGATGATATATTTCATGAACCCGGTCAAGTTGATATGTTGATCGGTGCGCAGCTGTTTTCGAAACTACTCAAGCAGGGTCGTATCCAGGGACCGCCTGGTATGCCTGATGCTGTTCAAACAACACTTGGTTTTATATTAATGGGTGAAGCGCCTATTTTATCTTCAAAGTTGAATATAAAAGGGTCTCGGCTTTATGTGATTCGTCAGGTCGATATGTTGTCGCACTCCCATTCAAGAAAAGCCCTCTTAATTTGGGTTCATCTATGGACATAGCTAAAAGGCGGTTTATGTCACTCGAACGTAAATACAGTCATCACGTACTTATCGCGAGGCATATGACCAAATATTTATTGAATATCTGGAAAATATTATATTTCAACGGCTATAGATCGGTGCGACAATATAGGATACGTTATTCCACATCACGGCATAATTCGTTACTCATCTATAAGCACCAAAGTCAGAATGGTGCTCGATTCCAGCGCGAATACTGTTATTATAACATATCAATTAATGATATTTTACATATCCGTCCCAATTTGCAGCCTGACTTATTTGCAGTTCTTCTTCGGTTTAGAACGTTCCCTATCGCATTTGCCGCTGATGTTTAATGTTATTTATAGATAGATAAAAATTAGAAGATACCAAAATTAAAACTAAAATTTTTGATTCATTCAGACATGTGATACAGAAACGTATGATATAAAAAGCCCCCCAACTTTGGATACCAATAAAAAAAAGGACGCTACGGCGTAGCATCGTAGTACTGTGTGATGTAGTTATATTGTAGCGATTAAATTATCGCTATCACTGACCTAGTATTAGCGCTATGGAGACACGCCCAGTTAGCCACGCGTCACGCCTTCCCGACGCAGCCGCGGCCAATCACACGCGATTCCAATTTTAAATCGTCAGTGAGGTGATATAGCTGTGCCGCTCGAACGATTCTTTGGAATTCGGATATTTGAATTTAGATTTTTTTTTATCAGTTAGAAAGTAGGATTTATCTTAATACAACCATTTTGTTTTCATTATGCGTTTTACTTCTACATAATTAAAATTAATAATCAGTAACACCATTTTAATTATTATATCAGGTATCATAGTGTAATCATATAGGTTTTATACATCTCACAGCAATTTATGTTTAAAATAATACACCACGTCCTGATTCTCATACTCTCCAATTACGAACACATACCGTTACCTGTTAGTCATACACTGTCATTGGCTTAGCAATTATGTTATATCTAGTGCAACATGATCTCTTGTCCCCAAAACTCTATTTGGAGTTGCTTAAGACTCTGCAGCTCAAGTTATAATGGTTGTGCTTAACTCAAAATTACAGTGACAGTTACCTTCAAATCGTCAAGGTTAGGTCACGTAGATATGTCGTGAGAAATTATGTTATTATGCAGTTACTTTAACTCATGTTATATTTGTTAATTCCCTGTTTTAATATAAGTATATAGAGATATGTAATGTGTATGGAAATTATTAGGTATGTTTTGTAAAGAAAAATTAATTGCAGTATTAAAAAGTTTCTAGCTGTACTAAAGTATATTAATAATCGTATTAAATTAACTTTAAAATGCTAATCTTATCACTTTGCTAGACTTATATCACAATTATATCAGTATCGTACGTGACGGCCGCTCGCGTCACGTAAAGGTAACCCAATTATAGCGCGTGACGTTCAACAGCACGCCCCGAGAGCGGAGCCTGTTTCGTATGCCGGCCGGTTCCGAGCTACACTTGATCCTCAATGACCGCTGGACTCACTGCCACTCCACACGTGTTGCATATGCGCGGCGACGTCTATGCGCGCGCGATTTGACATTTGACGTTATCCGTGCCTGTGTTGTGACTAGTGATGTGTTTAATGTGAATCTGGTGATATATTTTAAAAAAGTAAACATCGTAAACGTTAACGAAAACTCTCGCTCAGCTGTTATTGCTTTACAAACACAAAAAAACCCGTAATTTCTTGAGGTTAACACAACATTAGCGCAATATACGCTTAAGCTGTGGGCAAATAGAACCACTAATAGTACCCGTGGTAAAACAATCGATTGCGCTGGCGCTTTGTAAATATATCAAATGTTTGAACCTTTATGTTTACATAAACGTGTGTTAACCTTAACAGTGTTAAAGAGCCTTAAAATGTGTTGAGTATTAAAGGAAAGCCTAATTAAACAAAAACTTGTAAGTGTTGAAGTCTGTTTGTATTTAAAATGCTCGGATGTACATCGGCGTACAATATAGATAGCAGTTTTTATAAATCTTATTAATGGATTGGAATTAAAAATATAAAGTAAATCGCTTTTATCTTAATTCTACCATTAATTAAAGCAATAGAAAAATAAGTTTTCATTCAGGAAAGCATATCAATATAAAAAAAAGGTTTTTAAAACTAAATTTTATTTGTAATCATACGACATACCAAGCTATAAATAATGTATATCAAATACTTTTTTAAACCAGTCGGGACCCGGCCTAGTTAGAATTAATCTAATCTCGAACATATCTTGATGTGTTTTAGGATAAAAGCTTTATCTAACCGATTAAACCAGCCTCCATTATCACACTATTCAGATTTACATTAAATAATGTAAATCAAGTGTTGTGCATATTAAACTGAGTGATAAAAACCTGACAATACCTGTGTATGTGTGAAATACTTGTTCCTGATGTGATTTCAAATTAAGAATTTAAAAATGGAACACCCGGGCGGGTTTGCGTCGTCGCCCTGGGCCGCCATGCTGGGGCATGGCATGCATGGAATGATGCAGCATGAATATGCACACGGCCATGCACATACGTCTATGCCGATGGATCTCCATGTACCCCAGGCATTTCCTTATTATCGGTGAGTAATCGATTAATGCGACATTTCTGGTAGATTTTATGTCTGTACAACTTTGTTGATTGTATCTTTATTATTCACGATAAAATGTATTAAGAATCTACATAAGGTGTCATTGTCAAGTCCTAAGTTATTATACATTTTATAGCTTACACACATAGTTATTAAAGTATATTCTTATTCCAAGTTGCTTAAGAATTCAATGCTTTAACGATTTTTAGACGTATTAAAAGTGTTACAATTTTTTGTCGAAGTTGCAAGCAGTTTGAAACTTTCTTCAGCTTTCCATCAAAATTGGTAAAACGTAACGAAGAAAAACTAAATGAGTTTTTATAAGTGAAATTACCATCAGTTATATACTGAGTTTCAACTGAATAAATTGTACCTAAGCAATATAGCAATAGGTAATATCATCATAACAGCACCAAAATGACGTATAAGAATTATTTTCACTTTAAATACAAAACCTTAAAATATGTTATTATTAGATTTTGTTAAAATTGTTCTGCACCCGCTGGCGTGACATGTCCGGTGAAACCGCGTTCGTTTCTTGCCGCAATAGATTTCGGGATTGGATATAAGATCAACAGTTCCTAATATCAAAGGTATTCCGTAGTTTTTAAGATTACAGATGATTTAAATTAGAGCTATTTAATATATTTTTCTTTCATTTACATTGTATTTTTAGTAATTCCCATTTACACATATAAAATAATTAAACAACTAATACCAATATAACGTTTCAGCATTTTGGAACACGTGCTTCATGCATGTATTTAGAGATGAATTATTTATTTATAAGGAAAGCTCAATTTGTTAGGACCAACCTAACCTAACTATTTAACACTTAAAAATTCATACAAAGCCCAAATATGACTCAGTCAATGTTGATGAATATCCTGTTATGGAGTTAACACAAAACATGTGGACATTACAACTGCCAACTTTCAAACAAATTGTCATACCAACTGCGAGAACAATATTTAGCCTAATGAAAATATATATGACCGTCATTTCATACCGAAAAGATATCAAAGTTATAATATTTTTTTATAGTTGTAATCCAAAGGCTTTTATAAAAGTAATACGCTTTACCGGCTAAAATATTTTAAAATATATGAAAATGTCTGTAAATTATATACTATAAAAAAATAGTTTAAAATAGAAAGATATTTTCAATGAGTTAGATGAGATGATGATTTAGAAAGATCCTTCTAATATTAATGTTACTTATTCTTTATTTTAAGTACCATGTAACAAAAACTTATTTATTTTTCTCATAAAATTCATAAAAATAGTTGTTTTGCAAAAGATGCACCGATTTTATTTCATAAATTATTCGCATAGATATCTTTTACCAATAATAGTTTTTATTTTGTCATCTTTCTTAAATAGAATAACTGGTGTTTTCATATATTTTGCTATTTAAATATATATAGGTCATCCATCAGACCAGTTAACCTTTCGCCGGCTTAAATGCGCTTATATTCGGTTTGTTTTTAAATTTATCTAGTTAATGCATGGAATATTTATTGTATACTATATTGTATACGGAACAAGTTGTAACATTCGTTTAAAATTAAGTATAAAATTATTATTAAAAGATACAGATATTTTTGGTTACCATATATGACAAAGTACCAAAAAAAATATACTGTGTGAATATTTTTTTGTTACATAGTTATAAATTGTATCCGATGCTATAATGAGAATCAATTCACATATATTACGAATGTGATCGAACATCGGACATTTTGACATATAATTAGGTTATTTCGTCTGTCAAATGACACGTTTCCCGCCCGTTCGGGATCTGAACCTCAGATTATAGGCTGTGTTTTGAAGACATCAAAATATGTATACAAGAAAGGAAAATACATACAATTGCTGCCTGGGATAACATTGTATTATTACCGTTAAATATTATAATAGAACCTATGAGAATTCTTATTAACTTAATTATAATTACATATTCATACATATGTATGACCATTTCAATTAAATACCAATGGTTTTAATATAACTTAATTATATGTATTAAAAGGTTATTGAAAATGCTATAAAAATTAACAAAGGTCAGATCTTATGTCTGTTACGGGGAAGTCATTTTTATTTCACCGTGCGTCCATTTGGTGACCCTTGAGCTACCACTTATAAACACTCTGCATTGCCAACTAAGCCAGGAAATGGATTAAAACGAATAGTATAATATAGAACTAAATAAACAATACAATACCTTTCCCAACCAATATGATGTGTAAAAGAATGTGTATGTTTTGGCCATGAACCATTGCTTGTATGTAAAGAAAAATAATCCGAAGAATGATCACATAAAACATCACTAATAAACATTTATAGCTATAATGGTCTTAACATAACGTAAATGAGTAAAAATCATCGAGTACCTTGTAGATCTTGGTGAACTACGCGATGTAACTTATGCTGTCGAGCAAAAACGATTCGTCGGGACGTCTCCAGCTAATAACGAACCATATTGGATGGACCAGGTTTTTGTTCAATACAATCGGATAACCTCGGCCCGTAATAGACATTAAGAAACTAAGCCGAAATGCCAACAAGACAATATGATATTGAAAAAGGCTCTTTCTTTTAATGACATAGTAATTTTTTAGGTATCAAATAGGATTTCTTGAATACAGTTGATACAGTTGACAGACAGTGAAAAATAATAGGAAGTGACAATATAGTACAAAGGTGAATGTCTTTCATTAAAGTGACAGCATATGCTGCATGGAACTTCCTGGCTTATTTGTTATCGAAAAAGAAATTAAGATGTGCGACTTGAAATGCAGAAATAAGACTTCCTAAATACGTTTATATAATTGTGATAGACTTTTCTTGTTATGACCAAAACTAAATATTTTATTAAAATAAAAATAATATTATATTATAGATCGTAAACATATTTATGGAATGCGAGTAAATCAAACAAATGTTTGATTAATACAAAGACAATGACTCGATGCGGGAAAATATACAGAAATCAACTTCATATCCCATTGAGGCGTTATGGTTCACACATATAGGTAAACTAACTTTAATTAAAGATGCAAGAAGTCTTTATTGCCGATTGGAAGGAAATCTCGAATCGTTCCTTTTTCTACAAATAAATCGACTTTTTAACTGACTAATTACGATCACTGGAACGGGAATTAAAAGAGAATTGTGCATAGTACGGTTTTTTGAAACACTCCGATTTATAGCGGCCATTTTGCCCCTTAAGTGGTCAATGTTGGCATATAAAAAAAATTAATTACCCAACTTACTGCAATATATACTGAGGATTTATAGAAAATGCCATTTTGTCGTAAAAATTAATGTATCGACTTTTTTTACTCCAAGAATGATGAGAAGACATGATTAATTACAATTGTGCGTGTTTAAAACTGCTGGTGAGTTTATTTGTTTGTCTACCTCCGGCTTAGTGGTTAACGCCTACGGTGTACCACACGTAAATCCTGGAATTGACACGCAACGCAAACAATTAAATTAACGAAAATGTTTTCTAGACTTTTATCACCATTAAATTTTTCTTTATTAACTATTTATAAATAAGTAATCAATATTTGACATATTACTTACATATTGTATTTAACGGAATTGATTGTAATGTGTAGTATTTCTTCTTCATCCATGTTTAAAGTTGATTAAATATTAATGATTAATCGAAGGTAAGCCATTGGCTAATCAACACCGGATAATGAAGCGGTCCAGACTACAGATTCTAAAAAATGTTTTAAAAGTATAATTACGTAGATGTATTATTCAATGATAGGTCATCAACCTCAGTGATGGGTGGTTAAACATTTTTGCAAATCTAAACGGTTGCTACGCCAAACTATATAATATGAATAAAGATAATTTCTCGTCCAACTGTTTTCACTTCTTGGGCATGGATATGATTAAGTACGACAGTATTTTTGTTTTAGTGTATTATCTTGGAAGGCTATACATATTATACTATATTACTATTAGATTCTATGTAACAATCCTGTTTTATTTTTATAATATTAAAACCTCTAGACACGGTAGCATCAGTAGAAATATTATATGTCCGGAAAGACGTTCACGTTTAGTTTGAACAACCTAAAAACGACTTCTGCGCTGATAGTAAAACACTGTCTAGCTTATTTGCTGAATAGTTAGGATTATAGTTACATTCGAGGCTTAGCGTTGATTAGCCTTCCTGTTTGTCATAAATATCTAAGATTTACGACACCTAGCGCGCTATGTAGGTGTCAACTTCTACCTCTATGGCATTTTTTGGTTCTTATATCACTAAGGAAGAAAAATAAAATTTGCTATGCCTCCGCATGGCGCACATTAATGGGATGTCGCGAAGTAGTCTTATTATTTCGTATTCTAGGCATACGAAGTCGCAAGCCTCTGCTAGATTGATATAAATATTTGATGCTCTTTCTCTCTCTTTAGTAATAGATACAAAAAGTTAATAAAGCTGTAACGCATATAAGGCTTCTCTTCAATATTTTAACATTCCTTCTACGTCGTGTACATTAATTCTTCATTAACTGTGTCGAAATTAAAATAAATAATCACCCAGCACAAAAACCTTTGTTCTCATATGGGTGTGTGCTTTTTATGCACTTTTTACTGTTGAACAGTAGGAATTTATGTTCGATTCGTCGCAAAAAATATCGTATAAAACAGTCCCTGACAGTAGTGTCGCAAATTTATACGTATTGGCACTGTGTCGGGCACCGAATGGCTTGACGGAGTTATCACTCTATTGTGAATGTTCTGCTCTCGACAGGGTACATAGGAATTGTAGCTTAACTAAAGTTAAGTAAAAGTAGTATTATGAGTACAAATTTAAATGGTTTTAATAACTACAACCTTTATCCAGGTCCAGGGTTAAGATTTCTGTATCTGCCATCATTTGCCAATCTAATAGGCAAGTAGGCATTTTTTGGGTCTTGGGGTGTTTGGGTCTCACCAGTCGAGTGAATGTTTCATGCGCACAAAGACAGATAGTCCATGAGTGCACAGCCGGGAATCGAACCTACGACCTCATGGATGAGAGGCACGCAACCCAACACTGCGTTCCACTAGCTGCTGTGAAATATCCTGTTAATTTCCTTGTAATGTTAAACATCTTAATGATATTTCTAACATAAAAATGTATGTATGTTTGTTACAAAACGTTGACAATCCTCTTAATTATAAGCCTCCAGTCTGCATCCGATTTGAAGTATAATTTCTGTTATTATCGTGGCATGTCCCATGGCTAGCTTGGGGATAGGGGCAGACTAGACAAACAGACAGATTTATTCGTTTGTTTTATTAAAAAAAAATATTATATTCGTTATAACTAGGAAGTTCGTTATGGTCGATTTTGGAATATGGGACATTGCAATGAGTGAGTGTTAATATAAATAATTGCTCAGTCGAGGTTCAAAGGATTATTTTTGTAACAGTAGTCGAACGGGCACCTGATGTTAAGTAATACCACCGCCCATGAACACTCACATTGCCATAAGGCTCGCAAGGTTAAAAATTGGTACGCTCTTTTCTTGAAGGACTCAGAAATACATCAGTGTGCAGATGGTTCCACAAACCTGGTGGTAACCTAAACATAGTTGAATCAAATTAACTTATTCTTAGTTTTGATTAATAATTCCTCAAAATCGTAGCTTATTTAAAATTAAATAACGTAAGTTAAAGAACACGACAGACTACATTATATTTTAATTTAAAGGCGATCGAATCGGCTAGTAATGAGGTACACAAAAGCTTACTTTTTTAAAACATATTAACAACATTGTTGAAGAGTACTCATGTTTTATTAAATTACGCTTCACTGCCTCTTTACCATGAATTGAGTTAAATTTCCACCATACTAGGCGAATAATTTGCGTTACTTCGCAATTACTGCCATAAAATTGTTGATTTTTCCGCCTTTTTGCTTTACGGTGACACGAGTTTTTTTTCTATTTTAGTGCGGTTGACATTTTGTGTGGAAGTGAAGGGTCTTTTAGTTTATTGCCGATTGTAATTACAGTTATTTAAAAAAGGAATAATAATGTTGTAGGTTATTGGAAAAGTGGGCTACTTTACTTTCATGTATTTTTTGATATAATGGATGCAATTATTCCATAAATTATTTATTGGTTTGGATCAATCCATTAGGTGTTGATAATATAAACACCAAGTAATACTATTAAGTGTTGGCCTAGTGGATTCAACGTGCGACTCTCATCCCTGGGGTCCCAGTTTCGGTTCCCGGCTGTGCACCAATAGACTTTCTAGGTGCGCATTAGACACTCGTGTGTGTCAGACACAGAAGGATAATTACTTGATTGTCTGTTAGAAAAGTCATATCTGTCAGATACAGATACTTGAGGTTCAAACATTGAAGCGCAATTGGTAGTAGTAGCTTAGAAAACTTCACAGTATAATATATAATACACACTCTAATCACTAATATTTGATAAATATATAATATCATTAGAAAGCATCACAGTTTGCAAATAAAAAGTGTTTAAGAATTAACCGATTTCGGATATAAGTCACTAATTATTGATAAATATAATATTTTTGGAATGATAATGTTCTTTAATGTTCGTTCGATATTTAATTATTACACCAGTAAAAACTTTAATAAATAACCTATCCATAAGCAGTCATACAATCAAGTGAAATAAGCAAACGACGATTACAACGATTTTGTGAATATAATTTCGTCAACCGTTATCTTGTCATTTTGACATGTCAAAATGTCCAACCGACAAATTACCGCGTATTCAATTCAAAAATTTAATTGCTCCATAGAAATTAATTCGAAAGCGAGTTGTCGCATCGGGGATTGCCAGTTCAATGGTGAGAATAAACTAGATAATACTAATCGGTCTATTCATTTGAATCGATTTAGCGATTTAGGAACATTTCACGTAGGTGACAAGCAGAGTCACCTACCATCAGATAGGGATATGGCGGTAATAGGTGAAGTATTAAAATTAAACTGTTTCTGAGCTTTGACTGTATGAGATCTTTAGGAACCGATTATTATTATATTGGTATTTATTGAATCACCTGTGCGAAGCCCGGAAGAAGAGCGTCGACAACAACGACATTAATCTTTATTGTCAACATAAAAAGTACTACTTTGTATAGCATGTTCATATAATCTCTTTGTATTATACCAAACTGATGCCGAGTGATCTGAAAACTAGTAACACGCATTTATTAACCCATACATGAAATTGTAGTTTGCAAAAACCGTGGTTGCTCCAATAATATTTCGGTTAATTTGTGTGAATATATTGCAACATAGAGCAGGATATGAGAGGTGGATAAATTCATTTTTTTTATAAAATCGAACCCTCAGTGTATTAGCTACATAGTTGCATTTCTAAGTAAAATAATTACCAGGAATAAAAGAGACATCTATCTTAAAACATACAAACAAATTGACTTCTTCACATAATACCAATTATAACTAGCAACAAGTCAAATATCATAGACATAATTAGCCAACGGTAAGTAATGACAGGCGGTCGACATCTTGTTTGTATAACCAGTGAACCGGGTAATTTGATAAGTTTATTTAAGCCTTTCCCACAATGTAGGTAGTGTAATTGAGGTTTAGGTAAACGCATTTTCATTACATAACGAAATATCAGCTTCTAATTAACTACAATATTCTGATTCATTTTTAACGGATCTCATTTAGTATTGTCTTTGGATCATTTCATTTACATTTCATAAATCAAAAGTGAAAAATATATTCCAATATTGTAATATCGCAATTGAAGTTAGATGTTTAAACGTAACTTTAAGTGACCCATTCGTCAAAATTGTAACGATTATAGTTCTTCCTCTACAATATTTTATATTTGAAAAAGTTCAATACATATGGTTGCTATTGATTTTTTATATATGATAGATTTAAAAAATGTGTTTATTATATGCAATGTGTAATATTTTGGGAAGACTTTTGAGTAAAAAATATCTGTGTCAGGATTTCCAACTCTTCCATAACTTTAATACATACTTAATTTCTTATCTTAATTTTTTTAAACTACCAGCTTTACTTTACGCGTAACAAGCGTGTTGTATGAGTGAGTGTGTGAGTGCATGTTAGTAAGTGTAATGTGTAGGAATGTGTAACTAAATGTTAGGTCTCAGTAGCAACTCTAAATTACACCAACTATAATTTATCTGAATAATAAACTATTTACAATGTTGAAGTACTTTTTATTGATCGTTTTTTTATACAACAGTGTGCAAATGGGCTGGAATCTCACCTGATGTTAAGTGATTCCACCACCCATGTACACTCTCATTGCTAGAGGGCTCGCGAGCGCGTTGCCTTTTAAGAAAAAAATATGTAGTTTCAGATACAATCCATTCGTTCTATTTCTAGGAAAAGGCCAAGGTCTTTTTAGTTTCCACTCAAACCTCGGTGTATTTAGCCGATAGAGAATACGTTTGAAAACATTTTATTTTTGAAACTGCGAAAAACAATTTACGTTAAATAAATTGAAAAACGCGAGTCCCCTCAAGGAATAAATTTTCTTTTCATAATTAGTTGAGAGGAGTCTCTAATCGTCACATTCTTTGAAAGGGGAAAAATAAAAGTGCGAAAAGAAACGTAACGGGTGTGAAGAAAGGGGCGCCGGACTTAGGATAGAATTGGGAAAACAGGGAATAAGATGGGAATAGAGTTTTTTAACCTTAAACTTCAAATACATAAATTAAGTAAGCTAAACTCTTACGGATTTGTAGAATTAATTAATGTCTGTAATTTTAAAATATATTGTGATATTAAATTAAAAATTACTTTCCCGAATGGTCTGATCAACAACAAATTTTTAGGAAAATAGAATGTTATATTTTTTCATGTCTATATCTTTTTTGAATTTGCTGCGTTGACCTTGTCCATTTAGGGTGTGATTCTCATCCATGAGGTCGTAAGTCTTAGCCCAGGCTGTGCACCAATGGATTCGGTATTTGTCTATGTGCACATTTATTACTCACTCGTACGAACACATCGTTAGAATGAACAACCCTAACAAAAAATCTAGCTATCGCGCGACATAGAATTATGAGGCCCAAAGCCTAAAAGGTTGTAGCATCACTAGTTTTTTTTAAAGAATAACTTTCTTAAAAAAATCTAAAAATAGTATCTACTCCATACCCTTCGATATTCCACAATGGGTGAATGCACATTGTAGCATCAAGTCAAATGGGCTGTGAGAATTAAAAGTCGCTCAGAGTTCTGTCTGAACTTTTATTAGCCGTTCTGATTATTGTCGGACCTTAAACGCTGTTAGGGAAACGTGGAAATTATGTTTTCCGGGGTTAAGGCGGGATATTTTTTATAATTGTCACTTTGTAAAGGAATGTTAAAATAAAATTTAGAATATATACGTTAAAAACGCTTCGTTTAAGATACTTTTGTGGTGACAAATGATTTTACTTTGTTCATAATAAACAACTACTTACCATGCTTTTTAGACATGATTTAATTTGATGGAAACAAAAAGATTTTTTATTCAGTTAACTTTTTAAAGATGAGTAGTATATACATCCTTAATAAATTTTATATTTCGCATAAGCATATAAGTATTTATTACGCTAAAATTTCAAGTCTCTTTAAACCGTTTGGTAGTTTATTTCTATAACATACTATAGATCCTTTTACGCTACTTTATTTCCGTTAGACGGAATGTTCCATGTAAAGTTATTTATAGGAGTTCTCAACTTTACCAAAGCAGAGTTACACAAACCTAAAACAATGGATGACATCCGATGTTGAACTACAAACTATATTAAACCCCCTTAAAATTCCCAGACAATTTTAGTCATTTGTATTAAACGCATTTGCAAGGTCAAGATTTTATTTATTTGCACCATTACTCCTTACATGGCTACAGCGAGAAAAGTCACACTTTACACTATTTGTTTTATTGAATAAATAATTTTATTATCTGTGGCTAGGGTTGTCAAACATATTTAAATTTGTATATACTAATCACAAAATAAGGAGACAACGAGCAAGCCCTGGACTCCAAAAGACGACGTTGTATGTCAGGCACAGAAGGATGATCACCTATTTGCCTATTAGAAATCACAGGATAGATACAGAAATCTGAGGCTCATACCTAAAATGTTGTAGCGCGTTCTTAAAATAAAGCTAAAAACTAAATTTCTATTATGTTTGGTATTTAAAGCCGTCACTTAACTCTAACGTCACTACGGCCAACTTAATGGCAATACCATTGAAATATTTTTAAATTTAATTTCAATTTCATAAGTTATCTTACGTACAATTGAAACGAAATTTATGTTTACACAACTATAACATAGTGAATGCAATGTTTTATAAATGAACAGTAAAGAGGTTTTGCTGAAGAGAGATATTAAAATGCAAATATAAAATACACAATACTTCGTCTAATCTTATAATTTCCGGATGAAACTAATATGTGGTGAATGACTCCGAGATTATGTTTATTTTTCTTAGTTTTCCATACCATGTTGCATGATCAAATTTTCTTGACTTGGACTTAATTTCCGTCCACACACTTAAAATGTCGCATAAATGAATAAATGGCACTAAAACGCTATCAAGTGATGCCACAGGTTAATGAAAGTTAAGTTAACTGGAATGTTTTACATAACGTTTCTATCTCGTTTTATTATAGCAAAAATACTATTTGACAGAATAAGATGAGAGTACTTTGTTTGAATAAGAGCAATTTGGCTTTAGAACGTTTTTATAAGAAGGTTTCAATTTTGTTATAGAATAAAGTAAAGTGAAATATATAAAATTCGGTATTGCTTTAATATTGTAATTCGATTTAATATAGTATTTTATGATAAAAGAGTAGATATAATACTACTATACTGGTAACCCTAGAAGCGTCCGAGAGCAGTCATGGGGTGTGAAGACAAATCGGTTGACCGTGGGGGGTGATGTTTTTGCTATGGATGTAGGCTAGCTTTAAGTACACGTGACTTATTGAAATACTGGCGACATTGTAGCTGCCAAAGACAATATTAAGATAAATCGCTCTATCCATAGAGGAATTTGTAAGTCGAAATAAATAAGCTAACAAATTGAATCTTTTTTAATGTAACATTTTAAAGTATGGTATTAATTATTACCTAAATTTTAAATGTTTATAGTTATTTGTTTGTTTTTTGCAGATAAATACTAATGTACTGAATGTAATAATGAAGTTCAGTAAATGTACTGAGATTTTATACTAATGTCAATCAAAAATGCATATTCCATTTTCGGGATCGCAATTAAGTTTTATAGAGTTACGCCTTAACAAATAAGTTGTTCATAATTCCTGCTCATATAAAGATAATATAAACAATTATTTTACAGTATAAACTCTTATAACTGCATTTCAGTATTTCTATACAAGATGTTATTATTTATCATTTTGTAAATATACTTTCTAGTGTAAAAGTTAATTATCAAAAATACAGTCTTAAATCCTTTAAAAGCTTTACGGTAGTTGCTATCTTATTTACGACTAAATTATTGGTCCTTTTACAACACCTGTATTGATAAGGGAGAAATTATCACAAGACCATAAAGAATTCGTGGTATCGGAACAGATTAAGTATAATTACGTTTTACTGAAGTTTAAAATTCGAATTAACGAACTTCTATTTTTGAATACAATGTTAAAGATAGTAATTAAAAATATTGAGTAAGGTTAAGATTTCAATATTAATTGCTTAACTAACCGTGACATAGAACATTGTACGTGATTTGTTTTTTATCTGTTTCATTGTTGTTTCAGAATTTAATTATATTATCAGACCTTTTTCCGGAACAGTTCTGGCATACCTCTCTCGCTTCATGACATTAAGTAATCTTGCTCGTCGGTTATGGATACTTTTAACTTGTCCGTTCTCTAGTACATCCTTGGATCTAAGAATGTAGAAAAAGGCCTACCAAACCCGATTTCACCATCAGATGTTGAGAAGTAGCATTTTAATACTATACAATTTCATATGTAATATCGTTTTTATTTACTTATTTTAATCATAAAAATTCCTTCAAAATATATATAATTCCTATTTAAATATTAAAAGCTTTTTAAATCTCGAACTCTTATACGTTGATAGACTTATTATCAGATGTTTTGTCGGTAGTAGATGAATTCGTTTGACACTCCGTAAAAGTAATTCAACGAAAGTAATTTTAATGTTATCAGTCAAAGTATTTGAGTAATTGCGCATGCGCCGCCTGCCGGCAGAATACGAGTGACTATAAGTTGCGTTCGGGTTCACGCTGGGAGTGTCGCGGCGCGCGTTCTTTATTTGTCTTAATATCGAGTTACTGATTTCTTTATTTATCATTACATAAATACGGTTATTTAGGTCCCTTGACACGTCTAAACATTACCTAACAGATAAAATTCATCAAGACCAATCTGTCACAGTTGAAACAGTTGAATTTTTTTCTACTTTCACACGCAGACGAAGGCATGAGTTAGATCTTTCCTCAATTTCATTGGATAAGCGGAAATAGATTTAAATCATAGACCAGTAATTATGGATAATCAGGACCTTAAAATAAATTATTTAGACGATACATTAGTAGCTTTTAATCATATTCTCACAAAATTGTTGATTACGGAACTCCTGTTTTGTGGGCTTCTCCATAAATAATATTTTCGAATATATACGAATGAATACTGGATATAAATGAACCAATAATGAAATGTTTCAATAAAATGTGGTATTGAAATAGTTGTACAATTACGAACTGTCAAATGAGATGCGCGCGCGTTGAATAGCATTTTTTAAATTAGCTACGACAGTTCTACTCGTAGATAATAATTAAGAATCAAATTAACTTTTAAAGGTGCTACTCTCATCGCAGAGGTCGTGGCTTCGATCACCGCAGTGCAGCAATGGATTTTCTATCTATGTGCGCAAGTAACACTCGTGAAGTAAAACATCGTCAGGACACCAGTATGCCTTAGACCCAAACAGTTGGCGTAGTGTTAAGCATAGAAGGCATATTAAACTTGTCTATTAAGAAAAACAAATGATTACGAAACAGATACAGAAATCTGAGGCCCAGATCCAAAAGATTGTAAAGGTTTTAATCCCAGAAGAAACAATTCCGCTTCTGAACTGTCATATATCTGAGCTTACCTCTATACAACATAATAATAAGCAATAAGCTATACCGGCTGCTGACTGTCCAGCTCCAAAGCTTGTGATAATTACTACAAATACAATTGCACGCCATTATGTGTGGCAGAATATGCGAACTTTTAATTGTACCATAACAATATTTTACCATATTCTTGCAAATGAATTATTATTATGACCCTACAATGGATTATCCTTTATACCGTAATTTCTCAACGTTCCATTCCAAAAATTAAACCCGTATTAGGCATAGAACATATTGATCATGAAACAGATACAGAAATCTGAGGCCCAGACCTAAAAAGGTTGCAGCGCCATTGATATTAGGCATAGAATGCAGATCAAGTTACCTAAATTTAGTATTGTCTTTTGTTAACATAGCTTTTACACATTAAGAAAACACTTTTTAAACGGATTCAAGCTATGTATTATTATTATTATGAACTTATAATTATTTACATAATTTTAAATTAAAGTTTTTTTCTCCGACGTTTCACGTGCTTTACAGCGTGCGTGGTTACCGTGACCTTATGTAAATAATTATAAGTTTATAATAATAATAATACATAGCTTCAATCTGGATAAAAAGTGTTTTCTTACTATTGCGGGATTTCGGGGGCCTCACTTACACGTGACATTTCTTTACTTTAATAAACCAAATGTAGTAGTATATCCATAGAATAATATACATAATTTCATCTCCGCCCGTATATAGAATCCAAGTAGTAATAAATATTGAAATAATTCAAACAAATTCCATATGTATCTGATTTTGCCGTATTTACTATCTTGTTCGTTATCTTACAGATAACAAGAGATAGGCTATATTTAATTAATCCAATCTTAACTTTATGCGTTCAGATTGTGATGTTAATTAGCTGTTAGCTCTTAGCCGACTAAGTGGCATTTTCGTCGATTTGTTATTGATAAAATGATTTCAATATTAAAAATCCATTTAGGTGTGATGTATGCAGCTTCTGGTTTTTGTGTTTGTTTTATGTTCATTTTGTATTTATTGCTGCGATGTTTTTTCGCTTCTAATACAAAGTTTTGTTAAGGTAGCATTTAGCTGTTGTAGACCTCGTAGCCAATCGACCCTGAAATCCAATCTTATGTTTCGGGTTCGGATCCTGTTGCAGATATAAATACTTTATCAGCCGTAAAAAATCAACAGTTATTGGACGATAAAGAAGGACATCATCTAAGCCTCTGGAAGATGACTCTCTTCACAAGCGGAAATGGGTTATTAGTAAAGAAGAAATTTCAGAAAGTATAGTTTTGGTTTGTTTTAGTGTACTTCACGCCTGCGTCGCTTGACGCTCCTGGTTCCAGTGCCATAGAATTTAGATGTTACTGCTTTATTTGTAATGTGGGTGACATTTGAAGTCCCAATAAGGGCAGCTACATTTCTGTATATATTTTAGTCAAGATCCTATCATCATCCTACTGTACCCAACTACGCTTAATTTCTTTGGTGCTTGTTTACTATAGTGAAGAAGCGACCAAGGGCAGTCGAATTATTTTTAGTGGATAAAGGTCTTATGTATTAACTGTTACACATTAAAGCGTTTAATGATTGAATCTTTTGTCTCTCTTTCGCAAATCGAATACATAACCTAAAATTTGGTGATGATTTGACATAAAAAAGATACTAAGAACTTTTATTAATAAAATAAATTATTAATAAAAATAATTATGCAAAGTCATTCATATATAAAAGTAACAAATAAATTATTAAAGACCAAATAATGCAGTTATCATTTTCAACTAATGAAAATCGAATACATGACATAAAATGAGGTGATGATACTTTGTGACATAAAAAAGTACATTTGAACGCACTTCGTTAATTATGCTATTAACTACAATAAAGCATAGTATTTTATATATAATCGTGATGGCTATATTGTACTCATTATCAACATCATATTATATCATCATAACATTAAAAAGTTTTTGAAATTTGTTAGTCAAATTATAGCCTAATTTGTTGCAGTCATTCCCATACATCCAGATATAGTTTAAAGCGATAACTGCAGGAACCAATCTTGTTCTATTACACCTAAATAGCTTTAAATTGTCAGTGACATTAAAAGAGCTGCTGGTTCGATGTTCAAATCGATTTCATTTCGATTGAAAATAATCCCATCGAATTCTAAATTCAAAAATAATCTGTCATCGGAATGAATCGAATAATCATCGGACAATTTCGCCACCCGCAGCCAATCAAACGATGCGATGAGATACGAAACATATGTGTAGTACAAGTTTGTAGCTGTTAGCGATTTGATACGTCTTTTGGTCTCTGTTGTGAGAACTTTATCGAAGTATTTGAATACATTATCTTCAAAGTTTTAACATATTTTAATATACGTAATTGTGTTGTTTTAAAAATTCAATACTGAAGCTAAAAGTATTAATTCTATTATATTATTTGCTATTTGAAATGAAATATCATTAAGTAACTTGCATTTTATGTATAGAAAAGTCATACTATGTCAGTTGCTGAATCTGCGTATAGTGATTTAAGTCTCTCATAACTTATACCGCAACCAATATGGCGGCCGAGAACGCCGCCCTGTAATTCGAATACTTACGAACATTACCCAGGATGGCGACTATTATAATGTATTATGGAATATTATTTTACGACTATGGCCCCGGTGCGCATTATGGCTTCGCATCTAAAAATACCGACGTATATATTTACGATATTATTGGGGTAGTTGGAAATCGATTATCGATACACCTGCTAAATCGTGACATCGGTACCTATTCGAATGACAATACTGTGACGTAATTTTCTTATAATCTGTTGACGCCTATGAATGTAATCACCAATTTCTCCTAATGTGATTTTAATTAGCCTTAATACCGTGACACGAAATAATAATTTCACTGTATTATCATCACTAAAATTTGAATTTGATTTACACTTCGGTCTAAGTAACACGTGTTTGGCTATGGTAACACCGAAAATTAAAAAAGTAGAAATAATTGAATTTCACGTTATTTCGTTTTCTACAAAATAAATTTAATTTATACTTTAGCCTCAATAACACGTGCTATTCATGATATTGAATTGTAGCTTATATGACACGTTTGTCGGTTTACTATAGCAGTGCCATTTATTGATTACTTACTCAATCCAGTCCAGTCCAATCAAAAGTATCGACATCTGTTAGAATCTTTTGGAGTTAACAGATAATTATTGTGACTGTCAATTAATTATAGACAAATATTTTGCAATAAAATAAAATTGCGACTATAATTAAAGATCTAAGCTATCCTATCTCTTAAGTTGGACCAGACTGCTCACGGTGTGCCAATTTAATTAAAAATCGGTTAAGTAGTTTAGGAGTCCATCGCGGACAAACATTGTGACAGGAGATTTATATATATATATATATATATATATATATATATATATATATATATTAAGATAATATAAAGAAAAAACTTTAAGGCCTTTGCCTGAGATTTCTGTACCTGTTTAGTGATCCTTTGTCTTTGTTAATATGCAAGTACGTGATCAGCCTTCTGTGGCTTTTTGGGTATAAGGCGTGCCAGTTTTCTCACGATGTCTTCCTTCATTGGATGAATGCGCACATAGATAGAAATATGAACCAATGGTTCGAACCTTCGACCAAAGTCGCAAGCTGAAGAAGGTAGGCCAAACCTTATTTTTTATATGCAAGCTTAAGGTTAGATCAAACTGAGCCTCACGACACCATACAATTCTCAAATATTCTAATCTAATTACGTCACTAAGTCACGGAAGCATTATTTATTTTGTTTAAATCAACTTGTGCAATAAGATATGAGGTCGAGTGGATATGATGCAAATAATGTGGCACTTAGCCTCATAAACAAACTTGGTCGAAAAATAATACTTTTACTATCATAGACATGAATACAAATAATATAATTATTTAACCTCATTACTGCTAAGATTATTACAGAATTGCATTAATTGTAATAGAATTATTACTATTATTGTTATTAAATATTTTTGTTATCAATGGCTTCGAATCTCTTCGAATCAACCGTGGTAGGGACAAGTAAAAGATGGCACGTAACGGAAAAATGTGACGCGTAACCGAAAAATGTAACGCTAACTTTTTTTTCAACTCCGATAAAGAAGTTTCACTTCAAAAACTGAATCAACTACTTTTTTGTCTTCTTTCTAATTGTCGTTACACTATGATAGAAAGAGATAAGTATCATAGCTAAAATGGTACTATGATGAAGCAGAATACGATACAACATATTATATTATGAAACACAAATTAATTATTTGTTTTTTTTATTCTAGCAGTTATATGTGTGGATTCGAAACCCCTTTTTAACGCACATAAATAAAAAAAAGATAAAAAATAAAAATAAAGAAATCTGTGGCGAAAAGGCTACAACCTTTTTAGGTCTGGGCCTCAGATTTCAGTATCTATTTTATGATCATTTGTCAATCTAATAGGCAGCCTTCTGTGAGACCTTCTTCTCTAAGGCCAACGGGTTTCCTCACGATGTTTTCCTTCAGCGTTTGAGCGAATGTAATATGCACATAGAAAAAAGTCCATTGGTGCGCAGTCGGGGATCGAACCTACGACCTCATGAATGAGAGCCGCAAGCTGAAGCCACACAGAGGCCAACACTGCTCTTAAACGCATATAATAAACCCTTATTTCTCCAACTTCTACAGAGCGAGACTAATAAGATAATAATTTTAATACTTATTAATAAGCCAAGGTTATTATTAATACGCAAACGCTAAACTCCTAACTATTGTAAATTTATAACAATCTAAGGTTGAATTTTATATATAAAACCTCAAAACATTCTTGAAGATTGGGAGATACAGATATCTTTATTCCAGATTTTGTAAGATGTCTAACATCTTTATATAAATACAAAACGCAAAATAGTTGCTAAATGCTTGAAGACGGCTGGACCAAATCAATTTTTTATTAATTCCTTGAACTTTGAGAAAGGTTTTAATTGAGAGATAATTGGAAAATAATAAATTTAGTTCTTAAGTTTCCATACCAAACAAATGCGAACATTCCCTATGAGGCAGCATAGCAAAATGTTCCATATGTTGTTATGTAGCTACTAAGAAGGTAGGCTAAGTAAAAAAAATAAGGCGGAAGGAAGGTCACGGGGGCAGATAGTTACAAATATTACAGCCACTTTGTTCCAAAAATCTAGATTTATACGTACTTTAAGTGTAGCAATAAAACTAATGCAATTAACATGAATGTAAAACAAAGCCGAAATGTTCTTAGAAGTGTAAATGTTTGTTACCGTTACATAACACCGTAACAAATTTGTGTTCTCATGGTCATAGATCTCGGTAATGACTATGTAGAAGTGAGTTTCATGTTTACTAGGTCGGATATATTAATATGTCAGCCTTATAGTACTATAGCTAGCACTCAGAGTCGAAACTTACCTTGAGATAAGATTAGCGCTAAGTCTGACTTTCGTACGCATTTTTTTTATTTTAATTTTATATGACAGGGCCAAACTTAACAGCGATAAAAGGCAGATACCGCCGCCTATGTTACTAAGTGCGCTGCCGGCCTTTAATGGATTATGCTTAATTTTTAAAGTTCGTTGTAAAGCGGGGGTTGTATATTCCAGGACCTTCACTCGATGTCGATTCAGCTTGTCAGTTATTCTGAATTTCTCTTGAGTCACCTGTATGTCAAAATCGTCTTGCATTTGACATACGAGAGTCATAATAAGTGCTGTCTCTGAATCTCGGATTATTAATCGAATGTAGAGAAATAATAAAAAAACTGTATTGTCTATTTCGCAGTAACTGTAATCTGGTAAGAATGCGATCGAATGAAACATAAAAATCGAAATCCGTGAAATTATATGCCATGTATTTTTATATAAAAATTATAAGGAATTGATTTCCATTTATTAATAGTCAATATATATACATATGACTGTTGATATTCTGATGACAGAAGCAAATTCTTTAACACTCTACATATCGAAATCGGTCTATGAACGGAGATACATGTTGACATACATACGGTTACATGTATTGTAACCGCCTTCAAGTGTTTTATAGGCCATTTAAATAGACAAAAATATAATAGTTCAACTATTGACAATTCCTGCGCTAGTTAGCACATAGCTTGGAAGTCCTAAATTCACACTCAGCGAAACAATCATGTTTTTGGATTGTAGTACACAATGATAGTTCGCTTTTGAAAAAATGAGAAAATGATATGTTTTTTATTTAGGGGTATAAAATAGTTAAGTAACACAAAAAAAATTGTTCCAAACATTGTGCCTAGATAATTGTATACACATTTACAACATTAAATAAAAGTTCACCACTTTTAACTGTATTTTAATAGGCTTACAAATGGATATTAGGATGATACCAATAAGTACAATCGTGTAGCAATGTACAATCGCATTGTTAGGTGCGAAGTGTGAAAGGTTATAGCGCTGTGAATTATGGGAATTATTACTTCGACTATGATTTCACACTCCGAATCAATACTTTGTTCGTGTAGAATTGTATGGATGTGGTCCTATAATAATCTATAAACAAAGTTTTTCTACGATTAAATGGTTTTGTATATAGGTACAAAGGTTGCAAATAAATAACTTATGGCACACTGTATGTACTAGGTCTTAGAAGTCCATTTTCCTAGAGGTTCCTGGTTCTAAAAGAAAGCTTTATTTTTGCCTTATACATTTTCCCTAACACCGAAGAGACTATATATTGAAATCAATTTGAATTCACGCCTGTATAACTTACGAAAATCTTTATGTAAGAGTATGAAGACGCACCGAGACTGTTTTTATTAAAATGTTCAAAGCACGTACAATATGTATTTTGAAAGTATTTTAGAAAACTATCCAGCTCTGCGAAGACGTGACAGGCCCTGAATGAATGCCTGATCACCTACTTCCCCAAAACATCAGTGTATGATGTATAATTGTAATATGCAAGTTATGGGACTACACAGGCTACAATAATTTTAATGACTCTATATGAATATGTTGATGAATTTTGATATAGAGCTAGGAGAATACTACTTTTTGTAAGCGTAGTCTTGAGCTAAATTTATAAGTTATCTCATCGATCTATCTATTATATTCTCTATGGAAATTTAAACGCAGGTGTTTTGTGAAAATGGATACTGTCAATATTCAGTGTCTAATTTTCATAAAAATATGGCTGCGAAGATACAAATCTATGACCAAAATGGCTTCAAGGTGTATTTATTCTATGGCATTAAGAAACCTAATCGTCCTATCAATTGAATGTTTCAATAAAAGCGATACCCGGTTTCACCCGGTCCTGCATTGTATGCGATGTATCAAAATATTTTGCAATATATTATTCTACGACATAAATTGTTTTTATATGTAAAACGGTTAAATGTAGGGCCTTTAAGGTAATTTTGAAACTAGGTTTATTCTCCAATTTTATTTATTTTGTTTCGTTTTGTGCAAACAAAATAAATAAAATTAAAAAAAGCCTTTATTCGAGTACTATGGAGATAAGTGAATATGCTGTATTAATTATATACGGCCCCCGACCCCTCCAATTTCCTCCATTTGTCTCTCATCTTCGCTACTATTTTTCAATCTTTCTCCGCTATCTCTTTTATTTAATCTTCCCAGGTTTCATCTAGGCGTCTTCTAATTTGCTTCATATTTGTGTATTCCAAGTTTTTGACTCATCTGCCTATTGACAGGTCTGGTACCCACCCACTTTAACTTTTTTGAGCGTGTTACGACGTCAGTTATTTTTGGCTTTAAAGTTTACCAATCGGTAATGTGAGTCTATTTCGTATATCTTTACAGACCAGCACCAGTATTCATAAGCTGTAGTTCTAGATTTAGATTTTAGATGCCCACTTTGTTTTATATAACGTGCGATTGTTGAGACGGATCGGACGGATCAGCGCTACGGATATTGCGGGAACTATATCGACGCTGCGTCCAAAATCGTCTGTGTTCATTAAAGCTGAAATTTAGATTTTTATAAGAGTACTGTCACAGTACGTGCGTGTTTAACCATGAATGCGTCAACTAATATGTATTAAAAACGTACGTCACTCATTCGTAATGTCCGCAATAACACCGTCATAACAGGTATTATAATCTCAGTCGTAGTGATTGTTTTTTACTAATAAGAGGTTGTTGTCGGTGTGAGCGGTCGCCGATAGAAAATTATTGATTGTGTATAATGGCGATCGAATCGCACGCCTCGATAATATTGCCTAATAACAATAAGATTGTGAGCTCATAAGGCTTTTGAATTTAGCCGATAATTTGTTGATACTAGCCGAAGTCTGTATTGTAAAGGATTAGTCATACATAGGTTTATTCATCTATTTCAAAGTCTATATAAATAACATTTATCGCAAGATCACTAAGCGCAAAACCCGAAGACGGCTGGTCCGATTCGAGTATTTTTTTATGAATATATTCTCCGGACTCTGAGGAAGGTTTTCATAGAGATAATAATTGAAAAAAATGCCTGAAATTAATCCGGAAAAACTAACAATCTCTATGGGATTTCAATGCATTTTGCATCAGTTCCAAGAGTGTACTTTATTTTACATTAGAGATTTTTGTAATCTTTACAAAAATGTCTAATTTAAAATAAGTTTAAGGTTGTAAACCTCAAATTTGAATAGAACTATCGATCTATCATATTAAATTACACATACTTAAGTAGCTAGTAATAAAATTAACATAAATTCTAAAAAGCCTTTCTACTAAATACTAACTAGGAGTGAAAATACTAACCGCTCGTTAACAAAACAAATAAGCGAGTGTTTGAGTACTGGCATATTATTACATAGGAAAGCAATTAGCAAATTATCTATAGATAACAGATACCCGACACCTTGTTAGCTGACTGGATAGCTGCGCCTGAGTCTATGTTCTTTTTATTTTAGTAGACTTAGATTTGTTTTATACTGCTTGCGCTGCTTGCCGACTTCCACTGCGTATTAGACAAATGTAGTTTTATTATACAAAATATATATTGTATTGGTTGTATTTATTATATTATATATAATAAAACGGTAATTGCACTATGAAGTCATGGTTCATAGATCTCGAAGTATAGTAATAAAGATGTAAGACAATTTGATACATTGTGCTAAGTAATATTATATATACACTGGGAGTTCAATAATATATAACCTTACTATTTTTTATTATATATGCCAATTTATAAGAATATTTGTCAAATTTTAAGTCTGTTTATAAATATAATAATTGATTTACTATACTTAAAAAATTGCACGTTATAGCAGTCAGTCATATATAGTCAGAAAAAAAATTATATCTAAAAAATATCACAATTTTTTTATAAGTGTAATAAAACGGAGATTTTAAGTGTCTTAATTTCTATCGACAAAAATGACACGAGATTTCGCGAGAATGAGTAAACGGCAAAGACAAATATAACTTACTTTGAGGTGAGCGCAACTGGTTTTAATGGTTTTAAAACCATTAAAACCGCTTTGATAAAACGTATGAATTACGTGAAAATATATTTTCTTTATCAAAAATTATAAATTTAAGTTTTAATAAACATAAAAATTTCGTTAGCTATTTGTTTTATTTAAATACTAATTAGTTATGTATGTGCGCACACAATTTATGCCGATAAGGAAAACATTGTGAAAGTCCAGCGTCTAACAACACTTGACTTTTGGTATAGGAGCCTACCAAGAAAAATGATCTTGGAAATCTAAAGTCGCTAAAGACTATGAAGACTACAGGACGGTATAGCGCCTCTTCATTTACATACTACTCTGTATTATACAAGACCAATTTTATAAGAGAGTTCTGTAAATCCGTAAGATATTGGGCGCTACAACCCTATATGGGCCTCGGCCTTGGATTGCATCCGTGTCTTTGGTCATTTAATTGTTTTATTTACAAGTTAATATCACCTGTATCTACGGCATGTCTTCAATTTATTCACGTCGTATTAATTGCGCAGATAGAAAACATTTCACAGCCGTGATTCGAACATACGACCACAGTGTTTAAGAGTCGCAAGTTTAAACGAATATCTCTTGATTCATTTTAGAAATTCAATAACGTGAACACATATTTCACACCCGTGTTTAATAAAACACGAAACAGGGTTATAAAAGATGAAATTTGTGGAACAATACGATGTCTGATCGGTGATAACGTAAATTTGTTTACGTGAAATACACTTTATGAGTAAAAAAATCTTATTACATATATATCATTGTAAATACGATAATTTTTACTATGTAGGTTATGATTTTTATAATTTAAATAGCTCTAATGTATTGTATACTCTATGTATTTATAATTAACCGTATAAAAGTATAAGCACCTTTTGGTTACGTTATATTTTTTTTCAGGCGTTCCAATTTTTTGAATGCCGTTTCCTCAAGATATTTTCATTTACAGTAAGGGCATATAGACTGAAAGACCATCGAAGCACAGCCCGAGATTAAACCTACATACTCAGGTATAAGAGTCGCACACTGACACCACTAGGCAAAAAAACACTCATGCAAATGTTGACAGTGGACAATCTAAATTGAAAATAAATAGTTACAACTATTTTGTAAGTTTTTTACTTAGATGTGAAATACTTTAATTGATAACTAGTTTCCGTAACTAGTTACTGTATGTAACATTCGTATTTTTTTGACGTAAAAGCAATTGTCGGCGAGGAATAAGGTATGTTTAAGAGTTCGTTAAAGATTAAGTTGCCTTTGAGCAATATACAGGAATATAAAGAAATAATTTTTTGAAACATGAATGCGTTTTACTTCCGTTATGTGTTTGAAAATCGAACGGTAATCGAATTCAGTTCAGCAACTTTGACAATTGTCAACACTTGTGACACGTTTTGCATTTGTCTCTGAACGTTATGTTATCCGTAATGTGGCCATTAATTTTAAAATGCAAACACCCATTTTCTCAAGGTACGATTAATGGATTTTCCTTGGAGGGCTTTATGCTATTCCTTGATTTTATTTAGGAACTTTACCGTAAGATGGATTTTGTATCTATATGGGCTAATGCAATCGTTAAATTCGGTTTATTATAGTGGTAGTACATTAAGGTGTGGCTCATTTTTGATATTCTAATCTAAAAACGTGTAACAAGTTTTTAAGAAATGCCTGCCTGGTACATTAATAGACACGTAGAAACATATAGTTATTCTAGGAATTATTGTTTCTTGCTGTTATTAAACGCTTTTATTTAATAAAGTCAGTGACCAATAACTTAAGTCATTATAAAAATACCTTGATCATATTAATAATATTTTTACTAATTAATGCACGCAATGTCGTGAATGTAAATTTGGCAATTGAACGCACTTGACGTGCCTTATGTGAGAATCACGCATAAAATTACAATTTCACACACCCTCACTTTAATATAACTGCTATACTTCCAACAATATGTCAAAACTGTTAACCATTTTTTAACTGTTAAACCTTTTTTATATGGTTGTTGTAGTAATGTGTGTATAAAAATTAGATAAACAATAGTAGATGCATGCGTCGCTATTTGGTACAAAGAGGAGCTTTACAATTCTATATAAAATACTAAATTCTGCTCAATAATTCTGGAGGTTATGATCTAAAATAGTTTGTAATCACAACTATTTTACCAAAAACTGAATAGTGTTAAGTGCAAAACTCCGCTAAGACCTGGCGAAAGTATTAATAAGTAAGAAAGGAATAATGCCCGTAAATTATTCCCGCGCGTGCTGCCCATGGTCATGACGCGCGCTGAGACTCGAGCTGTGCCATCAAAATGTTGTCAACAGCAGGGTCAATGTATTAAGAGTAAAAGTTGTAAGTTTATTCATATTGAACATTCTGCTCTGTCTCCTCAAGATATTTCTCTTTTACTCGTAGCGAAGCATCGATCCAAAGAGATATCTTAAGTGAGACAAATTACGAGCAGTGTTATTAAGGTTCTCGCTTATCCAACACTAGTATGAATTATTCATTGACGTCTGGGAGGCCGCGTAATCAAACGATCCAGGTATATAGATAATCTAGATTTAGATTAAAGTTTTACAAGCTGCCAGTTTAGTACACGATTTTTTAGCCCAGAGAAATATCTTATAGTAAATGTTGTGATTAAGATGTAGTCGGTGAAAAATCATTACTAGTGAAATTCGTTAACCTTTGGGGTAACATGCATTTGCGTGTTGTTCCCACTAGAATGTAAGTGCGTGCTATTTCCCTACTGCTGAGAGGGCAAATCTTTGTTGTGTTGATTTTTTTTTTTATTATTAATTACTTTGGATGTCATGTGGAATATATCATGGTTGCAGCTCCAATCATTTTGTAAAACAAAAAACAAAATCCTTATTCATTCCTAAGGTTTTAAATAAGCAGCATTTGACAAATTCCGTCAGTTAATTAAATTTAGGTAACTAGTAAAAAATAAAATTGGAAGTGTGTTTAATGTGTTTTTATTATTTATTGTAATTTATATTATAGAAAATGTATTATACGAGTATATGATGTGGTGTGCCTTAATAAATAAATGAAACTGATACCGAACAGTGCAAGCTCATCAAGATGTTATGTAATACTAATTCTAAACTCATTTCATCATTTTAAAAACCTTAATTAAACAGAATTACCAGTTCTTAAATTTAGACCGTAGAACGGACAAGAGATTAACAGGAAGCGTTTTCACTTTTTTATTGATTAAGTACTACTAACTCCTACCATCATTAGATGTTCGAAATCCTAACTATACCTGAGATTTAAAGAAGACATGTAAACCACCAAAAACTGTACTATATTCCATGAAAACTAAATAATGTATAAAAATTCGCTTGTCTTATTAATGTATTGTGTTTCAGGTATCGAGATGAACCTCTATGCTGGTCAGAGAGGTGAGTGTCATTATGCCTCAAAATTAATAAGTTAAAGTGATTAATAACATTATAATTCTTTAAATTAACAATTGTAATTAGTCTTTTAGAGTGTTTAAAAGTAATGAAGACTAATGTTTTCCACCATCAGACGAGTGGAATATAAAATTTCATCCACAACCACAAGAGGTATTTTTAATCCGGTACGAGCGTCCTTCAAGAGCGTACCATACCCGTACCAAGATAGGCAACAACACGACGCCTTTGCAGGTGTCCATGGGCGGCGTTTATCACTTCATTCACGGGACCCATTTCGTTACCCAATGTCCCATAAAATGGCAACATTATACCGTATTTTATTTAATTTGCTACATATATTAACCCTTAATATTTATATATGTATAAATGTTTAAAAATCAGTCAAGATATTTTTTGAGTTTGAGTTACCAACAAACATCCAAGATATTTCAACAAGTTAACCCAAACACTGTTAAATAAAACAAACAGACTGACCACGCTAACATAATCAGGGGATTGCAATGCAAATATTTGACATTCGCGTTTAATCCAATATTGTTCTAAGTCTTTTCTGGCTTTGACTATTAAAGTTTTATTACTTTGTTTGCTTTGAACATATATTGTGCTCTTCAGCCAAATAGAGAAAGAAAAGATCGCCACAAAAATCACATATATGAGCTAAACGTTGTCAAAACAGCTTCTATGACTTGTCAAAACTAAGTATAAGTTTGTCCTATATGTATCAAAGCTGAAACTCAAGGTCATCGTAATAAGAGCTGGAAATACTATTATTCAATTTCAGTCTATCTAAGTGTTATGTTGTACATAAACATCACTATATGCTTAGTTAACATAGCTTTTACACATTATGAAAACACTTTTTAAACGGATTGAAGCTATGTATTATTATTTAAAACTTATAATTATTTACATAATTTTAATTTTTTTCCGACGTTTTTAATAATAATACATAGCTTCGAACCTTTAAAAAAGTGTTTTCTTAATCACTATATGCTACTAGGGGACGCAACAAACGTTGTGTACACACGTCATAAATACAAAATTTAATACTCTGTAACTGTCGTTTTGTTGAAAAAAGAATCATCTAATTCTTAGTCTCAACCATACCTCAACCATTCTCGAATATTCACAGACAGACATCTCGAACACACGAAAATTTCATCAAAATCGGTCTAGTGATTAGTCCGTCCAGTGTTTAGTTAAAAACACGCACATAAGACTTATAATTATGTATATTGTATGAAATACGTTACATGTACAATATATAACGTACCGTTCCGCTGTTTTAAGACACTTTGTCTGTGGAAACAGCTGCCCATCGAAGTATTACTATATATTTACTATATTACTTCAGTCGTGCTAACTCTCAAAGACCGGCAGCGCTTGCGAGACCTCTGGCTGTGTGGGCACCCTTGACTTCATTTCTGATAAACTGGATGGAACTGTACTTCTGATGAACTGATGGAAAACCTTTTTTTATATAAATAACTAACTTTAATTATACCTATTATAAACCTCGAAGACAATAAAAATAAACCAGTGTCTAATGTGCACCTAAATTAAAGAAACACTTCAATCCTTATAATACAATATTGTTTCAATCGATATCAATGTGTTGTGGCTATCATAATTGTGGTTTAGGTATCGACAGCCCTATTTCAAGGGTCGGTCAGCGAAAGGCTTATTTTGTGGCTTAGATAACAATGGGAATGTGTTTAGGGTTGACACTTTTCAATATTACAAATATTAAGATTTTCCCTCCGCTGTTAATTAATGTATCTTGGCACGACTTGTGTAAGAATAAATTCAGCCTCTGCTGGAATTGATGTTTTACTATGTATTTTTATACAATCATTATTCATATAAAATTATTATAATTATTAGGTTTATTTAGAAACAAGGCGTAATTAGTATAATTACATTATTTCTCAGCATCCATGATTTAAACTTAATAACAATACTAACGTGGTTTTCCTTAAAGAATAAATATTTGAATTACGAAAACAATTTTGTTATTTGAGTTTTATTATAGAAGTAATGAAATGAATAAATACAACGTTGCCTTTGTCTATCTATCACTATATCATATCAGCTAATATAAATATAAAAAAGGTTTCATAATTTGAATGCCTTCATTTCATATTTAATTTTGTGGCAACCCTAAAATAGGATCAGTAAGCATTAAAACAAGGGTTATGTACGGCCGCCAATTATGGTTTCGGCGACGGCGCAGCCTGCCCGGATTGTTGTTTAATTGTTTTTATTGCGATACCTCATGCTTCTGATGTTGTTGTGACAATTGTTGTGTCCCTTTTATATGCTGCTACAGGGCTATCGGTCAACGATCACAATCACGCAGTACAAATGAGCAATATATAAAAGAGGTAGAAAGTGGGTAACATTGTCTTTCTTATAAGTAGAATTCTTACATCCCCTCTTCAAACACTAGATTGTCAATTTCCTTGGAAGAACTTAACACAGCATTAAATGGTCTCTCTGACTCTTCCCCTGGAGACGATGGAATCCCCTACTCATTCCTCATAAATTCTTCATTAAGATTAAATAAGATTCTCCCCTCCATACCTTTTAGTATATATGTTAACCTCTTGTATATATTATTATATGTCTGTGTGTGTTGTCTTTATTGTGTCGTCATCTTTGCTTTAGGTAACTCTGCTTTGATTAAATTTAATTTATCAAAACTATCCTCACCGTGTTAGACTTAGAAGGCGACATTGGCGGAATTGTGATTTACACAGAAGTCGCCATTAAAAAAATAAAGTGAAGTGAAGACTTAAATCTGCTTAAATTTTCTTAAATTATTCTTTAAAAAGTAAGATTACATTTTGTTGATACTTTTATCAATATGCTATTTTGGTAGTTTTGTTATATTCCCAGAATAGAATTGATACATTATTGTCAGACTGTTCTTTGAAAGAATACAAAAAAGTGCATAATGTTTCTTAATATTACCTCAAAGTCTAGTTATTCAGGAATCGCTTACCTTTAATCACGAAGGAGTACCGTACGCAATCTTTAAATAATAATAATACGAGAGAAAATTATCTGTCTTGTACCGATCAAATACCGCTAAATATAACCTCGTAAACCTCACATATTTGTATTACGCCAAACCAGTGTTTAATTATTAAATCGATAAAAATTTCGAGTTATAAAGGTGATTTTGATCGCGATTTTCGCATTTTTACTCGATTTTCTGAATCGAGTTGCGAGCAGGTTATTAAGTTAAACGCCCAATTTGCTGAGGACTGAGTAAGCTATAAATCATGTATAAATTATTTTTCATTATTCGCATATCGTCAGTAGCCTTAATATTCTATTATGGGTACTTAAAATTAAAATAAAATAAGAGGAATTGTTTCGTACATATAAATTATTATTACTAATAAAATAATAATTTGTTTACTTTTGATTCCAAAGATCCACTCTGGTAGATAAATCAAATTTGAATACCTTAAATAAAATAATGCTTAAAAAATAGATGTGTCTCAGCCTCCATGATTAAATAATAAAAGTAAACTTTTAAACTTTTTCCATAATATGGCAACTTTTAACACGTTTGAAGGTTCAATTCCTAGTCGATCATGGTCCCAGTAGTAAGAATCAGCTCGATATTACATATAATAAGCCTGTCACCTCCTTGCTTATAAAAAAATGATCAAGACAGCTAAGTGTTCTCTTATGTACTGGTGTAGAGGAGACATCTTATTAATAGATATTAAAAGAAAATCTAAAACCTTGAATTTACATGTTATACCAAGCTTATTTACTGATGAACCTTTCTGGCTAATATAAAGTATGGATTTTAACTATGGCGCTGGAATAAAATTCATAATTGAATTTTTATATATCATCAATATTCTGTCTGAATAAATATAACAGCGTGTCAATTCAGGATAAGAAAGATATGATATTAACCAGAAAGGTATGGTATGTGGTTTCATCTTACGATCCCCATTCCTGAGGTCATAAGATCAATTCCCGGCTAGTGGTGTGCATTTACCAGTCGCTTGTACGTACGGTTGAAAACCGCCTTGCCTTAATAGCCAAATAGTCGACTATTAGAAAAAAACAAATGATCACGATCAACAAAAACAAAAGATACAGAAATATGAGGCACAGATGAAAAAAGGTTTTTTTATTAAAACGCGTCAGCAATATGATCACAGCTGATTATAAATTAAACAGTAGGTTATTAAATGTATTTTTACGCCGTATTCTATAAACTTAATAGCGATCGTAAGTCATGTAGCATTTGATGAATATTTTGCAATTAATATGGAATAATGTGACGTCGTTTGCCGTTAATCGATACACGATCAATAAATTTTATCGGTGTTAATTCGGTCTATATTCATATCGATTAATAATCGGGACCTCCTAAGTGCTTTGACAGATTACTTGACAAGTGAGTTTTTTCACACGCTGTTTATGGTTTCACAGATTGTAGAACATATGTTTTCTTAATGTACGTAATACGTAATTGTATTCTTCCTAACCTACTATCGTGTTTCCCAATGGGATTTTTTACGCAACAGGGATGTGTAAGGTTCGACTTACCTCAGGAAAACTGCTACTCAGAGAACCGGGTAAGATATACCCACTAAGACCACCTCTTTCACATTCCGTCAGCGGTATAACCATATAGCGTCGACAAAATGTGGACTACATAGGTGGCAACCGACCGGCAATCCTTCTCCGTCTCTCCTCTCTCCTAAGTTTGACTTCTATATGTCAAAAACGTATTGGGTTTTATCAAATGGAAGTCATAGGAAGGTGCTCAGACCTGGAGACTCATACCTCACTCGTTGGACTCAGCAAATTAAGGTCGTTACAAGTAATAGGCCCTTAGTATTATATTAATACTTAACTTTAAGACTTTAAGTGTCTCTGGTTATAGGTACACAGACGGTTACTAAAGGCAGGTGAAGTTTTTTTTACAGGTGTCTTTACTAAGACATTATATACATTACGATCTTGCCTATCTTAGTACTAATAAGTAATTTATGTCTAACCTAATTTGCTCAAAAGGAAATTATGCAACATCAAAACGACCTACACGAAAAGCGGGACTAAAGAATATTAATACGCACTAGCGCTAAATCGTACCTGTAGACAATATTGTGTCACAAACCAAAAAAAAGCCCATACGCTTATGGCCCTATACAATTTTATATTGCTACTAAATAATGCCACAAAATATTTTTGTAAAAGTCTGATCCAGTATGATACAGATACCGGCAAACTTCTTGAGCATTAAACAAGGGAGTGGGGGAAAGTTTGCGCACAGCGCGGGACACAAATGTCAACTGATTTACCAATCACGCGATCGACACGTCACTCTCCCGCCTCCCCTCCCCGTGATACCTAAAAATCGCTTCGGCGCAGGCTAGGACAATTGTTTAAGATGTTTGCCGGTTCTCTATATTTCCTACCGTCCGTTTGAGCCCTTCCCTAAAACTAAATACTTTTTGGCAATCTAGTTCGGAATTTTTCTTGATTGACCCACAAAGGCAGCATACCTAATAAGCTACCACAGTATATAGGTGCGAAATTATCCATAGTTTACTTGCCTACCGAGACTTAGTAATTGTTATCATATTTCCAGTCCGTGAAATTTTCGTGTTTGGCAAAGCATTTGTGATTAACGTCAAGTGGGCGACAGAGTATGTCAAGGTGTAGGGGCAACCAAATATCGATAAATACATATCTTTAACAAAGCTCGCGCCACCTGGAGCTTTTTGTGCCGTCCACTGTTATGTAATTGGTTACAACGCGAATACCGGACTATAAGAACATTAATTTGTAATTGTGTTTCAAATAAATGCAACATTGTAAAGAACATAAAAAGGTAAGTTTTCTCTCATGCAGTTTTTTGTACTAAATTATTTTGAGGTAAATGTGTTATCAACATATTCGTTGATTATTGAAGTCTTGGGCTAAGAGTCAGGTCTAGATGCGGCTCATTCTATCATATTCTGTCAAATGGGAAAGCTTGAAGCTTGTTTTTATCCAGAACTGAACAGAGGTTTTTCCACAATCCCACCTGATGTTAAGTGAGATGAGGCCTATTGGAGGGCTTACTCCAGGAGATGCCTGTTTAACCGCCGCTTATATAAACCAATATTATACAGTCTAGGGAAGATGGAAGGGGCAAAGAGTTCCACTCCTTTGTTGTTTTATGAGAAATGACAAGCTAAATCGTAATAAAAATTAGTCAGCGTTTGCCCGCGTGTTTTTCCATTTGATGTCTATGAAGGTTTAATTATATTTATTAAGATAGGAATGTATAGAAATCCAAAATATTTGCTATTTTTCTTTGCTTGCCTGTATATAATATACTTATTATAAAAAAAAACTTTGATTAATTTAAAGTTTTTACTGAATATATCTTATAAAAAAGGTAAGCGCAGATGCATTGCCGCGAATTTACCATAAATGCGCCAATTTTCTTATAATAATAACACGTTTGTGTTTTATCTCTTTCATTCATATGAAGCAGAATTCTGCCTTTCATTCACACAATCATCGATCTCTTCGGGGTTTAGGGTTGTCAAAAATATATGTAATTGATAATAATAGTATATTAAATTTAGAAAGAAATCTGACTCATCGAAATATCATTCTAAGTAGTCACTGTAATAAAATGAAGCAAGTGGGTTGAAACTTTATTTTTTATGTAAAAGGCCCATTTAATCAATCATTTCTCATAGCCTAAGCATCTTGCTAATCAGCTTTGTGGCTATGACGAAATATTGCCTTACCAAAGATAAATGTATTTTATTTGAATTTATTTCAAATAAAATACATTGGTGACATTTTAGTGCGTGCGTATTGAGTCGGTGTTAATAAAATTAAAGTAAGTGTCAGCCCTAGCCGCTATCTGTAGACTATAAGGGCACAATAATTATATTAATTTCTGAGTTGCTTATTATAAGTTGTTTGGAACTTTGTTCTACGGACTCATGGGGTTAGATTATTTTATAATAACGCCACTTATTGTTGCAAATGAGTTGCATCGACAATTTACTATGCATAAAATTGTTTTTGTTCATGATCCGTATTAAATAATTACCTGAAAAGTCTTTTATCGCAAACAATAATATCGGATTAATATACGAGTCAACTTTGATTTTCTTGGCCTGTGGGTTTCCCTTGCACAAGTGAAAGATTTAAGTTGGAGCCTGATAGATGGTACATGTGAACCCAGAGGCGCTTTCCTCGTTCAACGTATAAGTATCACAATACAGAGAGGAAATGTTGCCAGTATTAAAGGTACATTGCCACAGGGACCGGACTTTTTAAATTTATTAAAAAAAATCTATCTGAACATAATAAGAATCTAGTATTATTTTCGTAGAAGAAGAAAACATACCTATAAACTTAGATTTAAGATAAAATATAATTATTGCACAAATTATTAGTGTTTTAACGTGTCTGTTATGTTATATAGAAAAATAGTAATCGCAAAAACTTCATCTACAGTAATATTATAAAGATAAACGATTTTATTGATTCTTTGCTTCTTCAAGTCCTTGTCGAAACTATTCAATATAGACTTGAAGATTTGAAAAAGTCTTACCGTTAGAACGCGCCGTTATCTCTGATACAATAAGCTAAATAGATAAAAGTTTCAAAAAAGGTTGTGTCCTGTATCTAATTTCGAAATTGGTGTGAAAAAGACCAATCAAAATTCCTATATTTTAGACTTACTAAAACAGATAAAAGTGATGTACTAAAGTATTAAAGAAAACATCAATAATCCGCGATACTATATCCAACAAAAAATATTCTTATTGCGTTTAAAACTCTATTTACTGAGAAAAGCTTTAGATTACAGAACAGTGTGCTACACCGAGTTAATGCGAGTAGATCAACAGAACACATCTAGAAAATTGTAAAGACTGAGAAAAAGCTCGCCAGATTATGTATACCAATGGCACTAAAAAATTATGTATGGGCTTCAGATTTCTGCATGTTCCGTGATCATTTGGCAAGTAGTTGGTCAAATTTCAGTGACCACACCGTCGTCTTTTTGAGTCAAAGGTAAGCCAGTTTCCACACGATGTTTTTCTTCACATCGCTTGGTAAATCGATTATTATCAAAGCTTTGAAATTACGTCACTGACCTACCCAAGGCACAAAATTGATACCTATTTTTAGTTTTTAATTAGTAACTTACACTTCTCCCTATATAGTAAGAGACTTGTTTGTGCCGCTGCATTTCTTAGAGTAATTAATGCAATACCTAGAACCAATCAATCCTTTATTGACTTAGGTCTTTTCTTCGAGAGAATACAAGTTTTTGGCATATTATACTTTAACTGAATGCAGTAAGGTTTATTTTGGCATGTTATGTGTATGTTGTTCAGCGGTTAGCACAAAGTATCAGTTTCCGTAATTATAGTTTCAACTTCATCAGTGACAATTTATATTTATACAAGACGACTTTGTTTCCGTGGAATTTATAATAATAACGCGTGAATATAAAATATTTAGTAGGTATTTCAATACAGACTATTCGATTACGTAACCCTGAGTTAATTGCTATAATTTGTTGTGCTAAGAAAACCAGTGGTGCTACAATGGGCTACCTTCTAGATCTGGGTTATATATCAGTTTCGTGATCATTCACACACGCCGACATTTTTGGGTCTAAGGCACGTATGTTATGTTTTCCGTCATCATACGAACGTGTTACTGCATACATGTGCACAGAAATGTGTCCATTCGTACACGGGCTCGAAACTAGGACCTCAAAGATGAGAGTCGCACGCTGAAACACTAGTCCATGACGTAAAGTATTATAAAACTCGTTATTGAATTAATTTTAAGTATTGCTTTTTGGTTTATTTATTATAATTTGTATATAATAGTACACAAAAACAGAGTATATTTCCCTTAATAGAGACTGTAAGAAGTGTTATTAGACACTCTCCTGTATTAAATATTTTAGTAAACTAGGTTAGTTTTAAATTACTTTTTAGTCTTAATTAAAACTAGATCGTAATGGTTAATTGTGTCTTTATTCGGAACCAATTAAAAAAAATATAATTTCAGACTAACATATCTTCAACAACATATATTCGTAACATAACATATATTCATAACATAACATATATTCATAACATAACATATATTCACAACAAACACCTGCTACAATTAATTATGCGACTTTATACTGTACTGCAGATATATTTTATACTGTACTCCAGATATATATCTTTGAATACCACTAAAAATTGAACGCTTTTTGTGGCAAAACGTGCAACGAGACATTGATGACATTGGTGAAATTCTTGTCGTTTTCCAAATTTTGAGTGATTTCATCAAATTCTGTACTTACATGGTATGGTCAAAAACGGACAATGTAGGACAAAAAGCGTTACTTCAAAGTGGTGCAGACGCAATGTTGGGAATCTGGACATTGTAAAAACGTGGAATTTAACAATGGTTGGATATCGGAACTCCGGTATTTATGCCTCCGATGTATTTGGGAGTTCGTACGGTAATTGTTACATTGAATTACGATTAGTAATCTATATGTATAATAAAACCTAATACAGGAGAATATACACTACTTATCCAGAGCTTGATATATTCGGTAATGTGCTGATCAATTTAAAAAAAACGATTGTTAAGCGCGTATGTGGTACCTAACCCGCATTTTTAAGCGAAAATTACTAGTAATAACTAATATTTTAGTGTTTGAATATTTGTTTAATATATATGTTAACCACAATTGTCATGTATTTTAGAAAAGATACATGGTAACATATATTATAGAAAATGCATTATTAGGGTTTCCCAAACCTGGCTCAAATATATCCAGTTCTAGTGCAGAACTGAGGAAACGGCAAGATTGGTGACTGCTGGCGGTAGAAAACTTGACAGCTCTTTTTAAACAGCAGGGCATGCCTGTGGGATATGAAATACTTTTCATTACGGAAGCAGGCCCATGCAGTCTGTTTTATCCCTCAAAATTCCCCTTACATCTAACCAGGGCTGTTACTCTGTAACTTCCTGTAAAGAAGCGATACCGATTTTGACGTTTTTGTATGCAATTTCGATGTAGTTCTATCAATATCCGTAGCGCTTATGTCGCAACGCACAAACGCGCCATACAGGAACTTAATATCGGAATCGGTATTTATCGCTGTTAAAAATTACAGAGTAAGGGCTCTGGTCATATTATGGTGTTTACATATTCTATTTCCTGCTTATACTCTTACACAAATGTCAGCTGTCACTATGCGTCACCGAAACAAAAGACATCAGCACTTCAATAAAATCACTAGTGTTTAGCTGTCATTAATCGTTCTATACTCATTGATTTGGCCATCATTATGTGACTATGCGTGTACTACATAATTACAATAAAGCCTATCAGCAGGCACATTTCTTTTACCCTGGTTTCAAATTTGAATACAACCCGCATGTTGACACGATGCAAATGTGCATTGTATGCGCTAACGACACTGCACGACGTCATTATTAGGAACCCGCTAATAATATCTCAATCCTGAGTCAGCATTGCTATAGACAATGCAATGTTTGTGGACCTAGGTAACTCAGACGGAATATACTTGTACACTTTACTAAAATATCAAAATATCTAGTATATTAGACTAAAATACAGTCAAAACCGTTTATGACGACATCGTTTAGACATACCGGTAATATTGATCTAAATCAAAGGTCCCGGCTGAACTCTATTGTATTCGGTATTTAATAACAACGTTCATTCGATGTCGTTACAATAAATTTTTGAATGAAAACAATTTTTTTTAACCGGATTAAAGCTATTTGTATTATTATAAACTTATAATTAAATAAATGTTTTCTTTCAATGTGTAAAAGCTAAACCAAAGACAATAATAGATTTTTGTATGTATAAATAACAAACATTCTAGTCTTGACTACTTTGTAACATTGATGAATTCACACTATGGACCTAAAAGTTGTTTCTACCAATGGCGCAACAACATTTTACGTCTAGGCCTCAGATTTATGGGTCTGTCTGGGTTCATTTCTAGTAAGAAAGTAGGTGATCAACCTTCTGTGCCTGACATACACTGTCGACCTTTTGAGGCTAAGCTATGTCAGTTTCCTCTCGTTTTTTACCTTCATCAATTCGCACACATACGGAACATGCATTAGTGCACAGCCGGGGCTCGAACCTCTAGGGGTAAGAGTCGTACTCATACGCTGAAGCCACTAGGCCAACACTGCTAAAAGTTGTCTAGTAAAATTTAGTTTTGCCTGTCTCCATTGTGTCGGCACCACCACGCTTTAAAAGTTATTTTTATATATAGTTTTATTTATTTATACTTTGTAATTTTAATATATATAATTATACAAACAAAAAAAAGTAGATTACATAAGTTAAGGCAACAGGCGGCCTTGTCGCTAACAAGCGATTTCTTCCAGGCAACCCTAATATGGAACCATAAAAATAAGAAACACCTACAGAGGGTAAAGTACAAGAAGTGCATAATTAATTAACAAAAAAAAACTCAAAATAACATGCAACTATAACTAAAATTAAATAAAATATCCAAAGAAAAAATAATAATATGTATAAACGGACATGTAAAAGTTCTGCCAAAGATTAATTGACTCACAATTAATATATATAAGTAGTAGCTAATTACGAGGCAGAAGAAAAATGATCAAAAAGAAGATTTTTAAATATTTCATTTACGAAATAGTTTTCCTAAACGTACCAGGCATAAATTGAGATTTTTAATGGAAGCAAGAGGTCCCTTACAAATCTCATTTTATCTGGGAAATACACCGAAAAGTCGCCTGTAAGTCAAATAAATTGGCAGAGAAAGTGCGAATACGAATGTTCTAGTAATTAGAACGCTTTAGAACAGCTTTACATTGACTAATAATTTAATTACAAACTAATTATATATGTACTAGTTATGTTGCGCTCGTTCATTCATTCGGTTGTAGCACGATGTTTAGCCTAAAGCTTTTCTAAGGGAAGCAAGAGGTCCATTACAAATCTCATTTTATCTGGGAAATACACCGAAAAGTCGCCTGTAAGTCAAATAAATTGGCAGAGAAAGTGCGAATACGAATGTTCTAGTAGTTAGAACGCTTTAGAACAGCTTTACATGGACTAATTTAATTATAAACTAATTATGTATGTACTAGTTGTGTTGCGCTCGTTCATTCATTCGGTTGTAGCACGATGTTTAGCCTAAAGCTTTTCTAATGGAAGCAAGAGGTCCATTACAAATCTCATTTTATCTGGGAAATATACCGAAAATTCCATAAATCTAGTCATGGTCACGGATGTACGTAAGAATTTTGTAAGAGAAAAAACCCGTGAAAGCATCTAAACGACCGACATCAGATGTTTTGTTTAGCCTCGACCGTTTCACACAAAAGAGGCTTCAAAGCAGTTCAGGTTGGTACAAATGTAAATTTCTTTATGACTCGCTTTGAGTCTCGGTGCTTACAAAACAATAACTGTTATTAATATTGACGTTTTTTGAATGTTTACTCTGACATACGACAGCTTTTTATGGAATTGCGTTTACAAATATAAAATGCGACTTCACTTCAGTCGGATGAAAATGATATTATCTGTGGGCTATAAATACTACAAGTTAATATAGGTAACGTAGGTCAGTCAAACCATATTAACGCGCTGTAGTTCATTTCAACTTTCATACTTGGAAGAATATAAATAATTAAAAATAATTATTTATGTTCTTCCGTATTTTCTATTTTGATAGTAACTTAATACTTATGCATTAGAAAACTTACTTATACAAAAATTGATCTAAGTCCTAATTGAAGATCTAAATTGTCGCCTGGTCGACATATGTACTTAGCGGTGACCCCAGAGCTGGTGTTGGACTTGCACTTCCTACACAGCGAGGGAATTCTGCCACAGGGACCTATCTTAAAATTTGTTTTAGTTATCTAGTTTTTATTATTTGTATGTATGTAGGTTAATAATATTGTAAATAATATAAACCCGTATTTGTGAGTTAGAATTAAATATTAATTACTATTATCTAAGAACATTACAAACCTATAAAAAAACAAAAGATGATAAAATAAAACCCAATCCTTTAATAACAATTTTATACCAATTTATGAATAATGCGATCCTTGTAAATTCATATAGTGCGCAAAATTATTTAGTTAATGGTATATAGACTTTATGTGACATTATGACATTTAAATGACAAAACAGTTGAATGTTCTGGAAAACTCAAGCGATTCCTTGATACTAAAACACAATTTTTATGCAGCATATAATTTTTATGGAGTAAACTAGAATTATTCATAATACATAAGCATCATGAGAAGGATCGCCGTTGGAATTTGAGGTAGGCAGTAGTGCTAAATTACCTTGTGTTATGTAGACAACACTGTTGCACGTCATTATAGTTATACAGAAATCATGTTGATTCTCCATATATTTTTTTAAAGAATAAATGAAATAATATTCATACTAAGAGGAGTATGATCAGGCACTTGTAGACGTGTCTTGTGACTTTTAACAAGATAACGTTTCGTGTAATCCATTTAAATTTTATATGCTTAATAAAGTGTTTTCTTTGTCCTTAGTAATACTTGTTTAATTACGTGGCGTCAAGACAATTGAGTTGACGAGTACAGTTGAGTTGAGTGACGTTGTCTCGACCCGTGCGCTTTGCATTTCAAATGCACGCATTGTATGCACATTTTTGCTGACTTATTACTTTCTGTGTAGGGTGAGCAAAAAAGCGAGGTAAAACGAAATTGGCATGTTATCTTTTTTCTTAAGTATTATTACATATTCGTAATGACGCCCACCATCAAGACCTATCTATATAGAACTTACGGATTAAAAAGATTGCTGGAGCCACACGTTAATGTCGAGTATATTTCAGACACCATGGACCAAGTGAGAAGGTTGAAAAGGAAAAACCATTTGAACTGTTAAAGCACAATAGTGTTAAGTGCTAAGTGGTAGCACAAGAACAGAAATGTTTTAACTTTAATAGAGACTGTAAGCAGTGTTATTGAACACTTTCTTAGGACATGTTATGCCGAAATTACTTATTAGGCTTAAGTTACATTGTAATGTTCAATGTCTAAGTAAAGAGACAATACATAAAAATCATTAAGATTGGGACGACTTTTAAGAAGCTGAAGCTAAAGAAGAAGGAAGGAAGTGATTTGATAAAGTTATAAGAGGTGGATAGAATGACAGTGACAGTTTATCACGTTTTCTGTAGTGTTTTTGCTGTCAGTACATAAAATAACGAAGCGAAGGACCAAATCGGTTGCTCTTGTATTTTCGCTTAAATTGTGACTGATATAGGCCGTTAGCTGTTTGCGATCAGCTTAAGGGCTCAGATGTATGGCTAAATCCCTTTAAGTACACGTTTACTTGAATCTCGTGAATAATACGCATTCTTACCTAGACCTATCTAGATATTCTTATGAAATAACTACGTTTAACAAATAAGTGTTAATGGTTAGAAAAGTATCTTAAATCAGTAATTAATTAATTTGACTTTATTATTTTATCCACCTTATTAATAAGGAAAGATTTGATCGTTTGTTTGTTTGTTTGTCCATATCTAAAACAATAGGACTGATTTGAAATTTCGTCACTGTATGAAGAAAGGTTAGTCTAATCCAAAGTATGAAAATTCTGTCTTATGACAATAGACCAAAGAGATGTACTACAGTTTTATAGAAGACGTCAATAGTTCGCGATACCACATGTCTAACAAAATATGATTATTGCATTTGAAAGACTGCTTACCGAGAAAAGCTTTAGGCTAAACATCGTGCTACGACCGAATGAATGAACGCGCGCAACACAACTAGTAAATATATAATTAGTTTGTAATTAAATTATTAGCCAATGTAAAGCTGTGCTAAATAAAAAAACAAATGAATACAAGTCAATGTAATTCTAGAACATTCGTATTCACACTTTCTCTGCCAATTTATTTGACTTACAGGCGACGGAAGTACTTTGTTGCGTCAACATTTAAAAACAACTCATTTAATACGTAAAACACGAATGTCACAATATCTTTTGTTTATGAATCACATTTCCTTTATTTCAAGTTTCACTTTGAAGTATTTGCTAAATATTTAACTGCAGATGCATCACCCCTGAACAATAAACCTTTTGCGGTAAAAAATAAAACAAAGTAAGGGTCGAGTGTCACGGCATCAGGTGATGTTACTTAGCGGTATCTGAGATGTCAGGGGTATGCAACGTTATGGTGTACTAGTTACAAACTGGACCTGCTGTATAATTTGTTGTGTTATTAAGTTATAACTATGACTTACATTTAGTCTAACATAATTTAGGTAGAGAAATATCAGTAAAGGCACTGAAAATAAAATTTTATATTGTTATAGGTTTCAAATTACAAAAAGATACGGTTATTAGCTACTGCATATGTACGTAATTGTCACATGTGCACAGTAAAGAGAATATCATAAGGTCTTAGACACAAAAACGATCGCGTCAGTTGGCTCCAAACTGTCATTGAATTAAATCAAACGATGAAACAATGAATTAGATGTGTGTATGGCCTATGCTCAATTAACATCGCACAGTAAAGAGAAAATCTAGTAAAGCTCGGGGTTTGTCAATGATTTAAGCTCTTTTTGTTCCAATTTCGAAAAAAGAATTCCAAAGATTCCACAACATCTTACAGTGATAACAGAAATTCCAGGGCAGTGTAACTAACCTATTACGTAGTTTAATACGAAACTTAAAAGTTGTGTACCCCTGACTTGCACAGTGGCCTATAAATTGTCATTAGGTCCCCCGCTGTATGATCCCAAGTCGGCAGTAAACCGAACTTGTATTACTATTGCATTATCCACCTTCGCTCTTCCTTGATTATTACTTCTTTATAGCCGTTCGCTTATTCTGCCCATGAGCGCTATACAAATGCCTAGCTAAACAAAGTCTTTAATTTTAAGGAATAAAAAGGTATAAGGGAAACAATGTTTTTTTTGTATCTTGATTGAGCTCAGCGTGAGTTTAATCGTAAATCGTTTCGTTTTAATAGTATATATCTTAATTAAGAGCAATCTCGTTCAAGTGTTAAATATACCTACAGGTTTCACGAAAATGTGACCTCGCTAATTAGAAATTTCTTTTAAAAAATAATAAGTGTTTTTTCTCATTATAAGAAATTTTTAACACCATTACTATTAATTTAGCATTCATTTATTGTTTTGTTGTACTCGAGTGATAATAAACAAATATATATCATTATTTAAAACATCAGGGACCATACAGATGTTAGGTACAGTAAAGTCATTTTGATATTATCTTGCATTATTAAAACTTCTAAGTCGATTGCAGGTCTCACTATTATTCACGAATCTGACAGAAAAAATGTCTAGACTAGAACACCTGACGCCATCAAAACATAGTCACGGATCAATATTCATCGAAATAACCTTAGATTATTTCATATTCTGGTAGATAACTATATGTTTGCAAACCCGCTCCGATACTAATCTGCCCCGCGGCGAGATCCAATATTCGCTCGCAAAAATTACTAATTTCATTACAGTAGCTCCAATTTGCATATTGGATATTGTCGTGCTTATTTTTGTGCTCTGGAACATTGACTTCCGAGCATTTCTTAGTGTAGTCTCTGGTTTTATGATTGGGCTATTAAGGAATTGAGATGACGTTCCAAAATCACCACAAAGAGGCAATGATCAGCCAATTCCCACCTTTTTATTTTATGGAACCATACGGTTAAAGATTTACACAGAAATTTCGACAAAAATTTAGCATCAACCAGTAAACAGAAAGTGAGGACGTCCAAGGGAAGCCTGAAAAAAAAAAGAAAGACGGATGGAGGGAATGGAACTAAATATAAAAGACAAGTAGAAGGACTTAAAGGAGGCCTTTGGTTTTCAGAAAGAGGTCGTGTTCTTATAATTAAGCTTTTAATACAGACTGTATTACGAACGTAGATATGTAGTAATTGCATAAAGCGTTTATAGGTTACAAATTAGATACAGATAACTCTACAAATTCATAAGATTTTTAAGGAATTTGAGCGTAAGAATTTTTGGACTATAATAATATGACGATAAATAATTGACAGCGTGCACGGCGTCTCTCCGATTCGCATATATTATTCACACGATGTTGCCTGTGTTCTGTCACATTATCCTAATATCAGGAGAAATATTCTACGTTTGTGAGGAGAATATTCTTTTGTTTGAACTGGGCAGATGTTCGAAATTAAATGATTTTTCTAATAATTTCCATTATCGAATGTATCTAGATACTCATCTAGATTGTCAGCTACTCAGCTGTTCGTTTAAATCGCTAAAAGTCGACAATGACTGAACCGGTTTGGCTAATTTTGACATAGAAAAGTTCAGGGAATGATTTATAGTAAAACATGTATACAAACAACTTATTAATAATTTTCTACCTTAAAACATTTGATGTCTTCTGTTTTTTACATTATGTAATATGGGACCACAATTTACAGAAACATTTGTAGGTGATATGAAGTCAACCGAGTCATCAACTTTTAAAAAAATACATATGAATATTTATTTATTTACACTGCTAAAATGTTTTTTCTGCTTATACTATTTTGTTCTCTATACATTAATTTCAACCTTCATCTGTTATAATCGTTTTTGAAATAAATGTATTTATTATTTATTTTATATTATTACATTACAATATAAAAATTGAACATAATTAAATGAAAGGGAATACAACTGTCGGCCTTATCGCTTTCGAGCGATCTCTTCCAGGCAACCTTTACCGACATTTAGGATAGATACAATATTAAGAAAAAAACATATTCAAAATAGCCGGCATTTAAAATAATGGATCGATTTGAAATAAGTAGATAATTTAGATTTTGTATTTGCTAAAAAAAAATCCTAAAAGCTCAAACTCCAAATAATATTCAAAACTGGGGTAGAAATTGTGGGCTTAAGTTAAAAGTCAAATGTAACAAGGAATTAATGAATCATTAAGATGTCCCGGTTACAGATCGCTATCCAATTACACTCACACATGAATACTATTGAGGCATTGTAAACACAAGTGCAAGGAGGGTTGTGAAATTTTCCGGAGGGCGTGCAATGTCACCGCACAAACACGTGGTGCGCCGCGAGGAACGCAGGCCTACGCGAATTCGAAAATAGAACTTTGATAGTTTGAAAATCGAACTTGGACATTAATTCGTAATTTTAATTAATTAATCGGCAGCACTGTTTAACTGCTTGCTAAACTTTTGCTTAGTTTTGAAAGTTTTAGCGGTGTTTATGTAGGTATATTACAGAACTATTTTTTGTTAGAAAGTGATGTGGAAGTTTATGACATACGTAACTTTTTCTGCGAATAATTTGAATCGGTGCTCTGTGATCGATTGCTTATTCGCATCGTTCCGATTAATCGCTCTCGGTCCTTATTCGATGTATCGAGGAATTTGAGGTTTTGAGTTTTCTTGGAAAGTATCGATGTGGGAGATCGTTTTTCGTTTTAGTTACCGACCGGCGGTTCTTAATGAAGACATTTGTACCCTGCAAATAAATGCCAGAAGCTCAGTATTGTGGTTAATTGAAGTTTTTCAACCAATTAGTAAATTCACTGAAGGTTTTGTGACATGCGCTTATGGGCTGTGATAGTTTTCCTAAAACGTAGCGATTTATAGTCCGTTATAATTTAAAATAATTGATCAATTATGTACAGTTATTGCATCAGGGATTTCTTATACCACTTAAATGCCGACAACGTGAGCCAACTGTGGTGTCCGACTATAGGCAGTGGTCATTTAGTAATATGACTTTCTTTTAAAATGCTTATAAAATTGCTTTGTCAAAGTTGAAGTTTAAGTATAGGATATTTTCGCAGATGGCTGATCAAGGTTTACACAACGCCAAGTGTTACTTAACTTCACTTATCGATTAATATACTATAAGCCTTAGGACGCGCAATAATAGATACATTAGACACACCGAAACCTTTTTAAATACTTTGTAGTGGATACCCGTTTAGATTAGTTAACGTTAAGAATGACAAGAAATAGTCAAAATGTACCATTTCCATGACGAATGTCTTTAGACCGTCTCTTTGAACCCGCCGCTCGTTACGACAATCGGAAATAAGTCAAAATCGAATTGAAATCGATCTTTTAATCGATTTGTAATTGGTGTGATGATGATTATGTTTGTATATGATTGGAATTAAGCCTTAATAAGGTTATGTTCAATTGTTTATTTTATCACAGTTGAACATAGGTATTTGTATCCGGGGAAGCATTTTTGGAGTAAAACTATTTTAAATTATTAAAATATATAACCTCCATTTATTTACCCGTGTTACAACGTATTGTTATAACGACATGTTAGAATGTCTTGTGAGTTCATAAAACTTACAAGACAGACGCATTATATAAAAGGCCTGTAAAAACTGGTGTACAAGTACACCTCATTATAAACGCATTTAATACGGTGATTTAAATCGTTAATTTCGTATCTTGCGCAGCGGGTGTTAACGAGTGACGACATCTGTTGGCCGCTAAGTGGAACTATTGTTTGATTGGTCGCGCCGGCGTGGCTTTAGGAGGTACTATTATTTATGTGTATAATTTGGAATTCGTTTTACTAACTTGAATCGCTTAATGATATTTTATTTTAAACGCGTCTGGACCTCGTATCTCTGGTTACGCGTTTTGTTCACTGTTGAATATATCAAACAGAATGGAACGTTTTCAAATTAGATAGAAAATCTTTTTCGAATTCGGCCTTTAGATTATTGATTGAAATCCAGCAAACGTCTTCTTTTGTTTGTTGGGTACTCGAACTTTCGAGTGCGTCTCTTAGGTTTAAACTGTGTTTGTTTAAATCAAGATTTAATAACATTCTATGATTAATATTAATATTAAGTATTCATTGTGACCTTTTTGTTTTATAAATAAAACAAAAGACAACACCAATTTCAAGTAAACTAATTAAAGTCCAATGGGCGGTCTAATTACTTATCGGGTTAAATTCCAGGTAACGCAGCTAACATAATATAAATTGAAACCTCAGTTGTTAGAATATTAATTTGGATGTTCAAAAGGATTCACTTGTTTTAAGCTAGATCGTATCGTATGTATACAGAAAATGTACACAGTTCCAATGGTAAATTTGTGTGCTCCATATCATCTGTCAAACCATTATGGATCACATCTACCTATAGATCATCAGTATTGGATGTAAGTAACTTTGTTTTTTTTTTAAATATATACCTTACAATATTCAGTTTTTGACTAAAGTGTTCGTTTATATCTAAAAAAATAACAATTACGATGATAATACATTTTTTAAATGCGTTACAACTATTTAGAATATTCTTAACCTACATAATAACATTATATAATGAATAAATGGAAAACTAAAATTTAAAATGTTTGGACCCATTGGTACTTTTAACGCTGGCAGCATTTCCTCGTTGGAATCTATAAGAATAAAATTAAATGTATATATTTAAATAACATTAATGTGAATACATAATTGAATATTAAATTAAATATGTAACGTAATATACTGTATGTAATGTATTTATTAAGTAAATTAATAAAAGTAATATTTAATAAGGTCCTTAAAAGAATGTCTTTTAATAAATTAGTAAATTAATAGAAGTCATATTTAATAAGTTTTTTATAAGAATGTCTTTTAATAAATTAGTAATTTATATAGTAAATTAATAAAAGTAATATTTAATAAGTTCTTTATAAGAATGTCTTATAATAAATAAGTAATTTATTTAATAAATTAATAAAAGTAATATTTAATACGTTCTTTATAAGAACTTGTATTACTAGGAATAGAAAATTGATTAACCGAAAATTGTTTATGTTTATGGATATTCGTTTAGAATCTATTGTATGAAATTCAGTCAAAATTAAATATATTTTATTTGTTACAGGAAGCCAGCTGTAGATGGCGCTGGAAACACTCCCTCAGTAAATAGCCGGTAAGTTTTCTTCATAAGTACATTTATATATAGATACTATATAATGGTCGAAACTATTTTAATTTTTTTACTTGATAAAACATTATATAAAACTTTACGGCAAAGTTTATTTAAAACTATGTTAAACTAACTAATCATACATTTAATGAAATAGAGATTTTTTTTAATTCGCTAAAATACTCTATAGCTGACCTATTTCTGAAAGCAAACACAATGTATAAATATCAATTTTTGAATTTAACAGGTACTTAGTATATTATCTCTCCCTCTAATAAAGTTTTCGGTGTTATCGGAATGCCATCAAAAACATAACTCTCGCAACTCAGTTCTTCTACCGTAAAAAGTTGTGAGATCCACACCAAGTCGGTTACTTTATTCAGTCCCTAAGAGGCCTTCGGTCTTAAGGTATTAGTAATTACTAACAAGATTTTATAGTGTCCATATTAATATTAAAAATATGTTGTAAATAAGTATAATCAGGCTCCTAGTTTTTTCCATAACGAAGCTATAGGCGGGTCGCAAATGTCTTGAGAAAAGGATGGCCATGCGGCTTTTTTACTTGACTTGACGGGGGCACTGCCCCAGATGATGTTCCAGTATTTATTTACTAAAAGCTTCTGTAAAGCGGTAATATTGATAAAAGATCAGCAGTTACCAACTTTGTATTCTCTAATTTTAGTGTGGACAAAATTGAAATTCAAAAATTCAGAAATGCAAACCCTTCGAGCTTCAGGCAATCTAAAACATACAGATTGTGTCCGGTAATCCCACCTCTAAAAATGGTAATTTTGTTTCTCACGGCTCAAAAGTTTCAAGAGTTCTAACGTCATTTTAAATACAAATGAGTGTTTGAATTGACTTTGATACATTTTAAGTTACAAATCTTTAATGCCTTTACGAATAACGACGAATCAGGTTCAACGAAAAGTATGTTTTAATATTACTAATAATTCATAAGGAGCAACTATTGGTAATAACATGCCGCAATCGCAAGATAAAAGCGTTATTAACAAATCAATAACAAAAAAACAATGCGATCTCCGACCACCTGGGTTGCCATCAAATATCCTATATTTCTGTTCTGGCAATGTATCAATATATTTTATACAATTTATTTCATATATCATTATATATTTAATACGATCAAGTACATATATCTTACCTTAATATAAGGTATTTTCTGGGAGTAGAAAATGTTTAATTAGTGTTCGAATGCATTTGAACGCAAGTATTGCCATTGCGAAATTCTCTACTTCCTTCAGAGGATGGGACTCTTTCCCCTAATTAATAGGTAATGTGGGCCCACCTTTACAGCGCCATCTCGCGGACGCAACGCACCTCGCGACAGGTAGTATATAATATAAAAATTAAATAGTAGCTCTAGTACAAAATGAAACCAACCATTCCAATCTTATCTAGTTCTTTATATTGCGGGAGAACAATCAAGTTTGGCTGAAAGGCCTCGTTACCAGGCAAAAAATCTACAAAAAAAGAATCAAGTAATTATTTCAAATTCAATAATAGAATTCTCTTTAAAGTTTCTTTCGACATTAACCACAACCTTTTCTGTGGTTATTTAAGATGATACAGATAAGATCTATAACTGTATATCCTCATTACAATTTATTGGAAATATAATTCGAATACAATACGGGAGTAATTAGTGGTGCCTAGTAAGGGACAATCGATCCTATCGATTCGATATTCGATTTATCGATGCCTTATTCGATTCTTTATTGTTATTGTTTTAATCTAATTTGCATATGAGTCGGATAGATTTATTTCTAGTGATTTATAGAGTAGCTTGGAGTGTTTTACATTTAATACAGGCAATATACCTACGGTAGCAAAGATAATTAGTTTATTTCTATAGTTTGTCTATAGCACGACATAAATTAAAATTATCTAAGATTCAATTTTAAAATAAACGCCAGCTGAAATAATATTTAATGAAATACCACAATTTTAGCTTTTTATACAAACATTTTGTCTATTCAACTTTCTCTTTCAAGTGTAACTTTCCCACATAAAAAAATAAATAATAAGCCGTCTACAGAACAGTGAATTGTTTCTACACAAAGGCTTTTTCATATGGAAATTCTTTTGAAAGCGACGGAATCTCATACATTTTCGATTGTTCATTTTGACAATTACAACCATTTTGACGTTTGACAATTGGTTGTCATTATCGTTTCACTAGTCGTTCCCGCCAATTCGCCCGCGAAGAGTTTAGAAATGTTTTTATATAGCAGTTATTATTGTAATAGCAGTATTAGCCTAGTGGCTTCAGCATGCGACTTTTATCCTTGAGGTCGTCGGTTCGATCCCCGGTCCAATGGTCTTTCTATTCATGTGCGTTCAACACTTGCTCGTGAAAGCAAGCATCCTGAGGAAATTAAAGTTCTTTTCTGTCGAGAGATTACGGCTCGGAGCAATTTCAAGTTGTTTTTTGAATGAACCGGACAATACTTAAAATAAAAACTGTCCTTATAACGATAAATATGCAGTTGTGTTAAAGATACACTTCTTGTGTTCATAATAAGAGTTATTCATTGTCTTATTAAATCTGATCGAAATTAATTACATTTTCATTAATATTAATATTTATTTATGTTTGTATACTTCTTACGGCGAACGTATAAGGTTTAAAGTTATACAAGTTTGTTATAGAGTGCGTTTTTTGATTATTAACAGTTATTTACTTACATTCATAGAAAATTGGGACTCTTTCACGTGAACAATATATAATAATAAAATGTTTGAAAACATTAAATATTTTTTTTAATTGTTTTCGATATTATCGTATTGTCTTAGTACTAAAAGGATTTATTATTTTTTATTTATTTATTTTACTTAGCTTAGGTAGTTAGTACTTTAACCGACTGGCTTATTGGTTAAAGTACATGGTGCTCTTGATAATAAAATGAATACAGCCTTTTAATTCACTACTGAAATAAACATTTGCTGGGAGAGATTATAAAATTGTTTTCCGGATAATTATCATGGTTGATGTAAACATACGTGTAGTCCAGCATCATCAACCTCTCATGCTTTCGACCTATTTGTGAAGCGTAAGTATATAATATGCTGTGACTTAAAAATGTACTTAAAAGATTAATGGATAGGAAAAGGTATTCCGGTAATTTTATAAAAGATCACTTAATTGTATTAAGTTTTATAACATTTATGAGTAAAATTTGGCCTTACATAACCTTTTTAGGTCTCAGATGTTTTTATCTGTTTCATGATCATTTGTCAATCTAATAGCAAGTAGGTGATCAGCCTCCCATGCCTGACAACCGCTGTCGACTTATTGGGTCTAAGGCAAGCCGGTTTTCTCACGATATTTTCCTTCATCGTTCGAGCGAATGGCAAATGCGCACATAGAAAGTCCATTGATGCACAGCCGGGCCCATCGAAGCTATGACCTAAAGGATGAGAGTTACACGCTGAACCCACTAGGCCAGCACTGCTGCAACTGTGAATATATAATTTTGAAACGCAACGTAAATATCCTTAAAACTAGTTTTTATTAAATGTTTATAACACATTATTTACTTTAAAATCAAATAAGTAAAGGAAATCGACTTCGAGTACTTCGAATAATTCTCATGATATGTTATCAAGCTATAAGAGGCAACCGCGCTCTATAGTTAAATTTACGTAAAGGGAGGACATAATTAAAAATGTACCGGGTGCATTAATTTATACTTTTTTCTTAGCGCTTTTAATTTGTCGGCGAATGTTTTGCATAAATTCCGAATGTCTGAAAAATGCTCAACTCCAATTAGTAGGGTGGACTAATTTATGTCTTCTTAATAAGAATTCCGTGCTTTCTTTTGTTTATTTTACAAATCGATTTTGATTGGGTATTTAAAACGGAATTCCAAATTATACACCGGATGTTAAAAGAAAAAATAAAGGAAAAAAACTAACTGCAGGCACGTGTTGTTCATCTAGTATATTTTTGTCATTTAACCAGGGTTGTTTCAATATAATTTTCTCGCAGATAAGAGAGTTACAAAAATATCCAGTGGTTCTGTATATGTTTTGTCATTCATAGGTTCTAATAGGCCTTCTGTGCCTGATATTTAGGGTCTATGACAGATTTCCTGACGATGTTTTCTTTCACGAGCGAGTTCTCTCCCATAAAAAAGTACATTAGTGCACAACGGGGATAGCACCTACGACCACATGGTTAAGAGTCCGACGCAAAGGTACTCCAACAGTACTCCTTAAGCGACACAAAAGATTCACGTAGTAAAAAATATAAAGGAACTAGAAAAGCGCAAGTCTACAAAGCCAACCCACTAGAAAAAACAATGCTACTCTAATCTTAAAACTATGAAATTTATACCAAAATTACCTAAAGCAATATATTTCATAATATCATAATCTTACAACGAAATGCTTTTACATTCCAACCACTTTCTGAGGGCCCTAAAAATTATTTTGCAAACATTTGCCCACGTGCTATTTTACACCGTAACTATCTGTAAGAAGGATGAAAATTCTTTAGCTCGTACGGAAGCTCCGTCCCTACGTATTAATCCCGAGCTTAAGTCATGATCCAGGGATCGAGTGACCAACGCCACATTAAATCGGGATTTGGTCACTTGTAATACTAATTCGTACCCCAAATTAAAATGGTCTTGTTGAACAATTGTTTCTACGAATTACGGTTTGTGTCCCTATTTGTGTGCACACACTACAATTTCCCTTCTTACCTGTCTACACCAGTACACGCACACATTTTTAAAATAAACTTCATTGAACTGAAGTAAAACGACAAAACATAATACCTTATAAACCTTCTGTGTTATTATACTAAGGCATGTTGGTTTTCACACGATGTTTCCTTAACTCTACGAATTTCTGATCACGTGTGTTAAATTCGCTCACAGAAAGAAATGTCCATTGGTCCACAGCCGGGGACTAGTACACGCAAACATTTTATTATAAGTCTCGGAATCGGGTTGGGTCGTCTTTGTCGTACATACTTGGACCAGGAGGTACTAGAGGAGGGACAAGTCAAAAGTGCTCATAACTGACGAGCACGCATGGTGAATGTCATGAAAGTGGATGAAGCGAGAGTTATGTCAGGACCGTAACAAGTGGAGATCCGATCCGACCTCTTCGGCAGAAAGACGCGATAATATATATAAGAGAAATAAATAAAATTATTTCTAAAATAATTGGGAAGGTTTTAATTATCTTTGATCTTAAATAATATTAATTATACTTACTTGTAAAATAGCGTACAACTTTATTATTTTTATTTTGTTTTTCTAATCGGCTTCAACTCGCACATTGTACTTTATGCGTGTACCTATATGACACACTAAAAAAATTAATATCGAATTTAACTGCGTATAAATAATTATAAAATTGTTTTAAAATACGTTTAAAGTGTATTTTAACTAAACATTCTATATTTCCCTTCTCTAAAATTGCAATGGTTCACAGCTTATAGCTTTTTAACTTTTATCGTTAATTAGTTTTTATTTCAAAGGTGTAAATATATCTAATTCATCAAAATTCGTATCAATGCTATCGCCATATGATATCCGCCAAAGTGATCACTATTTCTTACCAGCCAAATATGAAAGACAATAGAACAAAAAAGAAAGCTGTCTCTTCGCAAACAATTATTAAGGCGAGGCCACACCGTTTAAAATGAAGCGTCGCGTCTCGGGCGAGCCTAATTCCCTTATAAATATTCATGTACCTATTATAGTCGTCATATTGTGATACTTTGATTAAGTGTCTTCAACCCTCGACTTCTGATTAATGGAAGCTACGAGTGGCGGCATCTTTTGACGTTTTTTGACGCGATAACCCGACTACTGTCTCGCTTTATATTGGTCTTATTTGTCATTGACATGACGTATAAATGGTATCTTTGTTGGTACAGATGTTAAAGTTGAATGCTATTTTTTTTATCATATCCAGTCTTTTTTAATGTTTACAAATTTATGCTTCGTCAAATTACGTTTACATGAAAAAATGCTGGCTTCTGAAACATATTTGAAAACTCTTTTTGACAATGCTGTAAAAAGTATTTTACTTGATTTTATTATTAATATGCGTTTGTTAATCTATAAATATAATATATATATATATATAGACTATGTAAAAGCATACTTATTTTTCAAAATAAAAATAAAGGAGTTTTCTTCTTAAGCGTATGTAAGTATTCCAAGTAAATTTTCATAACAATAACAAATGTCAGGATGTCATCGAGTTACCCCCGCTTGAGGGTGTTCTAAAATGTTTGATTTTAATTAACTGGATCTGATGCGGTTGTTATTAATAAGTCAGTGTTAGACGTCTTGTCGCGCGTCAACGCTAATCGATGGCGCTTTGTCTTTTCTCACCCTTATTAGGCATTTAGTCGAAGAGCTTTCCATATTTAAAACCTTGTTTTAGTACCAAGTGCTACTGTTTGTGCTAAACAGATTTTATTTTGTCTTTGGGTCTGGTGGTCTTTTTTACATGTTACTAATTTAAATAAAACATGCATGGATTATAGCAAAAAAATATTTCAAATTCCAAAGCACCCAAAATTTTGTATATGATTTTATTTTATGAAGTTCAACCGAGAAGAGAGGTAGTTTGTAATATAAGAAAATTATCTACTAGTAATGCATAGAATAGAGCTGAGACATCAAACTTCGATAATCAAAGTTAGTCCCTCGCGGGTGCGGTGCTTCCATGATTGATGTTAACTCTAGCGTAGACTAAGAAAATATCGAGGATCAAATGCATATGTAATTTAAATTCCACATGTTTTTTTAGGAATAGTTTAACTATATTCTTTCTTCGGGTCTCTTTTAAACAAATATTTATTATCGATGAAGATGCATCTTACACCTTTTCTTCCTGCTCTAATCATATGAGACTCTGCAAATAAAATAAAACAAATACAAGACAGTTTTGTACGTTCTACAATGACACAATTTGTTTTGTTTAAAAAGGATTGGCTTTCGTGCCTTAAATTAGCAGAATTTTTCTTACTCCCCATTACTCATAAATATACAAAAAACGTGTTCTCCCAAGTAATATCGAGCTAAGTCAAGAAACCCTTTTATATCTTCGCATAATCTTCGCCTCTGTATTTCCTTAATCTGGCAGAGGATTTGGTTAACATATGTAGAGGGGTGGGCTCGCTATAAATAATAATTCTCTAGATAAATCGACGTATGCTAATACAATGCCAAATTATTTATCGAGGGAATAGGATTAGGGCGTGTAAAGGAGCCTTAAGACGTATGTTTATGGACTAATGCACGAGTTCTATTACGACCACTCGTAATTGCTACGGAACGTATGGAAATTACTAATATGGCATTTTTGGAACTATGTACAAATCTCTAATTTTGATTATAACATCGTAAGACTAGGAAAAATACCTAAATAAAGATTTTTTTATTTACGTATGCAAGGCATTATTAGGCTGGCAAGAGTTTTTATTATTAAATGAATTTAACCAGGGATTATAAGTTCAATACATAGCTTCAATCCGTTAAAAAAGTGTTTTCTTTAACCAGGGTTGAAAAAAAGAATGAATATATGTGCAGGCATGTTAGACTTTTGACTGCGCTGAGACATAAGTGATTAACTAATTAGAAATTCTAATTTGGAAAAAAAATCCATATATTCCACTACAATCACTACTTTATTATTTAAATTAAATTTTAGCCAATTATCTGATTTAATAAATTTAACAGAGTATCTATATTGTTTATACATAGTTGAAATCTCTTAATATATTAAATATTATGAGTTTCCCCTAAGAGAATGTTACCCACAGCCGCCGCCTGATAAAGTGACTTTCCCTGATTCAATAATTCTTACATAACACAGTTATTTGTCAACAAAATCGATATTTTCTTCTTCGGGTCGTCTTCATGGCTTAGTGGTTATGATCCTTGCCCAAATAATCATGATGCTGTTTTAGACACAGATTATATTACTTAAATATACAACTTGAACCACTTTAATATTATCTTCTGTGTAACCATAGTTAAAATCATAATAATCATTTTCGGCCGGGAATTGAATCTACATACTAACTGAACAAAAATAATAGAACCAGAATAATACTTAAATGCTAGTCGTAAATTAGTAATAATAAGTAAAGTAGAAAATATTTAATATCATATCAACTATACACTAGTTGCTTCCGTGAACTTATTTTCGCCATAATATGATTTTTTACTCAGTGAACTTTTTTTGTATCTACATACCAACAATAGAGATAATTCGCTTTTCCGCAATTGTAACTGGTTTTTAGGTTTCTTTGTTCTGCAGTTTTTTAAATTACTCTCTCCATATAAACCTTTCTAAGAGTTCAAGAAATAAACAAATATCTCGAATTGGTCTAGCCAGCTTCGAGTTATTCTCTAAGCAACATATTTTACGAATCATTTTTTTAAATAAATTTATAAATATTTACACTTAAAACGATTCACTTACATTCATAAATCCAATCCGCCATAAATCCACGTTGCCATATCTCGAATAGGAGGTTAACGTTGCGAAAGAAGTTATGCAAATTGGCAGTTAACTTGAACCCTGATTAGTTTAACTATAAAGTATGCACCATTTAACATAATAGTAAGTATCTCAATTACATTAATAGTTTAAATGGTGTTTTTTCAAGTTCAATCATATTAAGTACTTGCAACATATGAATTAATAAACAAACTAATAAAATAGATTTAATTAAAGTTTCAAGAGATGAGTTCTTACAAAAATATGGTAATCGCATATATTCTATAATATTGAAGTACTAAAACGCGTTTGAGACACCAAAGATCTAATCTAATTACAACAACCGTCAACCGACAAAACAAAAAAACGTGTAAAGCAAACTAATATTGTTAAAATCTTAATAAAAATAGCAACGAAACTTAGTCAAGTCATATTCTATAAGATCATAAGAAATAATGCCTAAAAGACAAATTTTAAACAGCATTACGTAATTGTGCATAACAAGGGGATTCTAGAGTCGTAAAAGAAAATTGGATTTTTTCCCATGACCCTAGCTGGATTTAATTACATTTTTATTGTGTGTCGAGAGACTGCTAATGTTGATGTCGAACTATATGAATATCAGTATAGACAGGTCGCCTTAAAGCTGACCTAGGTACTTCTAGGTCCAAATAGGAATTCTGCTGACATATGTCAAAATTCATACAGACAAGTGGTTTGACAGCTCTCAATTCAGTTAATTTTCATATTTTAAAACAGATAGATTTGTAATATGTTTAACAATAGGACAAGATAATAACTATTTTAGATTGTTCATTCGTGACTATGGAACTTACACAATTAAATTTTATTCTGTTAAGTATTGGCAAATTAAATATTCATAATTGTGTTGACACCGAAGAACGCTTCTGCACGTAGACAAACGTCAAGTTTTTAATTCGTAAAATGTCAGACAGACATTTACAATCATGATATTATGTCAGTTGTCATCGTTTGATATATAACATTCAATATTATTTTATGATATAGGCTTAAAAAATAAATATGATAAAGCCGTTTTATACAAATTACTCTCAATTACCTGTAAATTGTAGTATTTTATACTGTCATAATAAATGACATTGTTTTGAGAATGGAGCGTTACAAAAATTTGCTTTCAAAAATATTAAATGTGATACTCAACTTTATAATGAGATTAAAAAATCCTTGACTTCTGCTAATATTCAATAAGATATAACTCGTTCAAATTAATTCACTTGACCAGTTCTTCGGTGCGAAATGCGCTAACAAACCTTCATAATATCGATGTTTTTATTTTAAGCTTATACTAAATGTAACACTTCGAATTCCATTGACTTGTATTCAAAAGTCAACCTTATTCGTTTGTATTACATATTACTCTTCCATACTCTATTGTCGATCTTGATAAGCATTTAGAAAACGGGAATTTCAAATTTACTCTTTTATGATAAAGCTCATTTTCAAATACTCAGTATTATAATACAGCCAAATTAAATGTTCAAAAAAGATAGGGTGTATTAGGTTTTAATAAAGGCAGGATTGCATTGTTATCAACTCTATAGAGTAGGAAAATGGCTTATGAGAAAAACGCGTGAAATTCCTTCGTTTTGATGTGCACTTTTATTAGATTCGATTGAAGATTTCGTATTGTTAAAGGTTTATTGTGATCTTCTTTTATGAGTATTGATGATACGTCTAAATGTGCGATGAAATAAAATGCGAAGGTGAACAAAAAGCAGTACTTACGCTAGTAAAATAAAGTATAAATGAAATTGCAAAACAAACAAATTTAGGCTTTTTTACGTTACTATACATTGCTAATTTAATTTAAAAAATCATATACATTTAAAAGAAAACAGTGGTAAAATAACTTTTGGTCTTTGTCTCAAATTTCTGCATCTATTTGTGATAATTATTTTGTTGGGCCTCCTGTGCCCCACTGACGTCTTTTTGAGTCTAAGGCATGCCAGTTTCTTCACGACGTCCGTTACCGGTAGTTTAAATGAGCACATTGAAATAAATTTCCATTGATGCATAGACGGGGATAATCTTCGACCTCAGGGATGAGAATCGCACACTCAAGCTACTAAGGCCAACACTAGTCTACTATAAAATAATATAGCATGTTAAATTTTCTTGGTTTCTAGTTTCTAGGTTTAACAATTTAAGTGAGATATTTTGGAATTGGTATTGGTTGGTGGACTCAGTTTCCGTACTTAGACTCTCATTGGGTGCATTGTGCGTTTAGTCCTGGCTAAGTAAGCCAGCCTTTTGAAACACAGAAGACTTCTGGGCACTTCGCAGGATTCTCGGAGCGACCTCACTGCTCCCAAGGATTTCTGTACGTTGGTAAGCCACAGTCACGCATTCCAGGACTATGTGGTTGACTGATTTCTCTGCACTGAAATATCCTGACCAAGGGGTTGTTGGTCGCGCCTAGAACAAAAATATGAACATTTAGGAGACACTGGCCCGTAATTGTCCCTATCATTGTTTGAGATTAGTTTACTTTGTTAACTCCAGCTAGTTAACAAAGTAAACTAACAGCTGGCAGAGCTATTTTGGACGTTTTTCGACCGGAGGAGAGGAGACCATGTTGGAGTTCTGTAGATCTTTGGTGAATTCAGGTTCGCACATGCGAGGTGGGTAAGGGAACTAGCGCATACGGGCTAGCTGCCATCTAGCTCTATCTCTCCGGAGCCTCTATTCGCAAGCTCGTCGATAATCATTACCGAGAGATCCAATATGCCCTTTGATCCACTGTAGCATAATCCTATTTGATAGGGTTATTGCCTCCAGTGCATTGTGACACTCCAGTATCAGTTTGTCGTTGTCTTTTTATTTTCAAGCTCCATCAGCACAGACGCATTGACGGATACGAACTTAATGCAGAAGTTATTAACTCCTAACCGCTGCACGGCTCTGGCTGCTTCGGTTAGAACGACACATTCAGATTAAAAATCGAGCTGTGTGTGCCTAGAGATAAATGTATGTTGATGATGAGGTCAAGGGTCAAGAGGTAGTAGCAGGCGTCGCTCATTTAGGGTCGATTGATCGAGTTCGTCTTCTCGCCTTAGCGAATAGCAACCTACCACATGGCGCGGCTATGTGAGGTTGATACTCTATCGCTCTATTGAGAATCGCTGGGAGAGGCTACACTAGCTGCCATCGGGCTTGCCCAGGGTATCGGTAAGCCTCATGTAGATCTAAAATTTGCTGCTTTGTAGAAGTTTAAGTGACATAATAAAAATGTGTAAAAATTCATAACATATATATTTAAACATTGTTCTAACTCAATAGTCTAAGTAGATTTCCTAGCATAGTTGCCAGATATTGCGTGTTGTTTAGCAATTTGTTTACTCATTGACATACACTTTCAACCTCATTATACCCACCTCTTCCTAGTTCAAAACACAGTTCATAGGTCATAATAATAGCTAACTGCGAATATCAATACTGATTTCGCTTAGTTTAATTTTATTCAATAGGAATCTGAACTTATAAGATCTTTGAATGAACGAATGAGAACCGATAAAATCCAGCCATATATTTTACGTATAATCAAGCTTAATAACTTCCGAAGATTTTGTCATATACATAATGTTATAATTCGTGTAATGCTCGATTATGTCATTTGAAAATTGTATTATTTTTTATCATTTTATTAAAACATTTATTTCTTTTCCCACTGTTGTAGTTTTTACTAATGTAATATACAATATATTATGTATTCTCACGATTCGATTTTAATCTTTTGAACCTAATATTGTTCATAATCTATATAAGTTAAAATGAATCGAAAAATACGTTATTAAGTGCTAAACTAGAAGACTTAATTTAATCAATGAACTCTGGTAGGTTTTTATGGCAAGAAAAATTGGAAAGATATTGTTTTATTTAGTTTATAATATGTACTTAGGTTTTTATGCCGGAAAAGCGCAGTCTTTATGAGGTAGCATAGTAAATGTTCCATTGGTATTTAAGTTAGGTAAAAATTCAAATTAAGGAGAAACGAAGTTGGCGGGGGCAGCTAGCTATATTAATACAATGTTAGAACCGTATTATATACAAATCAATTTATGTTTTTCAACATATTTATACTTACATTACAATTTGTATAATTTATTTCAAGTATAAGGTGACGTATATTTTGTTATTGTTTAGTTCTACATATGCTATACGGAATTCTCTTCGATTTGCCCATAAGATTGTCACTACTTTATTAAGCGAAATCACTACAAATGAATTATTTATTTTATTTGTATTAACATCCTTAGAATGATTCGCTTATTTCTCATTCATAATACTTGTGTTTATATTATAAGTTGAGCTAAAGACTCCTTGAAACATTATAGTACTTACAAGTTAATTTCCAAGAAAGTCCTCAAAAATCCCTGGCGTGTCGTGTGGGGACACTTTATGGGGTCATAATGATCCCTCTTAATGAGTGTGACGTCACGTCTACGCTCTCTACTCTGAAACTTCTCAGTTACCCAGCAAGTTAAGCTTAAGTCTTTTAAACTACAAAATACGGAACCTTGTTGCTTTAAGTAAACGATTTTATTCACGAAACAATATTAAAAATTAGTGTGTCCAACCATTTGAGTTACTCGACATATTGAATATAATTTTAATAATGTAGTTGTTCTTGCCTGAGATCGTAGGTTCGGACCCCAGCTGAGCACCTTATACACTTTCTTTGTATGCGCACATTTAACATTCGCTCAAACGGTGAAGGAGAAAACGACGGCTTGCCTTTGACACAAACAGTCGACAGCGTATCACAAGAGGCTGATTGGCCTACTTGCTTATGAGATTGATAAACGATCATTAAACAGATACAGAAATCTGAGGCCTGACCTAATAAAAAGGTTGTACAGCAACTGATTTATATTAAACTCAATTTAAAAAACACGTAATTTTGCTTTCATATTAATGTTTCCACAAAACTGTAAACAAAATTTTGGAGTTTCTAAGAAATAATTTATAAACATTTTTCGTTATGCATCAGTCATACTCATAACCCATATGTGGCTAGCTCAATATATTATTTATCAATTGTATACATTATTGGATCCGAGCTGACCCCAACATTTTAGGGTCATTTTATGACCGACATCTAGTTTATCACGATTTATGGGTTACATTACGGGTTTCCGTGGTACTGCAATACATCCTACATATTCGTCATTTTTCTAATAGAACATACTACAATACTATGATATATTTGTGTATATTACTATATTGTTGACAATTGACAGCGACTTCGCTCGGCATGCTTTTAATTTTAAAAACATTGGTAAATCATATTATCGTTTTAGCGATAAAATTGACAAGAAGAATCCTTAAGAAAAACATGTTTTGAACGGATTAAAGCTATGTATTATTATTAAAAATTTATAATTATTTACGAAATTCTAAATTAATCCGTTCAAAAAGTGTTTTTCTTAATGTGTAAAAGCTATTTCAACAAAAGACAAGAAGAATCCTTTCATAATGGAACACCTAAAAAAATACTTATTGATATTTGAACATACTGTTCCATGCAACATTTTACCTAGAGTGCTAATCTATTCTTTTTTATCATAGCGTTAACACACTTTGACAGACAGAGACACAGAGAGACATAGATAGTGCAATATGACTCATTTAGGTTTCAATAATAATATTTAAAGTGACCTGGATTAGACCCCTTTAAGACATGATGACATTAAGGCTTTTAATTCCTTATAAACGAAATAAAAACTTCATATCACCAATCTGATAGACCAAATTCGATATTCTTTTGCTCTGTTATGACAAATTATCGCATTATAATCAATGCGCACGACTATTCTATGATGTGTTATAATCTATTTCAAGTTACTTACTGTATACCAATGAATTGCCTTGTTGTATCCGCAAATGGCCTCATAAAACAATGAGGAGGTCACTATGGAGGTCCAGAAAACCCAAAACTGTCATTTATCCTAATCCAATCACCTATATTATGGACAATTGGTTTTTGTTATACCGACCAAGACATGCTCGGTGGCGGTTGCATTTGTTTTTCTCGACACTTTAAAATATTTGTTTATAATATTTTTTTACTATGTGGCTATCAATAACCGCATATTTTATATGTAATATTTATTAGCAAAAATTCATTGATTTGATTTTCTAGAAATACAACAAAGAAGATAACTCATTCATGTTAAGATTTAAATGTTACCTTTTTAGTGTTACAGCCCCAAATAATAATACATATATTTTTTAGTTTAGTGAACATCACTAACAGCCATCCACTATTTGAATGAACCTATATAACAATTTTAATTTTGTCATTTTAAATTGTTTGTTATATAATATATTAAAAAAAAATTATTATAGAAATAAATAAATTTATTATCTAACAAAATAAGCTACCGTTACACATTATTCCTTCTTTTTCTCCTTTATTACTACTACTTCTTCCTTATAAGACTATTATGCGGTAACAATATACATTAAAATCCCATACAAAACAATACATACACATATATCAACTTATCAACTCAACATAAAGATTGCAATATTTACAAAAAGACTATTTCTTACAGTATAACTGACATGTATGAGATCTTTAGTCAGTTCACTGAACGGACAGTTAAAAAAAGTCACTTAATATATGCTGTACATTAATTATTTCCATACATTTAGTTAGTTTTTTGCTATTATGGGGCAGACATTTATACTACTCTAATTAGTAATAATTTCAAGTCTCATACAAACTCAAATAATATTTGCTATTAATCTTCTTTTAGCCAAATAGCCTTGTGGTGCGTTAATTTGACGAAAAAAAACAATCGCGAAAATCTCTAACTTAGGCCACACAATTGACCGATTGTCTTAACCCAAAGTACCTAAAAATGCATCAGATAGCCAAAAACCGGACGGTTATGTCTCATAAAATGCTTTTCGGTAGTTCCGATAAGCGTTTGTTCAGGAGAGATCGACTTAAATGGAATCCTGGCAATAAAATTGCACTTGACTACGAGTGAATAACATTCTTTTCTTTCCATATTGTGTGGTCTTGGGGGATGTTTTTATTGTATTTCTATTGCATATGTAATTATTTTTAAATTCTTCAAATTATTGAAGTATATTTATCGAGTCAACAAATTAATAAAAGTAAAATAAGTTTTGTATCTGCCTACAGACCCGAGTTTCTATTTTTGTTTATAGAACAGAATTCATTAGTCATCTGATGTAAAGCGATACGCCCATGCACACTCTCAATGCTCGTGGGCTCGCGAGTGCGATGCTGGCCTATTAAGAATACACATTAACGTTTTAACCCAACAGTTTTCAAAATATTAAATTTTGAACGAAGGAATTTTTCGTTATATTTATTTAAAAAATGACCTAAAAGAGATAAGGTCACATTTAATTTATATACAGCTTACAATTAGGTTTATAATCAGAGGGTAAAGTATCTGTAAATCTTTATAAAGTAAACATTAAAATCGGACTGGAATAAAATTGTATTTAAAAATGCACCTTGATGATTTTTTTATTAAGGTAGCATAGGAGTGTATTCTGTATTTTATTTTACTATTTATCTTTGCGAATTCGTGAAATAAACTACACCTGATCTTCTCAATAGAATAAGACATTGGTACAATAAGACGTTTCTATTCATTATTTGGGTGTAGGGTGTGCTCATAAAGCCGGCCTGGGGTCAGCCGATCGGCGAATTATGTAAAGTGTCCGGTCATTACGGACATCGACCGACAGGTCTATCTACGCTATTTACTGCAACTGAGACGTTTTGATACTTTTAATCTCGATACTTAAAATGCTACTCAGTATTTTTAAACAAAATACTTTTTGTTACAAAAAGGATAAGAATTATCGTTACATTTTAATTAATTTGTAGTTATCTAAAATTGTATCTATTTAAATGTTTGTTTAAAAAACCCAAAAAAATGGGACTTTGCGAAAGTTCTTCGAACAGAGGTAATGAGTGCAACCGTAAGAGGCCTAAAATGAGATTACAAGATGGCGCTAATCTTCGCGGGACACCGCGGAACTTCAAGTCTAGGTAGTCTAGTAGCTAGCTAGAGAATTCTGAAATACAGTTACTACAGTTAGTCTTTTTTTATGTAAAAATACATTTCTCGGAATAATTGATATAATTAAAATATTTTCTTTAGACCTAAATTATCTCACTGGTTGAATGTTTTTACAGTGAAGCCTAATGACGACAGAAAAAGTGGCATTAAACAAGCAAGTATCAAAACAGATTAATCCTCAAAAACAGTAGTTCGCGGCACGTGTGGGTTACGGCGGCCAGTCTTGAGGGTAGTTTTATTAAGAATTACAATTATTTATTTAAGCAGAGCAATGCGAATATATCTGTATGTAAATACGCGTTATTTGTTAGGGCGTGTGTATTTATCCATTTCTGTGGTCAGAAGGGCAGCCAATTTGACAGTTGACATAATGGACGAACATATGACATACGACATAATATGACCTACTATAAAATACAAGCACAGAACAATTTAAATAATTCGGTTTTATTTTTTATTTTATATATTCTTTACATATTTCCGACAATATGAAAAACCTACTAACTATTCCAGCCGTGATTATATTTCTTGGTTTATATTGCGACTTATATAAATAAAACTAACAATATTAAAATTGGGTTCTTGAGATCATCTTAGGTAAACAAACTTGTTAGCTAACGATATTATGCAAATCATTATTCATACTGTTTTTCAAAAGGGTGTACTGTGCCCTAATCTTACACTTTGATATTTAGCAAAGTTATGAATTCTCTTCAAATTACCAATATTCTCATTTTGAACTCTATTTGCCGCTATTTAGGTCTAAAATAACTCAACATCAGCCAAAGTTTGCAAGTAGAATTGTTATTAAAAATGATATTCGCTCATAGATGGCGCCAGCGGCCATGCAAATTTAGTAATTTCCATTGATAAAAAATTGGGGATTCGGGAAAATCTGATTGGGAAAACATCTGTAAGTTATTCCAAGTTATTATAATGTAATAAGATTAAGGTGTTCGCTTATTATTTCACAATCTGTTTTTGATATGGGGTGGGTGTGTTTTTGTAAATTACGCGAGAAAATGAAATTTTCCGTATCGGTAAGTATGTTGGGGCTTCACTTTAGTAAGTAATTTAATGTATATCGCAAAAATCGATTATTGAAATTTAAACAAAACCTTGAACTACATTAATTGCATAAATTGATGTTTCTAATGAATTGGAATAAATTTAAATAAAATTGGGGTCAGCAAGAGAAACCTAATAATAAATTACCAGTAAATATATAAGTAGATTAAAAGTAACTAAAAAAAATGTCTAAAAAGGAAGTCATGAAATATTAAATGGAAAAGCTTCTATTGCAGAAGATCATTTCAAAATATCTATGATTAAAATGTCTATATCAAAAATTATGTGTACCTAATTGATATTAACATAAATGCATTTAGATTTCCCGTAAACATTTAGATTACCCGTAAACTGAGTACTATGAGGTTATATGCCAACTCACAAAATCCAGGTTCAGTCTGACACCGTACTTAATATAATAATAAATACGAAAGAATTTTATGGTAATAGTTTTCATCTTACAATACTTCATTTATTTAAAATTTATTTTATAATATAATATGCATAAAATATTAAAACAGTAATCAAACTGTAATTATTCGTAATAAGCAATAACTTTTCATATTTGGAGACCATTTACCTGATAAGAATATTAAGCTGAATTTTCGAAGTTTTAAACTAGCTTACTGCCATCTAGTGTCGTAAAGTACAACTAAAGGACTGAACTCGGCAGGTTTGACTACTTACCGCAAGATGGCGCTAGCTATGTTCTTAACAAGTTTAAAATATTTGTATAAAATGTGATTACTACGAAACAAGTATACTTATATGTTGAGGTTTATGTTTAATTTGAGATATAATGTGTAAATAGTTATTACAATAGTATAATTGTTTTAATGGATTTTTAAATTGTTTCAGATATTTTGCGCAAGAAAACTGGTAAATAGCTTCTTACTTGTATTAATAGATATTATTTAATTTTGTGCTGTTAATTATGAAATATGCCTCTTAATAACAATACCAAATATATTTCAATTCAATTAGTATTTTTATGTTTATTGTAAAAGTACATAAGAGCATTTTTTTATAAAGGATTTATATAAGACCCACGAGCAGCGAAATTTTTTGTCCGATTACTTAACGATTGATTTAAGGAAACATAAGGTAGTGAAAATCCTTTTTAACTGCCAAATGAATATATGATAAACTTATTGAAATCAAAATGTTGTCTAGTAAATTTACAAAAAGCGTAACCATTAATTAACATCTCTGAGTGTTGGTGGTACACAATGCCCACTTATTACCAAAGTGTACTTACAAAGTATATCCTAACAATAAAATTATGCGAAAAAGACGATAAACCCTTTTAAGATCTTTAAAATCTTAACCCCCTAGTTATGGGTACTTTTAATTCTCTCAATAGACCTAATTAAATGGACGAGTTGCCAGTTAACGAACCATGAAACAAATACTTCTTACCTTAAGCGTTATTGTAAGGAACTCCCTCTAATGAATAGAATATTTTATTAGACAATTATGTTTTTCGCATTTTCTTTCCGATACTCATCTTATTATACATACATTCTTTAGTAACATAGCATAGAGTTATTTAATTATGCTATTTATGATTCTATAAACTATTTGTCACGTACTTATTAAAGTCTCTTTGTCTGTTTTCTTTTAGGGTATTTATTGTAAAATAGTTTATTAGCCTTCAATGCCGTGTGAGTTCCAAAAGAAGTTGAAGAGTTATTCTTTGGTCTTATACAAAAAAAATATTTCAATCAGTTCGACGCCCTGGTGGACAGAATAACTGTGTCCAGTTTCTGTTTTCGCCACACTGTGGTGGACTTGTTTTTTTTTTAAATTAAATATTCCGATAGAGATTACATAAACCTTTGTGGTATGGTTCATCTATATTATCTCTATGAGATTAATGGGTTAATATTCTTAAGCCATGCCTTCTTATCAAAGAGAAAGATATTCAAAATAATATAAATCATGCTCGATCGCAATTTATTTGGCTCGTATCGCCCCCGTGAATCGTACTATATCGACAGGGTTAATAACATAGAATGAAACAGATTGTTCAAGGGGCCAAATCGACCGACTACCAGAAATTAATCATCAATAATTCTGAAGGCCTTTCAGAATTATCATACTATTTTTACAGAGATTTTTAATGGTTATTCGGTCACAAACTTTGCCTATATCGTAAAAATACCAAAAGGAAATTTAATTGAAAAATAATGGTAAAAACTCACACACTTTAAATAGTACCTACTCATTCCATTTATAATATGTTAAATTAAAAGTCATAACCCCTAAAAAGGTTCTAAAATTTTCTTTAACATCGTAAAAATATAACATTCACAACTCGTAAAAAAATTCACTAACGTGGTGGTAACAACAGCAGCTGCAGAGTAGAGAAGTGGAAGAGTTTCTTTAAAAAAAGGATTTTTTGTTAGATAGACAATTTCTTTAAGAATGCGAATATGACGGAATTAACCCGGCTATAATAGTAGGACATGGCTATTGGTATATATATGTATAATAAAGTCGACAAGAACAAAAACAAAGCATCAAATGTTCAAGCAATATATTTTACATATATATTACTTTATGAGGATAGACAAACTTCGATGTGAAGCGTCTTCAGGAATCCATCTTGCTAGTTCGAGACGTAATCTATATGGTAATGCGAACACCTTGACGCATACCTGAGTACTATAATAATTCTGAAATTATTATTAATTTGGTAAGGCATTACATATTTAAGAACTATATATATACCATAAAATACCAAATGTTATATAATAAAAAGGCATACCTAATTTGAGTTGTCTGCATAAAAACGTATATATATTTGGAAGTTGCTTCTCAATATTTGTGTGAGTAACTGTTGAGTTATCGGTCATTTATTTTATAAGTCAACAGATTCATTTTCGTCTTTTTATCACAGATTTATTTTATCCCTGTCATTATAATCCTTTTTTGAAAAACTACCTTAGTCAATTTCGTGTGAATACACAATTTAAAAAATAATAGGGATAGCTCTTACCGATAACTGAAACGAATTAGAAGATTTGGTTTCTTATTTGTCCTGTAGGAGGGAGAAAGCACATTAGTTTAAATTTAAAAATGACATACCGATAAGGTGGGGTCGTATAAGTCAAGGTGGATATCGAATTAAATAATGTAGGTTGGTATAAATTTGGCTTTAGTATGAACTTTACGATAATTTTGTCAAGTATTCATATACGTACGTTATTGAAGTGAATCTTCTTTATCGGTATTGGAAAAAAAATTACCGTCACATTTTTCGGCTACGCGTCACACATTCGAAGCCATTAATAACAAAAATATATAATAACGATAACAATGATAGTAATTACAAGTAATGAAATTCTGTAATAATCTTACTAGTAATGAGGTAAAATGAAATAATTATATTATTTGTATTCATGTCTATTATAATAAAAGCCTTATGTTAAACTTTATATAATTTAACTTTATTCAACCAATTTCTGTAAAATTGCATATAACAGATAATTTTTCGAAAAATAAAGTCATAAAGAAGTTTCACTTCTTACGGTGAACATTACTACACGCACACATTTTTATCTTTTTATTAGAGACCTTAGCGACTTCAACAGTAAACTAAACAAATCGAATAGAAATGTGGAGTATGTATAAATTTTAATTATTATTTTATATAACGGGGCAGACGGGCAGAAGGGAAATCTGATGTAAATCATTGGATGACATAACATTCACACTGCCTACTCGCACACTAGTGCGCTGCTAGCTTTAAAAGAAAACTGTTTAGTGTTAGAATTGTATATATGTACCTAAGTTTTAGTACCTACCCATTTTTATACGTATAATATGAAATCGTAAAAATCAAAACAGAAATTTTGTTCATGGATTGATATATTATATGAATTTAAAGGATTTGTTCAGATATATATAACACCACTTTCTTTTTTCATTATTTCAAAGCTAATCAATAAGACTGCACTTTCTAGAATACTAGTGAATAGCTTAAGCTAAGGTAAAGTTCATTGGAAGTCTTAGTGTTATATTTTGACACTATGTTCATGTATCCGGGATACCGATCTTGCACTTATATAAGTCACATATAAAGAAATATAGAAAGTGAATATTCACTACACTAGTTTCAGTAACCCATAAAGTTTAGTTCAACAAATATGGACTATTGATATGTTTATATTAATCAATATCAAAACAATTCTTCCTTATACAATCTATGTGTAGCTCATGTAATTGATAGACAATTACATTTCTTGGAAAAATCCACCAAACCATTGAGGCGCATTCACAATGACAGCAATAAATAAGGTCAGGCGCAGCCAGGTGCGTAATTCGTGAACACTCTAGGGAGAACACGCCCTTGCGCTAAGAAAAAGGATTGCCTCTTATTATTTTTATTAGCTATCTCTTGTTCTCAATTGCGAGTATTGTACAGGATGTTGCTTTAATATAGAACATGAATCATCTTCAAATAACATGTGTGTGTTTTCTATAACTTTCTTTCTAACTGACTGCTCTAGTGAAAGTTGTTTTCCATATAACTTAATTTGCGGGTATACTAGCATCCGTTACATTTCATTATAGAACAGGAGGTAGAAAGCTCATCTGATGTTAAATGTTACTGCTGACCATAGACACTCTCAGTACCAGATCGCTTGCTGGCCTTTTTTAAATTAGTACTTTCTTTTCTTCGTCAAAAACACATATTATACTTTACTTTACTTATTCGAGTAAGTACAAAATTATAATTTTTATTTATTATTATTGTCAAGGGCAAGACCCTCATATATGTATCCGTTTCGTAATATTTTTTTAAAATATGCCTGCCTATATTCTTGCCTGGACATGGCCGTCCTGATACGCACAGTGGACTCTTTATACTAGGGCATGTTGGTTTTCACACGATGTTTCCTTAACCCTACGAATTTCTGATCACGTGTGTTAAATTCGCTCATAGAAAGAAATGTTCATTGGTGCACAACCGGGGCTCGAAGCAGAATTTGTTCAGCCAACACTGTCCAATTTATGTTTGCTATTATTATAACAACCTGTATAACCACTCAAATACAAAAATATGTTAAGCACAGCACCTCTGTACAAAAATTGTAACCCGTGTAATGACAGTTTAAAGATCTCGATCCGAGCCATTTGCCAGAGGCATTGTTTAAATTCGAGACCAGTTTAAGTTGACCTATAAGTATTTTTAGGAATCTTAGTCGTTAATAGTGAGTAAACTTTTTAAATATGTATAGTATGGTATTAATATGATAAAATCAGTAATTGCATGCTATTGTATATTTAGCTTTTTTGTATTCAAGTATTATTTCAGTATTTTACTTACATTTGAGTAAAATACTGAATGCGTTTCTTGCGCTTTCATGATAAATTGGTAAAATGGAAATAATTCATAAAAACAAGAAGTAAGTTTTCTTTAAAAAAATTGTAGAATTTATTTAAAGAAGTAATTATGTTCTAGTATTGAAGTAGCAATAGTTATTGTCATAAATTAAATACCGAAGTCTCGTGTATAAATATGTAAATATCAGTCACTCCCACGAGACTACGATTTTTCTCGTAGCAGCTATTTCTCCTACATATAAAATTCTAAGATTCGTTAAATTTTAAAGATTCCTAGTATATTTGCTTTAGAGATTAAAACATCGTACGGAAAACGAAGTTCAATATATTCTGGTCGCGGTAATGTCGCGCCTTATTGTCTATTGCACTGGAATCATAGACACGAGTTTTTATTATCTGTGGGGGCGTTTTAAAGTAACTCGCTTAAGGGTCCTTACAAGGGGTGATGCTGTGTTTGCTATCTCCTAATATTTTATTAAAATTGACGATCTGGCTTACGATAAAAAAATATATATATTAAGCTTTTAAAAAACAGTTACTATAAAACAACAAATGCATTTATAAAAATATAATAATCTTATTTTAAAATATATTCATAAAAAAGATTAGCCAAATTTTTGCTGTTTTATTAATATACTTAAATGTTCTTTGGCGAATAAAGAAACGATCATTAAATTCAAATAAAAATATTAAGCTCCTGATATATAACCCACTAAACCATGGCGTCATAAATATATTAAAGTGTTGCCCAACTGCTAAGCAGGAAACGGTAGTCGATTCGAACCCTGACCAGAATTAATTATTTGATCAATGTCTGTGGTACATAACTACCAAAGATGGATGTGAATATAAATTAATTTCACATATTTTTATTATTTATTCGGACTAGAATGATACTATCAGTCACAGTACATTTTATGATTCACAATGGAATATTTCCGAATTACAAAGTATATAATTGTTTTCGTTCTCAATAAATATTTTAATTATTTATTTATGTCTTTCCATGCAAAACTTATGGCTACATAAATTATAGTAAAAAAATAAGTAATAAAAAATAGGCTATTATTTTAATTTAGAAATCAGATCAGCGGTGATTTTACAATAGACAGGTATCATACATAATAAATAAAATCTTACTAGCTAAATTTCCATACTTGTAATCTGGAGTTCACAAAAATACATAATTTATGTAAATTGTATTCGTTGAAAAAGTTCAAATTCTCTGTGGTATCGTCTTTAAGTGGTTGCCAAGTGCGAAGTGGCTCAAAGAAAAATCACACTCGATGCATTTTTTAGAGGCTTTTCTTTGCGGGACATTTTAATGTTTATTTATGTGAGGGGTTAATATTAATGGGGTTTTATAGGAGATACCCATTTTGATTTATTATAATCATGTTCTATATAATGGTTTACCTATACGAATTATTTTCTATTACATGATAATTTGGATTTAAATGGATAATAGTTGGAAGATTTGAACAGGATTTTTAGCAATCTAATTGATAGAAATTCAATATAACTGATTCAATCTTTTTATAACAACCAAAAAATGACCAAAATATGACAAGGATAAAAGGGAAAATATTCATAGTTTGGATTACACAAATCTCTGTCCATCAGGCGGCCTGACGTCCCATCGCAAAAATCTGACATGACAAATGACAGCTGCTCTTATCGCCCAGTGTTAGTTGACCTCCCCATGACCAAAGTATAAAAACATATCGAGATCAGTGTATATTATAGAGAGGTCTGCTCATTCTGGTCAGTTGTCTTAAAAGGGGTCCTTGACAAACGGTTGTTCTATCTTACACTTAATAAGAATTACTGAATCGCCAAAATGGCATGTCTAGGGAATGTCTCCAATAAAAAACAACAAAATTTGATACGTGTAACAAATTATTAACGAACTTAAATATTAAAAAAGAACTTATACCTACTAAAGGCAATTTAACATTTAAATATTCTTTCTGTGGTCGTAAAAAATAGTCCATATGTATTTAAAAACAGAAGTGTCATCGCCGAGATCCATTACGTACAGTTTTATGGCCATTTTCACGGGAACGTATGCGGTCACTGCGCACCTTATGCATACTTTATTACACTCGATAAAATAAATAGTCTGTTTAATAATCTGCGCATGCACCGTCACTGGCCAGAGCACTCAGTATGGCCGGTGAGTACTATTTCAGAAATGTGCTGTAACGGTTTCTGCGCGTGATCGAGGCGTCATTTGAATTTTGACATTCGGTGAAATTCGGCCACAGATTGACCAATTGAATATATTTAAAGATATAAATTGTCAAAAATAATCGGTTACGAGTTCAATCGACGTCTAAATTATTATCTTGAAAAATAAATTTGTAGAATGTATGTAAAAATAAATTTATTTATCAAGAGATGGCGCTAGTAGTACGTGGTACTTTATTAAATCGCGATATCAATGTGTTTTGGCGAGATATTAAGTACTCTGTAATTGTAAAATAAAATTAACTTTGCGCAGAGGCAATATCGTAACCAATGAGGTTTATCCGAGGTGCGATTATTGCTAGTTGAAAACTTTACCAATACCCCGCCGTGTGGACGTGAAATACCGTCCGCTATGGCAATTTTTGAACGGCCGTTAAGGCCATAAAATTTTATACTTAAAACTTACACAAGCTGACTTGTGCTGTTGCTGAAGCTGTTATACTTGTACTGTTAAATTCCCACTAGAAACACTAACACCACTACGCTGAATATGAGTGAATACTGATAAGATAATCTTTAACTGAAAATTCTGTACATCATTTTTAACGTATGTAACTGAGGTTTGAATTGCCTTTGTGAATGAGGTTCTAAAAATGATGGTAAGAGATTTTTGATGCAAGTGGGTTATCAGTCTTCCTACATACCCAGAATTCAAAACCATATTATATGTTAAAAATAATGTAAGAAAGTATATAGAAATATGAACTGTACTGAATACTACACATCTCTACGTGTTAGATTAACAGTTACCACATATTGTCGCATGAGGAGGTTACACAATTTTCATCTATTGAAATAAATATTTAGAACATTAGACCTACAATGGCCAACATGACACGGATTTTTTGTCAACACGACGTAACTCATGGTCGACTTTTGACATTTCATGTTCAGAAATATATGACATTGATATTATCTATGCAATTTGCGGATAAATTATGACTTAATCTGAACCTTTGTTGCGGTGAATAGGTGACCGTAGTTTTATAGCCATTGAAAAACTATTATAAATCACGAATTAAAGTATGTTCGTTGTTTATTACCAATTTGTTATTTTTTGCTTGACTATAAATTATGTCTCTAATATTTTGACAAAAGTGGCGTTAGGATTATTTACGAACATCTAAAACAGTTAAACTTTTTATAATGGTACACATGGCACTTATAAATCAAAATTACCGTTTTTTTAATTATCTATATAATTCAAACTGCAAGTTGTCTAGTTTTACACATATCAAGTTTTTTTTTAATTATTTTTATGGCCTGGTAACGAGACCTTTAGCTAACATATTAAGTTTAATACGACTCAATAGAAAAGCTGTTTTTAAAAGTTTGAATATTTTAAAATTACTTTTATACTTAGTTTTATAACATCTTAGTGATGATCTGGGTTAAAGTTATCTATCTCAATTATTTATCTGTAAGTATAGATTGCAAACGCTTTACTAGACTCCGGATAAAATCCATGATATTCATATGAGATACGGCATTTTTATATAAACATAAAGCTAATTATCTAAATTTTACTTCAACAGGTGCCATCGTTCCTTATAATTCTACTAAAAAGGTGAAATATAATATTTCCTGTTCTAAACAATATATTACAACCCTAATCGCAGACAAAATCAAAGTTTTATTGCAACAAAAGAAATAAATTACATAAAACAAACGCCAACGATTAAGCTATAAAATAGCTACTGTTTTTTGACACTACCTTTCCACGAACATATAAAACTCAGGAACGATTTGTTTATATCGCATTAACAAGAATACGGGCTTAATAAAGTAATAAAAAGGAGCCTGGGGCGGGTTATAATTTCGCTATTAATATTCAATTTCACCCCAAAACTTGGTGCTTCAAAGAAAAATCTAAGATCAGATCAGAGATCTCAGTTCGCGGATTCTCAGTAGCATTTGGGGTTTGTGTAAACTCAAAGTTTATGTTGTTCTTATAAGTTAAAGTTTGTTGTTATCTTGTTAAAGTTTTATCTGAATTCAGAACAACAAACTAATATAATTTTATATAATATTTTTAAAATATTAAAAAAATATTAGTTTACCTATGATTTGTGCGAAAGGGCTAAATACGCACAAATACCTGATGTTAATTGAGACTGGCCGTCAATGTATGTAATAGGTTGCAAATAAGTTGTCTGCTTAATTATACAACTACTTCACATTCCTACTTGTTCCATTAAAATAATACATAATAAAAACATTTTACATAACAGGTGTAATGTATCAAAGTCAAAATAATCCATATAGGTAAACAAGTACACGCTTATGAACGTCAGAAAAGAAGTAAATTTTATTCTAATTTTATATTTCCTACCAGTTCGCAAGTCAAGGGCGTAATTCACAGTCAAAAATCATTTATTCATTTAGTTAACACAATGTACACTTTAGAACTTCAATAAAAAAAGAAATATACATAAAATGCTTCTAATTTTACATTTACTGCCAGTTTTCAAAGAAGAACTTACCTTTGAAGATAAGTAACTGGCAAGAAACATTCCGCCCCTCTTTTTAATCGCTAAGTTTTGAAATTTGAGTTTTTGGTTATCAATAATAAAAATAAACAATGGATGGAAAGAGCGGGTCTTACTTCTAACTACATGTACAGAATAAATTTATGACAAAGAGTAACCAGTAGGTAGGGTGTGTTTATAAATGAAAATAATAATTATGCGGTTTAAAAATAGTTCTGTAAAAGATGCTCGACACATTATTAAATCAGTACTAGTAAAACTTGATTGTCAGTGAGGTCATTTAAGCCAGATCATAAAACTGACCTGATGGTATCAAGTGACCATGTGGGTTTATGAATGAGCGTGATATGGTTGTGATAGTTTTATTGCGTGGTGTAGGTGTTGAGATGTGTAGGATTTAATTGGAGTATGGATGTAATTGTTGTGATATGATGAAAATTTTAATAAGGATATTTGGCTAGTTATTTTTGGGATCAAGTATATACAATTATTTATATCTTAACATTCTAATCTATTTTAAAAGTAATATTGAAGCTATGCGCTGTATGGAGTCCTAAATGAAGTACCTTTACGTATTACCGTAGCATATGCCAAATAAGTATAACTTTTTTTCGTATGCACTTTGAACCTTGCCATCGAATCTTGTTCCTACTTGTTCTTCTCGTTTTTAGGCAAATCTGATGCTAGGTGATAGCCCTTGGATGGACATTATCAATGCCAGAGAGTTCGTAAGTACGTTACCCGGCCTTTTAAGAATTGGTACGCTCCTTGGAACGACCTGAAGGAAATCGAATGGTTCGGAAATACATCAGTTGTACAGTGGTGGTGCGCGGCAAAAACAGCCTTAAAAAACTGTTTCTCCCCTTGATTAGCCATTTCTCCTTAAAAATACTTTACACGACATAACGTCTAGCACTCCCCAGAAGCCCAGGTACCTGAGATTTTTGACGGCTGATTATCGAGATCATAATGCGAGCTCAGATTTACGACGTCGTAAACTCGGCCGCACAATGCTGTTGACAAACGGGCGCCTACGTACCATATATAGAAAGATTTTTGTAGATATTCCTTGGAAGTTCTACAGAAGCAGCGGAACGTTTTTTGTTAATAATCCTCGTTTTATTGAACGTTAATTAATGAGTCAACAGGTGACATTTAAGTGAATTGGATGAACCTTTATCTCATAAATCGTTTAAATTTGTTATCGATTTATTCGATATTCCTTATATTCGATGAATCTTTTCCCATCCTAAGGTAAGTAATCTCTAAGAATGAAAACAACATAAGGCAAGGTATGAGTTATGACCCAAATATTTCCTGAATTAGCACCATATTTTCAAAATCCATATCTTCGAAACTGTAAGTTACATTAATTTAAGTATTATTGGATTTTTTTATGACGCCTCTGCATTACCGTGGTTATTATCGTGAAGCGTGGCCATTGCCAGATACAGCAACTGTTTTGCAGTCGCAATATCGGTCCAATTTTATCCTAGATTTCTTTCTGAAGGAGGAGGCGGTCATAGAGCAACACGTGGCCCAGGTAGGCAACTTTCCGTTGCTTGATCTTTGGAAAAGTTTTGCATTAATTAAAATAATTCGATTTATTGCACGCTATTCGCACCTATTATTATCGAAGACACAGATTATAATTTGTAAAACTTTCTTCTTTTTTATTGGTCGTAGCCTTGTTGGTGCGGCTAATAATACTATATGTACCTGCTACATAGATGTCACAGACTACATTATAACTAATGCTAAGATCTACTATGTTCAAGAACTTGGAATGCTAATAAGTAATTTAAGTTAACTAGCTATTATTTTATATTAAAATAGTACACAAAACACAGTATCTTCCCCTTAATGGAAACTGTATGTAGTGTTATAGGACAATTTCTTATATAAAATATCATTATCTTATAATTACTTATTAGTGTTAAGTTATGCTAGATAGTAATGTAAAGTGACGTCTTTGTGCTGAGAAAATTTATAAAATAAAATATATTATGAAAATGGAACTTACTTATCCATTCAATTCTAACGTAAATAACTATCACTAAACAAAAGGTACACTTTTATATTAAGTTTAAATTCCATTGTGGAGTAATATGTTTGTCTCTTTATTACTTTAATAAATAGTTACACAGTAGCTCTTCGAACCAATGCTGATTCAATGATAAAGATTTTACGACTATTTTTTTGATATTTAAATTTTCTCAATTCTGTTCGATTTTAAATGTTTAAATAAATATACTGTTTGTTTATTATCGTTCATATTTCCTATAGGTGCATCCAGCACCTGTTTTAAAAAAAACTACGGTATGGAAATCAATCTATTTTATCACCGTTCCACAGGTTACAGAACACCGTGTAATGGTATCAATGGGAAGGTCACTAGATTTTAAGGCAATATGTAAGGGACGGTGCTATATATACTAATAAGTTTTGAGATATATACATTAAAACAATTTGACATTTGCATGCTTGATTCATAGTGCGTTTTTTTTACTTCATCCATCATAATTGTGTAAACCAAATATTGCTATATAATTGTAAGCTTAAAAGACAAACAAATGATTTACTTATTAAATATCTATGTAGAAAACAATATATGGCATCCCAATACTATTTTACCGAGCCGAGATAAGATCTTGTAATTTTTACACACTTTTGATTCGACCGCATTAAAAAAGGACGACTTTTCATTAAGAATATCTCGGAATACATAGGAATTACTATTTGTTTTTGAAACATTATTATCTAAAATATCGATGTTCAAATCTATATAACAGTTTTAAATCTATACGCGACAGATAATTAATTTGCCTCAATCAAAAGGAAATAATTATAGAACTACTCTTTTATTACAAACTATGCTAAATGAGTGATTTAATGTTTAAGGCCAAGGTGCGTTTATAGAGGTGGAGAGTATTTAGACCATAAGTTTTTAGATAAATTTACTGTATTATAATATTATATATAATAGTAATTTAACCTTTTATTACGACGGCATTATAAATAATATGACATTTGTATGTCTTTTTTATATGGCTGATTGTGCGTTTTTTTATAATTAATCAATCTAAATACACCACATTCTTAGAAAATAAAAGATTTGTTATTTACTATGATCGTAATGTATTATCAAAATATTGTACATACTCAAATTGGAATTCTCTATAAAAACGCAAGTCAGAACTTATTCAAGAAATAAGCAACAAATACACACTCAAAAATGCACACATGGTTAACGATTTGCACTGTTTATGTATGCATTACCATATAAGTTATGTTAGACTGGGTACCAAAAGTAACTTGTACTAAATACACATTGTATACCTATAATTTTAGTTACCACATAGTATATAATAAATAACTTTTAATTGGATTTTTATGATTACATAAAATCACACCCACACACATCACAGCACAATTTCACACACACATTGACAAGCTAATTATTAGCTTATTGTCTTTATAAGTACATAATGGTTATCGTATACACAAATTCGTTATGGTTTTTTTCTTTTTAAATTGTACATTATCAAAAAAGGAAGCTGTTTATTAATAATAAACAGTTGAATAAAACGCAGAAGAAAAAAGAAAAATGCTCAGAATTCCTGTACTCTGTCATCAAGTAACCCTCCACTGCTACAAATTAAAGGCGTGTTATAAATAGCTTTGCGACACTCGGGAACTGAGATGATTAATGCGAAATGAAATTAAAACAAGTGCGATAATGTTATTTTTATCTTTCATTTTATTTATGGTCTCAAACGGTTATTAACTTTCTAGCTCTTTCTGGCGCTTTCATTTCGACATTTACCTGCATTTAACTATAAATTATTTAAAAAGTTATTATTTTTTTTAAACACTAAACCATAACCCTAAAAATAATATGATGTTCAAAGTAGAGTTAGTTATAATGTCACGCGCAATCTTCAAATGAACCGCGATCTCTAACAAGCGATGTCTTCCAGGAACCCTAGTAAGGCAAGTGTGAGAAATTCATAACTAAATTAACAAAATTAAAATTACAGTAAAAAGTTAAACAATTCCCAAATGTAATCTAAAAAAAACTTGAAGTTTATCTTAAGGTTCCTGATATCAATTCAAAATGCAATCAAAGTGATAAGAAAATACATTAATTACAAAAGTCATGCTTGAGTAGGATAGGATATGGTTAAGAAGCGTTTAGGTAGTTTTTAGTTTAGCATATATATTTACAGAACATTTAACTGGACTGTTTCATATATACTTTTTCTATTATGTTCATAGAATTAGTAAAAATGTGTGCGTGTACTAGTGTACACACGTAAGAAGTGAAACTTCTTTATGACCTTATTTTTCGAAAAATAATCTACTAAAGCTACTATACAGAAACAGGCTTTTATTATCATAGACATGAATACAAATAATACAATTCTTTCATTTTACCGTATTACTACTGAGATTAAAACAGAATTTCATTAATTGTAATAGAATTATTACTATCATTGTTATCGTAATTATATATTTTTATTATTAATGGCTTGGAATATCTTCGAATCAATCGTGTTAGGGACAAGTAAAAGATGGCTCGTAACGTAAAAAAGTGACGCGTAACCGAAAAATGTGACGGTAATTTTTTTCAACGCCGATAAAGAAGTTTCACTTCAAAAACCTATTGTTAAAACTATACTTTGAACACAATATTTACGAGTATTCTTTTTCCATCTAATTTTATTTACTACGGTCCAAAGATCGATATTGCTAAATAGTAATAGTTTTTATTTAAAATAACAATATTCCGATCACGTGTTTATTCCATATAAGAGAGAAATAAACACATTTCGTATCATCTATAATACTTATAAAATACAATAAGATTTTGTCTATAAATATTATAATCATATACAAAGCTATGAAATACCAAATTTCTTTAAGACTACCATTTATTAGCATTTCTATTAAGAGTGAGAAAAAGATTCTCCTCGGTGCTGTTAAAAGAAAGCAAAATTACGCCCAAGGGCCTCCTATACCGCGTCTGAAAATTTCGCGAGATTTATTTGAATAAATTATCTATACCTGCAGTGAAGGGTTGTTTTGTCACATTATAAATGGGTCCCGTTGTAAAGAACATTATTTTTATTAAAAATGAAACAAAGCCTACAACTATATATAATTTGAAACATTTAACAAACCGAATTTATTTACCAATAAATTCGATAATACTAAGAAACCATATTGCCAAATAAAATACATTACGACTTACAATTCCTTTGAAAGCGGATGACATCATCGTTTGAAGAGAAAACAATGGGCGAAAGAGACATACAGGAAATAGTTGATATTCTAAAAACAAATTGCAATAAACGGTCGATGTATCGATAGACGTTTAATCGATTTTCAACTCTATTACAATCGAAAACATTTGGTTTTACAATTATTCATCTATTCTACACGAATGACAAGTGAACACGAATTAAATCTGTAAAACAAAAGTCGTTGGTCTGAATTTTAAATTTCGAATGTTAAGTCTTAAGCCTGTTTGAATTGGGCTTTGCGATTGGTCATTTGGGATTCAGCTCGCGAATTTGATAGATCGACGGTTGGCCATGGCGGGGATTCGTTTGAGCAGAAAAATAGATTTCTTTAATATCAAAGGGTCAATCGTAAGAGAAAATAGCGCGCTTCATCTGTTATCAACTGATATGAGTTGAATATAGAAACTTATAGAGCCCTTTCATGATGTAAATTGTTTTTAGTAAAATTGTTAAAGTAAAAATTACAAGTCATATTCGTCACTAAACTCTCTAAGTATTCAATTAGTCAATAAATATATGAATCTATCTACTACAGAATATACAACAATAGCAAAAAGCAACATACAATACGTTGCCATGGCAACGTTTACTTTACTGTTAAGTATCTCGCATTTAAGTGCCTCTTATACAGGAGGTATATTATTTTCACATTGCCAAAAGGCTCGAAAGAGCATTGCCGGCCTTATAGGAATTGTTTCTTAAAAACTTCAATGGGTCGCTTGTTCCACATAGCGGTGGCTAAAAAAAGTGCTCAGTTGCTGATTAACAGACGTCGAGGTGATACGGATGGAATTTCGTATTCTGCCTCGACCGATGATGAAACTCACCTGCATTAATTAGCTGGTATTATGACGAACAACTCCTCTGAACACTCTCCGTGGTAAATGCGATGGAAGGTATATCTCTACGCCGAGGGATCAAGCCGCCCGGAAAGTAACTGGTCGTTGAGGAATCGTATCGCTCTACGTCAATCGTTGAATACGGACAAGTGGACGGATCTGGTACTGAGGGGCTCCCACTCAAAGGTGAGAACAGTACTCCATATGGGGTCAAATTTGCGCTTTATAGACTTCCAAGCTATGGCCCGGTGTGAAGTACAGTCTCGCCTTGCTGAGCACATCAAGATTCTTGGAAGCTAATTTAGCCTTTCCCTCCATAGCCGCGAAACTGAACTAAGTATGTTCGATATGTTCAAGGCCTAGTATTCCGATGGTGTGGCTTTGTTTTTTGATTCCAGTAGCAATAACATCCGTAATTTATTGCTAGAAATAGCGCCCCCCTTTTAGACAATCAGTTAATCTTGGTGAATAGCTGAAGGAATTAAATATCCTGTATGTGACGTCACATCATCACGCACGGGCGGTCCACGCTGATGGGTTTAGCTTTTTGATGTATTGTAGCATTTTTTATTTAAAATATTTAAAAAACCTCAATATATAAATATTAACTATAGGTACGTCAATTCTAAGAGGTAAGATTATTTTGATAAATTTGGATGTTTGCTACTGATTTTTTTTATAGAACGGGGTCAAAACGGGAACTCCCATAGGCACTCAAAGCCAGAGCTCATAAGTGCGTTGCCGGTCTTTAAATGATAATAATAAACAAATAAACTCAAAAACTAGATATTTTCAACTGGATATTTTTCTTTCACCATAGGTCAAGTTATTAGTCCAAAAAACATATTGTCCAGCCGTGTGACGCTGTGACGCGCTAGTACAGGTACAATATGAACTGATTTCGTGAATTTCATGAAAAATACACCCCACCAAAGTGTAAACGAGAAGGTCACTAGACCCAGTTTCAGATTGAAATTCATGGAACGTCATCCCTTGAGTGTAGATTATAGAAGTATGTAAAACAGTAGTTTTCACCTCGAGAGACCCGAAGGAGCAAATAGAATCTATCATAGAAATGTCAAAGCACCTAATTTGACGACGATGCCTGAGCATTCGGATTTCCCGGTGGATCGTGGAGGAAGACGGAGATGACTATATTGGGTTGTATATGTATGAAAGAGATGGATGATCGGTCACGGGCGCGATTGAGATGATTGGTGTACGTGCGTTCTCGACCGCGCCTCTACGTGACTTTGGTACAACTTTGAGATCAAAATCCATCGATCGACCATGTTTGATACTTTAAACAGGGATAAGATGAATTATTTTATTCCTTCACAATTTAACATCAACTTTGTTCATGGAATATTAAATATGAATAATTTTACATATATTGTACCATTTTAAATTAAAACAATGTTACAACAGAGACTTGTAACTTTTTTGCATTTTTAAATTATCGATTTCGTTCTCAGGAATTCCTATTTTGAAATTCCGAACTGATAATTGGAATTACTATAACTACTCATATTATATAGTTATTTGGCTATTTAAATACACCTAAAGTCAAAAGCGGTTTATAAAGTATTAAGATATTTTATCGCAGTACAATTTGGTAGGCGTTTAACAGGTAGACCAGCGCATACCTCGTCTACTGTTTAAAGTTTCTCATTCATTGTTTTACAAGCCTTTCGTTTCAATGACACAATTTCTTTGTATTTAATGCTCACTGAACATCTAATATTCGAGACATTTCAAATTTTTTGGTGGGAAATTTCAAATCTAGAACAATGATTTCGCAATAAATCCCGAAATTTTAGGAATCGGACCGTTTAATTATTATTCATGCGTGTATAACATACAAAAATCTCGTCTTTATAGGATACTCTAAATCAAGAATGCAAATCTAATGAAACATACGAATCAAACAAATTTAATATATACACTAACTATTTAATAGAATTTCTGTCTGTTCATACAATGGACACTAAAACAGGTCCATTAATCTGTGTGATGCATATGTATGCCTATTTTTAGAAGGATAGTTATATACCATGGATGTATTAGGTACAGAGTCGAGGATAAATGAGGAACGGTCTAAGAGCCTGTATGCGGAGAGACTTAGGTGTCAGCTAAATGAGATAAATCTCACCGCACTCTGAGCAGACAAGAAGTCCCGATTGTATCTGCTGGTGTTTCTATCTAGGGTGTGAAAAGATGCTGCAACGTAACGGTATTTAGCTAAATAAGATGTCCAGCGATTTAAAGGCAAGAGGTAAAAGGCCCATGGCGAGGACAAATATGGATTCGATTCCTAACGAAACAATATTTTTTGGGTTGGCACAAAAGATGGAGGGTTTTAGAAGATAAATCCAAAAAGATTACAGAAAATTACATAATCTTTATTTAAAAAAAATGGCTTATGTAACAAATGAGGTTTTATGGACTTCTTTAATTTCTTCAATAAAATATACTCCTACACAGAATATTAAAAGTTTTGAAACGTTTGAAATAAGTACTTCATAATTCCATTTAAGTTCATTGAATCCAACTTAACAACTGTAATGTAAAAGTCATGTTATTTTTTTTACATTTTATTTCAATTCTGAATTCAAAGTCACCCACAAACTTACCCCAGGAGGGTGCTTTATAGAGTAAGGAATATATTAGATCCGACTTTTTATGCTATAAAACATTTAATTGTACAAAATCTTTGTTGTTTAAGTTAACATTTCCAGCTTTAATAGTGCATTTGACGACTAAGAGGAGTAAAATAATAAAAATAAAACTTTTACTTATACCAATATGTGTATTTAGTAATCGCTTTTAAACTTCTAAAATAAAATATGTTATGCATTAATTATAAAGTTGAAATAAATATAATAACATCATGTTTTGCCATAAAATATTACAAGTTCGGTAAGTCTATTCATTGCAATTCTATGTCCGGTGAGGCATGCAATTGTGGGTGGTTAACATTGTCGCCTGTCAACACGTCCTCAACATGCACTTTTTGCTGCCATGTCTAAAACATTTATACATAAAAAACTAAACTTTTTATTGAAAAAAAAGCTACTTCCATATTTAAAAAGTGCAAACGCATTCAATTAAAGCTCTATAAATTTGTTCCAAATTCAAAATATGGAATTATAATACAAAAAATCTTTACAATATTTCCAAATTTAAAGTTCGCGATTAAAAAGAATTTAATTTTTAAGTCTGTTCTAAATTCAAACAATATATTTTTCTTAACCGTCATTATTTATTCTCTATTTTAAAATATCTTCATATATAAAATATATATGTATGAAGGGTGATACATCGACTTAAAACCAAGCTACAAAAAAGACAGTAATAAATAAAATTACATATAGTAAAGAAGTTCCGTCAGAGGGTGAAGAAGACGAATGCTGAAGAACCAATATTACAGGGTGAAGTTTGTGTATGTTAAACAGTTAAGGAGGAGCTTATGCCATATGGCTATATATATTATAAAAGCTTTAACTTTTATAATTTAAGCATGGTTAAGGCGCTACATAGACGGTGGATTATAGCAGTCTTGGCCTGGAGGCTTGAACATGTCATCCATGAGGTCGTGCGTTCGAATTACAGCGTGTCCCTATCGAATTTTCTATGTACACAATTATCACTTGTTCGTAAAGGAAAACAACGTAAGTCATGTCTTATATCTGAATCGACAGCGTGTGTAAGGCGCGGAAGGCTGATTACTTAATCGCCAATTAAAAACAAAAAATGGTCACGAAACGGCTATTGATATATCAGGCTGACTCTCTTCTCTAACTTCCAATAGCGAGCCCAATTACAACGAGTTTACGACAAAACTAACTATCGAACTTGCATACAAAAAGGGAAGACCTTATAGATAATAACGACAATGGTGTTTTTAGGTTCACGGCAATTATCTTGATAGACATAGTCATCATAAAGATCGTGAGCACTTGTCAAAGAATAAAAATTCGATTCCAGAATCGATGTCTTTCATTGCATAGCACCATCCATTGGAAATTTCTCCCAACCTGGCATTGCACGCCAATTGAAAAATTACCCACGTTATTAGGTTTCGAAAAAAGTCCTTTATTAGGGCGCGTTAAATGTAGCAAGAAAAATGCAAGAGGGACGTTAATGTAATAGACTTTTTTAAAGTGTAAGTAGCAATTTGCGAAGTCAAATTGGTGTTGACGCTTTAACTTCTCTTCTTTTAAATGCTTCGTATTTTTAATTGGTGTAATATTGGACTTGTATTGTGGGAGGTATATAACAAAATTAATTGTGACGTCCGTTAACAAGCTTTCATGGGATACCTTCTTTATACGTATATATGTCATAGCACACATATGCCGGCAACGCACTCGAAAATCCTCTTTAAGCAGAATGAGTGTGCATAGGCAGCGGTAGCATTGCCTCCTGCCTATGCTATAAAATGATACAAAAGGTCTGCTTAATCTATATAGGTATATATAAAATTCCTTCGTCAACGTGTTTGTGCGAAATGGCTTGACCGACTTTTATGTTTTTTTGTGTATATACATATACACAGAACGACATATTGTTTATTTTTGGACAACATTTTTATACTTTTTACTACATTAAAAATTTAACACCTATTTATATAAGATCTATTTTTTAAAAATAACATTTCAAACTCTATATTGTACCAAATATAACAAAAACCCTAGTAGGTAATCGTAAATTGCAGTTGCCCAGTGTACGTAGGAAAATTGCAGTCGCCGAGTGTACGGAGGGGAGGATCGTGCCCAGAATGAACAATGCTCCAGAACTCATATCCGGCTCTACGGATATTTTTAGGATTAATATCGTGTTGATGGCTCAGTTTCCCGTTTCTAGTTTGATGTAAGATTAAAATGTGAGGAAATTGAAACGAAGAATTCGCTTCTTATAATTTGTAGGTATACCTATATTAGAGATTGAAACATAATTGTTAAAGGCATCAAAAATATTGCTTAGTATCACTTTATTAAATAAAAGAGAATTTTCAGTTTACTTTTTTACATCTATAAAAGGACTTAAATGACTTTTGACGTATATTTTGTTTAAGAATGTAATCTGTTTTGGTCTTGAATAGGTAGCTATAATAATCGACTATAAGACAGTATTAAAAAAAGTACCAATTTTCTTAAGGGTTCAAGAATTTAAACAATTCGGTATGTAATGCATATATATTTATCATTAAACTAGCTAATGATTCAAAAAATATGGAATATTATGTATATATTTAATTAGATAAAACAACTTAATCTAAAAAGGTCTCATTTCAATATTAAAATCTAATTATTCTTAAATAGAACTGGCTGGTTTTAAAAAGAAACAATGCAAACAAAGAGAAAGGGTTAAAAGATGGTATCAAGCGCCATCTTAACCCTTCACTTAGGGCTGTTATTAATTTATTTGTCGCATATCAGCGAAATTATACAAATTCGGCCGTAATAACTCCCATATGCAAAGTTTAATGTTTCGCTTTGATTTTATCATTGTTTAATTCATTTTGTAAGTATAAAGGGTTGATTCGTGGATTATTCGTATTCTTATATATCTATATAAGGCAAAATAAAACGAATAAATTAACTATATATTTAAATTTTTTAGACATGTACAATCATATTCTGATGGGTTGCAAATATTCTTAAGTATTTTAAAATCATATGATTTCCCTCAAAATCGAACGTCTAAGCTATACGCCATGTTTGTTACTTTGCCGCGGAAGCGGTGAATTATATGTGTAAGTACTCAATATTTAACATACTAAGTAATATATTAATACATTGATTATAGGTACATATTAGAAGTAGATTCCAATATAGCCACATATTAACTTGAGGATTATCTTTACATGGCAACACAAAGCGCGGTACAATTAAAATTAGAATATCTTAATTCGTATCAAAGTATCAGGGTTGCAATCTTAATGCGCGTGTGCTTCCCTAATTCTAGAGTAATATGAGATAAACTTGGACATGTTTATTTGTATGTAAGTGAATGTATACTGAGATAGGAATTAATTAATTTTATATAAATAAATGAAACAGGAGTGTTGGCCTAGTGGCTTCTTCTTTCGTGGTGGAGGAAAACATCGTGAGGAAACCGGCATGCTTTATACCCAAAATTGCGATGGCGTGTCTCAGGGAAACATCACTAACTAAGAAAAAAAACAGACAATTGTTGTTGTTGGTGTTGATTTTAATACATACACAACTACAATTAATATTTGTAACTTTACTAAAAGGCATCTTTAGTCTAGTTTACTAAACACAAATTTTATTATATATGTATGAGTATTTTAAATTATTATAAGTTTAAGGATTTATATACATAATAAGCATTATAACACTGCATTTACATATAGAATAAGCACTTAAACTTAAATGGATTTGCCATAAATACTTCATGAAGAAATCTAGCTCTTTCCATAAAGTTTACAACGTAACGATCGGTTAATCCAGACGCAAGTTCTGTAATTTTAAAAATCGAACATCATTTAGTGTAAAAGTGTACCATAGACATAAGTTTCAGAAATCGATCATCCTTCAGTGTGATCACGGACGTGCGATACCCTAATAAAAAAGATGTGGCAAGTAATAGAAATGAGATAATTAAAGGCGAGATGTCTTCGCGTTCGTATGACGTCACTAATCCCCCGCACCACGATAGTGCAGATACTGAATTTTAATCAGAATCGATCGCATTTGCCCTACATTTAGCAAGGGACTCACGTACAATGACCTAGCCGATGTTTTTATTGGTAGGGTGCCATGTGTTTGTGCTGGTAAACACGGAGTGATGCATTGGATTGCCTTTGCTAAACGGTTTTGTATTAATAATATGACTAATTAATTAAATTTGGTTTCAATAAGTTTTTGATTTGATTTTTTAATTTATATTACTTTGCCTTTCAAACGAATTGCTCGAATCTACAAAATAAATAAAATGCCTGTAGCAATTCGAGTTCATTGTCCATTTGTTAATCTGAAACTTCAATGTCAAGATCGTGGAGACACCTGTCGAGAAAAAGTGGAAATCACGAATTATCCAATGGAGACAGTTTTCTGGTTGATCTAGTGCGGTCAAACGTTCATGGGCGAGGCGGGGCGATATTAACTGAAACTTAGAAGATTCTTATTTGATTTTTTATCATAAAAGCCTTATAAGTAATGTTTTCGCGTAAACACTTAGGATAAAATCTACTCAGATATATTTATTACACTAGTTCAACAGTCTGTACAATTCAGTCAATCGCCTCCTAGTATTGAGTGTCTATGGTTGGTAGTTTAGAGTAGCAGATGAGTTCTCTGTCCGTATCGTTATATAAAAGATACGTAATGAAGGTCGCTGTCGCTCCGCTCGTGACGTTATCCACACCCCGCGTACCATCGCGTCCACGATACAACGCGTGACCGTGTCCACTAAAACGATCTCTTTATTGATTAAAAGATGTTTACCGTAACCGCCTCAGAAACAGAAACGTTAACGGAATTAAAAATAAAGGATTCTTATTTCTGTTTCAACATTTTTCTCATCAATACCTACATAATTATAGGAACCACGGAAGTGTATCTGGTCACCCAAACAGTCACACAGGGATGTCGAGACTATCGTGTGTTTGATTAGCTACCACATAGTTTGTCATTTTTAAATTAATAGGTAAATAACAAAAATTATATATAGTCTAATAGCAGTGCTAAATTAACTTTTTTTTTATGTTGACAATACTGTTATGTCAATATACTTCGACGGGTACACTTCTGTGTACTATTGGTTTTTTTAAAAGAAGAATCTTGTTGACCTTTTCCATTACTGGAGGTAGGCCGTCAGTCTCTTAAAACGTGTGCCAGATGCAGCAACAGCAATTCCGCAGTTGCAATTCCTGTTCCTATCGATGCGAAGCCATGTTTTCTTAATTCTACCAACGCGCTTAGTATAACTACAATATTTGTAAATAAATGAAATTACCTTGCAAATAAGGGTTATATTAGTTCGCATTACGACGGAGGTAGAAAACCACAGACTCTAGAATACAGTAAGAATTATAGATCACAGTGGTTTTGGTGGAATATTTTTTAAATATTTTATTTTATATACTTGAACACAATAATATTACAAGCATCTGTAAGAGTTTACAACTGCAGCAGGTAGAACGACAAATATAACATTTTATTATAACATTTTAGTATAAACAATCTAAATAATATATCGAAAGCTAAATTGAAACCACAGCACAAAGGGTATAGCAACTAATGCGTCTAACACTGGTCAAATGGCTAATGTCGACCGGAAGCCGCAAGCATCCCACTTCCGGGAAATGACCCCAGTCCTCCAGCGGTATTGATCATACATTGGTTTATTGTTTTAGGAATTACAAATAATATAATAACGATTTAAATCATGTGTCATTGAGTGCGTTCTTTATTACAGTAATTACTATTATTAAGGTACATTTAAGTTGCAAGGGGATTTTAACTGTAATTATTTTACATAATGCGGAAGCGATCTTACGATCCATTCGTAAGGTATTTTTTTCATATATTGGAAGAAAATGAATTTATTATTATAAACACACAAATCATTACTAATTATAATATGAGTATAGATAACATAGTCCAAAGATACAGAAATAATTTTGTGGTTTTTTTTCAGTTAAGTAGCAACTTATTAATACGTGATCTGCTTTATATGCCCAAAACAATCTTATTTTGTTTAAACACGGGTTTCTAAACGATACTAACATACTATAGAGACAGTTACTGTCTTCATATGCTAGTATAGACTTATACTCAAAAAGGTAATAACACCTTATCAGCTAAGTCAACTTTAATAAAAAATTTATCTTTAATAAATTGTGTAATATAACTCGTAATCCTTTTGACAATTAAATTTCCGACAACCTTATTATTTTGGGTTGTAAAAAAGCTAATTAACTATTTCCTACTGTCGCGCTTGATATATTTCTAGCGTTTGATTTCTAGTCGTATTTGTATATTTTAAAAGTGTTTATGACTTTAAAAAATATACTGTCTTCAAGGTTAGTGTAATAGGTATGGAAGTGTCGTTAACTTTGCGCCACGCCCGCGCGAGAATAGATCAATACCTGAGATCCCACCGTGAGTATAAAACATATATATACAGCTTTTTATACCTAGGTTTTATACTAGCTGATAGGTACTTGCAACGTTGCTTGCTTGGCATGTGTCAATGCTATATAAAATATACTTTATTATTTTCCAAACTTTTTACACTAGTTTCATGTGTTCTTATGGAAATGTTTGACTTGCATTTGATGAAGTGGAATTTTTAGTAGTAGGTACAAAGGTCAATTTAGAAGTTTATTAAATTTGGTTATTTATTTAACTATTAGAATAACACTGTAGTTGAATATAAATACAACTGTTTTTTTGTTATGTATCAAGTCAATGCAAGCAACGTATCATTACGTATGATTAATGTTTACGTAAATCGCTTATACCACTGAATGCCAATCGTTAGCAGGTGCAGCCACACCCCTCTTAATATTCACCGCCTAAACATATTAACGGTCTCCTAATTAAACCTATACACGAATCTGGAACCAAACCGTAGCACAGCCTCAACTGGCGAAGATCCAACCAACATTCCACTTATTATATTCTATCAGCAGACGCTCTAAACGTATTCGTGGACATATCACGTAGGCTACTACTGGCAATTTTAACCAATCACAACGCGACAATTCAACTTAATAGCTTAGGCCACGCCCAATCACGTCACCGCCTATTACAGAGCGTGTAACGACGCAGGCTTTTAACTCGACGATGATAACCGATCGACGCGTCTATCTCTTTCTATTATAGAGCGGTGTCCTGCTCTGATTTACCGATTCGACGTCTAGGACGAGTAATAGAGTCTCGTTTGGCGCGTGCTTGGTTTCAGTTGCACGTCCGAGGTCGAAAGAGGGGGACGCGTGCAACTGCTTTCGATAATCGGCCGCGCGTTCGGTACGTGAAAATCGGACAGTTCACAGCCAGTCACGTAAACGTAAAAACGGATATATGCCCAGAATATTTATTAAGTGGGTGGTTGTGCGTGACTTTTCCCTTGTGAATAGCTAGCCCAGTAAATGATCGGACGCGAAAATAGAATGGTTTGTTTGATAACTAAAGACTTCCGCGCCTGAAAACACCATCGCAGCGTATTTGCGACATGTTAACAGGCTGATTGTTTCGGGACTAAACTGTGTTATGTGAAATGGAACTCTTATTCGAATTTTGAAATGTGCGCATTTGGAAACTGTTTTGAACTTGAATAAAAAAAAGTGACAATGTTGCCATATCAAGCTGTGGCTATGGACTATGTAGCGGGGTTCCCTCATCACCAGCGGCCTGGGTTGCCTGGAGTAATGGGCCTGCCGGGACCAGGCCCAGGGCTGAATCCAGGGCTGAATTCTGCCTTCACCCATTCCTGGTTCGTACAGACAAGCCCGGATATCTGTCGGCAGCAACAAGCATCCAACCAATCGCATCTTGAACCTGGGCACGTTTCTTTTTTTATTTATACTTTAATTTTTATTTACAACTTTTATAGATAATACAAAAGGTTGCTTATTGATTAATCACACAGGAAATATTTTAATTGTTTTTGGATTTATTTTTAAATAGTTCCTAACAAGTGTATATCAATAAACAATCACAATGTTGAAAAATAATTCGTAGCAATGTGGCAATTATTTTTATTTGCAATTTTATTGAAAACGCTTTGTATCTATGTGCTTTTGAATTAGTCAAAGAATATTTCGAAATGAATCTGAGTTTGATTATTGAGGATAATATTTTGGAATAATGTGTCTTTATAAATTTTATTTTATTTATGATTTCTAATAGGAATCTAAAATAATATTTTATAAATATTTTAGGTAAATTAATTAATGAAAATGAATTTCTTATTATTGGGAACTTTACATTTGGAATTTATGAATTTCTACAATAAATTGATTCCTATTTTAATACACACCCATTTAAAATTTATCAATATATTTACCATAGCTAAAAGTGCGGATTGATAAAAGAAATTTTGTTTTTAGTGAGCACATATAAATCGATGGGGTGTCAAAACTCTACACCATTTAAAATTTTATACAACCATACAAGTGCAAAGAATAAAAAAAATTCGCGTAAAAGTTATCTAATTGCAATTGTACGCAATATTTATGTTTGCTATTCAAAAAATAAAACAGGACGGAGCGAGTTTAAATTAAGATTTTATCTGCGCATGACACGAACAACTGGCCATGCTCTAAGAAAATGTAGACTTATGTAATATGTTAAAAAAAACAATAATGCATAAAATAAAACCATTTTTTATTTAACATATTTTGGATAACGTAATATTTCTTTTTTGGAGAAAAGTTATTGTTACATAAGCTATTTTTTAAGATAGAACGTAACAAATGCGATAAAACCTACTTGTTAAGCCCTTTTTTGGAGGCGTTCGATATTTAAACTTACGTCTCTTTAGACTATTCGACAAAACATTCGAAAAAAATTGAGCTCCACTTCGAGCATTAAATGCATTAAGCTTGTTTTCTTTTTCTTTAAATATCATTTATATTAGGCAATTAAATTATAAACTATCTACAAAACGTTATTAAACTCTACATACACAAATGCGGAACAGATCTCAATCTTTTTATGTCTTAAACAAAGACAATACACGCCGTAAAGTAACAAAATACAGGTTAGCCTTCGTAATTTGTCGTTTTCTCAGAAATACACATAATGAGACATGTTTAATACAAACATGTATTTAAATTGGCTTGTTTCATTGAGGTTTTTGGTTGTTGACAGCGTTTTGACATACGATTTTTTTAGAAATAGACAAACACGTTTTTGAATTATTAGTTATATATATATATATATATTTTTTGTTGTTATATGTTAAAACTTCGATTGAATAACCTCTTGGTTTTAGAATAAAGCTTAAAATACACACCTACACAAATTTTAGAAATAAAAAACTACGATATTATGCATCATAATATAGGCAAGTAGGTATATATATCGACAGTAGATACTAATTCCGCTTTTTGACTTTGGAAATTACGTCATCTTAGTTACCTATTTTCACTGGAAATCTTTTCTCCTAACAGACTGGCATATTGTTAACATAAAACGAATTTCTTTATAAAGTAACCTATAAGATCATTTTCAGTATTGTACTTAAATCATTATTCTTGTTGAAGAAATTGGTTTTAATTCAATAATGGTACAAAACTTAATTCACCAGAATAAATTTGTATTACGCAAAATATTTTTTTCTAGAACTTTCTACAACATTTAACTAAAGAGTACAGTAGTAAGACATCATGCTACGTTTTATAATCGAATTGAAAGAGGAAACTACCAATTTGCCGCCTGTTTTTTATCGAACTGAGATTATTGAAGACGCTTGGAGCGGTTTACTAACCGTTAGCGGTTAGTAAATTGACCTAAATGTTTATTATACATTTTTAATCAATTAAATGAAGTGCAATATTTAGAATAATTTTCGCTTATATTGAAATAGCATACACATATAATAGTTATATTACAAATTGAACTAAGTCAGTCTTATTCAACTGTCTTAAGTAACTTTTCTAATTTTAAAGTTATAATGTCTTACACCTACTTAAAACTCTGCAACTAAGATTGATTTTCACGTATAAGTTATAAGACCTGCTATACAGAAGAAGCAGTAGTCACCTCTGAATGTTCAATTTCTATCAAGGATCTAAGGGAATCATTACGATTATGACATACGGGAGTGATACTTATTATAGTCACGATTCTGACTCTTACTCAGAGTGTGACTGTGTATGTCAAGTACGTATAAAATTTAACGTAGGTCATTCTTAGTTCACTTAATTTACACACTTTATCGCATTGGCAATGCAGAAATAATCACACTTAAGTAAAAAGAAAAACCATACAAAAGACTTTAGTGTTTCAAATTCTAAACATAATTGTTTTTCTATGAAACATCTATTTTTATTCTAGTCAGATGCCTTTGTTCACACATGCACTCATTTTATCGTTTAGTTACGCTCCTTATTTTTCAATTTAAATATCTCAGACAACGGATGCTGGTTTTTTGCTGTTTTTACTAAGAAATTTTGATGAAGTGTGAAAATAGCCTTTGATTCTAAGTGAAAGAACAATACCCAGTTCTTATACAAAAGCCATCCATGATCCAACCCTTTGTCAACATTGTGATCGTTCCTCTATAAACTATGACGCTATAGAAGTGAAAAATGCTAAAGAAATTAATTGCAAATAACCTGTGGCAACATATTTTTAATTTTTGTTGTATTTTAGAATTGTTAAGGAAGCTTTCTACTACAGCTACACTATTATTATTAGGAAAAATAAAAAATAATGTTAATAAATACACAGAGACAAAGATGTCAGTAACTCTTGCATAAATAAAAATAAAAAAACTAATTTAGTATTGTCTTTTGTTAACATAGCTTTTACACATTGAAAGAAAATACTTTTTACCGGATTAAAGCTATTTGTATTATTATAAACTTACCGTGGTGTGGTCAAAATTTATAATAATACAAATAGCTTTAATCCGGTAAAAGTGTTTTTTTTTCAATAACTAATTTTATTTATTCCCTGTAAATTATGATAGCAAGAAAAATATATGTAGTTTATATGATAGAGAAAAATCGCATTCTTTTAAACAAGAAACAAATGCACATCATGGTTCTGACACAACTGTAAAAAAACATGTTTAAATTTTTTTAAGTCAGTTCAAAGACACTTCTGTTTTGAAATTCCCTGCGTAGTTTCTCCAACTATAAATAGTCAAATAGCTCTTAAGTTTATTATATGTATAGATTACAGTAAATTTCAATCAGTGCACCTGATGCCACAAAAAATGGAGTCGAATAGAAAAACTACCTTACTTCGGATTGTACTGTGGTTTTTGTCTGTGAAAGGTGCTATTTTGACCTGTGATTCACAGTTTATATGACGCATTTTATCCTTTGTGTTTTGTTGTGTACTTAATAGACAATATTAGCTATCACAATCCTATACATTTGAGTTTTAATCCATTATAAATAATTAAATGTCAACTCTGAACGTACGTTACACAAGACGCGGATATATACAATATATCTATTTTAAAAAAAAATGGCGCTACAACCTTTTAGATCTGGCCCTCACATTTCTGTATCTGTTTCATGATCGTTTTTGGATTGCTGAGGCAAGTAGGTGATCAGCCTTCTGTGCCTGACACACACCGTTGACTTTTTGGGTCTAAGGCAAGCCGGTTTCCTCACGATGTTTTCCTTCGCCGTTCGAGCTAAGTTTAAATGCGCACATAGAAAGAAAATCCATTGGTGCACAGCCGGGGATCGAAACTACGACCTCAGGGATGAGAGTTGCACGCTGAAGCTACTAGGCCAACACTGCTCTAATATATCTATTATATATATGAAAAATGCGGACTGCATTAAATACTAGCCTCGATCAATGCTGATGCTGACTCATTACAATTTGTAACGCCTATGTTCGTTTTCTTTTTATACGCGAGGCGTAGACGAAGCGTCGCGCCTTTAACACCGTCTAGCATCGAACATTTTAAACTTAACTATGCATATTACTTTAGTATGTGCCTTAGAGCTGTTCCACGATCATTTCTAATACGCAAGTAGGTGATCAGCCTGACACACGCCGTCGACTTTTTGTCGATTTCGCACGGTTAAATTCGCACATAAAAAGTCTATTGGTGCACAGCCTGGGATCGAACCTACGACCGTAGTGATGAGAGTTGCACGCTGAGGCTACTAGATCAACACTGCTCATAAATGTGTAATAATTTAATAGTTAACAATATAGGGGTAATTTTCTTTAATATAATTACGAAAATACACTTGAGAAAGTATTGGCCTACTTGGCCTGAGTATCTGTCTGATCCCTGAGGTCGTGGGTGCGAACTCGACCCCTCCCCGACGTATATATAAGCCGTATGCCTTTGAGGCAAAAAAGTCGACGGTGCGCTTCAGGCCCAGAAAGCTGATCACCTACTTGCCTATTAAGATATAAATAAAACAGATTGAAAAGTATTGCACTGGCTTTTCATGCGAAAGTTCTTATTACAAATACTCTTAAACAATAATTGTTAACCTTTACGAAAACAAGCAACTCCACAGCCATTTTTACGGGGCTTTTTACAACAACCTATGATTATAAAGTATAAATCGCAAATGACTATTACAAAACTTTTCCAACTGACCACTGTATTTTTGGGCCATTTAAGGTGCCATTATTGAAAAACTACACCGACTGTCTGCGGTTTTTGATTATCGCCGGTTGTGCCGTTTACAAAAATTGATTTGAAGGCTTTTAGGGTAATACAGATGTTTAAATGAAAACATCTGTAAACATATACGTATATAAGTACGTTGTCTGTACTCGAGGAAAAATGGGACAAACGGCATTGAGTAGTCAATAGTCATTCTGTTAAAAAATAAGGTATTCTATGCAAATAAATTTTACATTAATTACGTGTTTTTCAGCCGTTCGAATAATATTTTTCCGAATTACTATTAATAGTAATAATGACTATGGCTACCACTATTACTATGAATTATCAAATAGCCGTTAATTTCTAGTTTTATTAATATTGGCAAATCAAATAAACCACATGTTTAAAACTAATTAGCCTTTGAAGTTGTTATCTTACGAAGTATGAGCTCTGTATCATACAATGACTATAGGAGCTGCCAGTAATGTCATTACCGACACGTATGAATAACACATGACACCTAGGACTAGCTGGTAATTAGGTTCTCACTCTTACTAACTAATTTCGTGCAGTATTTCATAAGTTTTCTTAAACATATACAAAATAGTATCATGCAAATCATTTAGCTGTTATGTCGTCAATTTAAAAGGTAAAACTGTAGTCGTGATATCAAGGAATGTTATCATGTTAATTCATCAGATGCTTTTGCAATGACTGAGTCAGCGGTGTTGTATAATTTTCTTGCTTACTCCACTTTGAATTATTTTGGAATGTATATTTTACTATAACTGTATCTTGTCATGCTTTCAAGAGAAGATGCTATAAGAGAAGCGCGGGACTCTGATTAGAGAGACAACACGTCATATAACATTTGAATTTTGAGCTTGAAGTTATAATCTAAAACATATAAAAATTAGAATATAAAATAAGTATATTGAATTTTGAATCGGCTAAGGTATCTGTTGAAGTTACGAGCAAATTCTAGGAATGATAGAAACCAAGACAGCCATGGTTAAGCCACCCAACTGATACCCTGGTAGCAATATACCTTGATAATTTACCACATCCATAAAAATATTAGCTATTCTTTCAACCCTCACTCAATTTAGATGCCAATTCAACCCTAAAAGAAGGAATTAAAACAACAGGGGTCACTACAAAAGTCCACTGATGAGGTAAAGGGGACAATAATGCATCATTTTCGAGAGACTTGCTCCATTAATCCTACTGACTGATCGATTGCACCCTATGTAGTGGTATTCCAATTTTCGATAGAAATTTCTATACATTTTTCTTCTTTTTCGTTTCAAGCTTTTGTGAAAATATATATTGATTAAATCGTCATTTATTTCTGACTATTGACGAACAGAGTTAGTTCTCTCTAGCTTCGTCCAGTCCAGACTGCTCTGTTTAGTGCACCACGCCTAAGCTTTTCCCTGAACTACGTACTCAAATCTAAATACGTGGTATTTTTAAGTGGCATAATATAGTCTAAATTTGTTACTAAAATCCACTGCAAAGTGCAACTAGTAATAGAAAAAATCCTCCGCCTGGGGCGCAATCAGACATCCCTTCAGACGATTATTGCAAATAACTATTATTTCCTTCTCCTTTCAATTGGCAGTGAACGTGGCTCCGAATTTCTCTTTGTATTGCTAATATTATCTAGTTTATCTAGTTAGATGTTTTGCTGATTAACCTAAGTTCGGATGTTATCGAACAATGTACTATAAAATTAAGTTCTGATAACGTTATATAAATAATGCGTAGAAATCCTACTTAATTAATTGTTATAATACCTTTACTATAACATTAGTAATTTTAATTTAACAAAACATTTTTAAATTAATCTAATGTACGCTCTTGTGTTATAGAAGTCCGAAAACATAGAAATAATTGAAATTCAGAAACTAAATATCATTCAACACACCTGTGTACGTGTCAAAATCCCTCACAACATCCCATTAAATTCATCGTTATACAATCCCCACTAAATCCCAGTTATTGCTTATGAATGATACAATTTTCCAGTATCAGTACAATTTGGCAGGCAATTTGCTAACGGGCCGACTATCATTAGTCACTATTTGGCCATTTTTTGTCCAGTGGGGACAGGGTTGCCATTATGCAACGGATTTTTCCTATTTTGTAAACCAATCTGGTATAAAAATTGTAGGGTAATTTTAAGAATTTAGTATAAAGTTATTAACTTTATTAAATAAATTTATGTATGAAAGGACTATTTAAATTCTGGAAGTGATTGAGATATAAAATCTGTTGTTCTAGCCTGAAAGTTTGAAAATAGATGAATTATTTTACCCTGGCAATTCACATGGCAGCCCTGTGTTGCCCGGAACTGTGTCGCAATTATTTTATATTCAAAATGTTATTGCACATTGTCACATGATAAATTAATTTGGAGTTTTTGCATTATAACGCAAAAAGCTGTACTGTTAGGAGAGTAAAAAATTAATGACAACATCATAGTTTCAACAGTTAACGCCCAGAAAATTTTACAAAAAATATGAAAGATGTTAAATAGTATTCTTACAGATGTATAATATTTTAACTAAATTAAAAGTAAACATTTTTTCATTCGTGAACTCGATTTCTAAACTTATAGCTTTATCCAGATTTTCATTTATTTCTATCCGAACAATACTTATAATTATTTCAGCGCATTTAGATTAGTTTGAGATGTTTCAGGCTATGAGTCTACCACCCAAATCTGCGTTTCAAATCCAAAACAAATACGGTTTTAGCACGTTTTCTGTACGTGAAGGCAAGCCCCAGCCAAAACTTTTTTACTAGTCAAAGGCCATCTAGTTTCTTTTACTTGAAAAAGTTATTGAATTTAGAGTTTATTTCTAGACGTGAGCTTCGTTATCTACCAAAAATTTCACTACGTACGAAATTTTGATTATCTTATCTTTGGTTACCTTATATAACTTGATATTTGTATTTTATAATGAGTTATTATATTAGATTAAATGATATACTTATTTATATTTAATTGCATTTTGACAAAGCATAGGAAAACGAAGTTTTGTTTTTGGAAAATAAATAGTTTTATGATGTTTAAAATTATGAAAGCCCTTCTGTTTGGCATCCAATATTGTGTCGGTCAGGTTTTAATAGTGAAATACTTTAATATTTAAAAAATAATACAAAAGGCTTATTTTACTAAGATTTTTATAATTCAATAAAGACAGCCTGCAACACGAATATGTTTTATATTCGTGTTGCATTGCAGAGGAAAATTGTGACGTGATTATAAGTCCAGCTAAGGACCGGCAATTTGGCCGGTGCAAATCGTTCGTCCCATTGGGACCGTCCCGTTAGATTTCAGCCTAAATCTTTTGCTTTGAGTAATAAAACGTTCTTTTGGGGGAAATAGAAAATGACTGGGGCTGTTAGAATGAATTATTGTATCAAAACAAGAAAATATATATTTATATATATCAAAGACGAGTGTCTGAAATGAATAATTATGGCATATGAACCAGAAGGATTAATCTGATTAAAATAATTAAAAACGTATTTTTTTTCCATCTGAAACTAAGTAAAATATATGAATAAATAATATATATGATAAAAATTGTTGGTACTTAGAAAATGTTGGTTTTGTATTATAATTATGATGTTAAGACAAATTATTTTTCGTTAAACATACTTATAGTGAAAAGATTGTACGTATTTATATAAATCAGTGATAAATATAATATTTTTATATAAAGACAGGCAACTGACAAAAGTTAATTAAAACCCTCAACAATAAAATACCCAGTTATATCTCAACTGAGTTTTTTATCGTGTTTTTTGTTGGCCAACTCGCCTAATAGAAGCAAGTTTTTGTTACTAGGCGAGGCACTTGATAACATATCTAGATTTCCCTCGCAAATTACCTCAACCAGACAAATGTAACGGCACAAATTTCGACAGGTGTTTTTGTCATATATTACAAGACATTATAATAATTCTATATATCGCATTAGGCTACGAAAACATGGAAATAATTGCGTTGTATCCAAAAACTAATGAAAATAGTAACAATGAAATATCTCCGTATTTTCTGTATCTTATACAACAATACTACAATAATATATGTGTGTTTAAAAGTGGATTAATCCCTAGCTTCACACAAAATAATTAAGTTATTAGTATTCTGAAGTTCTATTTAAAAAATGAATTGATAAGTTATTAAGTGTTGTATCCATGTGTAATGTCTTGTATTTCAATCGAACGCTTGAATAAACAAGAAGGCTTACGGCAGATACGTTTTAAGAATCCAAAAACTTAATCAGATCGCCAATATCGATATAGATCACATTACTGCTAAATTGTAATGTCACGTACGGTCATTGAAGGCCAGAAACCGCTGAGTAACGCTTCTCATCACAGCACTAAAACGCATACCCGAGAGACCTCGGATTTTGGAGACTCCCTCTTAACTTTCACGTCGTTTTATATATTTCTATAGTAAGAACTAAGCAATTCGCAAGTCTTCAAATTATATAATTTTTAACCTGTCAAACAAACAATGTATTGCGGTGATAAAAAATTCCTAGATATTTAATCAATACTTAATACAATATCACATAATACATTTATTAAAGGTTGAAATTTAGTTGGTACTATATGAGGCGAAGTAATATTGTTTCGGGTTGGAAGGCACGAAACCTTGATGACCCGCTTGATATAAAGAAATAAAAGCTATCAAAGAGATGGGAAAATGGGTCTGTTTTAACCATTTAGTTAAACGTCCCTGAACTCCACGTCGGCCAACGCTGCAAGACATAGACAAGGCAAAGACACATACAAGACATTGAATCGTTTTAATAAGCCATTTTTTATCATACCTAGTTATTTTTATTTTATTGTAATAGTGAAAAGGCCATTAAACATTTCAAATTGGATAAAAATGGCATAACTGCGATACTATTTCATGCCAAAATTGGCAGGTCGTGAGTCGTGACTGACTACTTAAAATATTTTTGTGTCATTGTAATATATTCGAGAAAACATTTCAATTAACTAACTGTGATATTAATGGTTTACCGCTACTTTTGAATATCGATAAATACATCCAGTGATTGTATAAATAAATGTATGATTACCTATTTAAATTAAAAAAAAATTAACAAAAAAATGCAAATTTAATATCAAAACATGATATAAATATGCAAATCACCTTAAATGTCAGTATTAAGGCCCTATCCCAGCACGAATTTCTGTGTCAGTGTCTCGAGGTGGACTGCGGTGCGCAGTGGAGAGCTGGAGGAGGCGCGCCGGCCCGTAATAACAATTATTTATGTAAAACTTAATGTAATTTTATCATTTTTTTTTTCTGAAATGGATTAATTGGCTTGCGATAAAATATATTGTGTAAATTTTCAAAATCATAAATGAATTCAAAGTGTCAAAACTTGGCTATTTATGGATTTTTTTCTATCGAGCGAAGTTATTTATATCGTGTATCGATCTTTCAAAATGGATATATAAACTACTCAACTCCACCATATATTTCTTCCATTCGCGCTACTCCACGAAACGATGACAAAAAATGGAAAGAAACCATGTACTTTTTTGGAGTTTAGCGACCGGATAGGTCCTTAAAATAAAATACATTGGACTTATTTTCGTATGTTGGTGTACTAAAAAACAAACATATTAAATAGGCACAGACATTTTCACTACATTTGTAGTTTTGGACTAGTGTCAAAAAGTCCTTAAACAAATATATAATCTATAGTTTTGTATAGTATCACAGATTATATCAAGAATAATCGTTTAGTATATCAATAATCCTAAGGCGTAATAAGCCGACGACATCTCATTCTCCACGTCAAATATGAGCGCCCCTTTTCCGTATTTATTTTATCCCTTAATAAAGTCCAATCGTTTAATATGTTTATCTCCGTCGCTTATATTTGTGATGATATCATTTGATTAATGATTGAATTCATTATCACAACACAGGGTAATATAGTTCAGTTAATGAATATAATTAAAATAAATAATTGTTTGTTCCAACATTTTAATTGAACGTTTATTTATTCTTATTACTTTAGAGGCCGTTTGTCAATGCGAGCAAGGCTATATAGTTTTATATTTTCTTTGAGTATCAAAGTATGGATCCTGATTATTTCCAGAAAATAGTTCATAATAATAAATACAAAAGTTACATAATATTGTTTTGACAAAAAAATTTAATTTAATTTAATTTAAACTTAAACTTTAACAATTGGTCATGAATTTAAAATAATAACGTTATGAAACGATAGATGAGTCTTAAAAGTCATAGCTTTTACATGCTTATCGTTCTTTAAGTAGTATGTAAATTAAATAAAATGCAATATATATTACCGTGACGTAAGCAACCTCTATTAGAGCGAAAATTTATTTGAATTCCGAACGAGTGACCGTCGGGTCTTTAAGACCCAGGGGATACAACGGTTGACTTAACTCAAGGGCTCAAATGTCCGCACTTTTAAAGAAAACTAGCAGACCTTAAGTGTAGGGTGTGAATTTCCTTTGAAAACTTACACTTTACAAAGTACTATTCGAGCTTCCGTTTTATGTAACCTTGGGAATTTGGAATTCGGTTAAATCCTTTTTTATATATAGAAATTTACACATTATAGCGCTTATGACCTTTGCATAATCATAACATGTTTTATCAGGTCGAGAAATATACCTACTTCTTCGAATAGAAAGACGTTTATATTAATATCCACACTAAATCCATATATGATTTAATAAGTAATAAAGATCAAGCATTATTGTTAAAATTCTCTTTATTCCACTGATAAGTGGAAATAAGTTAGAAATTTTGTTGGAAACCTTCTAAGACAGTATTAAATTAACCTAGTTTAATATTAAAGTTTTCACATCTTATTTTTTTTAATTTAAAACCTTTTTATCCCATAGCTTCTTGAAGATCATTATTATTTAACGGCGTTGCAACAATAGATACTTATAGCCCTAAATATTTCATAACTATAATCGTTCCCTTCGAGTGGTTAATGGTGACATAACCACTTGATATTGACAATACCTCACGTCATATTTGTAATTGTTACATTACGAACCTCTAGGGCTTCTTTATACTCTTAAGAAAAGATAAAATTTTATTGAAAAATATTCCTTTGCACTTTAAAATACCTTCATATAAAGTACTATTACATTTAAGATGATTCATATCATTATAGTGCCATAAACTTATCTGATCGAATGTAACAGTGATGATGTTTATATACTGTGGAGACGTATTTTAAATTTCAATTATCATATAAACAAATTAAAGTTTAGATTTCAAAACTATTTATTAATGCAAACAATATTTACCTTAAAATTATAAGTGGTACATAATGTCACCACCTCTCACAGCTATATTATTATCATCTAACAAGTCTTAATCCTTCCCATCAATCTATCAATAGATTCAATAATGACAATAAAATGTTTAGCCTTGCACCTATTCAAGTAGAAACTCTGAAAATTCCCATGCACGTTCTTAAAAACCGATGTTATAATCCCGGTAATTGAGGGGTTAATCGAAGGTGTCGGCCTTTCAAAGCTCCCCAAGGTGACAGTTGACAATTTAACTTACCCCGACTGTGGTATTTTTAATCTGTACTACTGTTCTTTCCTGTACAATAGTATGTAAGTGTTATTGGGTGTGCGGTAAGTATGAAGTATTGTGTGCAAAATGTTAGGTCTATTAAATAGTTTTATATAAAAAGATTTAGATTATGTGATAAATATACTAAAGATAAGATACATGTTTTATTATGATTTTATATTAATCCTAAATGTATGTTAATATAAACAAAATTACGCAGATTTGAAACGAATCAAATTTGGATTTTTCTTATGTAGATTTCATAAATGTAAATACAGTTTATATGTTAAAAGGAAGATACTGGCTGCCCACAACACAGGGAATCCTAGTGTCTAGGGACCAATGCACTTTACTTTACGTAAATATCATGTATATTGTGTATAATAAAGTATAATCAAAAAGGAATTACGCATTCTTTTCTATAAAAATAGACCCTATATTTGTTTTAGTTTAATCTGAAGTAGCATTTAACAATTATTTAAGTTAATTCTAGTAAACTGTATTACACAATACATTAATACCTAGTCTTGTCTCTTATTAACATAACTTTTACACATTTAAAGAAAACACTTTTTAAACGGATTGAAGCTATGTAGTATTATAAACTTATAATTTTAAGAGATAATAAAGGACAAACACAAGTGAGTAATTTCTGCAAAAACCCTTCATTTTTTAGTCCATATCAACTCCGGGGAAATCAATACAGATAGTAGAACTTTCTCTACAGCTGTAATACTTTTTAACATTCAACACCTTTTATCTTCAGTCCAAAGACGATGCACGCGAAACGTCGGAAAAAATTACAATTATGTAAAATAATTATAAGTTTATACACAGCTTAAATCCGTTAAAAAACTATTTAAATTAATACCTTTGATTCGCGAATTAACTAATAAAATCGTAATCCAATCAAGTCTACTAACTAATTCATGCAATCAAATAGAACAAGAAACTAAATACCATGCCCTAATGGCCATCCGTCATACCCAACTCCCAGGGGCCAACTAATTCTTAGCCGGTCCAACTCAATTTGTCCCGGGCCATATTAACCGAAACGTACGCAAGCGTTTGTACAGCTTTTTATGACTCCTCGCTATTCTTTCAATTTGCAATTCTGCCACCCTGAAGACGGAAATTGCTTGCACTCCCAGAGACTTACTACTTTTATCTTTAACTATTGAGCTTTGTACTCTTAAAGCCAACTGTAAGACGTGAGTATTAGAGTATGTTTTAGTGAGTCCGTTGGGAGTGAGGGTCAGTGTTAGCCTGTTCGATTCCCAGGTGTGCAGGGCGTTGAGACACGTTTGAGTAGTTAAGACATGTAAGGTGAAGGGAGGACTGTCATAAAAGTGATGAATTAAATTTGACCACTTTGAAGTGTTGTCACAAATACGTTACGGAACAAAATTGAGTGTAACTTACTGGGAATTATGATAATAATGCGATGCGGAAAAATATATTTTGAGGATAGATTTAATAGGTATTTAATTTCATTATATACCTTTTGTACTTTACCGTTAGTGTGCCTTTTTCCTTACTAGGGTTGCCTGAAAGAGATGGCTTGGTATCGATAAGGCCGTTGCCACCATTTTATTTATGTTACCCATACCTATGTATATGTTCCAAATATAAAATGCTACTGATGTGATAAAGAAATATTTTTTCTAAAAAATGTTTAACATTTTTATTTACGAGAACCTTATAGATTTGGCTTAGGTACTTAAGATAATATACAATAGCTAGGGGCGGTCAACCCTCGGTCACTCTAAAGTTATTTTAAACAATTTAATACCCCAACACTGACCCTCGAGGAACATTAAATCAAGCGAAATAGCCGTTTGTTTTATACTTGAAACGGGTTATCGGAAAATTTGATCTTATCGTTAAACGGTTTGCTTAGATTTTCTTTATTTTTAAAGAGTTATTAATCCCTAAGGGGTTGTTAAGATTATTGTATTGTTACTGCGATTTTCGATTCGAATAACGTGGAATCGAAAAGGTATTTTTATAAATGGTAGCGTTTCGGTTTGTCATGATGATACAGAGGCCCCGAAATTACCTTACTCAGGTGACAATAAAACAAACACTCTTGGGGGCTAGTAATCGGACTCGATCGTAAACTAGGCCCATCACAGGATCGCTTACACAGCGCGAAAGGTTTACTGCCCCTGCCTGTTAATGGTAAAACCTTTTGCAACCGGAAGTATTTGCCAAATATTTTTAAAATTTTAAGATAATTTTCATGACTTTCAGTTATGGTACCTTCTAAAATTATAATTAAATGTCTTTAAATATCAGTACTGTATTTGTTACCAAGTATGAAAGTTCTAACGAAAGTCTGTGGTATTTATTTGTATTCAAAGTTCACGAAATAAACCACATATTCGAATAAAATGCAAATGTATGTTAAAACAAAGTCATTAGCGTTGGGCGTAGGGCGGGCGTGGCTGAGACCCCTCCTACATACTATACAACCGGTTTTTAAGCCTTATTAACATATCCACAGCGATAACTCTATTTTATTTTAATTAACGTATAATGAAATTTATTAACCATATCTCAAGTAATTTTATTTGCAAAGGAATAATCGTCGCACAAAACATTCCGATAATTACTGTGCGTAAATGTGATCACCGATTTTTTAAATGCTGTTCGAAATTCAAATTTTTCAAAACAACACACTTGAGTATGTTTCCAACTAAATTCCAAATTTTAACAAATAGCATTACCGGATAACTAACTATCTCTTTTTCTTACAGTATTCTCGAGCTTCGAAAAGAGAAGAGTCGAGATGCAGCAAGATCTCGCCGTGGTAAAGAGAACTATGAATTCTACGAATTGGCAAAGATGCTGCCTCTACCGGCTGCTATTACCAGCCAGTTGGACAAAGCCTCAATCATTAGGCTCACAATCAGCTACCTAAAGCTTCGGGACTTCTCAGGACACGGTGACCCTCCATGGAGTCGGGATACACCGCCTACCAGCAAAGCTCTGAAAGGTGAGTTAAAAACACATTTAAAAAGATGTAAGAAGCTCATATATATTTAAATTGGAGGTATGTGGTATGAAAGTTGTCATCCCAAATTTGATTTATACGTTCATGCTCCATTGTACGACACTGTTAAGATATTTCTCATTATTATAATACAATATATTTTTTACAACATTTCCCCGAAGCGTACTTATCAGACAACATCAGTTTCAACAACGTTTCATCTACAAATACATTACTGTGTACGCAGTATAAAAGGATTAAGATAATTATTATACCCAGACAATAAAATACGTACGAGTAACCTAGGCCAAGTAAAACCAAAGATTAGCGATATACTAAGACACAATGATAGCATATTGTGGGAACAAATAGTCCGTTGGCCCACCCCAGGCGCTATGCAAAACGAGTGAGTGCCTCTAAAATAACTGAGGAGGGTTCGCAAATCAGATTTGCCTTCGTCAACTCATTGTCGACGCTAACCGTGTTAGCGGTACAGTCAGCAGAATAAAATTTATAACTATATTGCCAAATATGATCATTCATTTACTTTAGAATTCAATAATCGATTCTGGTTAATAACACATTAAACTTTTGTCCTTACTAATACTTTTAAAAATGGGAGCATTCTACAAGTATACGTACTTGTATCACAGACCCTGTTGTGTATCTATTTATGTACAAAGTATTTTGTCAGACAAATAAATAAATATAAGTAATTTATAAGTTCACTTTTTTCATTGAAGTATGTAGTTTTAGTTCTTTGTATTTTAATTGCAGCGAAAACAAAATTTGACATGAATTTAAATTAAAAAAAAAAAAATCATATGAGATTACAAGTAAATTAATTGTGTGCATCGATATTTTATTTGTGTTTAAAGAATGATATTTCACTCTTCTATAATAGAGATGACCAAAAAACTGAGGGTAAATCACAAATATTGTGAACCGGAGCGTGCACGCAAATAAGGACGCCTCAGGGACTGATTCTCCGCAATACCTCAAATAAATTACCCAAGCTTAAGTAAACATTCGTAAAAAGCCACATGTGTTACTTAGAAATAAACTGTTCAAGTTCTATATTAAAAAATATAATTTATTACTTGCTTCTAATGTATGTGTTTGAGTAACAGAATTAAAAAAATTAAACTTTCAAGAAAAGCGTTCATTCATGACTGACTTTAAGGAACAGGTTTACAGTTCCTTGTGAATTTTTTTTCAGTAGTGACTTCGGAGTTTGGATATCGGAAAGCATAAGAATAGATTTGCAAATACAAAGAAAGAAAACAAAGCCAAATAAGTTTTTTAACACACACAGCAAATTCATAACAAGTGTACTAACAGTGCGCCCTAACTAAATCCAATTTCAACCCCTAATGCGTTTAATGCGACCACGGAGCGAATCACAACGTACGCCACTGTCATTTTAACTCAATTTTCAAACCCACCTAGCAGTATTAAAATAAAAATATTCGACAATAAAACACTGTGCGTTTAGGACGACAGAAATTTTCTACGACTTTAGGGTATAATTTCGAATTTCGAACATACCCACGTACGTCATGTGGAGCTACTTGAAAAATATCTGGATTTGTGTTGCATTTTCTGATGCCTTTAAAATGGTGTTTTGGTCAAAAATATTTCTTATAATTAAAATCCTCATCAAAACTAAAACAAATGTGAACAAATGTTTGTACAAAACTGTATATTATATGATATGATTGTATGAGAAAGGTATAAAAGTTTCTTGAAATCATTCACATATTGAAGCAGTATTTACTACAAAGTTATATGTAAATAACAGACTCATGTATTCACTTCAGATTCATATACTTAAATAACAAATAATTTTGCAACTTCCTTCCACAATAGTATTAGTAATATAGCAACCAACTATGTAAATCCACTGTTAGATAAAAGCTCCTACCAGCATACAGAAAATACTAGTATGAGATTTCAGTCAGCAGACCCTAAATCAGTTGCAAAGATAATTAAATCATTAAACGACAGAAAGTCTCCAGGTGCAGATAAAATACGAGCTATGGATATTAAAACATTATGTAATAAAATCAACGTAGTCATAGCTAACCTTATTAATACGAGCATTTATACTGGAAAATATCCTAACTTACTAAAAACAGGCATAGTTCGACCAATATACAAAAATGGTAGCAAAAAAATCTATAATAATTATCGTCCAATAACTATATTGCCAACAATTAACAAAATAATAGAAAAATACATATGTGGACAAATTCAAAATTATTATAAAAAACACAATATTCTTTCTAACAAACAATATGGATTCCAACCAAATAAAAATACCACACAATTGCTATCCGCATTCACAGACCACATTTATAAACATTTAAATAAAAAAGATCATGTTCTAGTAGTGTTTATTGACTACAGTAAGGCATTCGACACATTAAAGCACAGCGTAATCCTGCAGAACTTAAATGACTGCGGAGTACGAGGAAACCTACTCAAGTGGTGTGAAAACTATCTGCAAGACAGAACTTATCGTGTTAAAGTGTGCAACGAAGAAAGTTTTCCAATATCTATTACAGAAGGTACGGCTCAGGGCTCAGTCATTGGGCCTTTACACTACCTTACCTATGTTAACACATTACCTAACATAATAAAGTATTGTCAGATATTCCAATTTGCAGATGATACATGCCTAGTAGCTGCAGGGCCTAACATCCAAGAAGCAGAAACAAAGCTACAATCTGATTTCGATACATTGGCTAAATGGTCCCACGACGTAGGACTTGTACTAAATCCTAACAAAACAAAGTTCATGCATATCCGATCCAGTCACAATCTAAATTCACGTACACCCATCTTAATCTTACACAACCACACATGTGCACATTCTTATAACTTGTACCCCAATAGCTGCAACTGCAACGCCTTAGAATTAGTTCATAACCATAAGTACCTGGGGCTTACAATAGATGACCGAATGTCCTGGAAAATGCACATTAATTCTGTCTGTGATAGGCTAAGAGCGATACTTGCCAAATTCACTTTAATAAAAAATAAAATACCACTTAAAACTCTGCTACTATTATACAAAGCACTAGCCGAATCCATTATAACATATGGACTTACAAGTTATGGGAGAACATGCAAAACTTATCTAAATCAAATATTTGCAATACAAATACGTATTTTAAAAACAATTGCTCCCTTAAAATTAAAATCACAATATAAAGCGGACTACAGAAAGCTATTTGCATTTTTCAAAATTATACCTATACACGAGAAAGTACAACTAGGATTATTAAATGAAAACTACTTTACAGAAAATTACCTCAAAACAATTAAAACTCACTATCACTACTCAACACGTAGAAAATTAAAAAACGAATTTCTATTACCCAAATACAATAATTTATATGGGAAAAAAACATTAGATTACATTATTCCAAATTTAATAAACTCGATACCAGCTACACTTCTTACGAATATAACAAGAAACAATATTAAATTTAAATTAAAAAAATACTACATAAGTCAAACAATTATAAATTATGCATAACATAAATTATGCCATATACGTCATTAAAATATATGTATATATATATATATTCGAATATAGGAACTCATCCTGTATGTGAATGAGAATTCTCGACAAGAACAGGTTTCTTGCATCGGCTATCTATGCGCGTCAGTGTTTAGATGTGTTTATGACGTTTTACGTGCAATTTTAAATCGTTTGAATGGTTTGATTGTTATAAATTTACAGTTTATATGTCACTGGCCTTAGTATATATATATGTGTGTTAATGATTTAATTATGTTCGACGTCCTGGTGGATAGAAAAACTGTGCACAGTTTGTGTTTCCACCACATCAACTACCTTTATATTAAGAACACTTATACAACAATAAATAAATAAATAAATAAAACAATCTATTATTTCTATTAGAAGGAAAATTCTCAATCACATTACAATAAATAACATCATTTAGACAACGCACTACAACTTATTAATTCATGTAATTTACATAAGTCTGTCCAATTATAAATATATAATTGACCTTTTTTAGATCACAGGATAATACTACGAAGTATCTCTATCACAAACAAAACTTAAAATAAAATATACACATATAAAATTAAATATACATTTTATATGGATAACTAAAATTAATTTAGAACGAAGCGGAAGCACTAATGGGCGTCGTTCGGAGAAAATTCCTGTAGTCCATCAATAGTATAAAAATTCCTTGACCGGTTTTTCAAACTAATATTATATTGTTGACGTATATATACTTGATGAAACAAGAAGTCTAGCGAACTAGACACAATATCGATTTTCTTGATTAACAAGTTTTTTTTAATAGATTGTTATTAGAATTTTTTATCAGAAACAGAACCGTCTGCTCATGAAATGCAATTTTCGAAAACATTTAAACTATTTTTATCATGATCGTAATAAATACACAAATTGTATAGCATTTATAAATTTATTTTAGCAGTTTAAAATATTCCTCTGTAAACGCCGTCGTATTTGCATACTAAACTAAATTGTAAAAGACACCGGCGTAAAAATAATTATTCTGTCAACCCCACAGTAACAATGGGCGGGGAATTGGGCCAAAATTTTTAATCTAATCAATTAACAATCAGTGCAAGCGATACACTGCTTGTTAGATCTGCTTATTTGGCGAACGTGACTTGAGTTATTTAAATGGGGTCGTTTTGACGGTTTTGTTCCTACTTGTGTAAGCTTAAAGAACTATTCTGCTTGGCGTGTTTTGTTATGTACAGTAGTTAAAATGTATGGAAATTTTTCATGTACATATTTGACATTAAGAAAGACAAAAAGAAAATATTATGCCACTTCCACGAATGCAGAATGCGGATGAGAATGTAGAAAACATGTAGTAAATAAAAATTAGATTAATATTTTTTTTTATTTCGACGTACATAAGTGTTTGTATAGGAATAAATTCATTTTGATTTTGAATTAAACAACAACAACAAATGTGTCAACAAGCGAGACATGCTGTTGACCAATGACAATCAAACTAAACGCGCTGTAGTTTCATCATCCATTTAACATTCTGAAATCAAGTAAGACTGAGTTATAAGTAATGCCTTTATGTTAGCCGTCTTTCGGCCTTTCGTCTTCTACAGGCCTCATGTTAAGAAAAAGCAAGTAGACAAATGTGGATAATTAATTACGTGTGGATTCACAAACAAACTTTGTTGAACTATATTCTATCCATATTTGAGGAATTACGCTAGTTAATTAAACAATAGAAACTAAATTGGCATACATTATTTAAATTAAATTTCTATTAACTGAACTGTTCTCAGTGGAATTGTTACTATGAATGGCAGGTTAAACTCTATTACCAAATTATTCAGATTACATGTGATTGAACGCGCGAAATAGGTTATTTAGTAAACTAATTGTGAACGTGTTCATTGTGCGTTTAATTTAGTCCAGTAAAAAGGTTTTATTATCTAAAATTTAAATGTAATTTAAGTCAGCTCTGAGATTAAAGCTTTTCTTACTGTATTGCTATTCTTGCGCAATGTTCTGATGTGTATAACCAAAGTTAACATTATTATGTTTCTAAATTTGATTGGCATGCTATAAAAACGAAATTTGAGAATTTAATGAATATTCATTTTTTTATAATAACCTGATGCTTTACAAATAAATTTGCTATTACTGATTTTAAACGTGTTAATCACCCTACGCTTTTTATCATAATATTAGTCTAGGTATAGCAAGACCATTAGTCTTAATTTAAAGAGGCTCATGTTACCGTCATAAGGGCAATAAGTCAACGAAGGCAATATTTCTCAATACAATAACAGGAGACACGGAGATAAATTCGACAAATTAACTTCGCGGTAAACACATGTTTTGTTCCCCATATTGCCGTTTGGTGGCAGCACTTCTGATTTATGGCTAAGGGTGCTTCTAAACTCGTAACATATAATATGACGTTTTTCACAAAAATCTGCTCTATATTTAACCTACAATTTTGTATACAAAATCTATACTATTTTCTATATTTATAAAATGTGGCCAGCCTTACAAACAAAATCAGTTATGATTTGGTTTCCATAGAAAAATAATTCTTACCTCTAATTACTTTAAATACTGACACCTTTACATGTCACCGGAGTATTTATAACATTTTTTTAAATAATTAAATAACTCTCATGCAATTAATATACCCACAAGAACAGCGTAGTTTAATACTATTACAAATTTGGCCACACTCCATATAAACAGTGCGTTATTTCTTATAGGAATAATATAGGTAATTCTCGTTCTTAATACAAGACTGTAAATCATACGTGGCACATCTGCCAGCGAAATAGAAAAATAACAATAAATAAAGGGAAACGACACCCGCTGCAGGAAATATTGGAAAATTTAACAAACCGTCCGATGTTCTTCTGTGTTTCATCCATTCTCAAGATGTCGGGTCAATGTGACCCATTGAATCTTTATGTCTTTTGTGGTGGCTATTGTCATTGTTATTTAATTTTCAATTATAATCTGATATAATTAGTAAGCACATACTAGAATATTTTTTCTATAAGTACATTCATTTAAAATTGGTTTAAAAGTATTTTGCCAGGTTTAGAACTTTTTTTGATATCATTATTATTTTATTAGTAGACAAGCTTAGATATTACAGAATTAATTACAGTACACATTTCTTCTTTCATTGCAAACATGTTTTCCTAACTTAACCCCTTCATAAAGCTTTTCTTGATCTCTCCTCGAGTTAACCTGCTAATCCGCCCATAATGAACCACCATGCACCCTTCAGCTAACACACTTCATGACAGCTCTTTAAAGCCATGTAATTTACGTCTGGATATAGATAATTAATATAAATATATATATCAGTTGCTCATCATGTCTGTTCACAAAATTCAACTTTCCGAAGAGATATATAACAGTATATGAAGATTTAAAAAATATTCCAATATAGCTTTAGGGGGCCTTCGTAAACGAACAAATATTTCGGTATTAGATTAAATTTATACCGCGCGCGTGTTTTGGTTTAAAATATTCGACATTCCACCGCAACATCAGCGCTTCAAAATCCTACGCATTATTTTCAATGTATAGTTTTGGGAACATTTTTCCCTCGCTGGTGCATCACAATCATCGCGATGTACCATTCTATATTGACCGTACGTGTTCGGAATAATGTGCCCTTTTCCGGGATTTGCAGCTATTTTTATTTAGTATTGATCGTCAGCCGTCGGGTCGGTTCGACCCCCGTTGCCGATTGAAGGGTTATCCGGCCGTGTAATTGGCTAGTTACAATTCATTATGTTCCGGTATCGTGATTTTTTGGTATTTCTCACTTAACGATTGAAGTACTATCACTAGGTGTATCCTTTTGTATATTGCTAGGAAGCAGACGCTTTTTCCACACACTGTTTCTGGAAGAACATGTAGTATCTATAAGAAAAATTTTCTTGTTGGTTCATGGCTCATTATGTTATGTACATATATCGTAAATGTACCTACTACATGACCATTGTAACTTAAATTAAATTCAAATAAAATAAATTAAATTGTGCAGCTAAATAAAAAAACATGATATTTTCGGTCATTGTTCTTTGTAATCTACAGTTAGCAGAGGGAAAATAAATTGTTAAAAGCGGCCAATAAATCGATACACCTAAGTGTGGACAAAGGGCGGTAATTCTTCATTAGAGGCAACTCCGGTCAAGTACTGCCTCTAGGGGTTGCCAATCAACACTGCCCGCTCTTGGGGTAAGTTTGTATGAGGAATGAATCGAGGATATATATGAAAAATTTATATATCTAAGAATATAAACGTTTTAATTTTTTACCGCCTGAGGGACTACCGTCTCCGTCTCCTTAGTGTGTAACGCAGGTTTTATTCCATACCTTCGACGGCTATACATTATGTTAGACTACAATTAAAAAATCGATTGCAGAAGAATTTCAGTCCTGTTGTACGGTTAGATACACAACTCTTTCTTTTCCATGTAATCTAATATAACTTTTCTCTCTTTTATTACTAAAACAGGCTATTGTCCTAGTAACCAAAGTTTTCAAAACATTCCTATGGGTGAAAAACTAAAGCAATTTTCATGCGTACGAGGGAAATTGTAGAAAAAAACGTGCGGCCCCTAGCCCTTCTATTAGGCGTGAGTTTTATTTAATTTGGCCCCAAGAAAACACCCCCGGTCAATGTTAGCTCTGCCCGCACATGTCCAAATGGACAAATACGGATAAATTATTGCTTTTTTGCAATAAATGGGAATTTAGCATTATTGCAGTGTTATCAATGATTTTGGTAAACATTCTATTCTGATAAAAAAATTTTTTTTAATTTTTTCATGATATAACATAGAAAAATACATACAACCCTTAATTTTCACCCCTCTACTATAAAACCCTATATTTTATTTGTTAATTAGAAAATTATGACTTGATCTCTGAGGTTTATTGATAGAAATATTCACATAAAAACCTAATAAGTTTTCATTCCGGAAAACCGAACAGTCTCTGGGGTAGCATAGCAAAATGTTCCTTGTCGGTATGTACTAAAAAGGTAGGCTAAGTAAAATTACTGTAAGGAGAAACTACGTTCGCGGGGGCAGCTAGTATTATATATTAATATATATATATATATATAATTATTTAAACTTTGGAATAGTACGTCTTCAATATACGACAACACTAAAATAATAATAAGCTAGTGTGACTTTAATTGAGGCAGAAAGGCAACGCCAAAACAAACCTAAATATTAATTATGTTTCAATACCCCTAAGATTAGTTATTCTTGTAAATGCTTAGCTCAGTAGGTATTCCTTTTTTATCTTTCCATGCTAGCGTTGCTTGGAATAAATTGTTTGTTAAATAAGCCCGTTGTCTTATATTTAACGTAACCTGTTTTTACCTGTAGTACATTTAATAAATCAAATAAATAAAGCTTCCTTAGGCTAGATTACAGTATTGTCTGATGAACTTTAAACACCGGCACATATATCTCAAAGTTAACCTTAATTCCTTCCCAGCATAATGGCATGTTATTAAAAACTTTTCCGTTAATGTGGTGGCATTAGAGCTTCCACAAATTGCACTCATAATACCATTTAGATCTTTCTTACGGGTAATGCGGAGCTCTGTACGTAATGAGAAAATTATACGAAGACTTAGCGACCTTAATAAAAATTTGTTCCTGGGGTCGATCAAATGTAATAATAAATTGATGATACGTGATGAGTTTTGGATAAAGTTTTAAAAATTTACAAAGCTTTCGTATTGTTTTGACATTTAGGTATTTATTGTTTTTAAGGGAATTTTAATTCTGATCTTTTGTCTTCTAAAGTTCTAAAGTTAAAAAATAAATAGGACAATAATATTTTCGATATCACTTAGCAAATAAATGTATTTTGTTTCAAACGTATATTTTAATTTAAACCAGCGAACTTTGTTTCGCATGGAACATTTTGAAAAATACTCGAATATCTCCAGTGTCTTCGAGTTTTGTTCCTAGCAACACTTTTTGCGATTTAATTTTATGTATATACTAGCGGACCCGACAGACGTTGTCCTGTCTCAACTATGAATATTGATTTCGAATTGGTATAATCAACTAAAAATGCTTTATGATATACAAAATGTTGCGTTTGTTTTTCTGGCGCGTATATAAATAGTTTTGTTGGTATTCCGACATGGGAACAGGTGACACATAACTGGCCCTGTGAAAACATGGATTTTCAAGACTGATGCCACAAACAATTAGCGACTGTAATTATTTTATAGGTATTTTATCAATATAACAAACTCCGATCGAAGCATTTGTTTTAAACGATATTAATTTTTCTTACACGCTCTTCGTAGATATTTGCAGCACGCATGTTTCAATGTTATGTCAAACGCCATAAGGTTACATGAAAAAAGTTTGTATGTGCAGAGCGCTATGCACTAAAAAAAATTGCTATCGTTACATAAGTCACGATTGCTTAATATGGTGGTTAAGTATTCTCAAATTTTCTAATTTTCCACGTAATTTCCTTATTCTTTCATAAGAACCTTCTCCTGACTATAACAAATACAACAAAAAAAGAATTAGCGAAATCGGTCTAGCCGTTCAAGCGTGATGCCGTGACCAAGGGAAATAGGGATTCATTTTTATATATTTAGATGAAATTTTTAATTATTCTGAGATCCCGACTCATCTGATGTCTTACACATCAGAAGAGCCACCCAACACATTCTTATAAGCGGTGAAATGTCTTGTCGAGTACATTTTAAACACTGATATAAGCTCTTCAAGAGTAAAACCCACAGGAAACAATAAAATATACCCAAAAACTAGAATATTATCAGATGGCCATGCATCCGCAACTTTACACTGATAAAATAAAATTCACATGGCCCGACTTTAGGGCAAGCGATCCGAGATACTATGAGCATGATCTTTATTACGATTTAATTCAACAAAACAGACAGAATAGCGCTTTGATATCGCCGACTGGTAGGGTCACCATGCTTCTTATAGGATACTAGTATTCTAACGTAACGTAATATACAGGAATTATGACCTGAATTTTTAATGCTGCGCCTTCTTAGTTTAAAATAAGGACAATATTTTCATAAGTATTTGATTATCCTCATTTTAATATGTGTGATGTTTGAGAGCATAAATGAAATAAATTGAAATTTAGAAGAAGAATTTAAAAAAGAAGAATCGAATATATTTGTTCATTACATATTTGTTTGTTGCGTATAATTTTAATATTGGGTAATGAAAGTGGGTAATGAAAGTGCTTAGAATCTATAGACTATGTAAGGAATATCTGTAGAAGACTGTATATGTTAAGATAACCTCACTATACAATCATATAGTCTTTGTATAGTGAGGTTATCTTTGAAAAAAAAGGTAACAATATTTTTAAAACATACCGGTAACCCAGGTAAATAAACCGGTGAGCCAGATCACAGCGTTAAAGATACACCTGGGACCAAACTTTTTAAGTTTGTTTTATTTTCTTTTTATTAATTTTAATTATTATTATTACTATGTAGTTTTAAACAATTGTATATTTGTGTAGGGTAAGGGTAAACATAAAGCATAAATACATTTCCTACAGATATTCCTTACAACTAAAAAAAATTACAAGTTAAAAATTTCCCATTATTTCTAAACAAATTAAAGATGAACTCATGGAGTCTCTACCGTTTGATAAAGTCGTAGCAGAAATGGATATTGTGTTTTGTTATAAAGTTACTGTCGTTTATGACAATGTTGTTTATAGAACTTACTCAACTGCAACCTTACTTGAACTCTATAAATATAGCTTCTTAGTAACTTTACTCGAATAGTATAAACAGATTGGATTTTTATACTCAATTTCGCTGTTCGTTTCAGCATGTTGTAGGGATCACACCGCTTTTATATTTTTGTATGGACGACAATTTGTTTGACCTAATTTTGTGGCCCAAATAATTTAAAAAAATTGACCCAATTTTTTGAACTATCAATAGGGTCGAGTTATGTACTACCAGCATCCCCATTGTTATACCGTTCATACTTTTTAAATAATAGTAGTGATAATTCAGTGGTAGAGCAAGTGTTGCACAGCCGTGATTCAAATTCAAGTTGAGAGTCGCCTTAGACCACTAGGATAGCACTGATACATAAGTATGATTATTGAATCATATTTCTCTTTTAATACTTGTTCTAAGCTACAACTATTATTCAGATTTTATCGGATTAACACTTATAGACTTGTTGAAAATCACACATAGTAATCTTATTTTTTCTATGAACAAAGTGAAGTTATTATAATCAGTGTAATTTCGTAAAGGAAGTATTATGATGATCTAATGTCATTGAAAACTAGCAAGGACACGCGTGTCCGCTCGTGACGGTATGTCGTGACGTCGGCGACGGACAGACATACACGACCATCGCAATATGATAGCAATACGCACGTTTTACGTAATTTTTGTTACATTCACTCACGACTTTGTTCATTGACCAGATTAAGCAAAAAATTACCTTTGAAGACCATTTTAGTGTCTCGGATTAATTCTAAAGAGAGACCCCTACATTCAAGGATGAGCACGGACCAAACAGCCCTAAATATCACAAATGTGAAGCCCCATATTCCTTCAATGGGACTTAGGTCAAATTTCTGCAACTGATTCTTTCCTCTTCTGTGCCTAAAAGGACGCATGTTTAGATTAAGACATTTTGGTTCACGATTTCTCCACCGTACAAAATTGGTTTGCTGAAGTTCAAACAATCGAGCTTGGTTTAGAATTACATAATTACCCATAAGTCCGTTATGACGCAGCGAGCCTTGTTCAAAATTAGTAATATTAAATCATTACGACGTACGCGACTTATTACCATACTAGATCTATACCTAGTATTCTAGTATATTTATTTATTTGAGCGTTATTCAAACGTAATATAAATAACAAAATCCTGTCAGCTACTGTCTGTATGTCGCAGTCATCCCTCTGATAGCATCAACAGATATCAAGTTACCCGTTTTCCTTTGTTCTATAAATAAACACAGATTTCTTTATAGGTTTAAGAATAAGCCATTCTTACTCATTTCAATTAAAGCATTATTTTAATAAATACATATAGTTATTAATGTGTGAAAGAAAGTAAGAAACTAATAACTAATAAGAACTAATTTCTAAAATCATAAGAATCTTCTTGATGTCGTTGTTAATTGTCATAGTCGTCAATTGTCAAAGTGTGTTATGACGTCGACGTTACGAAGGATTGGCCGAAGGAATTTACTCTATGAATAATAAATGTCATGTTAAATTTCATGTATGCGTATTATTGATATAACCATAGTTAATTTAGGGTAAGATTTTTGATATACAGGTCTTAATGCAAAGTTTTTTTCTAAACCTACCCCTTAGCGCAGGTTTTTATTTTATTGATCTTTACTTATAAACTTATAATAAATTTAATTATTAATATGTTTAATGGTATAAAACATGGGACACTTTATCGGCGGATGTCAAGTGACTGCCGGCAATTGTCAACTAATAATGTTGACTATGACGTCACACCTAGTTGCGTTGTGGGACATAAAATGATTTCCGAATTTTGAAAAATGATTCGAGTTAAGCACTATGCTTATTTTTTTAAATTTCTTCTACTCTTTTGTTTATATTAACATCATATTTTGTAAATGGTTTTTTTTTTGTTGTGCAATAAAGTGTTAATAAATAAAATTAAGATTAATGTTTAAAATTAGTTTTGAGTATGTGTTTTGAATGACCTAAATATATTTTTACTTGTTACAGGTGCTCAAAACAGACGGACAGCCATCGGCCTGGCGATGGACCTCTTCGAGCAACACCAGGGTACACATATACTCCAGGTATTGTTTATATTTATGACGCAGCAATTTGCATGGCAAAAGGGCCGTATTACTGAAAAATAAAGACGGAATCACAATTCACGAGATTTTGGCTTTTGAAAGATAGAAAAAGTATAGTTTTCAGCTTTTACCACAAATAATTTCATATTCCATAACTAATCGCCTTATGTATGAAACAGACGCAGGAGTGTGTCTCCTCCGTGTCCGGGATATTGCGGAATTTTCTAAATGTAGTTTACATTATCATTTATAAAGTATTGCCATTACTAAATTTCATACAAAACATTTAAAATTGAACTTGACTTGCAAAACTAAACTGCTTTGAAATTACAAAAGATATAGAACACAATACAACTTTAATTTATTATTACTAAATATCCACTTAATATTTACTCGATTTCCCAAGTTTCATAACAAAATTAATCGAATATATTCTGGGCCAAGTTAAAGAGTTGACGAGAAAAATACGGCTAAGTTAGAGTCATTGTTTTGGTTCCGTAAGAATTATTATTATTTTCTGACTATAGATAATGCGTAAACCGGACGTTGGTCTTGGTATAAATACCAAATATAAACTAGTTTACTATATGGTACCTGCTCCAAGAGTTTCGAGTTCCATATTTAAAAGTCGAGAAAGCATGCTCTCCAAATTTATTGTCCATTGCCAATGTAATTCAAAAATGGAACATGTAATGCAGAGGTAACCAAACATTAAATCTTTTCGTCAAATTCTGTTATTTACAACTAGATTGCATAACAATTGACATGGTAAAAAAATCGATTATACCGTCATTCGATCACGTCCATCATTTTGCAATCCATTTTCAATAATATTGGGTGTTGCGGTTTATTTAGATTGAAAATGCAAGTACGTGATTCCTTAGAAAATGGTTTTTTTCAACTAGCGGTATTATTTGTAGAAAATAGACACGTATGAGTAGCAAGGTCGGTTAAGTTGGTCAATTATAAAAAATAATAGAGTCGTGACCGAGAATATTATAAGTGAAATCTGTAAAATGGGTTATATTTGAAATTTTTGTTTTTTAATATGTCAATAAGTTCTTAAAAACTTCTAACAAGTAAAAGTGATTTGCTTGTTCTAATAGGGTGCTCATGCAAAGGTTTTGGGTTAATATTAAGATGGAACGTTATAAAACAATACCATTTTGTACCCAACTAATGAGAAGTTTAAAATTGTAAACGTGTGGGTACCCACACATCTAGTAATTGCTACAGTTTATTTCGTATGGAAAAACGTAAGCAATTTATGTTCATTGCTACACAAAATGTTATATTTTATTAATGAAATTAATAATAATGATTGCTTCATTTTAATGTCAGAAGCCTAGCATACTAATGAGTACTTATTATCATATAAACATATGTATTACAATTATTCAGAAGAAGAATGTCTAAGAGCTCTGAAAGTATGGAGAATATCATAAAGTAATGAACAGTGCTTTTCATAAATAAGGTTTTAATATTACTAAACTAATTTTAAACTACCAACATTAAGAGATAAATTTAGGGAAAGACCAAGTGTAAAGTTTAAAAATCTTTGTCGTTACTACTGTCGTAATGGTTTTTAGTCAGCTCTGTATTATTTGTTTAGCTTTTTTGCCTTCTATATCGATGATGGATATTAAGCTATTAACTTTTTTGTTAGTACTGGCTGCAAATATGATTAGTGTAGAAATTATGTCACTAATTTTAGATTAATTAAAGCTGAATTTAATATTATGCGTAAATATATATATTTTTAAAACAAAGTAGGTTTTAATAGATTGATATTTTAATTTAGTATCTTAATGAGGGACTAAATAATTATATGATATACGAATTAAATATTTTCGCCTGACTTTAAATGTACATGCTTCATTGTGATTAAAAAGCTTTATGATAAACAATACTATTGTATTTCTTATGATGACAATAATATTTTAATGACGTAGACTAAAATTATTTTCCATGTTTTTGTTTTGTTTTTATGTTCTTGGTATAATTCCCCTCATTTTTAGCTGATACATCGATATTATAAACTTTTAAATTAAGAATAATATAGATAAAAATTCATTTTTTCTGACCATACCTATAACAATAACGGGCTTTGTGGCGCTAGAATCGACGCGTAAAGCAGTAGGTCAAATCTTAATTTATTTTTTTCGTTACTTAATCATTTCTTAGCAATGAGATATTACATAATTCATATTATTACTTAAGCTTATTTTTTAATTAAAATGATTAAAAGACTGCACTTTCTATTTTTTTAAATATAAATCGTTTAAAAGTACAAATTAGAATTATTTTATTTATAGGACAAAGTAAGGTAAACCATTACTTTCTTCTAATATAATTTTTATAGATATTAGTTTTGCAAACTGTAGGTATAGCCTACCTACACAATTTAATAAAACAGTTCTGTACTCGTTTACCTAAAAACATAATAGCATAAATAGCTGGCCATAAAATCTTAACAAATAATAATAATAAAAAAATATCTGTCTTACCTTTTTAAAATTTGAAGTAACTTTAGTAATATATTTTTTTTCTTTTCAGTCCCTCGACGGCTTTGCGTTATCTGTAGCAGCTGATGGAAGGTTCCTGTACATATCTGAAACTGTTTCTATATATTTAGGATTATCACAGGTAAGTCCCTAATAATTACAATTATTAATACACCCGTAATCATAACACGTACTTTTCATTCATGTTGACTTTATAACCGTAAAATTTGAACATTTTGAAAAGAAGTCGAGCTCATTGAACGTATTAAACTAACCAACTTGTTTTGAATCGAGGAAAGACCAAACACACTTCTGCGTCTGTAGGTCTTCTGTCTACCAACGCAAATCATTGACAGTTCCTCAAACAATTGAACCCATGGAGGTCACTAAAAAGGAGAGTGTAGAGCACGTATGCAGGTGTATTTCTTAAGAACATTTCAGTTCATTCATTTCTTCACACGAGACGAAGATGTAATCTCGGCTGAATGTCGGCAAAGACATCCGGACTGATATCATCTAGACACGTGTTATATCTCTTACGTGGGCCTTTGTTGGCCCTTTTGTTTTAATAATATAACCTTATGTTATGGTTTATATTTAAGGGAATTTTTGTATAAGATATTGAGTCCAGATTGAATTCCAAATTTAAAACTGAGTTATATTAGAATTAATAAATACTTTTTATTATTAAATTCCAGTGTTGAAGAGTTAATCTATATTTAGTTTAGTCTTTGCTCTAAGATTTTTATATTTTAGGGGGTGGATAGAATTTGTGTAACCAGGCCCCGTTAACAAAGGCCGCGAGTGATTAACGCTGTCTTCAAAACGATATATAGTTTTATATGTTCTCAGAACGAATTGGTAAAAACGACTTAATATAGATACGAGAGTTAGCTATCGTTTTCGCTACAAACTGTTAGGTAGTTGTATTGTATAAGTCAATAAATAAAGGATATATGAATTTTGCAAGATAAGGTAGACATTTGAATCCAAAAGATTACAGGGTCTAGGGGATGTGCAGCAACATTGCATAAGTGACAGTTAACAAACTGTGAGATACGTGTTTTAAGTTAGATCATCAAAAATGCATAGATATATGTCGAATATATAAATTAACCAAAATGAAATTAAGCAACATTAAAGGAAAACGGAAAAGATTCGAAAACTGAGAAACAGTTGATCCAAAATGGCTGAAGGGTGGTGCGAGGGAGACGGCAAATGGGGGAAAGGAATGAGAGATGCCGGTCACGTCTCGGGCAAGGCGCGAGCGTGCTCCTCATCCTAATTCACGCACACAAGCATCTTAACGTATATACTTCCATATAAGCTATATTAAATTCTGTTACAATTTTTCGGGATAATAACGAGACTACCATAGTTTTTGTTTTGACGGGCTGTGACCCACGAAAATTATTTACGTTTATGACATATTTGTTTCTAGGAACCTTAACATTTTGTTTATTCTTGGAAACTTTTGAGGGAAGTTAATCACGTGAAACAGTGATAGAGTGATTCCGTTTCACTATAGTCTCTGACATGTAATCAGAAATAGTTTTGGCCTCCAGGCCAATCGAATCGAACCCAGGAGTTGTTAACTCAAAGATTTAAAAAAACCTTCAGGTCTTCCATAGACCGCTTATAAACTCCTGAGCCTCGGAGGCAGTAAATTGATCACTTTTGCCATTGAACAAAAGAATTTTAATAAAGAATGTGGGCAGTAAAAATGGGCAAAATTCAGCCTAATTTTGCCCATTTTTAAAATTAATCATTAATTAAATAATTATTTTATTATAATACGTCACTCACTCTTTACACACACTGGTTTATGTTAAAATCTATATTTTTCACTATACAATATGCTTTCATACACGTATGGGTTGGGTTATTAAATAGGAAAGAAAGATGGAGCTATATGACAATAATACAATTACCAAAAAAAGTTGAAATAAAAAACTATTGTACTCAAAAGTATGACTCGGCCTTTTACTACGTAGTAGAAGCATAGATAAACAGCAACTCGTCGTCCCTATTACATACTTGGATTGTAATGCTATTCTCCAATTACAGAAGTTCATACAACAGTCTTAGTTACCTTTGCAAGTCTTCTCCATGCACTTGGTTAGCCTACTCGTAAAAACAACATCTCGTACTTGAACACACTTTTACCTTGTCTTAGTCACGCTTGCTCTTTCAGTATTCAGTGAGACTGATCATCAATCCGGTACATGTCAACGAATCTGTTGATCATTCCTAAAGTCCATAAACATCTTTCTAAGAAACGACCACCGTAACACACATTGTCTTTGGCATTCACATGCGAGCCGTCACTGCGGATACGCGTCTCTTGAATGCCTAATAAGGTCCCACAATTATATTTGATAAATTTATTTATAGTACATTTGCATATGCCGTGAAAGGGTCAGCGGGAAAGTCGGGTGGCAACTGATTTTTAATATTAATGTTCTTTGGAAAAATTTCATGTTTTATTTTGACTTCATCACTAAAAAATTATAGTGCTAATCTAGCGTAAGGCTAGTGGCTTCAGCATGCGAACTCATCCCTGAGGTCGTGAGTTCGATCCCCGGCTGTGAAAGCATTTAATATTCGCTTGAACAGAGAAGGGAGGAAACCACTTTGCCTTAAACCAAAAAATTTGACAGCGTGTGTCAGGCACAGGAGGCTGATTACCTACTGGCCTTTATAATCTAATAGATTGACAAATGATCACTATACAAAAACCTGAGGTCATGACCTAAAATATTGTAGAGCCACTGATTTATTTTTAATCTAGCGTAAACAATTATAGAAACAACTTTAACTCACCTAAAATGGTAGTTAAATAAATCAATTATCCAGCTGACTAGAGATATTTAGCCTACCTAGCCATTTAGGATACCTAAATCCATAATCCTTATCTAAACCAGTACCACTAATAAGTATTTATCAGTTAATTAAAAAAGTATAAACTTATAAATGTATAGGTTTATTTATTAAGCTTCTAGATGTATTTTTTAGTACAACATATTTACATAGACAAAAAGCTTTATTACGTAATTTTTTCTCTACAGGTAGAGATGACGGGCAGTAGCATATTCGATTACATTCACCAAGCTGACCATGCAGAAATGGCTGAACAGCTAGGTCTGTCACTCGCAGGCCGAGGCGGTGCAGGGCTGAACAGCCCAGCATCAGGCAGTGAAGAGGGCAGTCAACATGGAACTAATAACCCTGACGGTAAGATTGATAATATCCCCGAATAAGAGAAGTCAACTTTAAAAGAATATCGATCTCCAAACTGTTTTATATTTTTCCTCGTGATTGGACATCGTGACACCAACGTAAATGTAACGTTGTAGTCGACAAGGCGTTCATGTTTTTTGCATTCATTGTAACCTATTGGTATTATAATGGGATTGATGAATTATAGTACATATATTTTTAATTTTTTTTTGTAACACTTATGTTTACTTCAACTGTCATACATTTAGATGGAAGACTTTGTAAAATATGCCAATTAGATAGATTTAGTACTATGTATGACATGGTAAACTTTAATAAATAAATAAAAATATCACTGTTTTGAAGTGATTATATATCACTGACGTATTTACGGGCGTGTCACTCATAGCACAATATTTGAAATAACGTGTTTTTAGTTGAACTTAATTTATATCACTATTGTTAACTCTAATAAATGAGATGGATTTTTTTACCGACCGAACTAATTTAACTACATCAGTATATACTACATTTTTTTAAATGAAGACCTAGATTTATTGTTCAGAATAAATGAGAAATTATAAAAAGTCAAGAAAGTCGCGATTTATAATACAGACCGTTACTCTATTCAGTTGAATTTTCCACTTAGCATAAAAGTATAAATAAAAAACTAGCTTCAACGACCCGTGGAATTGTCAGCGTACAGTGACTATAACAATAAATTATGTTCCAAGATATAGTTCACTATCGACTGCTTTATTCTAGGAACCTCACTTCGCCTTATTAAACTGAAATAAGAATTAGATAAAATTAAAAAAAGATATTATTTCTGGACTCAAATAGTCGATTTAAGGGATTTTTTTGAATTAATTTATTTTTTGAATTGTTAGAAACTTAAAAGTTACTTTAACTGTGTTTTATTTTTTTCTATTATAATATAGTAATTGCCAAACGGGGGACGTGCTGACCATATGATAAATCATCTTAGGCCGCGTCAATATCTAAGTCGAATCGTTGAATGGTCCACTTAATAAGTCGTCTGAAATCGAAATTAGATTATGGATTCTCCACGCTGCGTTCCTTATGAAACGGTCAATGGGGAGTCTTATAATTTTAGATTAATATTTTATTTTATGGGAATTGAGTTTTGGGCGCCACTGTTAACACTGTGTCTCCTCTAGGAATCGCTTTTGAACGCTCAATAGGTGCTAACTTCAATTAAAATTTGTAATGAGCAAAAAGTAGTGTATAATTTCTCTGACAAATAGCCGTTTTCGGTCCAGTGCACTCGCTTTTTATGATGTTAAAATTAAACTTGTGTTAAAAACAGCTCAGGTTTTGCTAGTGTTTGACGTTATCGATTTTGAACATGAACTTGACAAACTATATTTTTTCTTGCCAAGAAGTTTAAGCCAACTGCTAATAAAAATATATGGGCTATGTAATCTATGCCATTCAACTTTTGCCTCTATGACATTACATATCATTTAAATTTATTGAATGAGTCCTGTCCCTCTATATCACTTGTCATAAACATCTAGAAACATAAAGACAATAAACAAATAGATATTTTTTATTTGTTTGTTATTAGACTCGTGTTACATATTACTCCATCCTCATCTATTACTGATGATAGAAGAAGTATCTCTGTACGTTCTTCAAAACTCAGTTACACGTTATATGTCCGCATACACGTAAACGGTTTTGACTAAACCTTATTTGTCCATAATCAGCAGTTATCAGAATATGTAATCCGTCCTTCACGTTTAAACTCGATCAAGGGCAATTTACACAAATTGATTCCGAAGCTAACGGCCTTACATTGTTATGTACACAATCGATTTCAATTTACTTACTCGTTTAAAAAATGAGGGTAGGTAGAAAAAATCTATCAGGATCCAGTGTGACAGCAGATCATTGTATGTGGAATGGCGTAGTAAAATCGGATTGAACAGTGAAAAGCGTGTTAAATGGTGGATTGTCTTTTGATAGCCGTTGAAATGATGATGATAACGCTAGCGATTCTTAAACAGTTACAAGTACTACTAATATGTATCCTAAAATATTACATTTAAACCGTTGTTGGTACAATTATAATTAACGCTACATACATACAATAAATTATATGATTTTGACGGCAGTGTGCTTCGCGCGTTTAGAATTTGATAATATTGTTTTTGTTTCTAAATCGGTTGCTAAGCAAACAGCCAACCCTTCATCAATGCAATTACAAATTTGATGTTTAAATTCTTTAAAACTACTTTGCCTTTCAAAATATTATAAGTTAAGCTATATTTGTTGGTTAGTAGGATAAGGTATAAGGATAGAAAATAAAAATTTCCAAGAAATATAATTATTGTTAAATTTTAAAAAGCATATATATAATCCGTAAATTAACATGTCTGATTCATCCTGTCATTGAAAATTCGTAAAACCACAATATCCTTATACGGGAAAAACTCATGACGGTTTTTATTGTACTATCTTTATATTATTGTCTACTACGTACGCATGTGTGACTCATACAAAGTACATGTTTTGCTCAACGTAAATAAATAATACGTTTCTTTATTTATCGATAGCTATAAAAAATAAAATAAAAAATCAATGGCGCTACAACCTTTTAGGTCTGGGCCTAAAATTTCTGTATCTGTTTCATGATCGTTTGTGAATTGAATAGGCAAGTAGTTCTTCTATGCCCGACACACACCGTCGACTTTTTGGGTCTAAGGCAAGCCGGTTTTCTCACGATGTTTTCCTTCACCGTTCGAGCTAATGTTAAATGCGCACATAGTAAGAAAATCCATTGGTGCACAGCCGGGGATCGAACCTACGACCTCAGAGATGAGAGTCGCACGCTGAAGCCAGTAGGCCAACACTGCTTATCGATAGCTATACTCCTATTAAAATAACATCTAAAAACCCTAAAATAAACAGCTAATTAGATTGTAGAAGTATGGCGCTGACAAGGGCCAGAGATATTATATATGAGACTTTCCTAATATTATTTATTATTTGAGTTATTTCTTTAGTAAATACATAAATAAAAATAAAAAAACATTTTATGTTTTAATATCAATAGTTTGTCTATACTTTAATATTTTTAAATAATTCAGCTTTGAGAATCACTGCTTCATTTCCTATCCTCAACTACGTTGATGAAATCAATTAAGGCGTGGTGTCCTCTCACCGGTCCCAAAGATTTATTCACATAATTAAATAGCCGGCCAACTAATCAATCAAGCCATCAGAATTCTATTTAAATGAATTTACCTTTGAGGATGTTGAAATAGGATTTTAATTCCGTAACTTCGATTTCAAAGAAACTTTTTAATGGTAAACTGTACAATTTATGGAACTTGCAATCACTATTATGTATTTTAAAAGTCTAAACATTTACAATATTACGTTCTTGTCCATTTTATATGTATCTTACCCTGAATTTTCGACTTATGTTAATTTTACTTTGTTTGAAGAATTCTAACGTGTAAATAAACACTAAATAAATTCTTTAGTTGATCTTGGAGTAGCAGATGCCTAAGGCTTAAGCCAATTTACCAATGTTCACATTTATTACAGTATCAGCACAAATGACGTTGGCAGCAAGTGGATCATTGTACAGAGGAATGGACAGAGCCTTCTGCATAAGGATGAAGAGTACGCTCACAAAGCGGGGATGCCATTTCAAGTCCTCAGGATATAGGGTAAGTGTATACCATAATGCATTTTAATACTCAACTTTCACTTAAAAATACAGCTGAACTAATTAGGAGTCGTAAATCGTAAAGGCATACTATTGGATAAATAAAAATTTAGCCTGAAACCAGTCTAGAAATAATTACATAAAGATGAAAAAATACGTAGTTGGATTTGCGAAATAAATTCAAAATAAAACTAAAATAATAAAACGTAGTAAAAGCGATAACAATAATCGAGCTACCGAGTAAGTCATTAGTAGATGGGACTGAAAATTTGTGGACATTTTCTTATCTAGTACTTAGAGATAAAAATGTACGCCGTTTTCATTTTCAATCTAGGTTGGGAGAGGCAAGGAGGGTGACTCTGCAAGATATGGAGAGGGTGGTAACTGGCGGGTGGGTATCATAGCAAGAAAAAAAAGCATTATGCTAATGTCAGTGGTGTTATAATATTGTCAATAGAAATTTATTACTTAATTTCTCTTTTAATTATAGAGGTATTGGTGATATTGGTGACAATACTAGATTTTATCCATATTTTAGAAATTCGCTACTTAAACATTGTCAGGAAATATATGTTTCTTATTAGTGACATCGTATACATTTAAGGTGCTTATTTGTGTGAGGTCACAAATAAATCGAACGATTCATAAAATTATTCTTTATCTAACCGTAGAACAAATAAGAAAAAAATATTTTAGAATTAAAGCGATAGTAAGAATTTGGAGACTTTATAATACTATTTTTGAAACAAAAAGTAACCTGTCTTTTTGTGTCTATGTATGTATATAATACATTCTTATTTAATACATTTCTTTTTTCTTTACTCACAGTGGTTGCCTGGAAGAAATCGCTCGTAAGCGATAAGGCAGCCAGTTGCCCTCCTTTTGATTTAATTATGTTAATTTTTATTTTTATTTTGTAGTGTAGCGAAGTGTAAATAAATAAAAAATAAAATAAATAAATATATCTGACTAAATTTAAAATGATAAACTATGTAGCAACAATTTTATACAGATACATTTCTATTGTACCTTGTTAATTATATAATAATTCTCAGCAAGATACGGTTAACCTCTGAACAATTTAGCAGTCTCTTTATCCGTCTTAGATCACAAATATTATTGCTAGAGTTATTGCGCCGCGTGGGGTGCCTCAAGGCACCAGCTATGGCCCATAATTTTTGCCTTAACTCGGTGTTAGGAAATAAAATGTGATTATATCTCACTTGGAGTATTATATAGTAGGTGTGTAAAATTGTTCTTAATAGATTGTTCCGCAAGGAAGGACACTTTATTTATTAAGTTCCTTAAGTGAGAATAAAGTTTTTTGGAAATATAACGTTTTTTGATATCATTTTTGTATCGTAATACTATTTGTAAGATTTCTTCATGTTATTATTAAAGGGAGTAATATAGCCTTTACATAAAAACGTTTGTTTGTTCCCATTTCTTATCAATTGCTTAAAATTCAGTAAAATTGGTTAGTTTAAAGACTAAAACGTATTTTAAATATTCGTTTAATTTGAGCTCACTCACAAGTCACGAAGCATTAACAAATCTTACAAATTAGAAATTAAACCCATAATTTTAATGATCTACATCTAAATTGCTCACATACTTCGCAAATATCGACAAACCGATTAGAGAAAACCGTTTATTGCCAACGGCTATACATTTATGGGTGAAATTTGGTTTAGTTCATCCTTTATTGCTATTTGTAACTTGTTAAACCCGGAAGCAATTTAACGTTACATTCTTAATTTGTGAGGTAAAATCGTGTTCGAATTTTGTAAATTAATTGCTACATGTTTCTCGTACCGCGTAACTTGTTCCCTTTAAAGATCTACTCTATACTAGAATTTCTTGAAATGTGTTAAGCGGCTAAAAACCTGTGAAACTGACACAAGAGAGTTCAATAAATATCTAATATAACACCAGTGTGTATAGGTAAATTCGCGAGCAACGTAGTTACTTGTGACTTAGCGACGTTATTTCTCATTTTCGACACGTAACGTATTACTCCGAAGTCAAGTCTTGATAGAATTTCGCTTCGCAACTAGAACAAAATAATGTCAGGAATAAATTTTCTTTGATACAATGAAGCTAAGGTTGTTAAGAAACTTTGTCTTTGTAGTCGTAACGCTATCAAAGAGAAAGAAATGTTTTCAGTTATCATTTCACTAATATACAATGCTATGATAAAGGTTAATACAATAACATAATTAAAGAAAAAATATTATACAATATCGCTGGGAACAAAAAGGCCCAATGAAAACATTTCGAGTTACCGATTCGAAATCTAATAAGCAAATGACAATTATTTTTAATAATTTAATCTTGCTTTACTTCAAAAATTGTGATTTTGCTCACTTTCGAAAGGTTTGAATTTTGAACCTCAACATTAATTGACAGAGTAAAAGTTGTAATAAATATTTTATAACCTTTAAAGTTAAGTCTCAACTTAACCTAACCTCTTGACTTTCAAAGTATTATTAAATCGTTCACAGTTCTATTGCAACACTTTCTCATAGTTCGTCTTAACTCTTAACTCTTAATTCAGCTGTAGTAATAATTAAGATATTATTTATAATAAAAAATAGCCTTATTTTATTCAAGCATAAAGCATTACGAAAAATCTTTTAAAATTGTGGCTATGAAGAAATATACAACACAACAACAACAACAATGTTGCCTATTTTTAGGGAAAATTAAACAATTTAAACCTGGTTAAACAATTAATGAATTTTACTCTAATATGCTTATTAATTAGAAAATAAATATTATGGTTAACATTTATTTAACTTTATATTATCGTTCAATAGCTGTTGTTTACGATTAGCGCTCGATTATGAACGAAGCGACTTTAGAGTACCTACTTAATTTGTTAATATTTTCAATTGAGATAATTTAATCAGCAAGTCTGTATATTTTTAAATTTAATCACATTATTAAATATTTTTGTCTATTTCAGGTGGTGCTAATGCTCTGTAGACTACGGCCGCAATATACGTTCTCCCACAGTCGGAAGACGCCACCCTCTCTTCTAGGAATGGTGGCGTTAGCTATCGCTCTGCCACCACCATCGGTTCATGAGATACGACTGGAGTCCGACATGTTTGTTACAAGAATAAATTTCGACTTCAGAATAGCGCATTGCGAACCCAGGTATTGCGAAATTATTGAAGGAGGTTTTATGCATTACTGTTTCTTAAATATGATTTTGTTTAGTGTTTCAATTACGGCCGTTGTTGTCGTAAATTTAAATTCTCGTTTTTCGTTGATTCTTCGTTGAACAAATACTTCATAGTGTAATTGTTTCCAGCAGGGTTCAGGAGTTACTGGGGTATACGGCAGAGGAGCTTACGGGGAAGAACCTGTATGCTCTATGTCATGGTGAAGACGCCAATAAACTTAGAAAATGCCATGTAGATTGTAAGTATATTCAACTTCTTGGTCATTTTAAATCGTTTTTAGCTCATTACGTATATAGGGCGTCAAAAATGCAGTTTTTAATGTGTTATTATGTAATTAGAGTCTGTAATAAAATAATAATAAAATATTATTAAGTTTATTTGACATTTAATTTAAAAACGTGATAGTTCTTAGGAGTGTTTCTAGACAAGAAGAAACTATACTATAACTATACTACTATTTTAAATATTAAAAAAGGGAGCATAGTTTTGTACTGTAAAGCCGATCGTCCACCGCCCACTAAACTAAGTTAGTTTAGTTTAACTTGCATTGTTGAGCAAGTTTTTCATATATGTGCGTCCACAGCAAACTATGCCAGCTAAGCTACTTACAATAGCCCAGCTAAGTCGAGTGTAGGCCGATCCATAACTACGTAAGCTAATCTGACCGCCTCTCACTTCCTTGACTTACCCCTCTGGCACCTGTCGCTAGTGTCGTTCGAATTCGTTCTCTCTTCTGGCGATACAGCTGAAAGGCTGTATCGATACTTAGTATCAAACTTAGCAATGTCCTTGGCAATCATTGTGACTAACCCATCAAACTGTTCTCTTGATACACGATAGTACATCTTAAAAGTTTTTTCGTCTTGTTCTACTAAACAAAGTGTTAAATTCGCTACTCGTTATCCAGGAGCTTTTAAATAAAATAGCAATAATCAATCTTCTTTTCTATGACGATTATAATCCTTCTCTGAACTTTCGTCATAGCTCACCTCTTCTTCCATCACATCCGGATAACTCAAAGTTCTAGTAATAACTGACCAGCTTATTTTTGGTGGACGGACAACTTTAGTTTAGTTTAGCTTATTTAAGTTCGCTAAGTTTAGTTTTCACTTAGTTTAGTTGGCGGTGGACGATCGGCTTAAATGTCTTTGTAGTACCTATAGATAGTAATGGTGGTTTATAACATGTTGACGCTAAATGTTAAGTGAAATATTGTTAAACGTTTGACGATTCTACTTCTATTGGTCATGTTAATGAAATGCAAACCGAATAAAACACACCTGGCAAAGAACAAATTGGTATTTAACGTTTATTGCCTAGTTTCAATTCTACCAATGTTCACAGACGGAAGTTTTAAACATAATCATCGTATTTTATTAGTAGCGCCTTCACCAAATTGAACATCAAAAATTTTATTCGCGTCCACGTTGAATCCAAATTACCCACTTTCTCGCAAACACAAGTTTTATGTTAATAAAACAATTGTAATTCTTCTTGTTGCCCACGTTTGACCGGCATCACACATATTTAAATTCAAATTATGCTTCTCGTAAAACTATCGGTTATACAGACGTCACATTGATTCGTTGTCAGCCATTTTGTTGTCGAAAATTGTTTGGTCTGGAAAGTACTTGTTATTTATTATTCCTTGCTGCATCAGGTAAAAGTAATAACTTGTGCACTAAGGCTACGTTAGTAGATATTCGCATCTTAATCTGATTAAACTTTTAGCTTACTGTTAACCTGGTTATTAATTGATATCATATATTTCCCGAATGGACATCTTTATTAAAACAAATTACATTAAAAATCCGTACTTTGTATATTAAGTCAAGTGATTTGTTTTCTAGCGCTCACAACATTTTTAAATATTAATTTATGAAATTGTATTACTATAAGTACCTAGTACTGTACCTTCACATAAAAGTCCTGCAGAAAAACTTAATAAATTTAAAGATACGTTTAAAGACAACAATAAAACTGAAGCTTTAAAAAGAGTATTAAGACGGCATTTCCCACGAATGAACCGGGGAAAGGAAACGAAAGGCTAGTGAAGAAATTATTATTCAAATCAGAGACGAGCCATACGGCGCTATATCTAAATAGTGTTCTTTATACATACCATAATACTGTGTAATAGAGCGGCATCAAAAGAAATAGAACCCCACTAAACTTTAATGTATATTCTCCATTTGATAAATAATTCACCTAGATCCATTAAAAATCAACAAAATTACACATTGAAACGAAAACGTTGCTTAGCTCACTACTGCTGTTTGTGATAAAGACAATCCTATTCATAACCCATATGGTTCGATTAGGTGGTGCTTTGTCATGGTTTTTTCTTTTAAAGTAGCATGAAAATGATAAGACAAAATACTCAATAACTGATACGAATGAAGGGTCGTTTATAAAAAAGGAGGGATTTACATTCCGAATACAGTATTCCAATCGCAGAATCAAATCAAGGTCGAAAAATTGTTACTGTTAGTATCGAGGACCGTAAATTTTCCTGCTACCTTGATGCAGACGTCTTGACATGGATTTCTATATTCACCACCTGAATACTAAACGTCGTTACAACACATTGATTTCACCACATATCGGGCCACGGGTGGACAATCGTCGGTTTATTTAAGTGAAATACATTGAAACGAATTAAATATTCATAAGTTTATAGTTATAGGTCCATCCATGAAGGTTGTATTCAAAAATTTATTAGACTTTTCAAGAACCCAGCAGCTTAAAAACAATTCAACAAAGCTTTGCTAATTATTTGTGATATTAGAAGAATGGAAATAAGGAAAAAATACTAAAACATGAAACGATAATATGTAAAGTCTTATGTATTTGGATAATCCCATGCAACAACGTAAATCCTTAAACTTAAAACAATAGAACAGTAAGCAAATGACGCTTAATATATTGGCGTGACTCCAACACCAAGCAACGAATTGACAATAAACAATAAACCAACAAAACCAAAAAGCAAATTGCTAATGATTCACGTAGCACAATACACATGTCAAACACTTTGTCCTTTGAATGTAGAATAATGCAGCCATAGATTGTTATGAATCCAACGTATTAGTAACTAATTCAAGGTTGATTGTCCAGATTATGAGTGATAACTTTATTATGGACTGTGAAGTACTTCGACTTAATATGGGCTGCAATACGTCATATTTGACTTTCTTATATATTTTCTTTTTTATTATCAACCAGTCACTTGCCATGGGTTGGTTAAAGGTCATCCGACATAAGAGGACAGGATAAGTCTTAGGGTAGAGTAAAGGAGAAAATTAAAATTATCAGTATAAGTAATTTTAAATGTTAATCTTTTTTTTTCAGTAATGAACAAAGGTCAAGTGCTTACCCACTACTATAGAATAATGAATAAACTGGGCGGTTACACCTGGATGCAGACTTGTGCGACTGTTGTTTGCTCCTCTAAGAATGCAGAAGAGCAGAATATTATTTGCGTCAATTATGTTATCAGGTATGTAATCAGCAAATAAATATGTTCATTACTTTTTGAAAGTAATAGTGTATGAGTTTCTTAGGAGTCATTTCTGCCACTGTTGTACTATTGAATGGGATTAAGTATACGCATAACGGACCTAATGAGAGTCTAAGTGTGGAAACTGATCCACCAACCATTAATGGGATTTAGTATACTCATGTGCCTTTTGCGAATAGGTTAGAAATCACTTTAAAAAAAGGTGGCGCCGCATGTCTATATACATTAACCATTCAAAACATAAACGAACCAAATACAAAACCGCAGCTGACCGGAAATTTAACCCCCATCTGTGTATTTTGTAACGTTTAAAACAAAATAGTTTAGTCATTTAAACTTATATTGATAGTAGCGATATTGCATTAACATACAATAGAAAGGAAAAAGTCTAAATTTATCCAATCAATAAAGTTCAGTCAACAATCATGTTATAAATTATTTATTAAACTATTTTGTTGCAGTGGACGAGAATACCCAAATACAGTAATGGACTGCTGCCAGTTAGAAGAAAGCGTACAAGGTGTTAAAAGGGAAGAGTCTACTGGGGATCCTGAAAATGGTCCTCCAGATGCAGATGCACCTGGTGCCCCACCTTCCTCAGCAAGACACGCAACGGAAAGAACAGAACCCCCGTCTAATAATGATTCTGCTTCAACCGCACCACCTACGTCAGATGTAACTCATCTTACCAGACTGAGCGACTCACAACCTGTACCTCTTCATACTACACCAGAAAGAACTTCCCCTATGCCAGCACGAAGATTGAAAAAACGTAAACATACAACAGATGAAGATGAAGATAGAGAGGAGGAAAGGCGAAAAAGCTCTTCGAATCCGGGCACTGCAATATCCCCAGTAGAACGCGACATGTCAAAAACAATATCTATGCCAGAAAATACGGACGCGACTTCAGTCAGAGATTTAGAAAATGCCATGTCAAAACATTTGCCTTCTGTGGGTTTAGACAAGGAAATATCTCACAGGCCGACGGATTTCTCAACGGATGCTTTACTAAAGCAACAACAACAGAAATCTACCATACAGTGGATAGGCACGCAAAATCACGCTTTAAATCATTTGAATAGACAAATTCCTGGAAACCATTCATCAACACCCGCATCTGCGTTGCTGAGGCAGCTGTATGCAAATCGGGAAAGTGTTATTAGAAGTAATTTCCTGGGAGATGCGAGAACAGGAGGGTATTACTCGGGAGACGGCCAGACTGGACCTTTACCCACGCCTCCTGGCAGTGAAGGTTCTGGCTATAGTGAACAATTAGGCCACAAAGGTACAGATATCGGGTCACTAGCGTATGGCTACGCGGACTACCACTCAGCAATGACCCCGCCTGGCTCGGTTTCTCCGAGAGATAAACAACAATACGCTCTGCCATATGATAATAACGCTTATTCAGAGGCATTAAGGCATTCCTATTTAGGAGACACGCCATTGCCTTTAAAACCCCAGGCGTATTCTGCGGTCCCAGGTGCGTTGGACTATGCGTCATCGCTAGACCAGTCACAATTTTTCCATCCAGCACCATCGTTCCATCTCTATCACCCGCAGGCACATTCGCATCCGTCTCACTCACACCAACCCATAGATAAGTCCGCTCCACCAAATACTAATTGGTATTCAACGAGTTCATAGCCATATTGATGAGGAACTTTCACAGTATCGTCCAAATATATTTTGTTTCCTCTTTATATTGTTATTGTTTTGTGAAAGTGATTAGGGATCTGTGGTTGTGTAACTGAGGCATTCCATTAGCTATTAACGAAAAGACTTTTTTAATACTCATGATTTTATCAGTATCGAAGTATTCAGATGTATATCGTATTAAAAATTTACATGAAACTGTTTATGTACCAAGTAGTAGTATGTAGGCATATCTGGCTACTGAGTATTCGAGCTATTTATAGCTTTCTTGCATATCATATAAACTATAAAGGCTTGTATTCCATAACGTATCTATCGTAATCACCTTGCACTGGATTCAAACTTTTTTTGATCTTAAAACGATTAACTAATTCACGTTATGGAATATGAGCTAAGAAGTAAGTTAAGCTTTGTGTAAATGATTGTACAATAGTTAGCACCTGACTGTACTTAGATTAATATTTTAACTTGTAAATTATACTAGTTAACGTTGTATATTATTTTATTGGAAATAAGATTTCTTGTAAATACGTTGTTTAAAAATAGTGTTTTTAGTTTTTTGACAATGCTCAAAGACTTGTTTTATGTTCTGTTTAGGTAATTATTATGAAATAAAATTATGTAGGATTCCGAAATTTGAATAGTACAACCCCCTTTCCAATTACATACAAATTTGCATTTTCTTATAAAAACGACTGAACTCTATGTCAACAATATGATAATAACAAGCCGACCCGATCAAGCACCTAAATATATTATATTATAATAAAGCTAAATATATTAGCTGATTAGCAAAAAAAATACAATACGGTATCTTACTTATAAAAGCTACCTGAAATTGTTATCGTTATTGGTCGCACGGAATAAACAAATTTAATGAAATAATAACCAATGTATCAATATTTACTTGGAATAATTCATTTGTGAAAAGTTAATTACAAAATTTTCTTCAATCAAATATGTAGTACATTAAAGGGGGTTTTGTTATTTTTAAAATGTCCATGACAGTCTGTTGTAAAATACTCATTCCATAAAGTTTTGTTTTTCGTTTAAAAATCAGTAGGATGCTCGTGCAATATGAAAAATGTTATTTTTGAAGGCTTCGTAATATATAGTAAATTAAGGTATTACTATAGAGTACTTAATTGGTATTATGTATTAAAATTATCTGTTAATTATGTTCTGTATTGTTTTATAATTTACATGAAAAGTGAATTTTATTTGTCCAAATAAAATACTTAAGAATTTCGAAGTAATAGTTTTTATATATACCTTGATTCTGTTTGTTGGCTTTGTTCAATAAAATTCTATGGGACACAACACTACATAAAAGTTAGAAAGATATATTTTTAATGTAATCCAAAAAATAATATATTTTTAATGTAATCCAAAAAATAATATATTTTTAAATATAATATTAGGTCCTTACATATGAAATTGGCGTTTTGTCGTACTGCCTACTTTGAGCTCAAATACCTCCTCTTTGGTTAGGAATTTCAAATTCAAATTTTACAGCTATTTACTCATGTATTTGTGCTTCGATAACCGTCATTCATTTGTTTTTTCTTCTGTTTTTTTTCTGTTTGCGTCACTCATTTTACAAAATGGAAAACTTAAGTATCGCATTATTTACGAGTACGAGTTCCGCCGTGGCACTAGTGCTACGGAAACGACTCGAAGGGCAAATGATGTGTATGGCGGTCATGTTGCAAAAGAAAACACAGTCCGTTTTTGGTTCCAACGTTTTCGTTCTGGAAATTTCGACCTGCAGAACAAGCCCCGTGTACGGCCTGAGACCCAAGTTGATAATGAAATAGGGAAGGCGCTTGTAGAAGCGGATCCATCGCAAACCACGTCCGAGTTAGCTGCAGGCTGCGGTGTTAGTGATAAAACTGTTTTAATTCACTTGAAGCAAATTGGGAAGATTAAAAAGCTTGAAAGGTGGGTACCTCACGAATTGACTGAAGCAAACCGGCAAACGCGCGTCGACTGCTGCGTTACATTACTGAACCGGCACAATAATGAAGGTATTTTAAACCGAATCATTACCTGTGATGAAAAATGGATTCTTTACGATAATCGGAAGCGCTCAGTGCAATGGTTGGATCCTGGCCAGCCAGCCAAATCCTGCCCCAAGCAAAAATTAACCCAAAAAAGTTACTTGTAAGCGTTTGGTGGACTAGTGCCGTTTTCTCAAATCTGGCCAGACTATTACGGCTGGTGTCTATTGTCAGCAATTGCAAACCATAATGGAAAAGCTAGCGGCTAAACAACCTAGGCTGGTCAATCGCTCCACGCCACTGCTACTTCACGACAACGCTAGACCACACACTGCACAACAGACGGCTACCAAATTAGAAGAGCTTCAATTGGAATGTCTAAGACATCCTCCGTACTCCCCGGACCTTGCTCCAACAGATTACCATTTTTTTTTAAATTTGGACAACTTCTTGTAAGGGAAAAAATTTAACTCTGATGGGGGAGTCCAAATCGCCTTCACAGATTGTATTGATTCCCATCCGACTGGTTTTTTTAGTAAAGGGATCAATGAACTACCTATGAGATGGCAAAAGTGCATAGAAAACAATGGTTCATACTTTGATTAATTAAATACCTTATGTTTAAAAATATTCGACTTTTTGTTCCTCCCATACAAAACCAATTTCATATATATTCCAACAATATAACAATAAAACCAATTTTATTATAATTTCATATATACCAATTTCATATGTAAGGACCTAATATATGATAATTCTTGAAATGTCGCTGCTGACATGCTGTTATCTATTGGATTGCTCACAGCGCTATCTACCAGACATTGATGGAACTATATTTGATATAAATTTAAAATTTTAAGCTGCCATCTATTTAATTTATGAGGAACTACGTGCATGTTTTATTCTAATGATTCTTTTCAAATTTTATATAATAGATGTCGACATGCTAACGGCTAAAATTATTTGTCAAGAAAAGACTTATGTAAATTATTGTAACCCAACTTTAATTGAGTTACATAATTACAATATTTTAGTTGCTAATTAGAACAAATGTAAACATTTATCACACTTGAAGCCAATATGAGCCTTTTAGTTTTTACCACTGATAAATTGTTTTTAAAGTCTTCATTCCCGATAACATAAATGTCATTTAGATTCATGAATCCTTAGATACTCCACGTTTGTTTTTGTTAGCGTCGCAACCCCTATATCCCTTAATTTTATGTTAGTTATAAGCATTCATATTTTAAACCATCAAAGTCAGATGTTATGCAGCTTCAAAGAGTTTTATTCAACCATCTCCATACAACATGCGCCACTTAATTCTGCATGCAAGGATATTAATATTCACTGTACTGTGTAATGAAAATATCCTGTTGCACTGTAAGTTAGTAGACATTTCTCGTCTTTAAAAATAGACCCATAATTGAAAAATGTTTTGTAAAAATAACACAAATACCAGTCTATAGGGGACAAAATAATCACAGGGTATAGTTATATTGTGTAAGTAAAATTAAAACAAAACACACTTCTACTGGATTCAATAGCGTTTATTAATCACAACAATTTATTTAATCAAATTAAACATGATGATTCGCATATGATATAACAAACATTTTAGTTTTAAGTTTGTGCCCTTTTAAATGCGTTTTAGTTACAAAAAATGCAATATGAAAAATAAAAAAGTCAATAAAAATATAAATATATTTATTAACTATCTACTCCTGTTACAATAATCTAAAACTTAATTAAAGTCTATATGGACGGACCTGTTGTACTTACCATATAAATTTGTGAGATTCATAATTATAGATAAAATGTCAAAACTTCAGTCAGCTTATTAACTATAAATGATGTAAAACATAATAATTTACAAATACATACAACTATTGATATACTTAATAAATCAATAAGGTGTAAATATTACATAAGTATTCCAGCTTAAAACAACAATTTACTAGTTGGCTAAAATGTCCTTACCTCCAAGTTTTTCTTAATCTATGTTCTGGATTTACAGAAAGTATTTTGCATAGAAAATATCAAGGCCATTATTCAATTGTTATCTAGTCCATTTTTAGGGTTCGAACAGAGTGAAAAAATGTAAATGCAAAGTTAAAAGGAAAATCTTAAATTCATTTAGAAGTTAATGTTAATTATGTGATTCAGTATTCTACTAGAATTTCAATATTTGGTGACTGCATCTCTAATATAACCTGATATTGTGAAAACACACACAACCAGCAGTAGATCTGAAAAATAACAGTCAATTATTATTGTTTTAAATAAGGTTATTCTAATAAATTGAGCAAATTATGTTAGCAGTCAACCCAATACTGTGCAGTGTTTAACACACATGAAATGTCTGATTAATTTTAGAAACAATTTAAAAGTTGTACAATAATGTTTCTTCGTAAAAGTTCAATCTTGAATTTAGATCTGAATATCTTAATATAAATAAATAAATATAATTGCTATTCTGTATAATTATATATTCTGCTATAAATGATTAATTGCTATTTTGGAAACACTGGAAGACTCAATCTTAAACTGCTTTTGTAGTAATAACTAGCTAAATCTACATTTCCCTACGCTAGTTAAATATAATCATCACTTACATTATATCCTAACCAGAGAAAGTTAAGTAATGCTGCAAATGTTGCATCCAACTGAAAAAATATGTTTTTATTAAATCTGGCATTTTCATGTAGTTTTGTTACAAAATTTTATAAAAACAAAAATATAATTTTATTGTTTCAGATTAGGCACTGATACAAACAGTGTAGACCAACAAATCCATAAGTTACTCATAATATGTTTTAATATATAAGAGGTTAAGAAATCATATAAAGCTTTTGTTCAAAGGGTTCATTAATTTGGCAAACGAAAAGTTAATTAATTTAATAGCTTCAATACCATAGAAAAATGGTAGAAAACTTTAAAATTTGGTTTAGTAAACTTAATAATCAATGAGATATATCTTACATAAATATAATATCCACCAATGAGCCATAAGCTGAAGACACATTGGAAAGTGATAATCAGGCCCATCGTCAGCATCCAGGGAAGCATTAACCCTCTCATCCAGATATTCATACCAATAACCTAAAATTTAATGTAGGTTTTCTGATTATTAAATATAAATAATTTAAAACCTTAAAATTTGAAAACGATAATTATGGAATCTTTTATATGTACAAGTAGGTTTGAATTAAATAGATAGTCATACTGGTAATTAAGGTATCTGCATCAATTGTGATCAATTGGGATGATAGTTATTGAACTATATGTAAAAAATTGTAAAGATAAGGCTTTTTGCAAAAATAACTTTGGAGCAGTGTTGTGGCTTAGCATGTGACTGACTCAACCATGCTCTCATGTCATGCAATCAAATAAAGCTATGCACTAATGAAATTTTGTTACTATGTAATCATTCAGTATTCACTTGTATAGTAAAGAACAAAATAGTAAGCTGACTAGCAATTCTGTTTTAGACAAAAATCTTAAAGGCAGGTACAGAATGCTATCACCACAAGAGAAATCAAAGGACAAGACCCAGGGTTGTAGTGCTAATGATATAACTATAAAATTCTTAATTGTTTTAATGAAAATACTAGTGAAATCTTTGCAATCATGATAATTTTAATTTTGTTTAAAATCCTACAATACTGCAATATAATAAATTTTAAATTAAAAAATATTAAATTAATACTCACCATTAAAATTGAAGATATAAATAAGCCAAATAGTATGATAATAAATATGATACCAAAGACCTGGAGCGCTGAAATTCAAAAACCATATAAATTATTTCACACAATTTAGATATTGGTTTTAGACATACATAACATAGTATCCATAGATTTATAGTATTTTTAACTATCCTTTTATTCTGAACAACAACTGTAACTGTAATTCATATTGTATGAGAATACTTACATCCTCTAACATCAGCTTCAAATAATGGGTTCCAAATTTGAGTGGAATCTCCTCCAGCCATCTGATATCCAATAAAGGTTATCAGGACTATACTCATAGCTGCTGTGTATATAGCGACTGCTTTGCTACCAGCCTTGACGTTGGAAGACCAGATACATGGTGACCAACAAGATTCTAACAACGGCATTTTGATAGTCAACTTCTATATCATTAATAGGAATTTTTGTGATCTGAAAAACCAAAAACAAATACATTAATGTGCCACACCTCAAAACGCGTTCTTGTTTACAGTTAACAACTTTTAATTTATATACCTTCGCTTTTTAATCAGGTTAATCGCTGCCTAATTTGAAATATTTTTATTATAATGGGTAATACTTCTTGCAAAAGTTAGTTTTATAACAAAACATAATTTTTTAAAGTTTGTAAGATTGTTTAATATCTAAGGTTCGTATCGTATGATAATTAACGAAATATGCCAAACTTCAGATTTGGCGGTTGGTTGTTTGTATACTTGACAGCGACTACATATGAGACACGACACTTGTGACAAAGCTAAAGAGTATCTTAGAACCTCTCTTACAGTTGAAAGTGGCTGATAACTCTATCAACGAATTGTAAAATGAAAATTATAAACTTACAATAAATTATTGAACAAATATTAATCATAATTTTATGTAATAGTAGTACAATTTTAACATATTATAGAGACATGTTACACAAATTAGTATAATAGATTTGTGGACATATCAATCATCTCTATGTCAGATTTGGTTTCTGCAACAATTTGATCACTAGGTTTTGATGCCACCTAATGTTTATTTATTAACACGTCTTTTATATGGTCAACAATAAAGCACTTAGCTGTGTAATTGTACACTGTTTAAAACCTTGAAATTAATATAGGGGTTGTCTATCTTGGATCCTAATCCTTGGGATTGATTTGTTCCAGTTCAAACAATTTGTATGACTCAAAACTTAGCGATTAAAAATAGTGGCAGAGAGTTTATTTCCAGTTTCTTTTGCCCGCTCTACGCCCTTGACTTGCGAACTGGTAGTAAACTGACGTTTATAAGTACTTGTTTACATATATGAATAAAGCATTTTTAGGTTTGCGTTTGGCTAATAGCGAAGATCTACATATTATATGAAATTTTCACATCACAGTGTCCGTAACCAACCTTGACGGTTTTTTTTCTGTATATTTAGTAGCTGAATTGGTCGTTAACAATGTTTATGCCCCTATGTGTTGCCCAATTTTTTTTGTATTGTTTAAATAATGTAATGTTAAATTAAATTTCCTAAATAAGCTCAAAAGTTGTGCATTTTTTAATTACCTTGTAAACGTAGTTTTATGTTTGAAAAATAAAATTACATAGTCCAAAATGGTTTTTATGATTAAACGTTAGGAAAGGAACATTAAACACAACTAAACCAATATTAGATATATATAATATTTGCAATGGTCGAAGTATTTGCAATATTAGATAACTGTTAGACTTCAAACTAATACCTAATTTGATAAGTTATAGATAAGATGAAAGTTATTGACTGATACAAATTGACGGCAAAACAAGTGAGAAGTGGAAATTTGATAAATAATAACGAACTGTTTTCTCCGTCGGGGTTAGTCCGTTGGTCGGCACTTTGTTGACAGTGTCAATTCTAGTTATTGAGTATAGGTTAAAAAGTAGGTATGTAATGAAAATATATACAAAATGAAATAATTTGCTGCTTAGTAGAAAATATAGCTCATCCCCTTCCTCTCCGAATCATGGCAGCGTTATATATTAGAACAAATTGATCCCAGGAGGGCACCTTTACTTCTGGTGCAGGAGAATCCGCCCCTGGGTCTGTTCACTCAGGCTGTCCCGTATGCTGGGGGTGTTGAAATACCTTAAAACTACAAACACTCAGGTTTGCTCGTTTTCCGCCAGGTAAGAACCTTCCTCTCCTCAATTTGAAGGCGCTCTCCTTAGTACTTAATCCCGCCTAAGTATGATTGGGGTTGGCATACCGAAAGAAGTCCAATTCCGCAGTCATCTGGAAGAAAAAGCCAAACTGGCTTTGAAAAAGCTGGGTGTTTTGGGTTGGGCCAAGCATTATTTCACTAAGGTACACCGTATGCAGCGCTACAAAGCTCAAGTACGACCGCATGGAATACTGTTCACATCTCTGGGCTGGTGCTCCCATATACCTTCTTCCAGCTTCTTCCTTTTGACCAAATTCAGCTAAGGCCTTGTCGAATTGTCAATCTCCAATGTATTACTGATCGGCTTGATTCTCTCTACGCAGAGACATTGCCTCGATTTGCGTTTTTTATAAGGTACGGTGAGTGTTCTGGAGAGTGACTTAGGTTGATCCCTCCTGCTTCATTTAAACACCATACGAGCCGCATCAATTCCAAATTTCGAAGTGGCTGGAAGTATTCCACGGTCCGTTTCATAAGGTATTTTCTTTTGCGAACTGTGGAATCGAATCCACACGTGTCGAGAGATACTACCTCCATCTATTCAAACTAAGAGTGTACTCCTCCATCAAAGGCCAGCAACGCACCCACTAAAAATGGGTGTCTATGGGCTGCGATGACTGCTATTTTTGGGCGTCCCGTATGTTCGTTTGCGCACTTTCACTTGGTTGTAGGTGTCTAATTGGTTGTCGGCTGAAATCATAATACATAATATGTCAATGGATTAGTAATAAAGGAAAAATATAAGTGGATTTGTGACTTGATTTTAATTTTTTTGTTTCTAAGTCAAGCTGCTTTCCTAGTTATTTATTTTCCTAAAAGTAATTATATGAACACAAATATCATATAATGTTTTTGAGAACAAACATTTCGAAAGTAATTTATTTAGTTTTCTACTTTGGGTAAGTAAAGCGAATTCTGTAATAAGATTAATTAATGTTTATAAGTAGTATCAGCGCAAATTTACAGTTTTCAATTCAATAACATTTAAAGAAGTATATTTTTGGCAACTAAATGATTCCTCTTTGTGTAATAAAATTAGATCACATCTGGGTTACATTTTCCAAATTATGGTAGAATAAAAAATGTGGTATTCCATCACTAATATTAAATTTGCTTAGGTTAGACTTAGCTATTAAAGGCATATGAAAAAGGAATTAAAGATTAAATATGTATTACTTGTATACCAATAGGTACTATCAACTACAAATGAATGAAAACCGATTTGTAAAGGGTAATAGAGAGAAGAGAAGAATATAATACTGAATATAAGCAAAGGCGATACAGTTAGAAATGCATACTTACGTTAGGAAAAGGACAAGGATAGAGGACGTTACAAAGAGTACTCTAATGGATAAGGGACAAGGATCTGAGAAGTGGAGTAAATCTATAATGAGTTTGTACTTAAAAATTGGAAAGAGATAAAGGTGGACAGTACAAGAGATGGGAAGATGAGAAGAGTGAGGAGAGAAAGGGCAAGTTTTTTAAATTTATTGTGCGTAAGGAAAAGGAACTTGTCCGAAAGAAAGGCTACATTTATTTTTTATTTAGGGTACTATGGGGTATAATTTGTTCGGAAATATATATACATCATAGCGTCAATACTTACAAAACAAAACAATATACTATCATATGATAGATTACGTCTTATCATATTTATGAAAAATCCTATACATTAAACATAATCTGGCAAATATCAAATGTAGTAATAATATCACGCCTTTTATTATTATTCCATATTCTAGATTAAAGGGATTTCCATCATACACTGGTTATGTCATGTTTCCTGATACATAAGTTAAAATTATTTTTGCATCGCGCCCAAGTAATAACCCTTCATCATTATAATACGTCAAATAATTCTTTCGGTACTTAAAATATTATAACGGAGGATTTATTGATGGGGTCATTGACCTAAAATTTTGACATTTCTTCATATTCGATAATTACGTTTTGCTTTGTGAATTATTTTGTGTTTTGATTCTGATGAGTTTTATTTGTAATGTTGTACTCATTGTATTATTTTGTTGGACCCTAACAGCGATAGTAGTCAGGAGACAACATATGTACCTAATTACCGAATTGCAAAACCGACTGAGAAAAGTCATACCTACCAAGTTGTAAATGTAAAATACATGTTTTTTTTAAATACAAATCATTCAATTGAGGCAGGTTGATTTTTTCTATTTAATTAGTTTCACATTATTTTGAGTAGTTTGTGTTACGTATTAAATAATAAAAAAAATCACCGAGACTTGTAGATATTACTTTAGTAAGTCTGGTAAAAGTACTTCCACACACTACTACACATTATGAAAAGTTCAAAAAAATAAATAAAAAGGAAGGTAAGAAACAAATCTAAACCAATATCCCATACCTACTATAAATGCTTCAAAAGTTAAACGCAAGTGTAAAATTAATAATGTTTTACTAGCAACAAACGCATAAAAAGTTCGATCAACATCCACCTATCAATAAGATAACGTCGTGAAGTTAGCAACGTTCAGAGCACGTTTTGATTGCGTCAACTTCAGAGTGGTTGGTTCAGTTTTAGAACGCCCGGTCCCTCCGCGTACGCGCAGTGTTTTGTGATATTCGAAATAGTTTTTTAAAGACTCGACAACGCTTTTGAACTATTTATCGTGTGTGAATTAGAATTTTGATAATCTACTGGCCGTGTTACGTGTTATGTGATTTGTTTTCGCCGGCATTGTGATACCAATTAGTTTTGAGTCAAGTTCATTGTCATCCTATCTGATTGGAATACTGGTAAGTTCGTTTCGTGCATTTTTCTATAGACCAGTTTGATTAAAATACTGATCATAATACGCTACTTTGTTCTTGCAAAGGTTCTTGTATTGAGAGCTTTGTCTGGAGGCTTTCATGTTATTATAACCTGGTTCGAGCTTTAAGCTTAGTACTTATGTAGAGCTTGGAGTTGTAGGCAGGTTTGCGATTTTGTTACTATTTGTGTTATGTTTAACTTTATTGCGACAAGTAAAAATTATCATTAAACACGATATCTACTCATTTATACGTGCTTGTTATTTTAACGTTACAGATAATTTATATTAAAATTGTAATGGTTTTATTATTAACGAAAAATTTGCACATAATTATAATAAAAAAATATTGGAAAATATTCTACTAATAGGTAACTTACTACAGTTGCTTTATAAGTATGTAAACACTATTGTACGCATTACAGTTAAAACCTACAAAATTATTGTTTAAAAAGGTAACAAGCATATAACAACTAGAATGTCTTATTTTTTTCTTACGAACTTTATTACGTACGTATATTACGTTAGGTAAATTGTTTCGATGGTTTGATAAATTGAATTAAATCACGACTTTGGTTCACGCATAACAATTACAATGCATTAAACACATACGTTGATACGAAGTCACGTTTTTGTATCTTTTAAGAAATAGCTTTAATACCACTTTACTTTCGGATTCGACTGTGGAAAGGACCATCTTTTTAAGGTACCTTTATTTTTACTAATATTTAAAACGGTATATCAACAGTATTTAGCACCCTTGATGCTGAAAAGTGAGTATTAAACTTCAAGAAATATAATTATAAATATTCAACGGTATCGCACTTATAGTTATAATATAATTCTTTAATTTCAGTACAGCTAGGTATCGCTTTATGAACGTATGCAGTTAGCTTATGCTTCATCTTCATGATCAAAATAATGTAAACAGAGCAAAATTACAATTGTTTAAATGTTTAATTTAAAATATTCAATCGTTATTTTATTAATACGATCAAGAAACATCTCGAATAGGAACAAATCGGCCTAAACATTTAAATTTATAAAATTTACTTTTCGAAGTATATACAGTTTGTTGATTTTTTAGTTTTTAAGGCATTTCAACTTAAAAAATATAGTTATTTGTCGCATTTTTAAAATTTGGGCCAATTATTGTTGTTTTGATTTTTATAAAAAATCACCGTTTTATATGAGATGTAAAGTTATACGTTTTTTTGGTTCACTTTTGCATTATGCATAAAAATGCATTATGGGTGAAAGTTATGCTTATCCGTATCACCTAATACGTCGGGAATACGACGACTTGACAATAATCTTATAATATCTTGACTATAATGTAAGAACCTACAAGGAATAATAATACATATTGATATATATTATGACGATTTTATTTTATTACATCAACACTGAAATGCCAGATGAAGATAACATTTATTTGCAATAGTTTATAAACAAATAAATGTATTCCGCATTTGAAATATTTTAATTAAATAACACGTGAGTACTTTAATATAGTTGTGGTCCCGTAAAAAAGAATTCTTATTATTGTGAACTATATGGGCATGGTTCGGAGTTAATTTCAATAAATATTTTTCAGGATGGATCAGACTTTTTTTCTTCCAAGATCAAAATTCGTTTGTATTCTTGACATTGTGTTATGTTTACGCCAAATGTTCACCTCTTATTATGATACATACATTTCAGCTTGTCGCTTCCTTATAATCTATACATTGAAACAAGCCGGCGGCTAAATAACGCGACTAATAAATTAGTTGATTTGTCAATTAAACCAAGATCCTGCTTAAAATTAATGATCCAGTCTAGTCTACGTCGATAAAATATATGGAAAAATTTAATAAAAATACAATCTTGATGGGTGGTATGACACCCTAAACCGTCTAAGCCAAAAGTTTTGTATTTCCCTTACATGCTAACCGTTAAATCAGAGTTCATTGCTCTTAACCATAATAACTTATCCGTAACGTCAGTACTTCATTAATCGATAGTAATTAGTAAGTCTTCGTCTATTTTTACCGCGCTTTTTTAGTAAAACTCGTAGAGAACTTTTTACTAACTAACTATTAATTGTACAGCGCGGCTGTGAACTAAATTTTTTTGTTCAGGCAAATCAACTTTGCTGTTACAATACGTCTCTCTATGACCTTATGATATAAAAAATGATCATACGTAGAAATCTCTATCTTGTTGATGTGTATACGATTCAGCAAAGTTTATATTGAGCTACAGGTATTAAAGTTTACTGCAAATATTTTGCAAGTCAAAAGACCAAAATAATGGGCTTGTTGCGGTTATAAGGAGGTCAGTTCATACTTTGTATATCAAAAGATTTAAGATGGTGGAGTCTCGCCTTTCAGACGGGAAACATGATATTTCTGATATCAGTACTTGGAAAGAATATAAAGGTAAAACTATAGTTATAGCGAAGATATAATATAAGAGTCTTAATTGTATATGTCACCGGAATATTAAAAAAAATCCGCAAGTTTATAAACTTTCGTAGGATTCTACACAAGAGATAAATTGTATTATAAGTTTGAGATGTATTGTAAGTTTCCTAGGAAATTTATAAAATTGCGGATTTTGTTATGTTCCGGTGACTAATATAAAAGAGCCTGTATTGAAATTATTTATTTCAGTAAAAAAATTTGATATAGATATATTTAAAACAAAAGCATAAAACCACTTAAAATATCTATATCTAATCTATATTTAATCAATAATTGTAGAATATACACGATAATATACTTTCCCGATAAAGACACGTCACCTAAAATTACTAGATTTTGTAGCACAAACATCAGATATTTATAGTAAGATTTCAGTTACTTGATGTAATATAATCAAAATCATTATAAGAACTTAAATAGGCTACAGCTCTCCAGCTATGCACCGTTCGAAGAAATCAATTAATGGTGACAGATCATTATGGATTTCTTCGAAAGCTAAGTCAGAATAGCGCGGTAAAAATTTACCTTTCTTGCGCAAAAAACAGAGCAGATAATTTTATGGGAAAATAATGTGTCGTGGATTTACTATAAGGTTAAACCCAATATTTCTAATGTTTATTATAGTATACAAATTGATACGAATAATTTGAAGCTTTAAACATTCTATTGACTTTTAGATATTAGATTAACAAAGTACGTAATTTTCATCTATCCTTGTGTAACTAAAAACTTCGTTCTTCGCTCTCGTTCTTTCGAAAAACCAATAATATAAATTATAAGGGATGCAACGCTAACAAGCGATCTTTTCCAGGTTTCTATACCTAATACGTTTTTAAATCAGATGTTATGTAGAGTTGAGTGATAAATTTTACAAAATATATTAAACTCTAGTGTGTTATATATCTCTTACATAATATTTAAATTATACTACTACTATTTGGATATAGTGTCACACCTTCAAAGCAGTCGCTACCGACTTATGTTCATAATCGCTATATAGAATCGTTCTTAAGATCCACGCGTCTTAACGGGAAAGTATATTATTTTAATTTTTATCATAATAATTAAATGTTTTAAATATAGCTTAGTAACCACAGGAAGTCCGACCTATCAGCAACCAATTTTAACTGGAACGTTCTTACGATACTAGCTCAGTGTAAGCTTGTTTATAATAATGTTTCTTACACGTAAACACAATCTTAAGATATGCTCTTACATAAACTAGTTACTTGAACTAAATTATAGGTAAGACTATTTATTAATGGTGTCAAAGGAGATCCTACTATTGGAATGAAAACGCAATAGGTAGGTTAAAAGGTATATATACATTTAGTTTATTAAGCAATATCTATAAATCCGTCCCCGCTAAGCCGCTTGAAACGAAAGAATATTGAATACTAATTAAATGTTAAATAGAAATCAGATAAAGATATATAGAACGTGAGTGGGGTTGTAATTTTATCACACTTTAAACGATTTATTAAATAAGAGCAGATCGATGTTTTTAACATTTTGTAATTTGGCATATGTTTGTCATATTATAAATGAGTATAGTATAAATTAGTGATTTTTTTTGCTCCATAACTTCATTATAGATTTCCTTGAAAAATGTGGCAGCAACAGAAACATAAAGCCTACTATTAATATAATAGTTTTGATTACGTAAAAATTTCAACTTCACTTCATTGAGTTATACAATTATATCTGTCAAAATAATTACCGTTATAAAACGATTACTTAGGAGTTAGGACGTGTTATAACCATAATTGCATAAAAATTATGCAATTCAATAATTCTGTGTCACGTACTTTGCCGTTCAGTATAGGAAATTATTAAAGACGTCATGAAGCCATACATAAAGTATGACAAATTTTACTTATAAAATTAAATTCATATAATTTTAAAAAATAAAAATTCAATTCACTAATGTACGTATCAATTATTATATGATGGAAATACATATATGCGTAATTTAGTTATAACGGATTTTGTATTGTGGTGTAAAAACCCTTCAAACATCTGCACAATGACAAATAAATAGGACATCGATATATAATTAATTCTCGTATAAAATAAGTTCCATTAAACACTTTAAATAAGTAGAAAATTTAAAAGGAAATTGTGATTGTTATAATTTGAAAACTTGGTTAATTTCAATCGAATAAAATTTTCAACACACACAGTGTTGAAAAAGTATTTCTCTATTATACCTGAATATTATGTAGCTTGTTAAAATAATATTATTTGCCAGGCTAGTTTTTATCTAGATTTACGGTACACATTATAGCCTATTACAATCGTTTAAGATACTAATCTTGCATATTGATGAAGTAAAAATCGACTTGAAATATTTAAGTATTTAGAACAGATCATTATTATTGTTTATGTCAATTTAATTAATGCTCTGCTTGCTTTTTGGCACGTAATACGTGTCGAATAGATGTCGCATTTCTGGTATTGTGTTGTATCTAACCATTATAATTATTTTTAATTACTTATATTTATAAGTTACTAGCGGTCCCGACAGACGTAGTCCTGTCTTAACTATTGATTTCGAATTCGTACAATTAACTAAAAATGCTTTATGATATACAAAATGTTGTGTTTGTTTTTCTGGCGCATATATAAATAGTTTTGTTGGTATTCCGACATGGGAACAGACGACATATAACTGGCCATGTGAAAACCATGGTTTTTCAATATTAATGCCACAAACAACTAGCGACTGTAATTATTTTATATGTATTTTATCAATATAATAACTCCGATCGGAGCATTACTTTTAATTATTACTTAATATTGTGGTTAAGTATTCTTAAATTTTCTAATTTCCGCGCCATTTTCTTAATTTTTTCTTTCAGGAGAACCTTCACAACCTTCAATCGAAATCGGTCCAGCCGCTCACGCGTGATGCCGTGACCAAGGGAAATAAGGATTCATTTTTATTTATATAAATTTTGGCAACCTACTTCTGAGACAAAGAGCAGGGTCATCAGCACTGACATATCATTGTTAAGGTGTAGTCTTTTATTTCCTCTTTGAAGCTTGGGGCAGGCTTCATTAAGGCATAACTTTGTATATAAATAACTTTGACTCATATTTACTACAAGATAAACGACGTTAGCTTGATTTAAACATAAGAAAAAATTTATAAATGCCTACTTAACTTTGGCTTGACTTGTATCGATCAAAATCCAAGTTACTGAGTTACATACAATTATAATTTAGCAAAATTTAATTTGGCCATTGAAATTAAATTAAAGTATGTTTGTATCGGAGCATTACATATAAACATCTAAATCGAGATAGATGTTTTGGGGCCTTCTTTTGGAAGGTGATTTGAATGTTTCAATTCTAAATATCGATATATAATTAGGGGCAATGAAGCTGGAAACATACCGTTTGACGACCTCTTCTTATGTATTAAAGACCTTTATTTACATTTGCATGTCTATAAATGTCGTGTCATAATAAAAATGGCGCCAATATTCACACCGCCTACTAACAAGATACTATTTTATGGCAATATATTTACACAGTCTATTTGTCCTTTTGCTAAATTTCGCATAACCATACATGTCGACTATTGCTTATGAATTATTTACCTGTATCATTATTGCGTTATTATCTGCTCCAGTACGTTTAAATAAAAAAAAATTTGTACAATCATAATTTAATATTTAAATAAGAAAACCTAAAATGTATACACCCGTATTTGTTTAATTATTATCTTTCAACGTTTTGTCATTGAAAAGTTATGGTTTTAACACTTTCATTACATATGTAATATATAATTATATTATAAAACAAAGTCTAAATCATGCGATTTTCACCAATAGAGTGATTATGAGAAAGGTCAAAATTGTACGCATTGGTCCAATATCTACCAAATATAACGATTATTGTAGTAAAAAAAGAATTTAGTTATTTACATAAGCCGAAAACAAATGTATTTATTTATAAAAGACATAATCTAACTGGTGACCCTAAATCGATAATAATGCAATGTCATAAAAAATTACACACGAAATAAAATATACATTTAAAATTAGTTAGGACAAACAAGCTTAGAATATTAACAAAATAAAAAAAATGTGTTTATTAACACTAAAGTATATGCATTACATATGTGATACATTAATACATTTTGATTACAATCAGATCAGAACATAAATTATGAAGGCAACGGGCGGCCTTATCGATAACAAGCAATCTCTTTCAGGCAACGCTAGTAAGGAAAATAAAACAAGAAATACTAAAGAATAAAGTGCAAAAAATGCATGACTAAATTTTAAATAAGTAAAATAACAGATTAAGCCTAATATACAAAAAATAAAAATAAAGTAAAAACTAATCTTAAGAGTCTTACTTACTAATAATTATAGGCAACCATAGTAATCTGTGGACTATGTACTAAAACCGGCTCACAATATGATACTAAACTATTACCAGCCATTTGTTGATCAACAATATCTTTAAAAACATATTATACGCTCACTCTTCAACATTTGTATGAAAAATCTAACCCGTTTCTAGAGTAACCTCCAACCAATCATAATCGTGTTAAAAAAGACCTAAATCTGCAGACTGGCGTAACGGTTCTTATTCCAGGTAGAGAAAGTCCTATTAACAATACTACCTTAGTTTCGAAGGTTGTATTGAGTACGTATTCACCTGACGGAGCAACCGTTTTAATAAGAGATTTTCAGTAAAACTTAAGCGTATAAAAGCTAGCTAATTATAATTGACAGGGACCATTTCTTGCCAACGAAGATTTACGATATTTTAATGCGAAATTAAATTTTACGGACAATGTAATTATATCTGACATATGCAATTAATCACTAATAATTTTTAAACGCCCCAAGGGTATGACAACTCAGAAATAATTATCATGTTCTAGCCGCGACTGTATTTGTTGTTCCACACGCAATCTTAGCAAATTCAAAAGTTTAACTTTGTTTATATTTAGTAATTTAGTCATATACTAACCATCCTTATTTTAATGTGTATAAAAATGTACAGAAAATATTACATTTCTTATTCTTTATCGCGATACGAACTCTCTTAAATTCTTCTTTTATTATTCGTGGAACGAAATTGTCTAGATTATAAATATTTCTGTTTATTATAAAATTAAATCATATGTTAGGATGATAATTAATTGGAAGATCAAGTTCCCTTTAATATCGCATGTCCTTGGCTTCAGTCACGAATGTCACAAAACCATTATTTGCACAAGTTATCTTGTAAAGTATTTCCATTGTTAATGATGCGCAGGCACTCTTTGTCTGACCGCATTCCACAGATAAGTTTGTTTTTGATTCGAGATATTCGCATTTACGTTGACAGATTGTTGTTTATTAAAAAAGTTTCCATTTATTTGTTGTCATTTTTTTAATTATTTGTAAATTCGTAGTTTGTATACCCATATAGTTTAAGTTCATATTATATTATAATTTTTTTTTTTTTAATAATTTTATGGCCATTATATTATAATATAGTCTAGCCATAAATACTGATACATAAAAACTTTTTTTATTTTTAACTTTTTGATTATTATGATTTTGGAACACCTATAATATATATAGGTTTTTTATTTTCGTGTTAATTATCAAATTATAATATGGAATGGGGTGTTGACGAAAATAGCACTTAAATATCCTCTTTAACGATGAAAAACGTATGTAGCCTAGACCTCAACCCTTTAGACTTCAAATTATGGTCAGTTTTAGAGTTCATAGTCTGCTCTAAAGGACACGGCGACATTGAGTCTCTTAAAAATTTGGTGCAAGCAGTGTCCAAATTTTCCTTGGAAACAGTGCGTAATCCATTGATTCGTGGGCAAACAGATTAAAGGCCCGTATAAAAGCCAAATTCCGAATAGAATACCTATTTGTTTTTCGCAGAGACTCGTAAATAGTGTAGGTATAAATTTTAATAATATACCATTACCTGATCAAAAAAAAAAATATATATATATATAGGTATACATCTGTTAGTAATTAAACAATAAAAACGTGCTAGAGTTTATTTTGTTAGCTACATCTTCACTTTACATCAAGTTTTACTATTTTGCTAAGTAAATATGTACGTCTTCAGGTTTTGATTCGCCATTCGTTGCGGGCAATAGTAATAAATGAAAAATAGTTCTTAGTAATATTGATCAATCTTCAACCATATTCAAAGCAAACCTTTCACTATACATATACTTGTAATGTTTTGCAGAATCACAGTACATATTGAATGGAGCTTAATGAGTGATGTATGAAGAGGAAAATTAATCAGCATATTATTAAGCTTTTGATCAATGATAAAAATCTACACCATTGTCAGACTAAACATCCAATGTTATTTAGATATACGTCAGAGAAATTATTTAAGGTTAGTCCGATGTTAAAATTTGTTCTGACAAGTGACTGAACGGATCTTTTCAAATTACGCAAAGTAGCGTAATTCTATGGCATGGTATTATTTAAAAAAGTCTGTTAAGATATTAGATTGTCTTTTCCAAACGCATCATAAAAATAAATACTATTATTAATAACAGTGGAAAAAATAAAGTCAGAAATGCAGAGGTAATGTACTTACTTGCAAATAGTAAGCGCACGTCAGTTAAGTAACGTTAAAATAGACATTCTATATAGCCTGGTTTATGTGCTAATTAAAAGTATTCTGATTGCTAAGTTGACAACCCTATTAGTCAGTAACGGAACACAAAAGATTTTGCGTAATCGTAGCGCCAGTGAACATTAAAATGTGAATGTATTGTTGTTTTGATCAAGTCGTTATTGTGCAACGTCGCTCACGTTTCAGACACATTTCGTTTTCAAAAAGGGCGTATGCAAATTAAAGATTTGTATCGTTAAATTATATTAAACTTACTTTTAAGCCTTGCCTCAACTGGTTTACAACATTGATAGCTGTAGATGTTTAAAGGTATTGAGTAAAGAGATCTATAGTAGCTTAAAGTAATATTTTGCATTAGGTGTAGGTGCATATTTTCTATCAAGATCGTTCAGTTCGAGTTCATTGTTAAAAAAAGAAGTAATTTTCTGATATAGAAATGTTTGTATTTATAGCTAATATTATAAAAGAGTGGTTTTGAACGTTATGTCCAATTAGCTAAACTAATTAAGATGTTTGAGATATAAAAATATCGAACTCGTTTATCTTGTTATGTGTTATGTTAATATCTTTGTCACCTAGCATTCTTGCGGCTTTCTTAGTAAGGTTTATTCTCTGAGGGAAAAGTATAGATATACCCATACTAATTTTTTCATGTAATACATTGGACATTTTTGGTCGAGCAAAGGTGCATCATCCTTTGGTATGTCACAGACCCAAGGCGACGCAAAGAATTTCGTTGGTTAGTCGTGCCTCTGGCCGTACGCCGCGCCCCTTAGGTGCCTAGACCGACTCCTGAACGTTGTTTTTTAAACCAAACCTTCGTATAATTGAGTATTTAAAATATAAAGTTTTATTAGCCTTATGAAGCCCTATCAAAACAGTTGTCCGAGCATAGTTTTCAAACTTTTCAGAGAAATATTTTGACATTAGCGATAGTTGCAAAAATCTACTTTTAATATTGATCAAAGCTTGATTTTTAGTTAAAGCAAAGTAATTATTACTGGCTTCGTTTGTAAGGAAGCGATACCCAAAACCAATGGCAAAAGAGATATCAAGACAGGAAATTAACGAGATAATAAAAAAGTTATAACTTACCAATTATTCTTTTAATTAAAAATGATTGCGTAAGCTTCACAAGTTCAAATTAATTTTCCCATATACGTATGTCGTATAACCTAAATACCAAAAGCATTTCACCTTCAATATTTATTAATAAAATAGAGCTTATACATCAAAACATGTACTTTTTCAAAAAAAATTCTTGCTGAAAGTGATCAATAATTTTTAGTACGATAACCCGTCGTAGCGAAAGGCAAAGTGAAAATCTGAAAAGGCCTACGATAAATTTGACAACATTCGTATTTTCCGTTAGCTCAAAATCAGACAATGTTTTTTACAATCTGTATGGTTTACAGGAAAGTTGAATAACGTCTATATGTTATGTTCGTGATTCTGTTTAGTTTACAAAGCGCAACTCAGGTAGATATATAGATAAATTGTACGTACATTATTAAAGAAGTAGTTTGTGAGGCAATAATGCTATACATCGGTAAAACCATTATCGTTAATTGAGTTTAATTTTCATCAAATAATCAAATCCCTGCCTCATATCAATTTTAATTCACTGGCCCTTATTTTTATTTAGCCATCAAATTTTTACAGACCAATGAAACGAAATTATCATATTAAAGTCAATGTTATGTCATGAGAAAACCGTTTTATGTCGGAATTCGACTTTCGTGCAAATAAATATGATGTTTTTGTAAAGTATATGACAACGCTTCGTCGTTCGGATATTAAAGAATATAAAAAAAGGGGCCCTAAGCTAAAATATTTTACATTTTTCAATATATTTTAGCCAGGAAGCTCACCGAATGTTGATGCCGACGGCCATGGACTTTCACATTGCGAGAAGGCTCGCAAGTGCGTTGCCGGCCTTTTAATATCCAAGCATTAACATACTGAAAATACTGTTGTGGTATGAGAGTCATTGCGAACTAAGGAAAAAATACTATTCATTGTATTATTACATATTTCTCTTAATATATTTATTTCGATAAAATTATAGAACAAAACATAGCAATGATGGATTGGTCTTATCTACATTACACTATCTGATTTATAAAATCAACTATTGTGAATATTAAAATTAGGTGAATAAATAAAAGATCGCCCTCATAAATTTGACAAAATAAATGAGTTTATTGACCAATAGATCTATATCATTATACATGCGGATTATTAGTTCGTGAATTTTGTTTCATTGTATTTTAAATTAGACTTTCTTTTTTATTGCTTTTTATACTACACCATAAATCGTATGTAATATATTTTCTAGAGTGTAAAAAGATGGGAAATAGTTTGAACTTTTAAGTGACAATTATATTTCATTAATATTTTTTTCGCCCGGGATCGAAGTATGATTGTTATAAAGGATAATCAAAAAATCATATGAATATAATTTAATGTCGAATCCAACTTTCTGGTCCCTTATGTAAGACCCCTTGTTTTGTTTTGTACGATCCATAAACATTAAATATTTCGTAGTCTAAATTGAAACGAAACAAAATGATATTAAAAAATGTTTTGATTAATATCTTTGAGATAGGTGCTAAGCAATTATACCAAAATACATTTGTCAAACGTCAAAAATCTTTAACTTTAATATCCTCACATTAATGTTTATGTGCGTTTAGATACGTGATCATTTTTCAATTTAAGTTTTTTTAAACTTTAATGGATATGTTCACAAGCTTAGTCATTTGTTATTCGTAAACTAGTTGGGCACTGCGTCGTCGTCGAACCTTATCCATACATATCCATACATACTCTGAGTTTGGTTCGTTCCGTGAAAGTTTTAAGAAGCGTCAAACATTGAGACTAAACAAAAATAAATCAGATTCTAAATCTGCCACAATAAAGATGTCAACAAGTTAATCGAACAAGAAATCCTTAATTAAGCGCTATTTAAAATATATTTACGTCAATATCGTGTCGAAACCTTTGTACGTATCATTACAATAAATCCATAGCTTTCGTCAACTTCTTGAACATCTTTCAAATTCCAAACCTATATTTCAAATTCCAAAAGTTTTCTTACCAAATATCTTATCAAACAAGACAGAACTTTGGTTTGACGAGGCTTCCTTAATTATGAGATTTCCAAAATCCGGAAGAAAAGAGGAATTGTTGTCAAAACCAATGTTAGACCCATATGGACTCTACCTATCTCCCTGTAACTATAAACGTGGGGCAACTTGGCTCGGGAACGGTAAAGGATTGATGCCTTTGAGATGTAGTGCTGGAATGCTAAGAATACATTGCGAAGACAGCGAACACCAATCCTGACCTAACCCCGCATACGGACTTGTCTGTCTATGCCGACAGCAAATTATATAATATTTCGTGTATACAATTCGTAGAGGCGAAAAGAACTAGGCAAAAGATCACCGTTCGTTCACCAACGAGATGGTTGATCAAGTGAAAGACTAATCGTCCTCAAAACTATACATTATAAGAGAGGTGCTGGGCAGAAACAGGTGGAAACAGATTATCCGCTCCAGATGTTTCCTTGCTTACGTGACGTTCAGACATGAGCTACCGACGGAAGAGAGTGATTTACCCATGGTTCTATATTGTACTGGCGCGGAAAACAACAAAATCTACAAATTGATACGATTAATCATTCGAATATAAAGCGTTGTATTTAATCGATTGGAACTGGAACGATTCTCTTTGTAGAACCGAACAGATTAAAGACGTAAATACACTATGTAACATATAGAAATAATGCTACTACGACGCTACGTTGTCTCATGGACACCGATAAAGCATATAACATTTTCCCCATACTGTGTAAGAAATATAAAGAACAGTTTAGGCCTAGTGGCTTCAGCGTGCTACTCTCATCCCTGAGGTCGTAGGTCCGTCCTGACTGAACACCAATGGACTATCCCTGTCTCAATCTGTATATGGGCGCGTTAAACACTCGCTCAAAACAAATCCTCGTAATCAAACTGTCTTTGACCCAAAAATAATTAAAAAACAAATGTCCATGAAACTGAAGAAATCTAAGGTAGGCGAAAAATGTTGTATGACCACTGATTTTTAGTAATTAATACACTGTTATATATTGTAACTATTGTTTCTACACCACGGGACAATTTATATTTATTTGATATTAAAATAACTTTTAATTAATGATAGCACGAATGTGTGTACAAAAGAAATGTATTATATAGGATCAGCGAAGAATGGATCGTTTTAAAAACGTAAAATCACTCATAAATATTTTATCCTTATCACGCTCGTATCTTAATATAAATAAACGTAATATTTATTTAAAACAAAATATAAAAATATTTCTTTCCATAGTGTATCTTCATCTTTAGCATAGACATGTGGACCGCCCCCGTAGTATACAAAAAACGTGAATTATTCTAATAATATTCAAATTGAATACTTAATGAAGCCATTGACATAATTATTGACAAATAATACATAGTTATATCCTGTTATCGCGCGTTGTGGCAATAATATCGAAACTTTCGCGAAACGTGAAATAAAAGTCATAAAAATTATCTCAAATAGGTAATTCATATTACAATAAAATCAGAAAGTTCTACAAATTTAATAGGGTTTTAAGATAAGGCTGTCTTTTTATATTATTTATAAAATATTGCATGGATTCAGGGTTATAGGTTGCCATGACATTATGCCTCCTAAATAGGGTTGCAAAAAGAAGTTATTTAAATTTAATTTCCATTTACAATTTGAATATTCAGTTTTCACTAGACTATAAGTTTTTCAACTATAAAACTAAGGCAGTGGCTATACTTTTTAAGGTCTGAACCTCAGATTTCTGTGTGTTTCGTGATCATTTATTATTCTTTAATAAGCAAGTGTGTCAGCCTTCTGCGCCTGACACACGAGGTCGAAAAGCCTAGATGATGTTTTATTCACCGTAAGTGAATACGCACTTGTTTTGGTGCTGAAACCTATGAGTTCAAGGTGGAATGTCACAGACTCTTTTTCCAAGAGTCGATTATGTAACTTTTAAAAGAAAATCATAACAAACCTTCTCGAATGACATGTACTTGTTTACTTATATACCTTATGGGTGAACGTCGCACACTCATGCCAACTCTGCTCTAGTTTAAAAACTAGTTTTCTCACATAACTTACAAGTAATTAATATATATTATTTGTAACTATGTATTACATGTTTAATACATAAAAATGATACAAAACATACGCCTACATCTATAACTCAGGTGAATAAAATCTTCACCCAGAAATCCTATACACCAGTATTTCACCTTTCTTGTGCGATGTCCACCTTAGCCGTTTTAAAATTCTTCCGCGCCTATGTAACATACATAATTTTTTATACTCGAAAGTGGAATATTTCACTTAGAAACTTAAATGAAAGGTTATATAAAGAAATTACAAGGAAATTGTTACCGAAACACATATTATACAAATTCCTAATTATTTTAATAAATTTTCGAAGCCCCCCTTAACGATCAAATTGCCCCATTGATCGTGAGCATGCTCCCACGTTGGTAAACACTACTATAGACTAAAACTTACTATACACATACACTACTATAGACTAAAACTTACTATACACACTTATATGAAACAATATAATAATGCAATGTTCATTGTTATATTTTTCTATAATCTGTGTGATCAGTCCTTTACTAATGAGTTTAGCCGTCTCTACGAAAATCCGCCTAGTGTTTTACATTTACAATTTGTAACTGTAATACAATATTATTTTGACCGGCACGTATGATGAACACCTACACAAATGTTTCTTTCATAATTTAAAGGTCAAGTACATGTAAGTTCGTTTAACTCTGTATTAAATTAGACCAATTAAAACTTAAAGACCATAGATATACGTTTAAAAATCATTTGGCATTTCACACATTTCGCTTCGAGTTGACAGTTCTTATGGCTCTTGTAATAAGGTCTAGAGATGTGTACGATTACCAACATTAATTACATATCGGACTGAGATAAAAATAATAAATCTTCGCGAATGCTTAGAAAACTATTAGGCTACTGGTGTATTTGAGAAATGACGGGCTAAATGTCAGTCAAAAGATCCTTATTGATTTTTTGCTGTGCAGATGTACCTATAGATATCATTTTTTTAAATAATTAAACAACTCGTTTTTTATTGTAAGGTCGCGATATTTTTGTGTCTATTAATATTCAACTAAGCTTTTAAGCTTCTATTTAAACCAATGTATGGGAACGTGAGTTTAATTTTAGCGACTCCACGCTTAACCTACTTATTCTATTTGTAAATATATATAATAAGAGGGTATTGAAGTAACTAATTAGGACAGGGACACACTAAAGTAATTAACGTAGTGTTAGACTTTTAGGTAAGGTTAAAATAATTAAGGTTTATTTAAGATAAAAAAGTAGGTACAGGAAATAGGCCTATGATTACTCGACTTAATGTACGTACTTGGCGTAAAGTCCGAAATTATGATTCAATATCTAATTGGGTTCTGTAGGAAAAAAGGCACCTTATCAAATCATAGGTTTTGCATAAATACAATTATATATCAGTGGCATTAATAGTGTGAGCGGAGAGTGTCTTTTGTTTTAAACTCTTGATTTCCGAACTGGCAGTAAAAGTCAAATTTAAAATCATACCTACTTGACTTTGACTTTTGAGATAAGTGTTTTCTTCATGGCGGGGTCACTGCTGACAGGGCTTAAAACAGACATAAAGTGTCACCAAAAATGGTGCTATTTTGTATTCTTGGTTTCCTGTGATTGAATCTAATATAAACGTTTTAGGCAACTGATGTATAGCAGTTTAATATAGTTCCTATTTCTACGTATTATCTGTCTTGACTTATGTCATATCATATTACACATTGAACTTTATCCTTGCTAGATTGGTTTATCTTGTAACATTGTTAAAACGATATTTTCTTTGTGTATTGCATATAGCAATATTACATTATGGTCGACGGGGTAACAGTAAGTGTTGTATGGCAATATGTATATTCGAGAGCGCGAACTATGTATGTCAAAATCTAATACGTTTTTACGGAAATTATACGCCAATTCTAGAATCTTCATCTGACCTTAAGCATACAGATTGAGGGAAGCGCCGCTTTACAGTACTATATAGAATTATTTGGAATAAATGTAAATTTTTACTAACATATTACGATAAGTTAGTATTATTAAATTTGTTTGTAATTAATTCTTTATAGTACATGTAGGGAAGTTACAAGAAATACATTTCTTGTTATATCATCAATTATTATAGGGATTACAAATAAACATTTTTTCGGCGATTGATTTGAAAAAGTCTGCTCTAAAATGAGTAGTTTTAAACGATTAGCGTTATTGTGTTCATTATAGTGCTTTTGTGATATTGATATAAACTTTATTGAGTCACCTTATTACAAATCCCTCGATCTTTGTACTAAATGTGTAATGTAACTAATTTTAGTATTTAATGTAAGAATACATGAATAAAAATTAGTGCCTAAACATATCATGGTGCTTCAATTGGCGTTTTATGTAGTTTAATTAGTTCTTGAGTCAATCAGTAAAAAACTTAAATCGTACCAATTCTTAAAAGGCCGACAACACACTTGCGAGCCCTCTGGCATTGGGAGTGTCCATGGGTATCACTTAACATTAGGTGAGCTTCTGCGCGTTTGCCCCCTGTTCTATAAAAAAAAGTAAGTGGTGGGTCAAATAAGGCTTTAGAGTAAGGCCTACATTTAATATCGTCCTAATTTAGTTGCTTTCAATTTCTTTTTACTGTCGCCTTTTTTCACGAGAAAGAAGTCGCGCACGCTAGTATAAACGTATATTTTCCATATGTCGAAACATTAGGTGTCGTTTTTTATTGATCTATACTGAAAAAACAAACTAGGCGATAGCCTCATATATATTTTAACAGTTAACCCGTAGCCAATGCGGTCAGGGATTGGATTTGTTTATCAACAAATTGATTGATAGGTTTCTCGATATTTTTCAGTTTCATAACTTTCGTTTTATTTTAAACGATAAAGCTTTATAGACAGTGTATAATAATGAATTGGTTTCAAGGCGTCGCTCAGACAACCAGTAGTGACCATATTTAAAAAAAATGTACCATAACGTTAATGACACGACACTGCATAGTTTTGGTTATTAAGTACAAATTGATGAAACCGTTTTTTATATGAGGGGACGTCAACGGAATAGCGATTAAAGGCAGCTTTCCCAGTCCCCGAACACTTCTGTTAGTGAGTTCATTTTATTGAATAGAGTTTACCTACACTGATTACCGACAATCAAAAAACTACCTGTTATAAATAATTGTTTTGTCTAATGCAGTTGTACATCGCTTAGTTGATATTATAAGTTAAAGTCGGAGGATTCGATTCGACAGATCTTTATCATAAAATTAAGTAGAAAAATATTATTAAACAGACGAAAATAAAAATACCCATATGAATGAGTATCGAAGACCCCAATAAATAAATAAAACCTAATTCTAAAAGTAAATATAACAAATGTAATGTATTGAAATGATAAATTACTCTTGTGCTTCAGCTTCGAATATTTTAACGCCTCATACAAATTTTTAAATCAACAAATCAAATGACGCATCGTCAGTTTTGCAAAGTAGATTATCAATCTTGTCAATACATATGGCTCTAAAATTAACATCATATCTTGATGTTAGAAATTTACTATGTTATTAGTAGATACTGTTAGAGAAAAACTAAGTATGTTCTTTACAAATATTAGGTCCTTACATATGAAATTGACGTTTTGTCCCTACTGGCCACTTTGACCTCAAATATCTCCTCTTTGATTAGGAATTAAATATATAATTTTTTACAGCTCTCGTGCATTTGTTTTTCGAAAACCATGATTCACTTTATTTTCCCGTCTTTCTTTTTTTCTTTGCATCAGACTATTAAAAAAATGGAAATCATGAAATAACGCGATATTATTTAAGATTACAAGTTCCATCGTGGCACCAGTGCTGCAGAAAAGGATTTATGATGTGTATGACGGCGGTGTCGCAAAAGAAAACATAGTGCGTTTGGTTCCAACATTGTCATTCTGGAAATTTTGACCTACAGATTAAGCCGCGTGTAGGGCCGGAGACCAGTGTTGATAACGAAGAATTGTAACCATCTCAAACTACGTCTGAGTTAACTACAGGCTGCGGTGTCTGTGATAAAGCTGTTATATCCACTTGAAGCTAATTGGGAACGTCAAAAAGCTTGAGAGGTACCTTACGAATTGAGTGAAGCAAATCGACAAACGCGTGTCGACTGCTGCGTTACTCAACTGCCACAATAATGAAGGAATTTTAAATCGAATCGAATCATTACCTGTGATGAAAAGTGGATCCTGTGTTATAATTGGAAGCACTGATCGCAATGGCTGGACCCCGAAGAACCAGCCAAATTGTGCCCCAAGCGAAAATTGACTAGGTCAACTTACTTGTGAGCGTTTGGTGGTCTAGCCGGGATCGTTCACTATAACTAACTTAAATCTGGCCAGATGATTACGGCAGATGTCAGCCACTGCACATCATGATGGAAAAGCTGCTAAACAACCAAGGCTGATCGCTCTAGGCGACCGCTGCATCACGAGGACGCTAGACCACACACTGCACAGCAGACTGCTACCAAATTAGAGGACCAATGAAACACATTCCATTTCACATATTTTCGTAAATTGTATTACTTACTCAATTATTATTTAAATAAAACAATACACTTAACTAAATGCCTTCAGTCAAGCCTTTTTAAAAAAAAAAACCATTTTGATTTAGATTATAAAACTATCGACGCTCCCTGTGTATCACAACACAGTCACAGGTAGCTTACTTTCTAATTACTATAAAATTCTTAAAGGTCTGATACTTAATAAAATAAATCGTACTTCAAGATAATTCTATTTAAAAGAAAGTGGGAAGTTAAGAGCCGGTGAACTTGAAAAATGATAAGTAGTCATAATGATAAAAACCAAGACTAGTTCGTGATTAAGTGGCATTTCAAACCGTTTTAATTGTTGAGTAATTTATCTAAGGTTGTAATCGGTTCTATCCAACATCGTTTCCAGTAAGCAGGGTTGGGATTAGAAATCTGATATAATATGGTCAGTAAAACAAATGCAAAATGAATATTTTGATATTTGTTATTCTTTCAGTACTCTTATTTAGTAGAATTTCTATCACAGTGACTTTTTTGCTGCATCTGATCTATTTGTACCTACACTATCTAGAGTAAAAACTGATTCTGCGCAAAGTCACGGGCATTTGATAGTAAAACGTTAAGATAGCGCTCAGTGGGCGGAGTGTAGGTTGGCTATGCAAAAAGCTCGTTAATCTTGGATTGTCGTAATTTCTAAGACAATAAAACATGAATGTACTACGTGGAACATCAAATTGGACCTGTTTTATGACAAATGATTTTCTATGAAAGAGTGACTCAACGCTCAATACGCTGCTTTACAATAGTAATGTGTAATGCGACTCTCAGTATTTAATAAAGAGAAGCTTTTATTCTAACAATAACTCTCGTCTCTAGATAATTGCTAAATATACCCTTTGATTAATTCATCACAATCTAAGTGCACACAGTAGGATTTTAAAGATTTATTCTAAAATAATATGAGACTGAGTATGGTCGAAATGTAACATGCATCTATTTTTATACAAAAGCTAAAACAGACTCGATTCACTCTTTCAAAAAAATAAGATAAACATTATCTATTCAATCATAATGCACTGTTTTAGCCTAAGTGCTGTGTGGTATTTTCCTGCCCAATTGTGTTAACACTGAAAAGCGACATAACTACTAGTACTAGTTAAAAGGGTGATAAGACTGATTTTTAAAAATAATAGCACTATATCTTAAGTCAAGACAAGAGTAACTAGAATATTCTTCACTCGTGAGAGGTTTCTTTTTTAAGATTATTTTTCCAAGTAGTTACTATAAGACAAGTTCCATCGTAAATATAAGATTACATATAGTTATAAGATTTTCTAATACGCAGTGAGCACTTGTCATTAAAAGTGACACATTTATCTCGCAAGTTACTCTGTATTGTAAAGCAACAAACTTATGAAATCTTTGTCTTTTTTTTTCTTTTTTTTATAGAACAGGGCAGGAGGCTCACCTGATGTTAAGTGATACCGCCGCCCATGGACATTCTCAATGCCAGAAGGTTCGCGAGTGCGTTGCCGGCCTTTCAAGTATTGTTACGCTCTTTTCGTGAAGCACCCTAAGTTGTATTGGTTCGGAAATACTTTCGTGGGCAGCTGTTTCCACATAGCGGTGGTGCGCTTTCTTTTTTTATGGCATTGATATTCTACCTGAGGATTTAATTACTGGAGTGCAATTATAAAAAAAATAATGTTAATATTAATAAACTTCATTCATAACAAAATCTTGTTGTGACAAAATTGATCCGTGCTGTACTCACTTTACCCAATATATATTAGAGGATGAACATAATGCCTACAACGCATCCGAGGCGGAGAACTAATTTAAAATTTTAATTTCGGCTGACGTTACTAAACCGCTTAGCCACGAGGACCTCAAACGCCTCATCTAAAACCTCTACATCTATATCAGGTAATAAAAGCCCACTCACTGAACGTCACTATCAAAGTTTTAAATAGAAATCACTCCTTGGAACTTGGTTATATAGATAATGTATTCTTTTACGAGGCGATGCATTTAATTTACGTTTATCTTTCAATTTATAACCTAATTCCTGGGACATTATGTGTTTATGGGTGACATTCGCTGTGTGGAACCGTGCCAGATGTGCTTTTCTTCGTATTATCAGCTTTATTAGGTTTTTGCACACCTATCTTTATTTTAAAACTATGACCTCATAGTCTATTATAAGTGACGATCAGATTTGGTGGATTTTGTAAATTAAATTAAGAAGTGATCACAAGTGTCTGTTGCTTATGTGTGAAACGACTTTATGTAAATACTAAAAGTAAATTAGAACTAAATTAATGTTAAACGTACAACAGAATCAAAGCGGATATAACTGTGTTATTACAAGTGCAATATTAAATATGATTTTATGTAACGAATTCCTAATTGTAGGTCTATTTAAGGTAAGTATATTCATTTATACTAATAAGTGGATCTTAAGACCTCGTTAAGCTAAAAAGGTGATAAAAAATTAAAAAGGTTTAATGTAATAAATCGTTCAGATTGATGTTGTGGTTTGTGGCACATGAATGACTGCACTTCAAGGCTAGACCTCCGATTTGCCTGATCTATGACATTAATTATATTAGATTATGTTAATGCTTTATAACAGTAAAGTTGTATTTTTGTGTACGTCCATTGAGATGTGACTATAAAACTCAAATTAGTAAATAGTTGGATGCCGACCATAACTGATGAAGTACGCAAAGTATCGACTTTAATAATGCATAAATACGTGTTTATTTCCCTTAAAAAGTTTTATTGGAATGTGTGAAATCACTCACGAATTAAAATAAAAGTTAAAATATTTGTTTAAGATGATAAAATAAATTAGGAATATTAAGGAAAGGTGTAACGTCCAACATAAGTGTCATACATCTTTTTATTACGAACCTTGTAATAAAGTTACTAATTGATAAGATATCAAGTAAGATGGCGCCACAGTATCTCATTTTATTTTGCAGCAATATTTAATGTCAAATATAATTCCTTAAAGAGTTAATCCGAAGCTTTGGAGATAAGAATTAAATTACTGCGGAAGCTAAAGACCAAATACGTCTTTAATTAATGCATTTGTGAAATGTCCGTATTCTGAGTCACTATGTTATGAAGAATATCTTTATTTTGTACAAATAGACTGTCATCTGACGCTAGTGCACTATGACAGGTTTTTCTGAACTAAAACAATTGTGAGTATCCATACTTTGGATACATACTCCAAATAGTTAATCATTTTATAACTTTAGTTTTGTATTACTAAATAGTTGCATTTTTTTATAAAGTTGGTTAAAGAGCTACAACTAATATAACGCAACAAACACGATGTCATCAATATTTAGATCATAAATACATAGACCATATACCTAATTCATCAACATTTTTTTTATTAGCTCTATAAATTAAAATGAATACAATAGTGTAGATAAAAGTACGAACAAACGATTTAATTCCTTTTAATATTGATTTAGTATTGTCATTAATAGGTTATGAAGTACCACTAGAGACATCTACCAGCAGCCCGTAGAACTTGAATGAAAGTAGATCTAAATTCCGCCCGCCCATAAGCGTATACAAATCTGCCCTACACACACATATTTCTGCTAATTCTGCACCATAGATGTCGCTAGCAGTCTTGATACAATATTTTTTGAGATAAATTGACATTAAATGAACATTGAATTATCATTTTCAATTTGTATATTTCAAATTTTTATTATTATTTTAAGATCTTTACTGAATCTTTGAATCTTTTTGCCGTCCCATAAATGTATTTTACGATAATTTGAATTTAACGTAATGCGCAGTATTTAATAAATATGTACAATATTTTGACTCATGTATTAAAAAACAAAAATACTTGTTGCAGAACAATAACAATGCTATAGATATCAAATCAAATAGGTATTTTTAATATAAATTTAATTTGCTTATAAATACAGCAAAATTTAAATTTCTAATGTGACAATATAACTCAATGAAAAAGTATAAAATTGTAAATCGTAGTTACAATTAAAACTTTATAATACTCTGCTGTAAACTTTTCACAATTTTTGGTAAAGTAGGCAGAACAAAGGAATTGCAGAATGTGACACAGAATAAAAATGTTAGGTTTCTCTTAAAGAATGTCGTTTAAGCGATGTAAACTTTATTTTCGCATTAAATTTTGATATCATTTTATTAGACGTCGGCATTGTTTCAAAGATCAAAGTAAACGATATAATGCTTGTAATTGCAAAACCTCTTTGTGAAATTTTCTGTGGTTGTGAACTTACGTACGAACGATTTTTCATTAATATGAAACAACTTTTATCATTAATTTATTGCCAGTTTATTTGAAGGTTTTTTTAGTTTAACGATTTTAAAGTATTAATAGTAAAAATGCATGTCAAAGTGAATGTAGTGGACTAAAATTGGGACGATATCTCGCTCGTATATTATGCATATATATATTAAGTTTCTCATGTACATAAAATATAATTTTGTAATGAGAAATAAAGTTCTTTAAATGGATCTCTTGGCCTTAGATCTGCTTTTTGATCATTTTATTATATAGACAAATGCTCAGCCTTCCCCACCTGACACAGAAGACATCGTGAGGTTTTCTTTCACTATACCATCAAGAGTTAAATGAGCAAAAACGTACAGTGTTGGGCCGAACCGCAGCGTGTGTTTCTCACGTTTAATCCACTAGGCCAACAACACCGCCAATTTTTACCGTGTTAGGTACATATTAGTTAATCTATTACACTTGGAAAAGTTCTTAATAAAACTCCGCCGCAAGGTTACTATATACCTACTGTAGCGAGATTTTATAGTATATAGATACTATATATAAATTATTAACTATAAAATAAAGGTTAACGATAGCTGGGTTTAAAAACATTACCTTATGTATGTTACTTAGTGGTCAAAGCTATTGAGTCGATATTGTGATAGACCTACGTAAGTGACCTTAAGACCGTATGATATTTAATATTAATATCAAACAATAAGAAAAGTGAATTTGTCTGTTGTCGATAGTCCGTTGGCAATGTAGAAATATGATCATGATATGATGGACTGTAGGGGACCCAGTACCAAAGTACCCGGATATGATCTTTTTTTGTTAAAAGGCTTCAAAGAGTACTTACATTCGGCTCTTCTTTGCCAAAAAATAACAATAGTTAAGCTAAGTTTTAATAAAGTTTCCAAGATAAACCTGGACATCAGCTAGAATATATTCAAAGCATTTGAGAAAGCTAATTTAATAATTTCGCGTTTCGAACAAGGATAAATTGTGTCAAGTTGTGTCGAATATAAAATTAAATGGGGTCACTGATGTCTTTGTTGACCCAATTTCAATTCGTATCTGTTTATATTTCCACAATTAATGTTCATTTGAAATGAATTAATCTGACGTGATATAAATGACTTTAACATTTATAACAATGCTTTGAACGTACGAACGTCTTTATATAGTATGTTTGACTTGATGTTGAAATATTTCTTGCTTTATTACATTTATATATGTAACACTATATTTACAATTAAAGTATTAAACTATAGAAAAATATAATGTACTTATACATATGATGATACAGAACTTATTCGTTATTTAATTATTTGATAACGTAATGAAATAACGAAGTTAAAAAAGATTTGTTTTAAAGTTTAATGTGTATTGTAGTTGTATTTCATGTTTTTTTTATCAATGAAGCATCTATCAACATCAGCACAATGCAATGTTTCAGGACTGCCAGTAGGCGCACGCAGCATGCGCGGTGTCACGTGATCACAAATGGCGACGGACGCGCGCGCGCGCTCCCCGCAAGATGGCGTCCGAAGGAGACGCGACTTCAACAGGTTCCCTGTATATAAGTTTTTATTTTGTTTTTTAGTCATAAAATCTATCTTCTTCAACCAAGTGACAATTAAACCTGAAAAATGGTTGAATTGTAACATGCTATTTTACGACAAGTGAAGTAGTTCACGAAAGAGATACGGCCGTTATTCAGATTGTTCTTGATTCAATTAGAAATTTTGTTATTCATCTATTACATAATTATAGATTGTACTGTAAATTTTTAAATTGTTTAAGTGTTCATTACTTTATACTTTCTATATTCATTGAGCTGGTTTATTTCTATACAATGAATGATTGATTGCCATTTTCTTAAATGATGAAAAAGGAATGAGTCTAGCATATAAACGAGACAACAATATTTTTAAATATGTTTGAATCACTGTTTAAACGAATAAATAAGACATGAGTCAGTGCATTAAGAATACATACTTACTGCAATCTAAATTATATTTTACGTGTAGGCAGAACGGAGGTGTACTCGCCAATGTCTGCACTTGGTCTTTAAATAATTTGTGTTATCCTATATCTATCATTTTATCAGATAAATGTAGTTTTTGCACTTTGCAACAAAACAGTATGAATGTAAACATTGGAGGAGATCAGCCTGTTGCCAAATCGCCAAGTCAACTATTTATACTCAATGTCTTCCGTCTGTTTGTCTGCCACCTGCCGCTTCAAAGCTGATCACTCTGCATTAGCGGTTTAATTTTGTAAAAGTTTTACTAGATATTCTTTTCAATCCCTAAAGGTAAATAGAAAACGTATGTGCTAATTATACTATCTAATATAACTAAATAATAGTGGGTCGTGGGGAATCCTCCCGGAATTCAGCAACAAGTCGCAGAAAAGTTCGTCCACACTCCACTCTAAATCCGTCACACTCGCCGTTCGACCGCTCGGCGGGTTGCACGTTCCCGCTAAATATATCTGCGTCTGCGCAGGTCGCCCTATGTGACGCTGGGCGCGGTGCGCTACACTGTTCGCCGCGCTCCCCCGCCGCGTGCCTGCCCCTGCCGCTGCTGCTCCGAGGAGGCGGTGGCGGCGTGCCTCGGCCGCTCCAAGCCGGACCGCCGCACGCTGGAGCGTTTCCAGCGGCGCCTGGGCCGCGCCACGCGCGACGAGCGGCCCTCGCGCCAACAGCGCTTAAAGGACTTCACAGAGCGGCTTCTTCCCCGAACCCACGCCGCGCCTGCTCCACCTCCGCCGCCACCGCCGCCGCCGCCTCCACACACTGCACCGATTTTGCCGCCTGTCCCTCCGCCACGATCACGCCACCGACATAGTCCGTCTCGTGGCGTCTCCGTTGATCGCTGTGATGACTTTGATACCGATAAAATTACCCTGATACGAGTCGAACCTCGTTCAATTATTGGATCCTATGCACAAAAAACTATTCCTTACCGCAGTGCTTCTTTCTCCCAAGGTGATTTTGTGCAGGACAAGTATTATCGTGGTAAACAACCGTCTATTTTTGATTTTGGTAAACGCGTTCCCAACACGTCTGAAAGTGCTTTGCGTCGTGATTGTTCCGCGAGTGTTACAGAGGAAAATGCGACTGAAGGTGGCTCGGTCGCATCGGTGGATTCTGCGGTAGGTTCGGATGAAGGACTCCTTGCGCATGCGCTACCGGTTGCGCGATCTCCGCCTCCAGATGCTTTACATAAACAATTAGGTGCTCGTTCATTGACACATCCGTTACCGCGCCGCGTACCTCCAGTACGCGAAGAGGATTCGACCGATGCTGGTGGAAGTTTACCTGCGTTGATGCCCCCGCGTGTTTTGCACGAATTACGTGAGGAAAGTGACGGTTCGCAGGCAGATAGTGCGCAGGCGCATAGTGAAGGAACTTCACCCTTAGAACCGTCTCAACCATTTGCATTCCCGCCCCTTCCCGCTCCTCCTTCAAATTCGTGTGCTAATGTAGACTGTGAATGTGCTAATATTCAGACTCGTAAGGAATCTACGTGTGAATTGGACAGTTCTATTCCTATTCCTATCCCTGTGTATGAGTGCATAGTGAAACAGTGGTCTAAGGATACTCAGCCAGATGAAGCATTTCGTTCTGATGCGGCGTCAGATGGGTCTTTAGATCGAGATAAAGAAGATGAAACTATAACGAGTGAGCAAGTGGAGCATTTATTAGCTGCCGTGCAAAACTCGTGTACCCCAGCACCAATTGGTGCTCGAGAAAGACGGAGACCTCTAGACAAAACCAAAAGAAGAAAAGGAATTTACATTACGACAGCTAGCGATGATGGTGGTGATGACCCTCCTCCACCTGTTAATGGATGTAATCGAGAAAGCAGTGATGCTTCCTTGCAAGACATGAGATTATCAGCAGAAACTAGAACCTCGTCTTTATTGGGTGACAAATCAGACGATTCAATTACGAACGGCCCTCCCAGCCCAAGTGATTCCACGATGCCGATGTGGCCTAAAACAGATGAAACGCTTAGAGCCAGACGAGCAAGATTTTCTCAGCAAAGTTCTGACGAGAAAGAGGATGAAGTTTATAGAAGTGTAGCTCGTCGAAAGTATGGTGTTACATCTAGGGGTGACTCTCCCTCTGAAGCAGAGAGCGATACGTGCTCTCGAGACCGTACAGCTTCACCGTCCCCATACAGCCCGTCTGATACATCTGATGTAGAAGCAAAGAGACAGCAATTTACACGCCCATTTGGAAGAAATTTAACTCCAACATGTAGATCAGTGGAGGTTGGCCGAAGAAGCTTCTCCGATGCTACCGTTCCCAGTCGAAAAATAAGTGCTGGTGCCGCACCGACATCAGATTTACGGCCACGTGGTCACACCCATGTGAGAGCAACTTCTTCCCCTTCGAAATTAGTGGGAGTCAAACCAGGGACAGATTTGTTGGCGGAGCTTTTGCGTGGCAGTTCCGAAGCACTATCTAATGCATCAGCCTTTGACAACGTGATATTGACTCTACACCAGCATAACGTAAGTACTTTGAGTTTTAATTTTAAAATAAATATGCTTGATACATTTTAATGTAGGTAAAAAACTAGAACACATTAAATTCTTATGAATTTCATGTCTAACCCAAATAATTACTTAAATGGTGCTGTATTGATGCCAAATTTACGCGGATGTAAGTAGATTATTTCGCACGTCATTGAGTTTCGTTTAGAGCGAATAATTTTGGTTACGGCTCTTCTTAATCCACGATCAGATTCAGGGTCGGGTATTCGAGTTCTCGAACGTCTGGTCAATGCCACGTGCCTGTGACTCACGCAACAGCTGTTCCAAAAAAAACAATAAAAATCTTAAGGACAATATCACACTGGATTTCATTGCTTATGAAAATTCTTGGAATTTTACTAATTAGCTTTCGGTTTCGTGTTTGCTATTTTTAGTAGTCATTGAAATGTTTGAGTGAAACATTAAGGTTACTTTGATTTATTGGAAATTTTATTCAATAACGCCATATATGTTAACAGCTGTTTTCCTTGTTTGTAAGTTTATATCTAGACGGTATAAAGTTACATGATTAATATTATGATACCCATTTAGGCATGAATGTATTTATATTAAGCTGTATACAGCAGTAAAGTAACAAAACATTGATCAATATAGAAAATTTCTGAGAAATTATTCTCGGTTTGAATTAAATCTTATTTAGCGCATTGATAAAAAACTAGGTTTGTAACCTTTTTGAACTTTAATTTCCGAAGAATAAAGTACCTTTCGGTTTGTAAGGCGCAGTGGAATATGGATTTATTATACCACAAGAAAAGGCTCATTCTCGTCATATCATTTATAGTATCTATCTAAAACATAAAAAATAAAATATTATGTTTATTATGAAATATAAGATACAGTGATCACTTATTCCACGTCATTAAATTTGTATCGCAGAAGGTGTAGGCCGAGAGAAAAATCCCGGCGTAAAAAACTCTCGGTACTCTTTTAAAATAGCAAATCATCATACAAAATGGCAAACAACACTTATTGTAAAACAAATATCGCAAATGTATATTAGAAGCAGCTTGTCTAGCACTAGTCCCAGGCCCTTTTATCAACTAGATAATCGGTAACTTTATAATAAGCCTTCATGGTATCTATCTTACCTAGTCCAATTTCCAAAAATGTCCTCTAGTCTTGAGCACTGTTTCTCTTGTTAAAACTCAGCATAAAATAAGAGTTTAATTCACGTAAATGAAATTAAGAGTAGTCTGAATATAACATTTACTATTGAAATTGTAAATAATAACTAAATTAAATCATGTCAAATATGTATCTCTGTATATAAAATAATATTTTTATATAAAAAAAACCTTTTAAGTGGCCTTTGCATACGATTTGTATAAGCTACTAAGGTCACTAATTGAGTGTGACCTTGTAAATTAGGCCAACATATTAACCTAGTTTTAAAAACATTACTACAATTTAAGCATGTTTACAATGTTCTATATCATTTTACAAGTCAGCCTAATCGTTCAGTCATTATTATAATATCAGTTAAATCTCCCTAAAAATAAATATGTTTTATAAGATGCAACAAATGCAAACTTTAAGGTTGGTCGTAAATTTATAAAACTGCGAGGGCCATACACATATATACCTCGATATGTCCTGTAGAAATTAAAAAATTGTATCTTGAGTCTATATTTTAATGAATAATAATTCCCAAATCCACCAATCAAAACTATGAAATAAATAGAATTCTCTCTTCTCTAATTCACAATATCTCAGCTTCAATGACATTTCTAATTATTTTAATGGCGCCAAAATTAAAAAGGAAGATGGCCGCGACGCCGGCGGTTTGGCGCGAATTCGAACGATTAATTTTTATCGACCTTTAACAAAAATAAACATTAGCAAAATATTATTAAACTTCCATAATTTCTAAAATAATTTTATCGCAATGTTTGTTTTAAATCTTTCTGAATGTTGGTGAAACCTATTTTAAAAAGTAGATTTTGTGTGTATTTCAAACTTAACAAAGCTCTGGCTGGTTATTTTTGATATTTTTTTACATACAATAGATTTATATACAATTAAATAATATTAAAATATACATGCTGTTCTCTATCTATGTAACATTGAGAAAAAGATTTAGAGGAATAGATATGTTTTGTCAAGGTTACGTAAAATTTAAATAGAACTTCTTCGACGAATTTAAACGCGAGTTTATTACATTATTTATAATCGCATAACTTAGCAATAGTTTTTTGCTGAATAGGTACTATGGGGGAAAACTACTGACGTCAAAAGGAGTCTGATTAATTATCATTTATAATGGGAACAATTATCTAGTTGATAAAAAGGCATGGGACAAGTGCTAGACAGGCAGACTTAATGTTTATGGTCGATATATCGAATAGTTTTTTCCAGTTACAATTTCGTGCTTTAAAATTCGAGTCATTATTGAAGTCTGTTTTAACCTATATATAGTAGATTTGTATTGGTATAAAATCGGTAGTCGGCACGCTTTAGTTTGGTCGGCGTCTACTTGTGACGTAACCTAGAAACAAACTTAGACGAACGAGCACGGTACATCGCCACTGACCTATTTCCTCGATGACTCATTACAAGTACTGCATTTTGGTTATAAGTCAATTATAATGATTTTTACCTTTAAAACGACAACACAATCTTAATTGTTGTTGAGCGATAAAAAAGCGAGTGAAACGTTAGAAAAAACGAGAAAGAAATATATATTTCATAATTTATTTATTTAATAAACAAATCGTAGATAACAATACTATAATAGAATAGAAACTCATTGTAAATATTCACAGTATTTTTCATTTGCGTTCATTAATTCCTAAATTGTTCTAATTTGTAGTTGTAGGTAATCAATCACGTCGTCTGCTTTGTCTTGGCAAGGCCCCACTCCTGTAGAGACGCCAAACTCCTTCCTAAATAGCGTATACTCAATAGAAAAAACGTTGACACGTAAAATAAACGAATGCAATGTGCGGCCTATACAATTGCCTCCTTTTTTCTTCCAATCCAAATCACTTTCTCCCAAATGTGCCCCTAAGGCCCTCGAGCTAAAATCGTTGAATAAGTGTAACCAAGTGACCTACGGAAACGTTTTCCATAAAAATATACCTTTTATGTTATTATACTGCTGGAGAACGAATAAATAACATGTTACTTGTAAGGAAAAAATAAATAAATTAAACTGACATGACAAAAACCAGAAAGTACACACAAAAAGCTCAATTAAAGACAAAGTACAAGAAGTAAAGCGAGTATAAATTTAATTTAAAGTATTTACGCACCTTAAATGGCGTATTATTGAATGCGAAGAGTTGCAACCTTTGCGTTAATTTATAAGATTTTTTGTGGAATTTACATAAGTAATAAGCAGGTTAACACCTTGACAAAATGATTGTGTGATAAATAATTGAACATGATTTTTATCCGAAAAATCAATTATAAAATAAATTTTCTTAAGTTTTGATTTTGTAAGAAAAATATATATTCATGTTTTCTTTATACGATAGGATTTATATCGAATTTAACCTATTTCTCGATGTTTATATTTCGGTATACATTTTTACAACAAGTCATAAATGTCGTAGGTGTGAACGGTATTTAAAAGTTATATTCTGATAAATATTTTATTCAACATTTAATGTACTATGAAATGCTTCCGTAGAATAGTTGATTCGTATTCTCAACGTTACTGAAAAACCACTCTTGTTACAGCTGTTACATATTTGAATGAGAATTATTCTGACAAAATTCCGGACTCACTTAAATAACCAGATTTGTAATAACTTAGATTTCTGGGGCTCCTGATGCTGTTATAAATATGACGTTATATAATGCGGATCTTTTAATATAACAGGGGTAACAAACGGGCAGGATGCTCACCTGATGTTGTTTTACCGCCGCCTATGGACACTCAATGCCAGAGGGCTTGCAAGGGCTTGTTTCCGGCCTTTTAAGAGTTAAGCCTAATTACCCTAAGTAGGACTCTAAGTAATTAAAAGGTATAAAAAAATTGACCCTTTTGCACTGCATTGCCAGATTATAAAGCCGCAGTGCCTATCATTGTCACCCAAAGTAAACCTCTGGCCCGTCGCCAAACTGTCCGCTAAAAGATGCTTTGTTTAGATTTGCATAAGCTGTACTACCCACATTTTCTTTGCACGCCACAAATAGTATAGATCTTTAAATAAATTCCAACGTTAAATTAAGTTCCTTTTCATAATACTTTATATTAGCAAAAATATAAACGAAACCTTTTAAATCTTGAATTAGGACTTCAATCGAAGGGAACTAAGACTCTTGTGTATGTGATTTTTTGTAGCATAAGCTAGGAATTGACATAGAATTACGTATTTTAATGATGAAAACAATAGTTGCGCCAGAGATAAATAGATAAGTATCTTGTACGTCGAAGTGCATTAAATCATTTATACATATATAAAAATGAATCCCTATTGCATAACGCGTGAACGGCTGGACCGATTTCGATATTTCTTTTTTGTCTTGTGTTTGTTATTGCGAGGAGAAGGTTCATATGAAAGAAAAAATTAAGAAAATTGTGTGAAAAATTTAAGAATACTTAACCACCATATTAAGTAATCATGACTTTTGTTACGATAGCAATTTTTTTTTCAGTGCATAACTCATTTGACATATCATTGACAGAATGCGTGCTGCAAATATCGACGTAAGAAAAATAAATATCGTTTAAAACAACTTCGAGCGGAGTTATTATATTGATAAAATCATTACAATCGCTAATTGTTTGTGGCATTAATCTTAAAAATCCAGGATTTTCATATGTCGCCTGTTCCCGTGTCAGAATACCAACAAAACTATTACCATACCATATATTTAGTAATATACCATATAGTACCATACCATATAGTCAGTAAGTACAACTAAATGACTAATTTTGGTACCAACATCAACAACATATTGAAATAAATTAAAAATTAATAAACAGCCTACGTACACTTGTCTCCCTTGTTGTTAATAATTGACAAAATTATTTAAGAAGTTTTTGACCACTTATTTAACAATGATTCTGTTAAAAGATATATATAAAACATCTTTGGGAATAGTTTTAATTAATAAACCAAATCAAAGTTTATTATTATCGTTATAAGGTTTAAAACTAGAAATTCTGTATATACACTTAAATTTTACGATAACAAAAACACGGTCGTAAATGTCTTGACGAAAAATATCATAAACTTATCTACGAAAATCGCTTAAATATGTCTATTGATAGATTGAAATGAAATGCTGAATTATTTATAGCATTCAAATATGGGCTGTAATATATGGAATGTGTGTGGGTGACACGTGAATGGCACACAACGGTGATTTCCAGAAAAATACTGAATTTTAGTTCCCAGTTAGTTAAGTATTTATACCGTTTATAAACGGCTCTATAAAAATGTAATGAAATTGAACACATTTCATTTCGTACAATATATAACGTGTGAATGAATGCCATATAAACATCTTTAAAATTTGATTTGGATATTAGTAGAAGTGCAAGTATCTCCTGGTTTTGCGTATGTGTGTAATGATGTACATCAAAGCAGTGAGGCTAAGGTGATTCTCCCAAAACAAAATAAAAATAAATCTGATTTCATGACCATTTGTCAATCTAATAGGCAAGTATTGAGCCTCCTTTGCCTGACACATGCTATCGACCGTTTGTGTCTCCTCCGGTTTCCTCCACCGTTTGTTACATTCCCTATGTTAAATGTACACATACACAAAAGTCCATTGGTGCAACAGGGATGAGAGTCGCATACTGAAGCCAACACAAATCGAATAAAATTCGAATCGCTTAGTATAACTCACGTATGTCAAATTCAATACGTTTTTGACATATGGTAGTCGCACTTAACGCTAAGTCTTGACTCATCTGGTAAGCAGATACGTTTCAACAAGGAACAGTATACCTTAGTTCAATCATCATCCTATTATTCTACATCTATACGTTACCACACTTATGTTTTTAATTTATTAGAAATATTTTCATACTTTTTAAGAAAACTGCCAGGTATTTTTTTTTTACTAAATCTAACTGCAAAGCGCATACTTCCGGTCAACTTTTGGCACTTCGACGCGTTAGTAAATAAACTGTAGCAACGTAGCCAACTCATTATAGCTGTGATATTTTTAAAAAGGCACATTTGGTGTGAGATCTTGCCAAAAGTAAAAGCTGTTAGAGCAATATTAATACTAGCGAGCCAAATGTCTAAAATGAGAATAATTAATACGTTGACGCCTGAGTTGGACGACAGTAAACAAAAAGTTGGTGACAAGCTAAAAATGATGGAAAATATTATCGACATTTTCCGATATCTCTTACCAAAATCATTACGCGGTATGGTAAACAAAATTGGTCTTGATAAAAAAAAAGAGGTTAGTTACTTGTGAACGTTCAAAGTGTCTCGAAACAAATCATCATCAATCGTAACTACTCCGTTAATTATTAAAAAGCTCGTGCGCAAATGTCTTTACTGTGTAATTTAAATTCACTAAAAAGGTTACAATACGTCAAAACGTGAAAAAGTTTCAACAATACTTTTAAAAATCAAGAAAATAGGAATGAAACAATTTAATTATTATAAGTGGGTTAACTTCCTGGACGCGTATAAAATCCAAAATCATCGATGAAACAATGGTTTAGAGAAATTTCTGCGTGGTCAAAGTTGGCACCTCACGTAATTACTACAAGTGCGTCACCACTACGTCAAATGTGTTTACGTTACTCATTCATGCTTAACATCCAACTCCTTATTAGTCCGGCGAATTGAGATAGTAATTATAGTACAGAGACAAAATAGAAGACGACTAAAGCATAGATATAAAGATTAGTGAATCTCGGACTGATGCAGTTTTAGACAACACATCGGGCAAAGGAAAAGACCAGTATTGGGTGGTAATTTTCAGGATTTCTTTATTCTTGGTAGGAAATTAATAGCATTGAAATATTTTCGCCACACCCTTCAAGTGAACCGGCTAAATATTACGTAAACCTATGCAACTTTAAATGTGTAAAAAAAGGAAGTGCTTCGTACCAGTAAACTGGATTTTATTTTAAATCTTAGGTTTAGATTTTGTAGTTTTGGATTTTACCGGTTTAACAGTAAACGAATGTTTTCTCTGACTAAAATTGCCTATGTCCATTATCTAGAGAACTTTTCCTTCAGGCATCAAAAACTTCCACCCGGTACTTCTAGTTACTCTTAATCCACGATTTAATGGGTACTAAACACAACGAATCACGATGCCAAATCCAATACTGAATTCAATATTAAGTTTGCGTACTACGAATACAAAAACTATACAGAAATTGTGTTTCGTCATAACATGGCAGAGGTGTGCCCACCACAAATTATTATATATTGAGTCAATATTAAATCGCTGATAAAGTTACATGGAAAGCTTGCTTTTCACTGTCACCTGTCAAAACAAGCGGCCATTGTGGATACGTATCTTACGTATGTATAATATTGATGAATTGAATTAATTGACCGTCCGTTAACTTGAATTAACGTGATGAAGATTAGAAATTTCTACGCTAAACCATTGTTATACGAGTACGTACGTACAGTAAACAACTTTTACCGAAGAGATTCTGAGATTGCTTTCTACGAGTTTGTACTGAATAGCTATTAAATTGTTATTTTATAATAATTCGACAGCTACAAAGCGTGTGCTAAATGTCTCGGTGAACTTTGTATCACCTTCATATAGTTGTGTCAAAACTGAATGTAATTTTTAAAACAAACCACCAAGATCGGACCTCCTAGTACAGCTATGACACACAAATTTCTAGGCGTCTTTAAATATATGACAACCGAGTGAACAATTTTTTATTTCCTAAAAAAACAAAAGATTTGAAATATTGCCCAGCCTGGTTTTATTCCACAATTTAATTCTCTTTAAAGTATATTTATTTTCTTTTTTTTAAGTATTACACCGTTTAAACCTTCCCTGAACTCATCTAACTCCATCAGCCAAATCAATCCAGTCATTCTTGAGTTTTGCGAGACAAACAAACTGCAATTCATGTATGTATAGAAGTAAAAGGTTTATATGGAATATTTAACAAGAGAGATTTACGAAGACACAGTCTCTTAAATATCAAAGATAACAGTAGTATGATGTATTTTAATAATATGAGCCAGGTTGGCTATGTTATCGTATCGTATTTTGAATATTGAAGCTGATAGAAGATGCTCCAACATGGAAGTCATAAATTAAAAAATACCATAATTTACATTTAAACGTGACATTTTATTTGTTTTATTAATAGCGTTGTTTTCATGAATTTCAAAATAATTAGGGTTGTCTGGAAGAGATCGCTGAGTGAATAGGCCGCATTATGTTTTTTTTAATATTATTTACTAACTTTACACTAGTTTAACTTTTGTTTAAACAAATACGCTTCATCCATGTACAAGTCAACACAAAGTCGTTAATAAATATGATCGTAACAACTATTAATAATAGATTCATAGTTTACACTAAATCTTCTTTATCGATTGCGCTGTAAATATAGAATTTATCAAACAATATGAGTTCCTTGTAATATAAACAAAAAACATAATAATTTTAAAACACATGATATTGTTCAGTCTCTTATGTAATTTTAAGAAAAATTAAACGGCTCAGTTATAAGAATCTTTCCTCCAACTGATTGTTTTCCCTTTGGAAACTCATGGCCTTGGCGTTCAAATGCACAGGCGCTAATTAAAGATTAAAGTTGGCGCCTAGTAGATAGTAATGATGACCCCAGAGGCTTTTTCGCTCAACAAATAAGTATCCCAATACACTTTTTAAATTTGTCTTAAATTTCTATTTATCCATTTTTCATTGTTATTATTATTACTATGTAGGTTAATAATATTGTAGTAATTTAAGTATTGTTTTTAAGGAAGCATACTTTGCCTTCATGTTAGATGCATGATCGCATTACATGTTTCATAGCCCCGTAACCCACTAATGGGTGAATATGTCTTTGATAATATTTGTTCATAGTAAGGTGATACGCCATTTGTGTCTCTAGGTCAAGGGTAACATTAAAGTCTCGACATCCCTTAGCTTGACTCCTGATTGTCAAATCCAATATGTTTTTGCGGTAGTTAGATTTAAATACATTCAGTTGTTAATTATAATGAAGTAATTTCCTGCGCCGTACAAGTCTGTTTAATTGCCCCTATACGAAAAAAATAGATGCACAGAATACATTTTCAAACGCACGGTTTTAGAGTTGAACACGTTAGCATGCTTATCAAATCCGTTAATATTTATAGTCCGTACTGTTGCAGGATTCACTTAATTTATGATTATTTATTGTTAAATTATCTTTATGCAATATCTTTGGGAACTCTTAGCCACTCATATTTCAAAAGTGCCATGACGTATAACTGATAAACTGTTTACTTAGTTAAAGATTTGCGCACGAGAAACGTCATTTAAACGTCATTTGTCCAAAATATACAGAAAATTATGAATGAAGTTGTGTATAAATAGCACGAAATATAGGATAAAAATAATCAATGCTTAGCAGCTTGCATAAACACAGAGGAATGTGGAATTGGTATCTATTGTGTAGTTTGTTTCATATCTTATATAATTGCTTTGCATAGTTTCAGATTTTAAGACGTTCTTGCATTTTTATATAACTTCTTGCTTGCTTCTATTAGTAACAGAGCCGCAAATTCTATGTAAGTCTATGAATGTGTCTTTGTGTGTTTAAACTCAAAAAACCTTTAGTATATTATTACTTATAAACACGTTTAAGCAAAAAACTGAGTTCGTCTTATATTGTTTACAGATCAATATTTTCTTAAGAGAAGTTTCTTCGTTTACATAATAACTGTGTCTGTGTTAGCCAGATACAGAGTGTAATCAGTACTCATTCTAATTTTAAAAGCTCTTCATTTACAAGAAATTTAGGGTTTGAATTTTCTTGTAAAATAATGAACAGCGAAACAATTGAAACATGTCAGCTATTTGTGACGTAAAATACGAAATGGGAATAATAACTGTGTGACCTAAATATTTAAAAGTCGATAATTTTATTGTTAACTTAATAAAAGTACCAAATTTACATGTTTAATTTATGGATTGAACTTCGTCCCACGTTAGGGTTGCTACTCGGACTTTTTAAATTATATTTATGAAAGTTAATGTACAGCTAATCTTTATATACCACTATTGTAAATAAAGAAATAAAGTTGTATAGATATTTAATTCCCTGAGACATTATTATAAGTTTAAGTTATAGGTGAGACGGCGGAAAGATAACTGACGTGTTAACTGTGCGAACTAATATAAGGTTATATTGCTACGCGTTATTAAATGTATTCACAGAGGTTATATACTTTTTTTATAAGTATCAAGATTATGAGTGTCAAACTATAATGGCGTAACAGTGTTGTCAACATAACAGAAAGATAATTTAGCATTGTAGACTCTCTCATGCTCCTTTCGCTAGTAGTTACGCTGTCAATAAGTAAAACAGGTCCTCTATGATATATAGTTTTTATACTTAAACAAAGAACTCCAACGTAAGCAACCCTATAGCTCGTGTAATCGTGATTTACCCTTTTGATAAAATGTCGTATTATCGGCAGTTTGGAGTTGACTTGAACGATTTATGAGATAATTCGTATTGTATTAAGGACAGTATTCTCTTCCATATATGTAACATTGTAATGTATTCGAGATCGATACTTCTTTGAATTTTTTATGAAAATGCTTGAACAGTTTGAATTTTGTGTGTGCTGGCGCAGACAGATTTCTTTGTATAAATGATATTAGCAAGTCGAGCAAGACCTCGAAGAAATATTATATTGCTTGGCAGCAAACGGATCATTATTTAATCACAAACACTTCAAATAGAGAGACAAAAAATTTATATAATACATTTCCTTGGAATTACATAGCCGCCGTATGGTATTATAATAATGTAACAGTGGTATAATGATAAAATTTTAACATCCGCATACCATTTAATGTTGCTAAGCTGAAACATCATTGATATGCAGAAGAAACAAACTCGAGGATAGGAAACAACCTTGTTGGTTTAAGATCGTAACATACTCCGATCAGCCAGGTTGCTGGAAAATCAGTCATAATAATCAATCGCATAATTTCTTGAGGAGCCCATAGACCCATACATAGCTTCAAGAATTTATTCCATACCCGATCGAAGGTTTTCGCTATATCCAAACTAACCACTAGAATCTCTTCCTTGGATTGAATAACTTAGATATACTTCCATAGAATTCTTAAAATAAAATTGTATATGTTAGTTCAAGCGAAAATATAATTTCCTGAGCATCTCACAAATAAACAGCCAAGAGAAAACCGCGAACGTAAAATGGTGGATATTATTAAAAACCAGTCTATTTCAGCGAGTATTGCCATTGCCAAGGAATTCTGTCATTACATAATGTATGTATTAAATTATTTTGGTTTGTCTACATTATTATGAGTCATGCTCTTGAACATACTCAAAATATTTTGCTTTTGCGGTTATTAATATAATATGCAACTCGCTTATACCTCTCTGTAAAGCTTATGACTGATTCATTGTTTCTAAACAAAAGTTTACTTGAAATGAAAAGAGACGCTAAAAATGTTTTCTTTTTAAATTTTACGAAACCCAGACATATCTTAATTTTTGATTACTAAGCATGAACTGAAATTGCGAGCTGATTTAGTATTTTTTAACTAAGAAATTTCTCTTATAATTTTGTACAGATCAAGAAATTCGAATAGAGATTATAACTGTAATACAGATAATAGGCGCAATGTCAAATGTCATTTTTACAATGACAATCGGTGGCCAAGAAGAAGTTAAATATCAGCCTCTAGTACTATATGGTTGCGTTAAACCGCTCTGGGAAGTTGATACATAAAAGCAAAATACTTATTTACGAGATTAAGATACGTAATATCACATTTTAACATTATTTATGTTTAGCAAGTCGTAAAACAGTACTATGATTAAGATACTATGGTAAAATTACTATCAAAAACATATCTCCCTTTTAAATTGTTAATAAGCGTGTAAATGTACTAATATGTAGAAGTACCTGAAGTCAATGGTACAGAACCTTAATGAGATTGTAACCTTCTTTAATGATAAAGGCATCGGTTCGTTGACTGATGATGCCTTTTCGACACAGGATGTTGTGAATAGTTGATACTAAAATAAGCGTAAGCGTGTCCAGATATATATATATAGTAAACACAATGGACTTTATAAATAAATCGAAGAGTAATTACGGTTTAAATGGGATTTACAACATGGAATTGGCTATATAGAGTTTAGATAGAATAAAAAATGCATGATAGACAATTTTGTTGCATCTTTGTGTATTATAAATTGCCGTGAGCAGCTTAATAAATGTTACTAATGATTACAAACAAAAATTTAAGAAGAGTTACTATTTAAAAAATAAATCATTGCAAACAACTCTTTCTCGAAAGACATCAATAATTTCTTATTATACATATGTAATACGCACCAACAAGTAAAATATTATATAAATTATTTCTTTACTCACCTTCTTATTACTGTTAAGAATAGTCTGTGTCGGTGATCTCATTCAGTATAACAAGTTGTTGGACGTTATTAGTTATATTTCGTGGTTTTGGCTTCCCCTTCCGAGATGTGTCTGGACATTTATATGAGCGAATTTAATAATACCTTTGTCTATAATATTTACTTATAAGAAATGATTAGTCATTTATTAAAGTGTTTGTCAGTTACACTTAAAAGCTCTTTTACGTGCTAAACTGAATATTGTTGAATAAATGGTAGCCTTACTGACTTAAGATGTTGATCTTTATTTATACTTTCCATTATATTGGTAATAAATAAGCTTCATTTATTTTAAACAAAACTATTTACAAAAGCGACACTTATCTACTTTTACTCATAAACGCATTTAATAATACCTATATACTATAGCCGGCCCGGCGAACATCGTTTCGCCTTGATATAATTCTTTGACTAACCCTACTTTTTAGTAGCTACATACGAACATATGGATCATTATGTTATGCTACATCATAGAGACTTTTCGGTATACCGAAATAATAATCCAAGTATATATTTTTTAATTCCTCCATAAAAGCATTCCTTCAGAGGAATAAATACCAGATTTGGTTCAACCGTCTTCGAGTTTTGAGGACTTTGCGATTAATTTCCATTTTTTTTTATTTGAAAACTTGTTTATTACACTATTTATGTCAGGGCCTCAGATTTCTGTATCTGTTTCATGATCATTTGTCAATCTAATAGGCAAGTAGGTGATCAGCCTCCCGTGCATGACGCACGCCGTCGACTTTTTTGTATCTAAGGCAAGTCGGTTTCCTCACGATGTTTTCCTTCACCTCACAAGCGAGTGTGAATTGCGTACATAGAAAGAAAGTCCATTGGTGAACAGTCGGGGATCGAACCTACGACCTCAGAGATGAGAATCGAACGCTATGCTCTAAAGTATCATGATAATTTTATTTATATGTAGGTACTTCTTTCCTTTTTCCGGAAGATAGGATTTCCACTTGCTAGGATCCTGCTAGTCAGTTATGGGCGTTTAGTTTTCACTTGTTCCTTATCTAGTGCGTTCTGGATTAGGTCCAGGTATATACGATAAATCCTACTCGACCCGACCTCATCCACAGTTGCCTTGTACTACTCGTGATCCGCTTAAACATAATATTAATTATTATAATAAGATGAAGATCATAAGGAGGTAATATCCATACTTTATACTGATATTATAAAAAGGACAGATTTGTATTTTTGTAAACATACTATCTTCTATTTATACAATATAGTTTAAGAGTAAATAAATAGTGTTAGGCACCAATTGAAAGCTTTTTTATTATTACTGACTGACCCGGCGAATTTAATGTATGATTTTATATTTAATACAAAATTATTAAGTTCAACTTTAACAAACACATCAACAATATTCAATTTCAATGTTAGACAACACTACGTGAGCTGTCACATGAGTTTTATTATGTTGACGGTTAGGCTAAAGTTTTTTAATAACATGTTTTAATATGAATAATATATTTTAGTATTATACTCCTATTTCGGACAAAAACAAACCCAAAAACAGGAAATATAAAAATTAGATTGTAAGTTAAACACGATTTTGTTTTATATCTGATTGTAGACTATTGTTTCCAGTAACAATGTTCGCTGTACTACAACACACGAATATGTCGGGTTCTATCAAGTGTAATTGCGTTACAAGCCGAGAGTATTTAACACGTCCTTGAATCTTAAAACCAACAAAGGTAGGCATAAAACGGAAAACCGAATACATACCTCATGTTTATTCAGAACGTTTGAGTGACTGCCAACGTTTTTGGGTCATGAACACGACGTAGTTATACTTAACTGAACGTTTAACGACGGGCCGTTTGAACTGGATTTGTCATTGTAAACCAAACATTTGGGTGAGAGCAGATATATGTATTGGCCAAAATATTCATACTAGCCGATGCCCGCGACTTCGTCTGCGCAGGATTAGTATTTTGAGAAGCTTGACTTGACTTTGCTTGAGTTGACTATTTAAGATAAACATTTCCATTATACATTACATATGTGTAACTCTAGCGGTTTTGACAGCGCAAGTAAGAATAGCTAACACATGGTAGACTTTCTCCTATTTACTTGATGTTTTGAAAAATACACACAATATTTTTATAATTTGCCTATGTGTTATTCTAATGTAAAAGGTATATTATTGTGAAGTTTCAATACATCCATTCAGTAAATTTTACATGAAAGAGTACAAACGTCCAACCATACTTACAAACTTTCGTGGTTATATTAGGTCCTTACATATGAAATTGGCGTTTTGTCGTACTGCCCACTTTGACCTCAAATACCTCCTCTTTGGTTAGGAATTTAAAATTCAAATTTGTACAGCTTACTCATGTATTTGTGCTTCGATGACCGTCATTCATTTGTTTTTTTCTGTTTGCGTCACTCATTTTACAAAATGGAAAACTTAAAGTATCGCATTATTTACGAGTACGAGTTCCGCCGTGGCACTAGTGCTGCGGAAACGACTCGAAGGGTGAAGGATGTGTATGGCGGAATGTTGCAAAAGAAAACACTGTTCGTTTTTGGTTCCAATGTTTTCGTTCTGGAAATTTGGACCTGCAGAAGAAGCCCCGTGGACGGCCTGAGACCCAAGTTGATAATGAAGTATTGAAGGCTATTGTGGAAGCGGATCTATTGCAAACCACGTCCGAGTTAGCTGCAGGCTGCGGTGTTAGTGATATGACTGTTTTAATTCACTTGAAGGAAATTGGGAAGATTAAAAAGCTTGAAAGGTGGGTACCTCACGAATTGAGTAAAGCAAACCGGCAAACGCGCGTCGACTGCTGCGTTACATTACTGAACCGGCACAATAATGAAGGTTTTTTAAACCGATATTTTTTTTTTATATTTATTTTATTAATTACCTGTAATGAAAAATGGATTCTTTACGATAATCGGAAGTGCTCAGTGCAATGGTTGGATCCTGGCCAGCCAGCCAAATCCTGCCCCAAGCAAAAATTAACCCCAAAAAAGTTACTTGTAAGTGTTTGGTGCACTAGTGTCTTGTTCATTGCAGTTTTCTCAAATCTAGCCTGACTATTACGGCTGATGTCTATTGTCAGCAATTGCAAACCATGATGGAAAAGCTAGCGGCTAAACAACCTAGCCTGGTCAATCGCTCCACGCCACTGCTACTTCACGACAACGGTAGACCACACACTGCACAACAGACGGCTATCAAATTAGAAGAGCTTCAATTCGAATGTCTAGGACATCCTCCGTACTCCACGGACCTTGCTCCAACAGATTACCATTTTTTTCGAAATTTGTACAACTTCTTGCAAGGGAAAAAATTTAACTCTGATGGGGCAGTCCAAATCGCCTTCACAGATTTTATTGATTCCCGTCCGACTGTTTTTTTTATTAAAGGGATCAATGAACTACCTATGAGATGGCAAAAATGCATAGAAAACAATGGTTCATACTTTGATTAATTAAATATATTATATTTAAAAATATTCGACTTTTTGTTCCTCCCTTACAAAACGCCAATTTCATATGTAAGGACCTAATAATATTAGTAAAATTTGTTAAATCGTCGTTTTGTTTCTTGTGATAAGGATATAAAATAGCTATTTGAGGTTTGAGGATAACTAGAAAAGCGGAGAATAAAAACTCAATCCGTCCTTTTACTCTGTCTCTTTTTATCACAGCCAAATGATTTTAATGGAATACGTAATGTTAATTTTAAAATAATAGTTTAAACTGTTACTCGTAAAATGTATTTAAAAGTAGTTTAACAAAACGTGTGTGTACTTATGTACACGCGTTAGAAGTTATACTTCTTTGGCGTAACAAGATAAAAATCTGTTTAAAAACTTATCTTTTGCGTTATTCTACGTTTGTAGAAAAAACGACACTAACAATAGAAAAAAAATCCCTAACGCGCCAAAAGAAGTATAACTTCAAAAATTCTTTTAGTTTTAATGAGCAGTGTTGGTTGAGGTACGACTTTCTGAACGATGAAGGAAACCGGCATGCTTTAGACGGCGTGTGTAAGGCATAAAAAGTTCATAATTTACTTGCCTATTAGAAAATACAAAAGACGACGAATTGCTCGAGTAGCTTATTAATGACAAAAACTTAATTGTTTATTGTGCTACATTAACTTATACCTTGTAACCTTCTTGAAATAATAGATTGAATTAAAGTATGTTTTTTTGCTTATGTCAAACTATAATCGTCTACAGTCGACCACAGCCTAAGCTTTTGTTAATAGTATGTGCGAATCTGTGTAATGGTTATAGGATGCTAACAAAATCAGTCAGTTAGTGCTCAGTCTTTGGGTCTCAAGATATTGATGAAAAATGTAAGGCTTTGTTGGAGGCCGAGGACAATTGATTTCAACAAACGCTTATTAGAATAACGGAGAAACAACTTCTACTCATAATCAATCAAGTCGAATTCATAACTTTTATGAAAAATGCCAGTCAATATAGTGACATCAAGATTAGGCAGAACCAATAATTAAGGTATATACTCAAGTTTCTTGGTCATTAATTTTCCCTTTGTACGTTCAGGGTTAACCCTTAGCATCTAGTGCTTTTGATAGAAAAGAGCCACTAAATCTATGCTGCGCTATTGAATAATTCAGTGTTTGGCATAGTTTTAGAATTATTTCTGTGGACTGGTATTGGTATATCTATTTTATACGCCCTTATAAACTGAATATTATTACACTGTTGTAACTTACGTTGAAGTTTTTAATATTTAATAATTTATTAGTAAAAGTGATTGATTTTTTATGATCAAGAGACTTCAAGGGTGCCAAAATGCCACAATTTATTTTATGGGTAAAAATAAACTACTTACTGTTATTAATTTGGCTTAGTTAATATTCTTGCAAAGTCTCATCTATGTTGTTTGTTTAAAGACTAAAACTTAAATAAAACAGGTGCTACATATACATCGTTTTCACGAATAATATGTATACATGTAATATACATATTATTAGGCACCTATGACGCCAATTAATATATTTACAGATGGAGCTGAAATTTACATTTAAACCTACAAGGCATAGTCAATATCTGTACGTTAGAATTCAGATCAAGTTATTAATACAAACGTAAACTTTCACAGTAATCGTAATTTAAAATCTTAAGCCGAATTTGCACACAATACTCAATAAATTACAGTAATTTCACTAACAATGTCTTATTGCCAACAATCTTTCAACAAATCTATGTAATTAATAGTTATAAATAGAAAACATTTGTAAACAATGAACGTAAAATAAACACGATAGAAATAGATTGTGACGTCATATTACATCATCTATAGACGCTGAGATTTTCTCTGGCTTATTCAAAAGGGCAAGGCTAGGAAACCGTCGGGTTGGTTTCTCATTTTTGTAGAATGCTGCGAAAGCACTTCAGTCGCTTAATCACGTACTATTATGTTAACAGGAAGGCTTATGAAATTCTTATTCTTAATAAAGAGACCAGAGAGAAAATACAGGAATAATTGAATTTTTACTGAAGAATAGTCATAAATTAATTAGTTAAGTGCTTTTAGCAGCAAGAATGCAAGCAAGCAAGAGGAAATAGGCAGGCCTATTTCCCTTTTTTGTCTTCTTTTTTTCTGCTTGTGATGTCATTAATTATTATTGTAAACGAGATAGTTTTTTTACACTTTTATTTATTTATTTATTAACACTTCGTTACACTACAGAAAATAAAAAAAAATGAACATAATTAAATCAAAAGGAGGGCATATGGCGGCCTTATTGATTTCGAACGATCTCATCCAGGCAACCAATTTGAATTGAAAAAAAAACAAAAAAAAATATTAAATTACACAAGATACACACAAATGACATATTAAAAATAGAAAGTAAAAAGACACATAAATCACGATAATTTAAGATAAGTCTCACGTCAGTTAGTAGTTAGAAAGAAAGTTAGGGATACGATGTGGACAGGTAATGTTTGAAAGGAAGAAATTTAAAGCTTTTACTCTGTTACTAATCTAATACATAATTTAGTCTCGAGTTCTTTTAAATCTACTCCGCATTTATTACAAAATCTGACAGAAATATTAAACGTCATAAGAGAAACGACAACGACCAACTACGGCTAGTCAGAGTCTCCTATATACCCAGTGGGGAAAATCTGAAACCCTGGTTAATTCGAAATGTTGCACGAGTGAATTTTTGATATTTTGGGTATGCAATTGATATGGGAAGATGAAAGTCTGGGTCCATTTAACCCTTATCCGCGCACAACTGATCACGGGAGGTTGCCCCAAGGGTGAAATCTTTGGGGTAATATTAGAATTAGCATTTGAATTAGTAATAGGATTAAAATTAGTTATACAAACATTATATATAATATAAAAAGCTGAATTACTACATTTCATTCAAACATTGCCTTTTACGTACATTATTCACCGCGCAATATCGGCATATTTTTTTAGTTGAAAACGAAAAGTGTTGGACTAAGTATTTGAAAGCATTACGATTTTATAGTTAACATTAGAATATTAGCTTTAAGATTGAGATCAGGATTATAATAAAGATTAGATTAGAATTAAAAGAAGCAGCTGAAAAAGCTAAAACATGAAAAGGCTAGGCTCCGAATATGCTTTTGTCCCGTCCCGTATACGAATATGTTTGGTACGTGGGGACCTAGAGCTATAAGGCTTTTTAAGGACATAGCAAAACGCAGGAGACTGAAGAGCTGGCAGCTACCTCCGACAAAGAATTAGTCTAGCTATTCCAAGGGTGATCGCTGCTAGTATCTTCGGAACCTTGCTTTTAAATAATATATTTTAGTAATTATTGTTTAAGGGTAATTCTTATTTTTTGTTATATTAGTTGTAAGGTTACTTTATATACGTTAATTATTATATAATTAATGAGGCTAAGATAAAAATAAAGCTCAGATTTGATTATGTATTAAAATAAGAATTAATATTAAGATAAGTATATAATTAGCAATATTTGTTTCAATTGTATTATAAGTATGAAAATATAAGCAAATAAAGACTAGTATTATTAAAAGATCAAACAGAGAAAAGTGGAACTAAAAAAACAATGAAACAATTTAAAGACCATTCACAATGAATACCAAATATGAAAGTTAAAACTAACAATAGTGAAAAATATACGAGTAATAGAAAATCAATAGGTAGGGAAGCGACAATATTCTACACCACGTTAGACATGGCATGGAAACAGAAAATTACGCAATTATAAGTATTCCAGTACCGTCATTGCAGACTTTTAAATTTTCATAGATATAACAGTAAAAGTTTCAGTCGCAGTTTTTTGGTTATTATTATATTATCGATTTTTTTACTGGTTGAGTAACGTCCTTTTGTTGGTAATGTATGGCGTTTGTATTTGCACTGTTTTTAATTTCCACTGCCACTTATTTCAATCTTACTAGGTAAAGTTATCGAACTTTAAATTATTGTCTACGTACTTGCTCGCAGCGCTACCACGCGAAACATTGGATCGCAACTATTATGTTGACTTGATTTTCTCAACGAGGTGAGCTAATTCAACTGGACCTAAAGGCATTTATTCTTGAATTATTATTTAAATTGCGGATTTTAAAATTACCATAGAGGATTTTGTAACAATTATAACATGGTTGAGTGTTGTCTTGCAACTGGCTACCTCGCGAGCTGCAAAACGGACCCTACAAGACATGAAGCCAAGTGGTTTTGATGAGCGCGTAAAGCATTTTGTTATCTATTTTAAAGCAGTTTTCCTAGTATTCTATTTCTATTACCAATTAGAAATCTGAAAAGGTGAAACTATTTATGTTTCAATTGATTTAAGTCAATACTTAATCAATTGAAACATAAAACAGGAAGTTCCCACATGAGCTGCAAGGCGCATCATATGACATTGCAAAAAACACTTCCGCAAGTGTTTTAACTGCGGATTTTAAATGTTACAATTTTGACATGACTGAGTATGAACTAAGACTAAAACTTCTCCGATTTGAGGATTTGGCCGAACGCGAAATGACATTTCTTTGGTATTTTGGGAAAACTTATATTAGCTCTAGAATTTCCAACGCTGATTCGTATAATCTTACCAAGGAAAATTTACTATTGGCTCGCGGGGCTACCCCGCGACTTCACGATATTGCCGCCAATTGCCACCTCCAAATTGCACAAATTTTGGGGTCAGGTACAGTCGAGGCTGAGATGAAGGTCTGCTTGGTACGCCTCCTCTTGAAAAGCACTAGTATTAGATTTTATGTAATTCCATATATGCAAGTGTCAGCTGTCAAAGTATAGTAAAATAACCACTCGCTACTTTCATAGCCCCGAGAGTTGGTTATAAGTTCGTTAAGGATTTCCTAGGTGCACTCTGCGGTGATACGAGTGGCACAAAGTACTATGAAACAATTCAATCTACTTGTAATACAAGTTAGGCATTGAAAGCATTAAATATAAGTTTTAAAGTGCAATGAGATAAATCTTTCAAAACATTGACTAGTTTTTAAAAATGTTCTTTATAAAAGGCTAATTGATGATTTTATCTATAAAAAGCTATTGGCGCTACAACCTCATAGGCCCCAATACAGATTTACAACAAATACAGTACGCATTTGTTTATTCTAATTCTGACAAACGATTTTTTAGGCCTATGTCATGCCGATTTGATAGCGATTATTTTTTTCACCGTACGAGCGAGTGTTAAATGCGCATATGGACAGAAAGGCCATTGGTGCACAGCCGGAAAGCCCGAACCGTCAACCTCAAGGATGAAAGTCGCACGCTAAAGCCACTAGGACAACACTACTGACCACACCTATAACTGTAGAGAATTTGTCTTCTAAACATTTATATTCATGTCACTTACGATGTTCACACAGATTACTATCTATACTGACATTAAATGGAAATAAGTCCCTAAGTACAGTCCCTAACCGGGGAAGAACTTTATATATTTAAGGAAGTTTGTAAATAAATCCCGTTGTTACGAAAGTAATAAAGTAATCGAGGAACAAAAAAAAAAAAATATTTTGACAAATAAAGGTCAATTTAAAATGGTTAATTATATAACATTTATTTATTTGTGCGAATGACAACTAGGCAACAGGTAAAACACTGGCTCACAATATTGCCAAGCGAATTTTACAAGGGAGAGCAATCGAAAATTCAATATCTATAATCCGATTTCGATTCGATCACCGTGAATCGAAGTAGTTATTGCAACAGTACAATAATGCAACGGAACTGTAGAGTATCGGAAATACAGTAAAATGTTATGGTAGTATAAAATTAAACAGCACTTATAAGATATACAAAAGTTTGTGACATTACTTAAGAGTCAATAACATTTGAGGTAGATTACAATTTATATATTAAACTTAAACATTAAATTATGTATCGATTTATTAGAGGTCCTTATTTACGGTTCACAGTAAATCCTTAATAATTTATTAATGACTAGGTACGACTTCCATTAATTAATTTTTAATCTACTGTTTAACTGATCACAAGAGACAATCTTTTGTTCTATTTGTATGTATAGTCTCTCCAGTGTAAACGAAAGTACTTTGTGCCATTTTTACTCCTAAAATAAAGACATTTTTTTAAATATATATATTTAGATACATTAAAGGTGTTGGTATAAGCTCACATCATACTTTCCCTTCAATATGATAAACAACATATATGTCTGTACAATGTGCACTCACGTCTATTAACTTAAGGAAAATTGTTTGTATGCAAATCCCTGCTCATGTTTTGACTAAAGAGGATTACATAGTATGTCAATATTATACTAATAAATATTATTTGACAACCTTTACGTACTATGGTTTTTTTAATGTCTTCTGTTTTTGTTCTGTTTTTTGTTTCATATTAAATATACCCCTGATTAATTAAACAGAGGAAAAGGTTTTATTAGGAGAGTAAAGTTAGTAAAAGTTTGGATATTTTTACCCATTATTTTGTAATTGAATGAATTATAAACGTATAGGTGACACGGAGATGTTACTACATACTTCTGATAAATTATCCAAAAAGTCCTTGCAACTTTACAAAATGTGTAAAGATTTTAATCTGTATAAATAAATAATAATCTCAAGATATGTTGACCAATTCGAGTAGGTACATTTTTTTTGGTTTTTAAGGTTTTGCCAAATGTTGGTATGTAGCTGCTATAAAGGTAGACCAGGTTAAAAAAATATTAAGGCAAAACGAATTTCGCGGGGGCACTTAGTACATAATATAATTAGTTTAAGCTAGTTCGTTGGAGTTAGCACATTGCCTTATAGAAATCCTATAATCTTAGTAAAATTGGCAACGTAGTATAAAAAATAGAGATGACGGTATATTTTTAATTAAATTTCGTGGATGCCAAATTGCTCGTGTAAGTTTACCAAATTTTAAATCGTAACATAATGCGTAGCTAAACTGTAGCTCACTTCCCACCAAACCTTCATATAATCATATTTGAACATGCAAATTGTGCCACGTTTTCCAGATATTTCCCGAACCAGATTTTAGAACCTTGTTAGCGTTATTTAATAAACACCGGAAGTAGGTCATAGTTCACTCCTATAAATAGATTGCTCCCGGGCTCAGCCTGCGTTTGAATACCGGGATGCGCTTATCGATTTTACATAACGAAGCAATTATATGTAACTATGTTAAGGAATGCCGCGGCTTGGTACTTAGCATATAATGTGTATCCTATTATTGTTTCCTGAATACACCGTATATTGTAATAAGAAATATTTAATGATTAGAAATTCAAATTTGTTAGCGTTTTATATTGGCCTTATTCTAGACGTTTAAAGGAATTCCTGGTTCGATTCTCATTACGATTGGAAATGAAAAATAACAATAATTAGGTACATACTAAATGCTATTATTAAAACAGTTAATGATAATCTTATTAAAGCGGCGTATAATTACGGTTACTATAAATATAATAAAGATATTATGGACTTATCTATATAATTATCTCTATCGACTTTCCTTTATAAATTGTTCAATAATCTTCAACGTACTACGCCGTAGCATGTGGTTCTACGAATATCATTAACTATATTGGTACTCATAAATCGTATTAGTGATGCAAACTGGTAATTAAGTATTTGTTACCTAAAGTACCTTTTTATTATTTAAAAATAACGGTGTTGTAAAAATATGTTACGTTAATATAAAATAAAGTAATATTTTTCTAAAAAAACCTTGATCGGTAATCCTCCGATAGTAATTGATTTCAGTGAACGAGGACTTATCTTGAGTTAACATGTTATGGACCAAATTGCATAAAAATATATAAAGTTCTGGTAAACAATTGTGTAACGAATCCCTTTTCCGGGTACTGAAAAAATTACTACAAATTTCTAGAATACATAAAAGTAATGGAGGATCTTTCTTAGACAAATACTTTTAATTGCTTAAGCGTTAGAAACAATCTAAGCTAGACTATAAGTGGCTGTATTTTTTTATTATATTGCGAAACCGGTAGGTACTCAGTGCCAGGGAAGTACTGTTCTTAATTCTTAAAGAAACTACAGATAGTGCAATAGTATGTTACAATAAATGAAATTTAAAAGATGTCAATTAAAACCTCGTTTTTAAACTCTACATCTGACCTTGGTTCATTAACCGGACTTAACGACATATTACATTATTTATTTTTTGTTTAATTAAGAAAATCTAAGTGCTTTCTTTTTTGCCCACGCAGCTTTTTCGTGGTAAAGATTTTAATTGTGATTACGTCAAGACTCAAGTCCCCTTGTGAAGGATCAAAAAGAATACACAAAAAAATATACCTACAGTTATACAGAAGCTTATTTTTTTAACGGTTTAATAAATAAATTTGAGAGATGCCTATAGTATCCAGGACATTTTTTTTAAACTCCAGCTGAGATAGAAAGATACGTATAGTAAAATAAGTTAAACGCATTTTTTTAACATTTTATGGCTCAGTAACGAACCCTTAAAGTTAGGTTTTATTTGTTAAACACATGTTATATACAATAGATAGCTAATATCAGCATTCTAATTGTACAAATATCATTATTAGTGTAAGAAAGGTTCCATAAAGACTGGCATTTAATAGTATATATGGCATTTAGTGGTAGAATTTTGTTTACAAGGCCGTGGATAAAGGGCTATTTCCAAAATTCCAAATTTCTTTAACCATTGCCATTCCCGCAAAAAAATACCCAATATCTTGTAATGATAGTCTGTGTAATGATTACTCAAGCTTAATGAAAGGAATCCAACACGGGCAAAGCGTTGGGAACAAAAGGGACGTAAATCTGGTCACAGACAACAATATACTCTATTGCGTATAACTGGAGTTCGAAATTCGAAAATGAGCAACGAATCCATACGAGGTGTCCTGTAGTTTTCAGCCAGTGCCGCGCGGGGCGCCACTGTCGACGGGCGTCGCGATGCTCCTGAAAAACCCGCGCATTTTTCACTCATAATATGTAACAAACAATATAAATCAATCAATTTTAATGTAATGTGCTATTCTATATGCAACCAGTGTTTATTTATTGTTTATAAGTGTTCGTATTTATCGGCATCGCGTTAAAAACTAATAATTGTACTGGGAAATTTCACCTTGGAATTTGGGATTATAATTACCCCATTTTGATTGGAAATGAATGTTGTTGATCGAATGCTTTACTCATTGTAATTATTAGGCTATCGAAATATGTGAAATTTGATCCAATATGACAAGCCGGCATAAATACTAAATTAGATAATTGGTATTTTAACTAACAAATATAGTATATAAAAAAGTACCAATTGCATTACTTTTGTAATTAAAAACAGGCTACATTTATTAAGCAGGTTTGCGTTGTGACAGATTAACTTTTCTTTTAATGAAGATTTTTAAATACGCATATAATATAATAAAATAAACCTACGTCAATACAAATAAATAATTTCTTAACTTCGATTAATCGATAAAGATATAAAATGTACTGTATAGACACGACATCTATTTTTTTTTTGGTGAGGAAATTGGTATGCGGAGGCCAGTTTATACAATTTCAAGAGTTCTGTTTTCACGGACGCTTCAGTATCAAAACTATTCGTGAGCTATAGATGTAATGAACACAATTTCAGTTCATAAATCATGCCTAATTTGACGTTAACTGATTGGAGTGAAATATGAACTGAGATTTTCAGTCATACTGTTGAAACGTCAAAGTTTGTGGGGTGGATTTATTTGTTACCTTTTTACGATAAATATATTTACATTTTATATTTTAAATAGACTTCTTCATTAATAAAGTATTATAAAACCCGATACGATCGTAGGATACTGTTAATTAGTTATAATGGTGGGATAATTGTACGAGCGAGACTTAACTTTCTTATTCTGTTTGGCTTTAAGTTGTAGTTAAAGGTTATCAGTACAGTTTTTAAGGAATCAAATATCAAAATTTATTTTAATACATTTTTAATTCTTTTGTTTTGACCTTATTTCATATTAAATTGGGGTGTGAGAATATAAAAATAATCTATCTATTTCCAGTCCAATCACGAGTATGCGACACGATTTGGCTTTCTGATTGACCAATGACAATCAAACGAAACGATGTCTCTTTTCTTTTACTACCTCTACAGGTTTCTAGGACCGTCCATTTGATTTTAATAGTGCGTACATTAAATGGAGGTTGATTAATACCGTCAAATAACATTATTAACCATTAAAAAACTAAAAATTGAGTTTCACAAGATGGTGGATGGTAAATGCAGGATGGTGGTCATTAATCTGTTAAATTTTTGACAAGCGTGCAAATTCTAAATGATTGCAAATTCAAAACTCCGATTCGTGTGATAACATTTCATCTTACGCACGTTATTTCGTAATTGTTTAACGAACGTTAAGGATCTCATGTAATTACGTATTTTAATATTAGATACGATTTTAGTCAGCCTAAGTTACTAACCCTCAAAATCCATATTCATATCACACATGAACGTCCAATTATCCGTTATTTTAGTACGGCCTTGCCCAAATTTTATTGCACCAATACAGTCTTTTGTGATGTTCCGTTAATTCATCGTTCAGGAATTCGGATTTAATCTTTAAAGCTTCCTGTTAGTGAACCTTGGATTAACATACTTTAATGTATCCGTATGGAAAGATTTTACGTTAAAGTTTGATGTCGAAATTATTATTGAAACTGTCACAAGTCTTAGACCGAAGCAACGACATGTATCAAGTACAAAATACAAACAGGTTGCACATGCAATTTTCTACTCAGACTTTGATATTGGACTGCATCTTTGACTTCTGAAAAATCTATAACAATGCCGCTAGTTAATCACATTACAAGCGCTGCCTATTTGATATGCTTCTTTATGTATTCCGTAGGACTACTTTCCTTCTTTTGTAATATTATATACATACCTAATATCAGTAGCTTATCCAAACATAACCGGTAATGTCCGACAAAGGACGTCCTGAGCAAGCCTACGGTGTCGAGTTACACTTGCGTAGGTTGTTACGGTAACCAAACATTTTGTATTAGAACTTCCATTCGCCAATTAGGCTTTGTAATGTATTCTACAGCTTTATATATCCTTTTGAAAAATTCAGCACCTAAGAAAGGATATTCTATTCGTTCACTTTTTGGACATACAATCGAAAGAATTATTATATTTAATTCATAGTATCGGTTATATAAATATACGATATGCAAATTTTATATTCAACATCACAGCTGACAAAAATTGTCCTCACAGATTTACCGAAAATCCTAATGCGATTAGCTTTGACTCAAACGTGTGGTCACGTCGCGTCTGGCTCACGAGTGGGCACGTTAAAGTTAACTGAACCATATAATATACCGCGTAATGCCTCCCATTCGCTGTGCCATCAACAGTAATAACTTAGTTATAATAGGTAGCAATACGCACTATTAAATAATCTTTCTTACTTGACCCTTCACCTCATATTAAAACGCAAGGGTAAGGTTAGGAATGAAGACTTAACACTAAATAGGATTCCCGTGTGACAAAAACGTATACGACTTTCTAGCATATTGGAGCCATAGTTAGCGTTATACCTCTGTATCTCAGGCTATAAAAAATTATATCCCCAGGCTATAAAATTTCTAGTAAGTTATTTTTTGATTTGGTTTAAAATTTATATACATTAAAATCAGTAAAAATTATAATACACCATTAATTATTTACTGGATTGACTTTTACGTACAAACATATATTTATAAAATCGTTAACTCACTCTGAGACATTTATAAGATCACAAACCTAAATCTATAAATTAGGTAGACTGGAAAGTTAACAAAAAATGAAGAATTCTATTCATCAATATAGTATATTTCATTAAATATGTCCTTCAACAATTACAGCGGTCATACAATTTTTCGATACGATTTTTATAGTACGATTTGTCTTTAGCCTCAGAATAGGCTTTATTTATTACGTCTTCATCTCTTGAGGTCTGAGAAAAGTTTCTATAGTTTTAGTAGCGTTTGTACTTAAATAAAAATATGCCGATAAATACCGTAAACATTATGAATGCACTGAATACCTTATTTAGCAGTTAGGATAAGAAATTTACATTCCAAAGATAAACCAAAGAAATAATGAAAAATGAAACGCGATGGTCTACGACTGAGGCTGAGTGGCACTTTCTCTGGCAGTCTGTCCGTCTCGGATGATGAGAGCAAGGTCAGGAAGGCGAAAAGTAGTGTAGATGATGACAATATGTTGCCACGTGTCATCTCGTCGGCTACGGTAAGAAACTCAGATTGGATTACTGTTAACCAGATCTCTTCTGGAAATATATAATGTGACCCAAATATTTATATATCTTGTCTATGGATATTAATAAAAGCTTTATTAAATCCCATTTATTTGTTATAGTTATATATACTTAATTTTTACATATTACTTACATTATGAATTTATTTCTAAGTGGAGTATAGAAATTGGGTAGTGGAAGGTTGCTAAAAACAGGTAAAAGTTGATGTAAATAAAAAAGGCTTATATGGATATGATTCTAAACATTTTTCGATTGTCCTTTGTCAGAAATTTCACGACTAAAGCAAATTAAATTATAATAAAATGTTTACTACCTAAGCTTGTTAATGTTGTCGCCGAAAAGGTCGTTAACTGTCTTTTGAAGTTAATAACCGAAATGAATATTTAATTTTAATTCGTTTATTACTATTTTAATACAAATTGTTTACCTCGGTGAGTTATATATTGGTCCACATACCAATGTGGACATGGTAGTATATCCTAGAAGTCCTGGGTTCGATTTCCTGCGAAGCATTTCTCTGGACTGAACAAAACTCAGTAACAGTTAAAAACCACTTCGTATAGAAATATTTAAATATAAAAGATCATTAAAATTCTACATCATTCTTCGAAATCATCTTTATTTAAAAAAGTATACATATATTTCAAATGTTGTATGTAATTTGGTCGTAGTTATTACATTTATACTATATTATGTACAGCTTTGAGAAACACGTTTATAATAACCCTTGCATTGATTGAACTCTGACCTATCATCCTACAACCAAGCTATACTCAGTATGTTGATACAATAATGAATTTCCTAGGTATTTCGCATCCCTTGCATACTGAATTCCTAGTTCAACATACCTCGCTCCATACGCATTTTCAATGAGGTTGTTATTACGTATAAAGTGTATTTCTGCAATAGTTAAATATTGATATACAAATGTGTGCGTGTACTAGTGTACACACGTAAGTGAAACTTCGTTATGACCTTATTTTTCAAAAAATTATCTATTATATGCAACTTTACCGAAAATGGTTAAATAAAATAAAATTGGATAAAGTTTAAATTAATAAGTTTTATTATCATAGACATGAATACAAATAATATAATTATTTAATTTTACCTTATTCCTAATAAGATTATTACAGAATTTCATTAATTGTAATAGATTTCTTACTATCATTGTTATCATTATTATATATGTTTGTTATTAATGGCTTCGAATCAATCGTGGTAATAATAATAACAAGCCTTTATTCCACATCTTTGAATACATTTGTTTATGATGGTGTATCTATTTGCTGTACCAGTAGGTCACCTCTGGAGTCTGGTACCATAGCAATAGGTGCCCATGATTGAGGGCTCGATATTTTGTCTCTGGCCAACTTTTGAGTTAAAATCTCCCATAACGATTATTTTTCCATGAGCTTATTTTTCGTGCTGCTTTTGATACTCTCACATCTCATAAAAGGTAATGACGTTCTCGTCGGGTGCGTTACATGTAGGGGCATAGACTTGTACGATGGATATATATAATGAATCAAATTTCAGAATTAAGAGACAGACTCGTTCTGATATCCCTATATAATTATTAATATTTCTTTTATATAACTTTTTGATTAGACCGAAATGATCCTTTGTCTTCCCTGTGTAGCATAGGATATGATCTTCATCTTCTATAATCTCCTGTACTATCCTTCTGGTTTTAGATAGCCCTATAATGTCATATTTAATATTGAATAATGAGTGTTTTAATAGTATCAAACGTTGAGGTGAAAGTAATGATTTTACGTTGTATGTGCATATGTATAGTTTTTGGCAAGTTAAAAGGTGGAAGTCTTTTTCTCCCATGGTGACTGGCCGTGTTAGAAGCGGTGGAGGGCCGCCTTTAATGGTTATTCTGCGATGTTAAGAGATTCTGTAGCTTCATCTAAAGCGGGACGTTTTCAACTGGTTGTTTGTGTCATGTAGTTATCAATGTGGTTGTTTTTATTTACTTTTTCCGCTGCTTCTCTAATTTTATTTGTGACGCGGTTGTCTTCTGAAGACTGGCGACGATGACTGGTCTCTTCTTTTTTCCTTTCAGAGTCAGTGTTTTGATTCTTTAAGAAAATAATTTTGTTTGTTTTCCTTTTTCTCGTTGTTCTACAAAACTGCTGTTTTGTCATATTACTTTGGTATTGATGATGCGTGTATAAGTGTGTGTTTTTTTTAATAGTTATCACTGATAATGTTTCGACGTATTTAATTGCAAGATCAACATTCCGTCTGTTCTAATTATTTTTTTCCTGTTTTTAATTGTAATTCAAAGCGTAGTTTTATATGTAAACTTTATTTATATACTTTATGTTTGTAAAACTATATATATCCAGATAAATAATCAGTTTTGTTTATTATGTTCACCTATTGTTGAATTTTCAGTACAGTATGTACAGCAATTAGCTTCACCCGACACGTGGAAGCTTTAAGTACACATAACAAAACGGTTTACGCGGCGTAGTAAATGGAAGTCATTGCTTGCAATAAAATTCACGAAGAATGGTGTTAATAAAAGCGCTTGAGTGGAAGCTCGGATTGGTAAAAGCTCAATTTGAATCCGTTAAGAGCTTACGCGACTGATGTCGCATTCGTGTGAAAAGAGGCGCTTTGTTTATATGCAGATAGATAATTTCACGAAATTAACTCTTAGGAGTAAAATGTTGCGGAATAGTGCTTTTGTTTTACGTACGTTAATAATTATTAAAATAAATATGCCCCCGCATCCATGCCATCAGAGCAGTGGAAATAGAGAGTTTAACAGGTCATTGAATAATTAATTTACCAAGAAAATACGATCTATAAAGAGTAATGATTTGTTTTAAAGTCACATAAAGTATACACACAAATTATAATAAAACACACACATAAAATGTTGTAGCACAGTAAAACATTATGTGTTTTGTAGCACTTGAATACTTAAGAGTAATCTATATTTGTCATTGCAAAAAGTGCTGACGTTGCATTACAGTTTTAAACCGTCGCTCCGTAAAGGTTTAACAAAATGTATCGACTTATATGTTTAGATTATGTACATAATTTTATATTAAACATAATATTGATGTCTCCTGTATTCATTTCTGCATACTTATTTAAGCATATTATGACTTAATCAATAGTAGAGGTTGGCTGTTAATATGAATCTCTTATCTCCCGCCAGGTTTAATATATTATAGGCGGATGTAATATCAACTTCCGTATATTCCGCGCGACACTTACTTTGCCTTCAATTTAGCTAAGATACTTTTAAAAAATGCTAAATTCCTATAAAGCCACAGCAACAAAAAGAAGATATACATTTGCCAAGTACCAGCCCTATGCGTCCCTAACCACAAACGTCACTTAGGGTTCTGGTCTATGGCAAGTGCGGTTACACTATACGAAGTGGAAAGGTAATGAAACAATAGCTTCCCTGCAAAAATGATGACATAAAAGTACTTTGCAAATATTGTTGAAGAGGTTTACACTTAGCTATTTCTTGACTTATGTGAAATTATAGGGTTGATACAAATTATATACTGGTAATAAATAAGTATAATATTGGGAATGTTATCTTCTTGTCTTAGTTCTCACTATAAATTATTGACCCTCATCATGCCTACTGCTTTATGTTAAATTAAAAGGTTTTTCTGTACATTTTATTAAAATGTTTCATTCCTTGTCATGTGGAGCAACATATAATAGTTACAGCCAATGAAGTATCTCGTAAAATAAAATAGTTGGCAATAAGGAGTGTGAGAGTTCTCCGCAGTTCGTCCGGTTTTAGTCCATAATTTGAGAACTGGCAATTAATGTGATTTTAAATTAATTTGTATTTTATTATGTTTATAGGTGTAAATCAGTTACCTACATTAAAAAAATATATTTAGTTTGTGTTGAAAGTGAAAAAATTATATTGCGCAACATTGTAAAGAAACAGAAAATATATGATATGGTTGTGGCCTTCATGAAAAACTAAATAAAAATGAAACTGTTTTTCAATAACTCGAGTTCCAAGGGAATTCTTTGTGAAACTCGGCGCATATTGAATAAGTTTTATGCTGTGGAAATTTCTTAAAAAGTAATAACACGACTATATCACATTATTTGTTCTAGTTAAAGTTATACCTACCAACAGATGAGTTAATATTTTAAAGCAATTAAAAGAATTAGAATTACTACTACTTATACTACTGCTACTATTATTAGTAATATATATACTACTTATGAATACTAATAATTATAATAATTAAATTATGATATATCTCTAATAGACTGGAACGTAAAAATAACCAGTATTTTTTAAATTTATTTAAAAATTTCGCATTTGTAAAGAGACATTTGGACAATTACGATTAAACCTCCGTCTAGTTAACGCACACAGACAGCATATTACCCAAAGTCCTAGGTTTGATTATCGGTGAAATTTGAATTTTGTGTGGATACTTAGGTAAAAATAAATTCAGCCACGTAGAAATGTCTGCCCCATGCCCAGTTTATAGCAGTGTACTTTCCATGTGTAATACAATAAGGAAAATCAGAAATAGGTCAAACTCCGATAAATGTTTCGTCGGGGTAGTGTGAAATAAATATCATCCGACTCGTAATTTGAAAGCGTTTTCTGCCTATTGGATTTTCCTTGTTGCTTCAGTGGGCACAAATTATATATAGTTTTACCTGAATGTTATTGAACAATGAATCGTATAAATATACGCCACATTCAAATTTTTTATGCCAATACTTTGTGTCGATGCGTTCTTTTAGGGTAAAAATCTCTTAAGTCATTACTGAAATCCTAATTGACAGATACGACTATTCGTCTTTCGACTTGTTTCTGAATCTTTGCATTACGTATTCTGTGTAATGTAATGTATTAACGCCGCGAAATATTCCGCGTAAAAGATATCTCTAATAAGGATATCATAAAGATAATATTTATTCTCATTTTGATGAACCAAAGACGAGGTCGTCTACTTTCCATGACTACGAGTATATATCACTTATGCATATATACTCGTAGTCATAGAATTGGTGCTGAATTGATAGTCAAGGATTAATAGACTTAGGCCCAAAAAACGACGGCATGTTTCACGCACAGAGCTACTTCCCTTCTAATAGGGATTACCTTCTAATAACATTTATGGTCACGAAACGAACTACCATGGACCCAGACCAACGCCTGCTTTCCCGATAGACTATCACTTGTGACTAAACTAAAACTAGTTTTTAAGAAAACGATTGCGATTTTCGTGATTCGTATGTAATTAAGATATGGTTATCACAGACACTTTGATGTGTTATGGACGATATGATCTTATCGGTAGCCGGTGGCAATAATAATTGATGATGTTATCGATCGTCGGTATACAGATATGAGAGAAATCACGATTTTCACACGTGATAACGGCATTTGATGTCTACAATTCGTTATGGTTACGTTGGCCTAATTCTGAAATGTTTCGAGCAAGCCTTCGCCTCGGGCTCACTTTCGCATTATATAAGCCTTAAATCAAGGGATTCAAATTATCCAACAAACTTCTTTGGAAATGCTTTTACAGTTCCAGAGTAGAACAGGAATATGTTTATTTCACAACACAAATATTATTTACACTCGGTATTTGTTATATTTTTTATACTCGGAGATAGCAAAAAATATATCTCTCATTATTTTCCATAGATAACCGGACCCTTAAAATCATGTACTATGCAAAAGTGGCCTTTAAAAAATAATTACTAACTAGATTTTTTGAGTATATTCATCATGAAATAATTATGTTTTTTCAGGACACACGAACGCACGTGGTGGTGGAGTTATATGAAACGGAGAAATCATACGTTGAGGCGGTGGAAATATTAGTCAAGGTAAAAAAACCTAATTTATATTGTATTATAATTCGAATGGCAATATAGTGGAGCAGCATTAAATAAAGTAATTAAACACCTTATTACTTTCTTTAATATTTTTTTTTTATAGAAATTAAAATGCAATATTAATCATTAGGCTGATACTTTGTAAATATTATGTATCAGTTGTTCAATGTTCATAATTTAAAGGATTAAATTAAAGGGTATTGGATACTAATGAGAATAGAAACGCATCTGTAATATGGTTTTCTAATAACCGATGCACGGGGAAACCCTATTATAATGATTGCTTGCAGATTTCACTACAAGTCACATCCCTAAATACGACGCAAATTTTCCACTTCAAGATCTCGCATTCTCAACGCATTAAGCGCTTTATGCGATGTATGTTTTTATTATTTTAATAAAAACTAATTATATAGATTGGATTTATCAACTAATTTAATAATTCAAATGTTATGCGGTACTTAACTTTGTAAACCTTGCTACAGTTTTAAAACAAAACCAATATACAGTACATGTATTAAAAATTAAATACAACACAAACTTAAACAAATATATATTAATTAAAAACTTATCAGAATGCCATAATATTTTTAAAAAAATGTTTGTTTATTCTTACAAGAAAGCTCTCCAATGAAAGCGCCTGAACGGCTGTATGAGTTGAAGACGCTCAATCGATGCCAAAGCCCTCTGACAGCTTAATAAGAATAGTTGTCATTCTGAATGCAGCGCTTAATTTTCTGGAAAGTAGGGGTCATTAAGGAATGAGAGGGACAGAGATATAAATAGTACCAGTGACACACTTAGCGGCTGTTTATATTAAGGAAATGGGCTTATCTTAATAAATATAATAGTGTTTACGAAATTTGCTTTTTGCTTTGTCTTGTTTACTTTTTTTAGGGCAATTCTTGATTACCATAGTGCAAAGTAAGGTTAAAAGGGAGTAGAGAATAATATTGAAAATGGACATTCCTTATAGCCTCGTGTTTCACCTCGCCCCAAATCTTTCCGGCTCTGTTTGCCTCGTCTGCAACTGTTCGGCACCAGGTTTGATTGGGACGGCCACGCTTCCGCTTACCTTGCCGATTCCAATCAAGCGCCTGCTTGGGAATATAATTGGGAAAAAAAATATCGTTCTCGGGGCTAACGGAGCAATCCAACAAAGGCACCCCCATCCACACTCGCCGTGGACTTCACAAATATTAGGGGGCTAGACTCCAACATCCACGCTGTCCACTATCATTTAGAGACTGCGAAGCCGGCCTTGCTCTTTCTTACCGAAACTCAGATTTCCTCCCCGGCATATATCTTACCTCTCCTACCCGGGGTACAAATTGGAACATTCATTTGTGCCGCGGGCTGGAGTTTGCGCGTACGTCCGAGAGGATATCTGTTCTCGTCGCCTCGGGACGCTTGAAGGAAGGGACCTATCTAACCTCTGGCTGCGCGTAGACTGCGATGACCATCCGCGATTCTACGCATGCCTGTATAGGTCCCATAGCGGAAATACCGAAACTGACCGACTCATTGAGCACATCCAAATGGCTACAGATTCCCTGCTCGAAATGATTCGTACCGCTGAAATCGTGATACTTCCACCCACCATGCCGATTGGCTCGGCTCTGAAACCACCGATCACGCGGGAAGATCCTTTCACGACTTTGCTCAAGCCTACGACTTGACGCAAATGGTCCCTGCGATTACGCGAATACCAGATGTGGATGGTCATAAACTTTCTTTGTTGGACCTTCTGCTGACTTCACATCCGGAGACCTACCAAGTCTCTGTTGATCCGCCATTGGGTTTATCAGATCATTGTGTGGTACGGAGCATTGTGCCGCTCACGCGCCCTTTACGGCCTAGCTTTGCGGGCTGTCGCCGTGTGTGGCACTATAAGTCAGCAGATTGGGACGGGATGCGGTCTTTTTTTGCGCCCTACCCTTGGGGGCCATTTGCTTTTCGTTGAGTACTCCGGATGCCGTCGCTGACTCTGTCGCTGATGTGGTCCTGCAGGGCATGGAACTTTTTATTCCATTCTCTGCGGTGCCGGTCGGTGGCAAGTCCCAGCCTTGGTTTAGGCGTTCGTGCAAAGAGGCTTTGCGCCGTAAGCGTGAATGCTTTAAAGCCTGGGCAGAAGCGGCGACATCCTGTGATGCGGCTATCGGCGATCATAAAAAAGCATACAATTCAGCCTCTAGGTCCTTCAAACGGGAAATCGCTAAGGCAAAGTCAGAGCATATTGCCAGGTTTGGTGAGAAATTGGCCCACCTTCCTTCGGGAACTCGAGCCTTCTGGTCTCTTGCCAAAGCTGTCCAAGGGAATTTCTGTCAGCCCTCTATTCCACCACTGCATAGGGAGGATGACTCACTGGCCCATACTGCAAAAGAGAAGGCCGATCTTCTAGGCTGTCTCTTTGCGTCGAACTCAACTTTGGATGATCAGGGGAAGGAACCACCGACATTATTGCGGTGTGATACTACGATGCCTGAAGTTACATTCCGGCAACGTACTATCCGTAAACATTTGTTTTCCCTGGACATCCATAAGTCGAGCGGGCATGATGGCATCCCCCCAATTGTGCTGCGTACTTGTGCTCCTGAGTTGGCTACCCGGTCCTAACGCGCCTTTTCCGATACCTGTACTCCCTCAACACTGTTCCGAAGTGTTGGAGGACAGCTTTGATACATCCGATCCCTAAAAAAGGCGATCGCTCAGATCCGACCAACTATCGCCCAATCGCAATAACCTCCTTGTTCTCCAAAATAATGGAAACCATTATTAACGGCCAGCTCTTGAGGTATCTAGAGGGCAGCCAGCTGATTAGCGATTCTCAGTACGGCTTTCGTCGTGGTCGCTCAGCTGGTGACCTCCTTGTATACCTTACACATAGTTGGGCAGAGGCAATTGAGTCCAAGGGGGAGGCGCTGGCGGTAAGTTTGGACATAGCGAAAGCCTTCGATCGGGTGTGGCACAGAGTACTGCTCTCGAAGCTAGCCTATGGGCTCCCCGAGAAATTATGCAACTGGATTTCCAGCTTTCTCGCTGATCAGAGCATTAAGGTCGTCATCGACGGAGCATGCTCCGACCTTAAACCCGTCAATGCTGGTGTCCCATAAGGCTGTGTCCCATCCCCGACCCTGTTTATTCTGCATAATAATGATATGTTGCAACTTAGCAACCTTCACTGCTATGCGGACGACAGCACTGGGGATACTTTTTACACAGGCCGGGCAGGTATTTCTCGGGCTGTTGTTGATGAGTGCCGGAACAAACTTGTGTCTGAAGTCGAAACTCTTTTACGTGGAGTCTCGGGCTGAGGTAGACTAAATCTAGTCCAATTTAACCCCAAGAAGACACAAGTCTGCGCGTTTTCCGCTAAAAAAACTCCCTTTGTCGCTACTCCCCTCTTTGAAGGCACTCTCCTTAAAGCCTCAGCTAACATCGGAATATTGGGCGTTGACATATCGAATAACGTCCAGTTTCGCGGTCATTTGGAAGGGAAGGCTAAATTAGCTTCCAAAAAGCTTGGTGTGCTCAGCAAGGCGAGACGGTACTTCACTCCGGGCCACCGCTTGCAACTCTATAAAGCGCAAATTCGGCCCCACATGGAATACTGTTCTCACCTCTGGGCGGGAGCTCCCCAGTACCAGCTCCTTCCACTTGACCGTATTCAACGAAGAGCGGTTCGAATCGTCGACGACCAATCACTTTCCGTGCGGCTTGATCCCTTGGCGTTGCGTAGAGATGTTGGGTCCCTCTGCATCTTCTACCGCATTTACCATGGGGAGTGTTCAGAAGAGTTGTTCGGTCTAAAACCCGCAGCTGAGTTTCATTATCGGACGTCAAGGCAAAATACAAAATACCATCCGTATAACCTCGACGTCCGTCGTTCCACAACTGAGCGTTTTCTAAGGCAGTTTTTGCCGCGCACCACCACTATGTGGAACCAGCTGCCTACTGAAGTATTTCCGAACCAATTCGACTTAGGGTCCTTCAAGAAAAGAGCGTATCAATTCTTGAAAGGCCGGCAACGCACTTGCGAGCCTTCTGGCAATGTGAGTGTCCATGGGCGGCGGTATCGCTTCACATCAGGTGAGCCTCTTGCCCGTTTGCCTGCTATTACATTTAAAAAATCCCATCGGAGTGTACGGCCTATCCAACTCCATTTGCGTCGCTTGACCTGCTGGCTGATTTGTGTTTCTCAACAGCGCTCCCAAAGTTGCTCGTTAGAGATCTTTTCAGGCCAGTAGATGCCCAGAATACGGCAAAGACAGCGGTTAACGAAGACTTGGAGTCGGTGCGAGATGTTCTTGACCTTCCACGTTTAACACCCATAGAGCAGCACAGATTTGACTTTGGATCCGAATCCGTGCCTGCCATATAGGCCAAAGTTGTGCAAAGGTTGCTGTGGCCTTTGCAATACGCGAAGTGATGTCCTCTTCTGTACCTCCAGTTTCAGACACGACACTTCCGATATCGATTATTATTATGGGACTAAAAAATATAATTATTTTACTTTACGTAGTAATTTATGTAGTATTTTTTAAATAAAATATTTGTATCCTACTTGATGTACTCTTTCTCATAATATTATTAAGCATTTATACTTACTATATCGTTATACTAGTGACAGAGTGATTAGTGGAGCAGACATATAGTCAAAGCTGCAATTGTCAAACCAAATAATATTCGAATTAAAAAAAAACTAATTTCATTAAAAGTTCGTTCTATTTTCAAAGATATTTGGTAAATAATATAATTGCATACTGTATTTATATCTCCCAGGCGCCAATAGACATGGACCGGGCCCGGAAAGAATATTTCGTCCGTGCATGTCAGTGGGTGTCTATGGCTAAGTGCCAGTGTAAATAGTGTTTCGAAAAAGTCTTTTTTTTCACGTGTCTCACACAGGTGACGATATCGGTGGATATTCGACACGTTTCTGTCACGTTTGGTATCATTAATAGAGTCTATTAGTGTTTACCATGCCAGACGCACTCTAAATGTAAGTAGACGAAATACCAATAAAGTTATAAAATTTCAGAAGTACCTTCATCCACTGAAGAGCCCGGAGAATGCAGGTCTTCTTGACGCGTTTGTGGTAGACGAGATCTTCTATCAAGTTCCAGCAATATTGAATGTCCATCAAGAGTTCTTAGAAAAGCTCCGGAGGAGGCTGGAACAATGGGATCTGCAGCAGAAAGTTGGAGATGTGTTTTTAGATGTAGTAAGTATAGATGTATCTTTCATAGCCTCCACGATTGCTAGGCTCGCATTTGATGCATATTAAGGAATCAACTATTTTAAATTTGAAAAATATAAATTATAATATATGCATAATACAAGCATTAAATGAAAATTATTGAATTATGTTTACAGTTTACCAAACCCACCGTAATGGACACTTATATGTCCTTCATAAGCAATTTGAAGAAGGCTAAGGAGACGATAAAGACGGCGGCATCGTCCCGTCCCGCTTTCGCAAAGTTCCTTGACGCTATGGCCCGAGACCACAAGGGCAAGTTATCTCTGGACAACTTACTCATCAAACCCGTACAGAAATTCCCAAGCTACAAACTCTTAATACAGCGGCTAATCAAACATACAGGTAAGCTAAAAAACATAATCGAGTGACAAATCATATAAACCTGTATGTAATAACTCTCCAACAAAATAATGGTATATTTTTGCTTTGAGCTGACTGGCGTTGAATGTTTTTTTTTTGTATTGGGACTGTATCTGTGGCATATCTGTAGCTTCAGAGAATGCGCGTTAAAGTTGGTTTTGCCGCCAATCATGCAATTTAGTATTTCCTGATAAACTTATTCCTTTCCAAAATGTGTATGTGTGAAAAAGTTAAGACAGATTAGGACTACGTATTAGTAGATTAAATCAGTCAGGTTATATGAAATCACACAATATTTGATACCATTTATCAGGCAAGAGTTTGTAGCTTAGTAAGTATTTATTATATCATTTCAGGCAATGTAAACCACCTATTTTTCAACGTGTTTTAATGACGAGTGTATTTAATAGGTAATTCTAGTTAAAAAGTTATATTTTATGTATTTCCAGGTTATACGTCTTTTTAGTTAAAATAAGCGACATTTTATTATTTTTAAAATTTCAGATCAGTCACACCCCGACCACAAATTGCTTCTAGATGCTCAAAAGGAGATCCATAATCTTCTAGAGCTTATAAACTGTACGGAGCGAGAAAGCCTAGAACTTGAGATGCAACAGCAAAGTCTACGCGAACTGGAGTCTATGATTGAAGGATTATCAAATCTTGTGACGTCAGACAGGATATTTATCCGACATGAGACAGTGACTATCCCATCGGCTCAGGGAACCATAAAGGATAGAGCCCTGTTTCTGTTCAATGATACATTGTTGATTACCAGCGTAAAGAGACGCACTGGGACTATTAAGAAACCTATTCCGTAAGTATTTCGTATTAGGTACACACACAATGCGTCCCTCTAAATATTATTTAGTTAATTAAACTGTAATAAAAAATATTAATTTTATTAACCGACTTCCGGAAAAGGAAGAAACTGCATGATTTCATTACCTTATTTTAAAATATTAAGAGACAACTTTTCATTTAAAATAATCATGATTTATCATAATAATTTTAAAGATGCTTTAGCGAAATATAGCGCAATAAACTATATAAATATTAAAAGTAAATTACCAAGATTGAACGTCTTTGTTAGAACTTTCTGTACGTCTTTGTGTTAAGATGATATATCGTGTATAAATCAATATTATATTATTTCCAGAACTTATCAAAGCAGTATAGCGAGTCAAATGGAGGGGAACAAGTACAAGCTGCTAATGCGAATTAACTTGGCTGATCTCGAAATCGTTAAATGTAAGAATTACTTGACTTTGCCTTAAAAATGCCTCAAACCCTTTTGTATCTTTATCAAACTTATGTACAAAAAAAGAACTACCGAATTGTATCGTTTTTAACTATAACAATTAATTTATTTCATTTCAAGAATGACCGCCAATTTCTTCATAGTCCATCAATTGTTAATAACGCATTCGGCAAAATATATGGCGCTGTTAAAAAATAGATTCGGCTGTTACTAATAAGATTAATCAACTTAACCCAAGACCATACTGTATTCTAAATTGATAATTTAACATGTTCGAATTGGGTAATATGTATTTTGAAATGTATGATACTCCAGTAAGACGATTAATACTATTATTTCAGCCAAAGACGAAAACCTCCGTCGAATAATGCACGAAGTGGAGACCCTCACTGAAGACGCGAAGACACTCGCACAGATATCAGAGCATGTCGCAGCATTGCACTACCCACACGCACCGTTGGAAGACCTCGTGAGAGAACTACTGTGCAGTGTTACACGACAGTTGTCAGAAAGACAGAATAGTGACACACAACTCTGTTTTATGGAGATTAGCGTAAACACGTCGTAAGTATTAAGTTTGCGTAATAAATTGAGAAGGAAGGTTTTTTCCGATTATAATTTTTTCGTGTATAATTACTTAAACACAAAGATTTATTTCCGAAGAATTAAACTCACTGTGTAGAGTAATGTTATGTATGTATGATAAAACATGTCTCATTAAACATCTTGTAAGAGAGCTGTGATCGGTGACCTGATATTTCTCTTACAGCCATATTTGAGCTGTGAGTAAATTTTATTACATAAAGACGTGGTTATTAAAGTCAATTCATTCAAAACAGTATATTATTTAAAATTACGCATGAATTCCGCGATTATATATATTTAAAATATAAATTATAAAAATTACAAGAATAAAAAAATTGGCACAGTCATGGTATTTATCAACTAATTGAATTGCCGCTCCTTTTTGTTATGTGGAGTATTATATATAATAGCTCTATTGCTTAGGTATACTTAGCTATATAAGTTAACTCTGTGTTTACAGAAGTGGGTCTGAGAATCTGACCATCATCTTCTCAAAGACGGAGAAAAGAAGCAATTGGGAGGAGCTTATAATTGAGACCAAACAGAAACTTAGTAAGTTGTTAAAAATATATATCAATTGCTAATCAAAGAAAACTCTTAATCATCTAAGTTTTTAGAAATAAAAAGTAAAAGTAGGATGTTGCCATTTCCTAAGTTACAGTTGTTTGTAGATCTACTACACTACTCATAGCAATGGCTCACGCTCCTCCGATAATTATATCCTTGAAATCCCATCACATAACTGTTACTTTCTTAGCAAATCTTTTAAGGTCTTTGCAGTGAGGCTATGAGATTCACTTCCCGTCCGTGTTCGCTTAGCTCCTTCTTTATATTGCTTTCAATCTGTACAAACATTACTTGTGCACATCGTATCTCTAACTTTCGTACTAACCGATGTGACACTGATCTAAAATTATCGTGATTCATGTGCAAAGTGCACTTCTTTTCCATATTCCAGCTAAAAAGGACACCTTTTTAGCTTACTTGTTTTTTGTTCCAATTTAATTTATTTTTGCACATTTTTGAAGTGAAACTTCTTTTTCGGCGTTGGAAAAAATTTACCGTCACATTTTTCGGTTACGCGTCCCATTTTTCCGTTACGCTCCATTTTTTGTAAAGTTGCATATAGTAGATCATTTTTCGATAAATAAAGTCATAAAGAAATTTCAATTATTACCTGTGTAGTACAGACAGACATTTTTTTTTCACAGTGGTTGCCTGAAAGGGATCGCTCGAAAGCGATAAGGCCACCAGTTGCCCTTCTTTTCATTTAATTATCTCAATTGTAATATGTATCTGCAACGAAGTTTTAATAAATAAAAAATAATTATTATAAACTAAAGATTTTAATGCCCTCGAAAAGTTTTTAGGGCAGTTAAACCTTGAATAAACAAAGTAAACAAGCAAACTCCCACTATTATTGAATGACACACCCCATCCCACATAATGAAATGTCTATATTTCTTACCAAACACTTCCAGGTGTGTATGGTCACGAGCGACCGGCTCCTGAGTTTCTGTCGCCTGTGCCCATACGGAAGACTCGCGCCGGACTTCAGTTCACTTGCGCAGCACCGACTCTGCCTCCTAAGGGACAGTCGCCCGATGTTTGGGTAAGAATTATTTGACACAGTCATTTAATATATGTATTGGAAACAAGCGCTTTAAATAGTTGACAAAATAAAATTAGTTTTATGGTTATATATATGATTCGCGCATGAAGTAACTTACATTTCCTATGCATAATGTGACATCAAAACGTGGAAAAATACCATTTTTTTAATGAAATTGTTATAAAAATGTTTAAAACTCACAAGGATATATAAAGAATATTATTAATTGCCTTGTAAAGAATGTTATTAATTTCATTTGATTTTAGGTGTGCAATAGCGACGGCTACGTTGGACAAGTGTGCGTACTCACTTTGAGTCCGAACCCGCAAGTGACGAGCTGCAATGGCGTGTGTAACGCGCGTATACTGTGTGTCGCCTGCGTCCCGCCCGCACCACATACTATCATTGATTTACCGTTAGTAGTTTGTTATCGACCATATATTTTTTATTACGTAAAGACTATAAATAATATATGGACTGTAATATACAGTCCAGTCAAATAGACATATGATTTTTTTATAGTCAGCTTGCCAACAATGTCTAATTAACTAATTTCTAACGGAACAGTTTCTCGTTAAATTGATGTTACTTTTTTATGAAGTTAAGTCGGGTAATTATAAGCTAAGAGTATCGTCGAAGGGGTTTCAACTTGACAACCAAAGCCAGGCTGATATGATGACAAATATAATTTAAAAAATTGTAAAATACGCAAAGCTGTAGGTAGGGACGCCAATGAAATTTATGAAAATACAAATTATAATATATTTTTTTATAGATAAGAAATTTAGAATGTCTTTTTCTGTTTTTTAGGGTCATATGTCAAATTTTGAATTCAATAAACCTGTTAGACTTGTTTTACTTTCCAGGCCTACATCACATATACCTGGGGCAAATAAGCCAGGTATTAGCATTTCTGATCCTGACGACAGCTGCAAGAATATAAGGCTTGACAGGTTAAAAATGTCTCTCATATATATTTTGATAAATTCATATAAATTCCATCTATACGCCCTGAACTATCTGTAAATATATCAGAAAACTAGTAAATTTATCAAACTTTACATAATAGTAACATTAATATTAAAATGGTTAATTCAAGTGAACAAATATATAATTAGGAACTTCAAAATTATTTCATTTATTTTGACAACTGTTTAATAACGATTGTACTTGGTCTTGCTATAATGAATCAAACAAATAAAAAGTATTATAAATAGTTGATTTCTTGACTTATTCCAGTTCTTCATCAAGCGATGAAGAAGATGATGGATCATCAAGTGAGAACCAAGATGCGCAATCAGAGCGTAGTCACGAATCTGGCAGTCTTCGATATGCCACCCGCACACTTACCCCGAACCATAGTAAAAGTTTAAGCACGCCGCACACAGGGCAGAATATACAAGTACACCCCGTCATGAAGAGTAATTCCAATCCAGCGGTCGATAAGCAGGCTATGGGGATTACTTCTGGTAAGTCGTTGCTATATAGATATGCCCAGGTACAGTTTTAATAAATTTATTCTTAAATTGACATATTAATGCAAGGTAAGCAATCCTTAACCTACTATGTTAACTAACTAGAGCTTACCAAAAACTTAAAATTTTACTTAAATTTCAATTTACTTAAAAATTTAATTATCTTATATGAACGACATTGACAGTTTAAATCTAAAGATTAGAAAATATAAATCTATGAAAACTTTATAATTAAAATTTTTAACTGTAAACAGTTTTTTTTTAATAAAGCGAGACTCTCCGGGTATAGCTAAATAATTAAAAACTAATCAAAAATAAACTTAATATATTCACTATTCGATTGGGTAACCTATATTTTACCTTGTTTACTACTAATATCTGCAATTTACATTTATTTTGGTTATGGCATCTAGAAAAGGTCATAATTAAGTTATATCCGTAATAACGCATATAGCTCAATTTTGACAATAATTTGCTCTTTAGAAATAGAGCTTTATAATTTTTTATTAATCATGACTTATGAGATCGTTACAATATCCCTAGCAAAATTCATATCAGTGTAGAATGCGGTTAAAATAAGAATATAATAGACATTTCGCTATTTCTGACGTCATATCCTCTAATAAAAATCAAATTTTGACATAAGTACCTAAGTCATAGTTAAACAAGAACCGTTTTGCAATATGGATATGGGATATGCACGTATAGGTTTTCTTGGTACATATTGGATACAACGTACTTTTCAAGTGACATTTGACATAGGTCATTGACGTTTATATTCTTATTTGAATCGTTGTTACCTTTCTGCCACTAGACAGAACTGTGATGCTATTTTATAGGTACCTATTGCACTATACTTTAATTTTACTAATCTTTCACTTCCTTTTCCCTATGTCTTTCAGTACACGGACGCATTATAGCTGGTATGACTCGATACAAATTTTTCATTGGGCCTATATTCTAAACTTAAATTAACCTTTAATCAAATGTTTGAAAAATATTATTAGTTAACCTCGATGTTATCATCGAAGTTCAAGTACCCACAGGCATTTGATATTTCAGTACGAACCTCAAATCCAGTTTCAAGAACTGTCAAAAAATTTATTTTATAATTGCTATTATTGTGAATTATATAAGGAAATATGTTGTAGAATATGGGTCTTAGACCATATTTTTAAGGCACATCTATTAGTAGTTTCATTTCAGCTTCCATTTTAACTCACGTTTCATAAAAAAAATATTATTATCATTTTAAACAAAATCAGAATATAACATATGTAGACATTCTGTAATAAATTTAAAATAAAAACTATCTGTTAAGAAATGACACAACAGACTTCCAATTCTGTTTCAACAAATACTTAGATTCATATTTTCAAGTACAAGTTCTTCTAGGCACCCTCTCATCACCAGCCAGCCGTCAGTCCTCAGAGGACAGCAGCACAACTGCAAATCAGCCCACAATGTGGTTGGGAACTGAAGATGGCTGCATACATGTATACAACTGCCTGGATAATATACGAATCAAGAAGAATAAAGTCAAATTGCAGCATAATTCTGGAGTTCATTCCATTGTGTAAGTTAGCCTAAATTCATTAAAAAAACACTAAAAATATTTATCAATCACATTTTTTACAGACAGAAATTTATTAAATTTAAAGAAAACATTTTTTTTTAACCGGATTAAACCTATTTGTATTATTATAAACTTATAATTATTTAAATAATTTTAAATTTAAATTTTCCGACGTTTTTCGTATTACAATCGAAAATAGAGGCCACCGTGACTCATTTCTCCTTCATCTTTTAGTCGATACAAACTCCGGAGAAATAAATACAGATTACACAACTTTCTCTACAGATTTGATACTTTTGACATTCAACACCTTTTGTCTTCAGTCACCGTGACCACGCTGTAAAGCACGCGAAACGTCGGAAAATTTTAAGATTAAAATTATGTAAATAATTATAAGTTTATAATAATACAAATAGCTTTGATCCGGTTAAATATTTGTTTTCTTTCAATGTGTAAAAGCTATGTTAACCAAAGACAATATTATTAAATTTAACGAATTTATAAGTTTTAAATACATTTTAGTGGGTGCTAGCATAAACGAAATATATTTATTTAGTGATCTACTCTAATAAAATTTAATAATTTTAAGCGATAATAAGATTACCTGATTAATTTAAATTTTATACTTAACTTTACTGGATACGAACGTTCAAACGATTAAAAACTAGGCAAGAAAATGTTGCGTTATTAAATAAATAAATAAAAATGTGTTTATTAGATGTGCATTACAATGTGTAAAATTTGGGAACCCTTTAAAGTAAACAATAAATGTGACATAGTTCCCAGTTCTTCCATAACAAAGCTACGTTTTAATAACTTTCATAATACAACAGTTTTACAAAAACATATATGTTAAATTCACTTCTTGAGTTTTATGAAGTTTAATAGTTTTGTACAATATCAACATAATTGTAAGATAAGTTAATATTGTAATTGAAATATCTGTCATCTGGTAAAATATTTATAATTGAAGGTACGTGGAGGGCAAAGTGTTCGTGGCGTTGGGCAATGGCGATCTCGTTGCGTATTGTAGAGATATCGGTAAGTAGATATTTTTAATATGTTTTATTTATTTAGAAAATCTATGTACAGGTACTGTAATACAAAATAATTTTTTAAACAAAACACCAATTACAAGGTATCATAATATTATCATATTAGACAGAATGCGTGTAGTACTACAGAATGTGACATTAAATGTCTTATAGTATTTTAAGGATATGTTTTTAAGAGATTATTGGTTATTTAGAAATTATTTATCAACACAAGTTAATTTGATTTGACAACCTTGATTTATAGCATTAATGATCTTGGTTTAGAATAGCTTAAAGATTTTAATGAGATGAAATTCTGGTATTTTTCAGAAGGTTCCTGGGCAGAGCGATCGACGCTCCAAGTCGGAACAGGCAGCACTCCCGTCAGCTCCATGCTTCTTTCAGAAGGACGGTTATGGTGCGCAACTCACTCCTCCATCAAGATCATTAACCCGCACACTCTTCAGGTAATAATAATAATAATCAATGACGTTACAATCTTTTTAGGTCTTGACCTCAGATTTCTGTATCTGTTTCATGATCATTAATGGAATAGGCAAGTAGTTGATCAGCCTTCAATGTCTGACCCACGCCGTCGACTTTTGGGTCTAAGGCAAACCGGTTTCCAGTTATCATTAGATACATTTTCATTAGATTGACTAACACACTTACGTCGATTAAGATACAATTTAGACGGTTCTTTATATTTATTTCTTTATAAAATCTACATTTAATATATATAATATAAACATGTTTATCCTATCTTTTTAAGACAATATTGCTTTACAGCATATAAATATTAGCTATTAAAAAGTATATGTTTTACAAAAGTATAATTGTTCACACTATTTGTAGTGTTATGTAATTTATATCTATAATTGTAAAGCTCAAATACAACTTTGCATACATACAACTCTGCTCCTTAGCATAATGCTGAGGGCCAATTGCAACCACAGCACACACGCATTACACAATTAAACCTTTTTCTTAAAAAAAATTGTTATCTCTCTATTATTATTCGTTTTTATTAATTTTTATTTTTGATTATTGTTATTTTATGCGTTTCTGTGTGTTTTGTTAGTAATAAATGTTTTGTCTATGTCTAAATAGTTATCCCATTTTTGTTAATAAATTGTGACCAAACTTTAAAATTTGTAGCCAATTAGAAGATACCAGTATCTGTACAATTCAGTAATTGTATGTAATTTGGTAAATATTTTAAACACATTTCAAGAAAGGCAAAGGTTCACAAATTTAGTTATCTTAATAAAAAAAAATCCATACAGTTGATTTCCTTTTACAGATTGACGAAACATTCCAAATAAGTTCAGAGTCTAAGCCGATAAGTCACATGGCGGTGTCGCACGGCGCAATATGGCTGTCGTTACACAACGCGGCGCAACTAAGGGGCTACAACGCCACCACGAGGGAACTCATCTGCGAGATCAATATAACGCCGCATGTCACTAAGATGCTGCATGGTGAGATTTAGAGTTGATGAGAGTCATTTCTCGATAAGTGCTTTAGGATTTTTTTGTGAATGAAAAAATACCAAGAAAGTCTATAAATCATATAAATCTTGAAAAAAAAATACCTATAAAATCTTACTATAAGTAAGACTATTATTTTTATAAAGTCCTAAATGTTCTTGATCGATCTGAAAATACTCGTGGGATTCGTGATCATAGGAGTACTAAATTATCTTTAGTGTTGTTATTTCATTCATTGTTTTTATAGTTTGACGATTATCACGTTACTTAATTTGAATAAATAAAATGAAGCGTAGCAAACAATAATTATATTATTGCGTCTTCGTGTATTTGAATTTTGCGAAATTTCCAGGTTGCGATGACATAATCCGTCAGCATAAGGCAGCTTGCCTTCGAGTAACTGCATTATTGGCGCATCGCGACACTCTTTGGATTGGAACTAGCGCTGGAGTACTTCTTACAGCACCGCTGCATAACGTACCCTCGGCCAGAAGTGGTCTTACCCAGCCGCATATTACTGGTATAATTTAAAAAAAAACAATTAAATAAATGCATTCAAACTTGATAATAAAATATTTCAATTAACAAATATGTTTAACAATATGTTATAAATTGAGTACGGAGACATATATAGCGGTAGCCTAAAGTCTGTTAATATTTGGGAGCAATGTAAATCGGAAGTAATGATATTGTTAAAATAGTCAAAACAATTATCAATTTCCTCAATATAAAATCTAGGATTTTCGTGAATTAGTAATACCTAGTAACACTGAAAATGTTTAGATAATTAAAAACGGCTTAATGTAGAAAGTTGTTACCATTCTTCCTTAGGGAATTCTCTTATCGGAAATCTCATACGCTTTCGCAGCATCTTCAGGGCTCGTAAAGCGATTACCTCGAATTTTATCTGTAGTTCTTGGGTATAAATGAAAGTCGCAGGGTGCCAGGTCACGACTGTATGGCGGATGACTCATTATCTCGACACCTGCCATAGTCAAATATTCAACAGTCCGTTTTGCGGAGTGCTCTGAAGCATTGTCGTGGTGAAGGAGGATCCTGCTGTCGAATTTTTTCCAATACAACAAGCAAACAGCGATTGACATACTAGTCTGCAGTAACTGTCCTTCCATCTTTTAGCACAACTGTCGCGAAATTCTTTACCTTAGTTGGCCGATCCTCGAAAGGAAACACCCACTGAGCTGATTGTCTTTTGGTTTCGGGTTCGTAGCAATATCCAGCTTTTATCACCTGTGACGATATCAAATGCAGCATTTGAGTCACCGCCGTTGAACTTATCTAACATTTGACGACACCAGTCTATGCGAAGGTGTTTCTGGTCGTCGGTTAAAGTATGGTGAATCCATCTGGTACAAAGCTTCCTGGCGGCTATTAAGCCGCAAAAAATATTACACGAACATTAGTTCGTGTAATATGTTTTGCCTCTTATCTTCCTCTATCATGCGTCGCACAGCACTGATGTTATCTTCGGTAGTCGCCGTTAAAGGACGTCCCTCACGCGGATCATCGTTGGACGTAGCAATCCACGCTTAAACTCGTTAAACCAATTGTAAATAGTGCAACTAGATGGGGCTTCATTAAGAAATGCTATTCGCAGCCTATCATAGCTTTGTGGTTGAGCTTACTCAACCAACAACGAAAGTCATAATAAATCATTGACCGAAAATTTTCTCGCGTCAGCTTAATTTTCACTCGTAATAAGAGTTTTTAAATTTGCCGCCTAGTCACAAAAACAAATGACAAATAAATGCAATACACTACATTAGGTTACCAAAGAGTTCTAAAATTGAAATTCAAAAAAGTTTTCATTAGCAATGTTTCTAACTGGCCATGCCATTTTCTATGTTACCCACGTAGTACTGATTGCTACTATATTTTTATTATACTATTTTTTTATTCAATACAATTGTGGTATGGTTATATTTCACCAATTGTGGCATCTATAATACACTTTCTATTTGCCCTAACTAGTTTTTTATAACTATTTTCAGGTATTCCATACGGTCACACGGGCCACGTAAGATTTTTGACAATCGTAGAAAACCCCGTTCCCCAAAAGCCGACGAAGCCAACTCAATTGAAAGCCAAAGGTCTAAGCCGCCGCTCAGCGAACGCAGAAAAGCTTCAGAAACAAGCCGAGAACAACAAAAACAATATGGAGACGCTGATCATTTCCGGGGGTGATGGCTACGAGGACTTTAGGAGTTCCACCATGACGGAAGACGCTGGAAGGGAGGACTCCACCAACCACCTGCTCCTATGGAGAGTCTGAACCATAATTCGGACTACAGGGTCTAATTCCGGTCTCGGCCTTTTCGAGTTGAATTTACATTGCGATGTCCAAGAGCCTAAATTCTTGAATCGAATGTTGCTTTTTAATAACTCGCGAGAGTGATAGGTTGAGATTATTAACGTTATTTAGGACATTAAATGTCGATTATGTGTCTATCAAATTATCCTAACAATGTGCAGTATTAAACAAATTTTAGATTGGTTAATGCCAAATGAATATTTACTGTTTTAGAATCATTTACATGTCCATATCAAAAGTGTTTTATGTGGTTATTGTTTCATAGCTGTTATCCAAAACCTCGTGAAAGTTAAAATCAATGTTATTCATATCGCTTCAAAATGTAGGTATTAAATGTAGTCGAGGATAAAGTGCAGCAAGCTTACCGCGTAACTTGAATCGCGATTCCGATTTCAATATTGAGTTTGAGTATTGGAATTACGGCCAACGTTATGGCAACGCAACGCTATTACGGATATTGAAAGAAGTGGTTAGTTTCGTTGTTAGATGATGTCATTAATGTTCTCTGTGAGTGAGTAACAATACCAAGCAATTGCTGAATGTGTCATTATAATCACTATAAGAATTACGTGGTAAGTTTGCAGAACGTCTTTTGAACTAGTTCTAAGCGATTTTGATGTATTTGTAACAGATCTCTCGATAGTGTAATTCTATGTACCTTACTTTAATGTTAAACTGAGTTTTAATTGCTCAAACGAAATTCAACTCAAATGTTACCTACCACGAAATTATTTTGTGAACTAAAGGAATTGTAAAGTTTGGAAAATTGTAGGAATATTTATGACGATAATAAAGAAAGTTGCACTAAATACGTTATATTATTTAATAGTAGCTGTTTCCTAAAATTTTATTTCCATTATATTATAACTATATTTATTGATCAATGGATTTAATGTTCCTAAAAGACGAACTGAGTGCCTTATTGGCCACTTGTTGGCTTCAGCGTGCGACTCTCAACCGTAGGTGTGCACCAATAAACTTTCTTTTTTATGTCGATCTTTAAGAGACGAACTCGCTAGTTTCTTTTAAGAACAATAATATAAATTATGAGGATTCAATTTTTTATAATAAGGATTAACATTATTAGAATTGACTCATTGTTAGAGTGCCAAGCCCAGCTAATTATTTAGTCAATTTCTGTTTTTACGAGTAGCGACTCTGAGTAATTTTACAATGCTTTCTATAATTAAATCGATGTCATAAATGAAAAGCCGTTTGAATGCATCACTTTTACCTTTAATTGATACAATGTTACTTTATAGCAGCTCTACATATTCTTCTGTATGTAGTTTACTTAAAATTATTAAATGTATTAAATTTAACTACACATATCAGCGATATCGGCAAATGCTTGAATATTCTCATCTTCATTTATTTTATCTTTTTTACCTCTACTTACAAAAAAGGGATCTTCTTGCAATTTAGCAGCCAACTTTTGTAAAATAGCTCTTCTGTCTCTTTCTGGATCACTTACTTCTCTTTTCCTTTTATTGCCTCCTTGTGCCTGTAGGGACTGAATCATACTACAAACTTTATCTTTATTCAAACTGTCAAGTGCCATAATAGTATTGCCAATTTTGATAAACGAATTTTTTTTACCCCTTGCTATATAATAAGGATCTTTTTGTACCGATCTCACTATGTCTTCTAATGCTCCTCGCCGATCTCTTGCAGCTTTTGCTATACGACTCCCATACTTTTTTCCTCTTGTTATAATATATGGGTCGTCCTCCGAGGACGACCTACTACTACGTTCAATCAAAATATAATGTGGTTCTTCAGCGTAAATTCTGTCATCCTGAATTGTATTTTGCTCCGAAGGCCTGACATGGAACCCCACACTCACTTCTTTATTAATAATGCGGGCTTTGTCACGTCCTCTTAATGCCCCAGTAAAAAGATGTTTCAATTTACTATCTCTACCTCTATTTGCCCAAAATGAAATGGGATCCCGTAAACGTGACAATTTGGAATTATTTTCAAATTCAGTAGTAATTGGTTTTGGAGGATCATCGAAATTCCGGTATCTTTTACCTCTCGTTGCCCAAAATGGTTCTTCTTCATTCAACTGTTGCTGTGCATTTTTATTTTTCTTACCTCGGCTGCCCCAAAACGGTTCTGGTTCATTGTAAAGTGCATTCATCTTCCGACGGCCTCTGTTTCCCCAAAACGGTGTTTCATCGTCATTCGAAGATCGAAACTCGTTGCTTTCTAATCGTCTACCGCGGCTGCCCCAAAAAGGTTCGTCTTCAGTTCTTCTGCCCCTGCTACCCCAGAATGGATCATCTTCTTCTTGTCGTCTAACTCTGTCATCCCAAAATTCTTTACTATTTTCTTCACTGCTACTGTCATAACGCCGGCCACGATTACCCCAGAATGGCACGTCATTTCTATAAATTGAATTGATTGAGAGACATGTTTTGCTGTAAGGAGAACAAACTTTTTCGTACGTCATAGGTAGTTCTTCAGAATTCTCTAAAGATAAACTTTCTCTTCTTCCCCTTGAACCCCAAAATGGGCTGTCATCTTTAATAGTATCTAATTTTAATTTGTCTATAAACTTTTGTGAAATTCCATCGTCATCGCTTGGTTCATACTGTAAGAATGATTTGATATTGGAAGATCTTTTCGTTCGTTCGCTAGTCTTCTCGGTATTTTGTTTATGTATATTCGTGTCATTGCCATGTTTTCCGTATGCGATATCGTTAGATGCAAGAATGAATATCAGGAAGATGAAGATTTTCTTACGCATTTTTATCTAAAATTATAGTTTCAAAATTAGTTAAAGTTACAATGCACTTTATAAACATTACTATTTTAATAATATACTATCAAATATTTAATATTTACTGTAACATTGCAACTTTTTGGATATATTTTTAAGAATTCAGCCTCGTAAATATTTTTTTAAGGTACGAGTAGGTATTATCAAATTAAATTCTAAAACAAAATTATTTGAAGACTATTTATAATATTCTTATAAATACTTACATTTTTATACACAGGGAATACACATGATTACTGTATTGTCCAGTGGTTGGCTTATGTTTGAGGTACAATATTTTCTTGCGGTGCTTATAAAGGAAGACCAACAAGCTAGTTCCCTAGGGCTGTCTCGGCGAATTGTATTTTTTCCTGTGTGATTGTAATGCGTTGGGACCATGTGACCGTTATTAAATTAAAACAAATTCCATTTCGAATTGCTCCGACTTAAAGGCAAGTTCTTTTCTCTAAGAATGTTCAGTACTATTTACAAACCATTTGTGCAAATTTAATACTAGGAGATAAGACCATAACAACATCTAGAAGGGTATATATCTAGTAGTACTAGTAGTAACTACCAGTAGTACCTGCTACAGACTCAATAAATATTTTAAATGAAATAACATAAACATTATGATACGAACTGTTTCAAAATGTACGGATAAGTTCTACATAAGTTCCAAATAGGCTTTATATTACTTATTGGTAGGATGAACGCTATTGTTGCGTTTCACGATTGTCAGATAGCGTTATTCGTCACATAAAGTCCATCATAAAGCACGAGTCCGATGAAACGCGAAGTTTCTTATTCGGAACTTTTATCTACCAAATAATTTATGTGTTGCATAGCTATTTGGTACTTTGTGAAACAGACCCTAAGACCCTATTTACATTTGTCTAAAATATACCTTTGAATATAAGGTATGTTTATATATATATATATATATACGTATACGTTACTGAAACTATATTTATGTAAACTAAAGTTGCGGTCAAAAACTATCCTTACGATCCTCACGATTAGCGTCAACCCTTAGCAAACAACGATATTGGTCGTATGAAATAATATTCCATGAATAATATTTTAGCCTAATCTTGCCCTTGGAATTACACTGTCAAATATTGCAATAATCAAACACTCTAGTTTCTTATAGTATATTGGCAATGAATATAAAATAAGAATTTGTCTTAAGCCTCAGAAAAACTAAATTTGCGTCCAGTGTGACTAAGGCTTTGCACGCACGCATTTTCACTAATTACTTACGCTAAGTAAACAGAGGACATAAATAAATAGTACCATATATGACGCTTGTACATGATCTCTGTACGTCTCTCTGAGTATGAGATCATAACCGTCAAATATGTCGATCTAACTTGAAAAAATAACAAAAGTTTGTGAAGGTGGAAAAAGTTAGGGAAGATCTACGCCAACGATAACGAAACTATAATCTCAGAAATTAGCGAATACTAAACAGTAATATTGTGGAAAGAAGAAAAACACGAGTGGCACAACCATTGATTCAGATTTCTGTTTGTGTTTCCTAGATATTTTTTTATTAATTAATTAGGTGACCAGTCTTCTTTGCCTTACAAAATATATATAATCTTCGTTTTAGCTTAGATCTAAAAATCAAACGGATTTTCTCACGATGTTTTCCTTTGCACCGCGAGTAAGTATTAATGTGCGGAATTTGAACAAGAACACGATCTTAGTATTAGAGACGTACTCGTTCATTCCTAAACTAGGTTTGCACTGCTGGGCTTTTAGACATAGATTTTTTATGACACACAAGGAAAGTATAATACAATTTTTTCTTGCCTGACGGTCATCTGCCTCTTAATATAACTTTTAAGAATTTAACAACATATGGAATATATGCTACGCACTTAAAATTTGAACAGTCGCGTTATACCTCATACAATAGTATAAGGTGGGAAAATTTATTTTTGAAAGTATTCGAGACAAAACTTTCCCTTAACTACATGTTAGTTGTTAGTTGACATCTTTGTTTGTTTCTTTGATTAAATATGAGAGCGTGGAGGAGGAGTGGCTAAGTTGAAACAATTTATTTTTCAAACATTGCATTATGATTTCGAAGGATGTGTGTTACTTATTAAGGCAAATATTTTTATAATAGTTTAAAAAAACTTATTGGTTTACAGGTATACCCTTTAAATTATAGGTGATCGCGGTGGATCGACCTTTTGTATAGACAGAGTAGTGTAGTGTGGTGTTTATATATTTTTGTGTTCGATTATATTTTTTTTATTTATAGTCAATTTTGAACCAAACCGATTATGATGCATCGGTTGACAGATTAATCAATTGGTATGATAAACACTACATACGGTGGATATTTTCCTTTATTCTGCTATCTAGAAACCATAATATCCTAGACTTGTTGTGGTGTGGTTTGAAGTTATTACTTTGGAGGTTACTAACAATAACTAATAGAAATTCATGACCATCACGGTCTAAAAAGTAGGATTTGGTACACAAATTATAAATAAATCCATTGGGGTTTCACCATACTTTAAATGTGTAACTTAATACTAAAAGAATATTATGGGTTAATTATGTATTAAATAAATGAGTAAAGAATATTTATAAAACAATTAAGTATAACTATAATAATGCCTGAAATAAAACTAAACTAAATCTTAGCTTAAACGAATCAAGCGGAAACATGAGGTTTTTGAACTATTCTACCATCCTACCGCTATGATGTGGTATTTTAAACCATATAAATTGACCGTATAGATTTGTACATCTTAATTGAAGGCCTTTCCCAGAACCCTTATATAGTTAAAAAAATCCAAAATTTAACATAATTTCACAAGAAAACAATTTATAATCAATCAATCACCGTCCTTACGTACCTATCTTTTTATTCCCTACCCTTAACCTAAAACCATAAAACTATTTTTTAAATATATACATCCAATTTGCCCCTTGATCCCTTCAGTACCGTTGTGTTTTCTAGAGTAATAAGATGGCTCGTGTTTCTATTACCCACTCCAGTAAACTTTAACATGTATAAAAGGAAACAATAGTTAAAGAAAAACTTATTTTATTTCAAACCGCGATATCAAATAGACCTCTTTACTTCTGTATCTTTTAAAATTTTGCAAAACCTTTAGATTTTACTCTTGCTGTAATTTTCAACATTTTTACTTAATTTGCATTGTCAATGAATGCATTATCAATAGAAATGTCATCATATTTTTTTTGGGGTTACGAATATATATAATATACACATAGCCATAATTATATCTGCTTAACAGTGTTTAGTACCTAACAAACCAAAGAAACTAAATAACAATTAAAATGTAAAGCATATATGCATAGTATTGTGCGTTTTATATAGACAGATAAAAAAAGAACTACACGCGATTCACGCGAAAATCAATATTTTTAATAATGTTTTTTTTTTAATGAATTAATAATTGTTGTGACCCATAACGCTTTGTTTTATATAGATTACTCTTAACAACTCTTTATTTTTCATAGTATCAAATAGCCTTGTGTGACGAAGAAGTTACATGCATCCAATTAGATTGTTCCATTTTTAACTTATACTTTTAGATATTTACGAAACGATAAATTAACTAATTAAAAAAAGAATTAGTCGTAAATTGGGTAAATGACGTTGAAATAGTTCACAAATATCGCGTAAAGTGCAAGTTATTTTTAACTCCTTTGATATGTCGGAATTGAAGTGTTGATATTCGTGATACTGAAGGCCACGACAGAGATAATAGATTATAATCATCAGATATGTCGGAAACAACTTTGCTTGCATTATCAGTACATATCCATAGATGCTCCCCTTACACTTTGAAATCAATATTCGTTTAGTTATATATTTTAATTATTTTTTTTAATTTTTTGTGCCTGTCTGATCTTTTATTTTTTTATAATCTTTTATTTTTATTTTATGTATATATCAGTATGCCAAGCGTTGGTAAGCGTTTATATTGTGTATTTTTGTTAACTTAAAAGTCTATGTACAGTACTCCCAAATTAATAATGCGCATACAGATCTTCGTCAGTGGTCGTATTACCGGACCGCCAATTGTTTTCGTTTGTATACACATGATATTGACTCGTATTCTTTTCGTACAAGGTGCAAAATGCAAGTGCATAGTTTTGGGGTCTTACGATTAAATGATTCGGGTTTTTCCGGGAATACGACCTTTGGTGAATCTGTATGCGCATTATTGATTTGGGAGTACTGTACTATTTAAAGAGAAATAAAAATGCACAACAGGTGACAAAAAAACATTTTAGTTCAAATTCTCGATACAACATCTGTACATAACATCTATGAATGTTTGATCTATGCAACGATAGCAATCTCAGACTAATGTTTACGTATAGAAACCGAACGAGAGCTTGGTTATTTGTTCATCAAAATATATTTTACAATTGTTTATTTTTCTAAAGTATTTTATAGATATGATGAGAGATGTAAACACTCTGTGTTATTAAAATATCAAAACAATAAATTCATTTTTAGTTAACTGTATGAAATATTAGCTTATGTTAGTATTGTTTTGGCAATGTAGTAATGTTAGACTAAAACTAATTGTGTCTTTTTCTCCCGTTTGACAGGAACTGACCAATTAAACTTATTAACTTATAAACAAAAATAATAGTTTAGAAGTATTCAGTAATTTTCTTCAAATCAGAATCGATTACAGACTAGTTTAAAAATGTTTTAGTATAATTTCAAGAGACTGTCCCACATTAGAAATTTTCTTGATATTATTTACTCGTATGTACGTTATTCCTTGATTGATTTTGTGGAATGTGATTTTGAATCTTTGAATAAATATAAGTTATCCGTCTTTTAAGGAAGTGCAAGTGCTGCAATAGTGCGATCCATTTACTTTCACACCATTTCTGATTTCAAAGACAGCAAAATAAAAACCAAATGTAATAAATTCCCTTTCTATTATTTTCATTGCATATTTTTTGAAATGTTCTTTGAATAAAACGAACATACTTTATAGTTGATTTTTTATTTATAATGTTAGAAGACCTAAGTGAAAATGTTCGATATTAGCAAGTTTGAAGTATACAACTTCGAGATTTATTGAGGAAAAGGGGACTTGCGAAACTAAGCACTGCCCGGGGCACAAATCTGTATATTTTCCTCGAATAACGCGTAATATTTCTCGGAAATATTACGTCTATCGGAAATATCTTTTTGCTATAAACACTAAGAAATCCATGGTGATAAATATTTGCACACTAGCCGGCGTCGTATGCATACAATTACGATTAACCAAATTATTATCTGAAATATTATCTTTTAATGAGCAGTGTTGACCTAGTGGCTTCAGCGTGCGACTCTCATCACTGAGGTCGTAGGTTCGATCCCCGGCTGTGCACCAATGGATTTTCTTTCTATGTGCGCATTTAACATTAGCTCGAACGGTGAAGAAAAACATCGTGAGGAAACCGGCTTACCTTAGACCCAAAAAGTCGACGGCGTGCGTCAGGCACAGAAGCCTGATTACCTACTAGCCTATACGATTAACAAATGATCATGAAACATACATGTTTAATACACCATAAGAATTCCCTAAAATCGGATCATAGTATAACTAAATATCATCTGTTTGTACTACAAACTACACTTAGCTGAAACGTAATTATCAAACATGGCTTTATTTGGATATGTTTGTGAATGTAATAAAATTTTGTACCTTTAGGTTATATACACAAACCCACAAAGAAATACTAAGAATATATAGTATAACATATATAGGATAACGTAACAAGACCTCCGAGTATTATGAGTTAATTAATTTCTAACTTAGATATTTATATATAATTATTTATACCCATAGTTAGCGGAACTACAAACTCTACGCCGTAGAACCATATACGGAATTATTGAAATAAAATAACTAAGTACGAACGCTGATTGAAACAATAAAAATCCTTCATGAGTCTATTTAAAAATTGATTGTTTATCAGATTAATGTTGAACCTCTTTATCAAATAACTTTTTTGACAGCAATATGAAGCAACGAAAACTTTCGTTGACTGCTATCCAGTTTGACTCTCACTCATATTATGTATAATATAAACTATACTTAATTGTATATAAAATCACTCATTTTATATATAATAATAGTGATTTGTAATATACGTAATGTCGCCATTCTTATAAAAAATATGTTCAAATATTGAAATAAAACATGATGTATGTTAAATTACTACCAAGCTTAAATTACTAATAAGCAGCATAAGCAGAACATCTATACTTTCCATTAAAAGTAAGTACCTGGAATATAGTGCAGCTTCAACATTGGTCATGTTTTACATTCGTATATTTTACAGTGAACACACTTTGCACTGTCTAGACAAGCGTTGGTTATTGACGAAGCTATATTTTTCAAGCACCTGCATTATCGCGTTGTTAAGTTTTGCAGGTTTTCAAAACATTTAATCTATGATTACTTTCGATTTTACTTTGTTGTTTTATATTATTAGTTCTGTATCATCGCCTCTCGGAATAGATAGCGTAGAGTACAAAACTTCTTATTTATTTACAATTAAAATAATTTAATTAAATAATAAGCCAACTATAAAGCCGAGCGAAACAATTTGGAAGATGCGTCTGCAATGAAATGGTAAGAATTAAAACATACACATAAATCCTGGATTTTACTATTTAACAGTTTAATGAAAGGTTTAACTTTCTAAGCAAAATTATATCTAAACTAAAATTAAAAAAAGCTTTATTTTTCATTCATTGTACTAGTGAATACGTGACCCATTTTCTATGTTTCCCATAATTTAAACCATTTAAATTCGAGCTACAAAAGCTTAGCAAAATATTATTTTATGAGATGACGGTTAAAACAGATTCAGTGACGTCTGCGTGGACTAAAGCTTTTCCGAGTGTTAACACAATAGTAGTGATCTCACTCACACATACGTGTTTTATATAGGTGTCTTCTTTACTCTTAGCGCGGGAAATTTGCGCCAATGCGGTCTCTCAGACCTGTAGATTCAATTGCTTAGACAGGACGTTTCAGCTTTTGCAAGCTTTCGCTGAAACGTAGCGTAGTGCTTAAACTTTCTGCTCTTTAGTGTTATTTCTTGTAGTGTTGTGTTTTAGTATTAGTGATTGTAAATAGTGAAAGACGTAATAGTGAGGTGAGTAATTTATTTTAGATTGAATTTAAAATTCAAAATCAGAGGTATTTGAATTTGAGAGTTAATATTTTATTAGACAGTATTTAAAAAAATGTGAATTCGTCTTCCATAAACAATTTAAACGTTGACCATGTGTGCTTGTTAATATTAATATTCATTTTTTCATGCATTAATACAATTTTAGATCGAAAAGTATGATGTGAAGGCAAAGGTTCTTATTAAAACGTAGATGTTTATTTAACCATTTTTTAAAGGTCTAGATATATAAGAGCATATTTATTTCACGATTGAATATTCTATTGTCATTTTAAACAGCTTCATAATATATTCTGGTGCGGTTTATCGATCGCAATCACCTCATTGACATAAAAATTATAGACGGACTGTTTTTATCGTATCCTTTACCTGTAAAATTATCTGGTTCAAACATTTATGGGAATCCTGATTAATCTTCAATTGAATTTCTTTAAAAAAATAGCTTTGTTTCAATGTCAAAATAATGTTATCCTATATATTGGTCTGGTCATATTATACACATATTACAATTCGTATTTTCACTTGATATATATTTAAATCAAGCTATGATTTCGAAATAAATATAATAAGTAATAATCTAAATATTTATAAAAATATAAAAGACTTTCTATCTATAAAATGATAGCTATAGCTATTAAAATTTAATTAAAATACGCTATGTGTATTTTTGCAAATAACCTTATCCCAGCAGTTGTGAGCAACTAAATTTTTCGCTATTATTGGTTACATAAGTTGTTGGTCTTGAGAGTAAGGTAGGTAATAATAGTTATAATATGGTATTTTGAATATTCTACATCAGCATAACTAATTACTAAAATGCCAGATGGGGACCGCTGAAATCTAATTATGAACTTTGTGATCCATCAAACTTATAAACAATTAGGCATTATTAAACTTCTGAACGAATATACAGAAACCAAGTTTATCTAATAACATTTATATTGTCTACGATTACGCGCATACTATACTTTTTATGAAACTCCTTTATGTTACTAAGAAAACAATACTATAAAGAGAAAAAAAAATATGTAAAGTATAAAAATAAATTGCAGAGTTGAGAATGTTTGCAACCCATATTATAACCGTCTCAATGGCCATATTGTAGCTGTTGATGATTTTTAGATATATCCAAACACATTATCGTTGTTATAGGTTGAACCGTGTGCATGTACTTCTACAACTCAAAATTAGTGTTATATACACACGGTAAAATTGTATCATACATGTGTATTTCGTACAGACTGAAAAGAGAGAGGTGTAAAGAAAATTGTTTTATTTTGGTCTAGATAAAATGTGTAATTAAAAGTAATTTAATAATTGTAAGATTCGTAAAATTGTATTCACTTTAAGCCAAATATTTAAAAGTTATCGTACCTAGAAAGATTTTTTTAAATTATCTTTAAAGTTAAATAAAGAACACCGAGATTTCTTGAAAGCTTTTTGTGATAAAACTTTTTATAACTTTGAAGTTGATTTTTGATAAACGTTTATAAAGAAGTATCTAATTTTATTATAGGCGCGTACGTCTATGATTTTAGCTTAGTAATATGCCATCGTAATATTAAAAGTATAGAGGATTTCGTAGCCCACACTTGGTCACGTGACTATTGTCACATAAGGGCGTTATTGGGTCAGGCCTTTCGCAAAGCAGCTTATGACCAGCTTCGAAATAATTTGACAGTTGCTCAAACGGTGAATAAAAATAGAATATCTTTAATAATAATTGGAGGACAAGTAACGAGCACAGAACACTTATCTCCGTATCTACCAAAAAAAACTTATATATACAGAAATCTGAAACCAAAATGGTTATAGTTTATTAATAAACGAGGCAGTCTTAAGTTCTTTGAAGTAAGTTCTTCAACTTAGATGACTTCTATGATAAAAGCTTTCTGTATTAACTCAAGTTTGATATTATGTAAATTCGGTATCTGAAAGTAATGGCTAGGAGTGTTTGTAATTTATTCTCAACTGAAGTCTGCAGCATATGAAATGCTCAGAATAAAAGTAAAAGGAGATCTCATTTATATACGAAAACCACGTCTTTGATTAACCTATATTAGGCTTATTCTCTATGGCAATGTGTTTGTGCAATAAGTAGAATTTAACAGGTCACTTTTATTTCGTAATAATGTGCCCCTTCAAACAAAACAATGGTTGTATCATCACTAGAACCCAGACCATAACGAACCAGAATAATTAAAAACGTCAACATTTTAGATTGATTGCTTTTTTCTTTTCAGGTAAATTAGTGCATCGTCAAAATATATTCCAAAATGAAAATTATTGCTAAGAATTAATCTGTTTAAAAATTGTTAATGTTTTAATATTTTATCAAATTAGAAATTGAATACTTACATATTTTTAAATAAGACCTTTTAATGTTGTTATCTTCATAATATATTAAAGTTACACATATGTATATTATTATTGCCTAATAGTAAATATCTATTAATATTAAACTGTCAAATCAAAGCCCAAATGGGACCAGACAGAATCCGAATTTAAAAAGCGAAAAAGTCTCGACAAAAATCAAAATGGAGGCGTCGCCGTCTGGTATACCAAAAGCCCCGTCGCCACCCCCCAACCAAATGCCTTCCAAGGAAAGAAGAATGTCACATTTCAAGGAGTACAAGTTCTTCAGGAGTTTTAGCGCGAAAATCGAAAACTGGCCTATGAGAAAAGCTGAACAACTCTGGAGAAAAATGAGAGAAAGGAAAATAGCAGGTAAGAATTTGATTTTATTTTTGTACTACGGTAAAAAATAAAAAAGATTTACGCCCAACGTGGGGCTCGAACCCACGACCCTGAGATTAAGAGTCTCATGCTCTACCGACTGAGCTAGCCGGGCTTGTAGCAATGGGATCGAAATATGTTATCTATTGATAGAAGAGACGTAAATGTATATAAAAAGAATTTAATTTAAATATGTGTTACAATTTTATTTTTATATTTAAATTAATTTAAATAAAAACATATTAAATATTTTCAATTTGCATGACCTTACCTACCTTACTAATACACCTTGAGACATTTGTTTGTTAGTTATATGACATCAAAATGAATTTCATTTAATGAAATGTAGAACAAAAGAGATTGAAAACCAGTAATTCTTACGTCTTTTAAGGACATTAATAAAGCTGAGAACTTCATCTATCATTTCTCTCCCTTAGGGCCTATTGTCTAGACTGAGCTGTTGTTAATTCAAAATTAAGTATGAAACACAAGCTCTTAAAATTATAGGTTTATATTGTGGTTTTCTATTATCAAGTAACTAGATTACCAAAAGAGCTGACTCTAAACTTTGCAAAGTGGTTGTAAAAATAATAGGGCTGTCACCATTAAAATTAATATATACCTGGTTTCCGGTTGATAAACATCCAGTTGGAAAATATTCTATAACTTTATGTTGGTTTCGGTTATTTATAGGCTTTAGATTTTGCATACATGGAAAGACCGTAAAACTTAACGTGGCTTATATTATAATCATCGATGCGAAACATAGTAGGTACAATTTCAATATACTAAGATTTTTTAATGTTCGGTTATCGGTATCTCGGAATATACTTGCTTTCATAATAATAAACTTTACTTTATATCATTAATAAAGCACTCAAAGCTTCGAGGAAGTTTAATTATTTAAATAAAGAGCATTTATATATATGTAGATATTATTTGTAATATATTTTAACCAAATAAGTTAATCTATAGAAATTATTTCCCATAATTGAATAATTTTCGTACAGCCCTAGCAGTTTATAGATAAAGAAAGTAATAAATGTTGTACTTACCGAGATGGGTCGTAAAAGGGACATTTCTTCAAAAACGATGCCGTTACGACTCCTGTTATTTGATTGTTGAAGAAATGGCGGCCTTTTACTTAATTCTGTTTATTTTATAATACATTAATACATTACAACAAAAGCTATGATCTGATTTGAAACTTCTACAGCTCGAAATTATCCAAAGATGGAATTACGTTTCCGGAGTTTTACATCAACGCGGGTCCTCTGCCTGCAACATGATAGCAACATCAATGCCGACGTTTTTGTATGCATCGTTGGAACAACATTGTCGGTATTGCAATCGATATAGTAGGACTGAAATTTAATTATACATAATCAAATTTTAATGGAAACAGATTACTAACATGAAATAAAATTACGGTTATATTACTTACTATAGCTATTGCGATATCTGTTCAGTTTGGGTTGCTAATTGCCAATCTTTTTAAAACTTCAGTTTCTTATTAGATTATCTCTATTAATATTTATTAAAAGTTTCCCAAAGATCATATTCATGGACATCAAATATTAATAAATGCCTGTTTCATTAAAATTGTCAATGCAGTAACAAAGTGTGCACCGAGACAAAATATGATTAAGGTCTTATGTCATAGATATATTTTTCTTATAATATCTAAATAAAAAATAAATCAATGGCGCTACAACCTTTTTAGGTCTGGGCCTCAGATTTCTGTATCTGTTTCATGATCAATTGTTAATCTAATAGGCAAGTAGGTGATCGACCTTCTGTGCCTAACGCACGTCGACTTTTTGGGTCTGAGGCTAGCCGGTTTTTTCACGATGTTTTCCTTCACCGTTCGAGCGAATGTTAAATATATAGAAAGAAAGCCTACCTAGGACTCCAGGGATGAGAGTCGCACGCTGAAGCCACTAGGCGGCCACTGCTCTTAAAATATCTATTCATAGAAATACTTGATAACGCTTCTTGTATAGGAGATCATTGTGTCACCACCTCGTTTGTAAGTTACAAGTTTAATTTTTGTATATTTCTTGACGTGGCAATTTACATAAAACATTCAGGCCAAACTTTGATCAAAATATAATGAAATTTTTGAAGAACAAATGTTTAAAATTAAACATCATACATTAAGTATAGTAAAGAAAGTCATCGTGAAAACTTTTTTTCGAATTTCAATTTAAGAACTCTTTGGTAACCTAATGTAGTATATTGCATTCATTTGTCATTTGTTTTTGTGAATTGGCGGCAAATCTAAAACTCCTGAAAGATAAAATGTATATGTTTTCCTTCACCGTTCGAGCGAATGTTAAATATATAGAAAGAAAGCCTACCTAGGACTCCAGGGATGAGAGTCGCACGCTGAAGCCACTAGGCGGCCACTGCTCTTTATTTACCCTCGGTACTAAAGTGACCAGACGTTTTAACAGGACTTTCAGTTTTTACAATTACGAGTCCCGGTGTCCCCGAAGTGAACTGTGGGGCGCAAAATTGTCCCGATTTCAGAAACCCCGCCTCAAAAATTTCAGTACTAGTCGGCCGATACTCGTGTAGTAAATCATTTAAATTTCCTTTGCTTTGGAATCACAAGTTAAAATGCCGTCACGCAAGTGTCCGTTCAATGTTAGCTTAGAAGCAAAAAAAAAATTATGTAATAGGCGGCAAACGGGTAAGAGGCTGATAGATCTGATGTTAAGCGATACTCACATTGCCAGAAAGCTCGCAAGTACGTTGCCGGCCTTTTAAGAATTGGTACGCTCTTTTCTTAAAGGACCCTCAGTAGAATTGGTTCGGAAATCCTTCAGTGGGCAGCTGGTTCCACATAGTGATGGTGCGTGACAAAAACTGCCTTAGAAAACGCTCAGTTGTGGAACGACGAACGTAAAAATTTCCGTTTATCAAGCAAATAAATACTTTATCAGATGTCAGGTGTGAAAAATGTTGTAGAGAATTTATTGTTTACAACGGTAGTGGCGGTGATATTGAACAGCATTTAAAGTCTGACAACACATAAATGCCGATCGTGCCGCCGATTCGAGTTCTTCGATGTTAAATAGTTTTGATGGGAATTATACTTAGGTAACACTGAAAATGTTTAGAAAATAAACGGCCTAATGTAGAGAGTTGCCAATACTCTTATTGTTTTTCGAAGTAATCTCTGTTCCTTCTTCCATTCTTCCTTACGGGTTTCTTCTATGACATTTTCGTACGCTTTCACTGCATCTTCAGGTCCCGTATGACGAATACCTCGAATATTATCTGTAGTTCTTGGGTATAAATGAAATGAAGGTCTGAACAGTATGGCGGATGACTTATTATCTCGACACCTGCCATAGTCAAATATTCACCAGTCCATGCGAAGGTGTTTCTGGCCGTCGGTTAAAGTATGGGGAATCCATCTGGTACAAAGCTTCATGACGCCTAAATCTTCGTGTAATATTTTTGAACTTTACTCATTTCAATGCCTAGGCTTGCCCGTATCTGCTGATGAGTCAATCTTTTATCTTCCTCTATCATGCGTCGCACAGCACTGATTTTATCTTCAGTTGTCGCAGTTAAAGGACGTCGCTCACGCGGGTCATCATTGAGATTGCTACGTCCACGCTTAAACTAATGCTAATCGCAGTCTATCATTGCTTCGTTGTTGAGTAAACCCACTTTGAAAGTCATACTAAATCATTGACCGAAAATTTTCTCGCGTTAGGTTAATTTTCACGTGTTTCAGGAGTTTTAGATTTGCCGCCAATTCACAAAAACAAATGACAAATGAATGCAATATACTACATTAGGTTACCAAAGAGTTCTTAAATTGAAATTCGAAAAAAAGTTTTCATTAGTAATGTTTCTAACTCCCGTTCTAAACATTTTCAGTGTTACCCACGTATCATAAAATACCTAAAACAACATCTGGAGTGTTTTCCAAGGTGGTCATTTCTTAACCTCAATGAATGACTTCGATTTTGTCACATAAATATTATGTGATTTTAGTATTAACGTAATAATCGTAAATACGTTATCGCTAGTGGCCGGCTGCCAATTTCGCAATCGTATTTAAAATTTAAAGTGCCTGGTGTATTTTAATCGCTCAGTTCTGTAAAATTGCTGTGAAAAATATGTAGGAGCATGTTATAAAGAAATTCTGTAGTTTTCCAAGGTTTTAAATCCCAAAAACATTTTATCGGAAAAACGAGTATATTTTGCATAGGCAATATAGATATAAACACTATTTTACATAGTACAAGTCAGATTGTACTATTTTGTTTATTTATAGAGCTACGGGTGGCTTTCCAAAAGCGATCTCTACCAAGCAACCACCGTAAGGAATAAAAAACATATATCTAGTATGTTTAAATTTATTCTATGTATATTTAAACGACTAATTACTTCTGTAAATTTATAACGTGGAAGCGGATTATCCGCATTATTTTTCAGAAAATGTCACAATACTTAAATTTTTATTAACCTTGTTACACTCGTGACGTTCAAGGTGTGCGATTCAATCTGCCATTATCAATATATGTATATTGACTGTAGTGCTGTTGGTAGCTCATCACCGCTGGCACGATTTATTTCGATCTTCTTAGCCATAGCTAATTCTGTTGTCTTTGTATGTATAACAAGTAAAGTTTTTTTATATTGTCACATTCAAAATAAAACGATTCGATTTTTGAGTCAATTAATCATTATCGTATTCTAATAAGTACCATAAGCACAGCGAAGCCTTTTTCGACACATTACATTCCTCTATCGTTGTAAATACCTTTATAAATACTTAAACATGAATTTGTGTTGTATTTTATATGCTACAACGATAATAGCTTTTCCTTGAACATTATTCTAGATTACTATTTGTGTTCTAGGTTATTCAATTAATTATTTTGTAAGATTAGACTATGAGAATAGAAAGATTAATAACATTATTAATTATTGAGATCTGTATTCAATAACAAAAGACGTCCATACACACCCACGCATGAACTCAATTATATTGGCCAATTTTAACCGACCTTATAAAAGTAAAGGAGAACGATATCAATTTGACGATTTATATTTTAGCCTCAATGAGCGAGGTGTCAAATGAGTCGGATTTTCAGCGTATATTAAATATGACTTTTTTGCAGCGGAAATAGAGTTATAAATGATATCAAATCTTAGGTGTTTTTTGACAAAAGTATAGTTTATTAACATGTATCGTTTAATTTTAGGTTGTTTTTCCCATTATTTGTACCTCGGGAGAGTGGTCACTTCCAACACAGAAATTTCCTAGAGTCCATCATCTGTATCAAATGCCAAATATTTAAAAAAGGCTATTTTTTTTATTAAAAGTCTAATATTATGTTATTTCTAATGTCAATTCTATTATTAATTTATAACAAATTAAATTCAGTGCATTAAAATTAATAAGAAAGTTTCAAACAAATATATAAACAACCAGCGGACCTGACAGACATAAAAAAAATATATTCGAATCCTCCAAAACACACCAAATTAATTTGATTAATTAATTATTTTTTAACAGTGTAAGTTCACCAAAATCTGTCCCGCTATTTAAGAGGACTTTAATTACAAACACATGCATACAATATTTATATATATATAAAGATAAAATAACAAGAGATAGAATACTTTATCAATTATTGGTTTCTATACACAGCAATATGCTCTTTTGAATGTTTATAACCCACTTTCGACATATGTATTGGTATATGAGGGTAATAATTATATTTTCCGATTCAAAAAAATTACCCGCATTTATGATTAGTAGTCATGTCTTAAAATAATTTTGCGTATAGCCAATTAAAAAAAATATTGCGAATAAAACCTTCTTTTAATGAGGATTTAAAAGTTATACTGAAGTCTCAAAACAATGAATTGTTGAGATTTTACGGAATGTGAGCCACATTTAACAGTGGTCCTGTTAAGGTCGTTGTGTGTTCAACTCGAAGTTCAGGGTTAGTTGAAGATAAAGCAATATTTTGGATTCTATAATAGTAACGTATTTTCTAAAGTTTCAGTTTTCTAAATCATCTGAATGTGGTCAAAAGCAGAGCTAGAAGTAAACTTTCGAGTTTAGTTACAGAATCGATTTAACGTTTATATTATACATATTATAAATCAGTAAATTGCATACGTTACCCATCCATTTGTTTTCTTTTATCTATATTTATCACTCCTGATCTGAATCATATAACATTTTACCTATGTTTTGTTATGTGTCTGACAAAATTCGTCGAATGTATTCGATCGTCTAATGAAGAAAAGCCTTTCTTTACCATTACATAATAATAATTTAATTTTATGGTTATGTACTGTGAAAATAATATTGTACGGCAAACTTGCAGTTTGTTCGGCCAAGCGTATCTATTATTTAATCTCGCCTGGGTTTGTGTATCAAACATGAAAACACAATGAGTTATGACTGAGGAACATTCGTGGATAACGTAAAACATAGGTCAGGGTGAAGGACCGCGCTATCTTCGCGGTAACTACATTTCTTAATAAGTTGGGATAAAAATACAGAATACAGATCTAAGATCTAATGTGCATATTTCATCCCATCACTTTATGTAATTTAAATTATGTATTATTCTTACGTTAGAATTAACGAATCACAATACATTAATATACATAATTGTAAATCGCCAATACCTATTAGCTTTCTTGCACTTCGCCCGCGTAAAATTCGTGTATTTTGACAAGTATCTGCGACTTTAATAAAAATAATTCTTGTTTTTCAGTAAATTTATATAAAATCATAGTAACATCATCTAAACCTCTTATGTCGGGGACTTTATTTCACAATGTCTAAGTAATTTTCCATATATCAGATTTCCAAATAGCGCATACGCATGACAATGTTATGCCTTTTTTGACCTAAATTATGGTCACATACATGGGTGTTTAATGCACGCAGTCATTGTATGGTAATAATACCATATGATTGTTACGCAGGTCGCGAGTCAACTGTCTTTTGTAGATTAGAACATTTGCCTTTGAGTGTCGTCACGTCTGTTAAAACTATTTAAAAATGTACCTTGTACAGTTGGCTAAAAGCATTTATCTTTCGTATCCCCGAGAGAAAGTAAAATGTCATCGTCTATATCCATTATCTGTAAAAATACTCTTGTACAAACAATTAGCTACAGCCCAATTTTGCCCAATAAGTAAAAATAAAGCTTTGCAGTAGCTCATAAATCATAATGCAAGGATTAACGTATTCAACGGTCTACGGTTTTGTTGTATCTGTTGTTGGTTGTGTTTTGTTTTCTCCCTCTCAATTTTCCAATTAATTATAACGAAACATATGTAACTGAATAAAGTTTTTGAATTCCTTAAAAAGTATTTTTTGTGATTTGAGCTAAGCTGTATTTTGCACATTAAAATTATAGTTTTGCCAAATATCTATGTCTATGTGTAATACGACATTGTCAGTTCCTGAAAACACAAATTGCACATATTAATATATAGTTTAATACATATTTGAACGACGTTCTTTCGAAATGAAAACGGACCGATGATGTAGTTTTCCATTCATACCTTAATTATTAGACTTTACGTCAAAAAACAAGCTGTTAACTGGAAACCGTCGATTTATAAAATCGTGTGTTATAAATTGTCATTAGTGTGTGTTAAAATTAGCTTATTTTGTTCACATTGAGTATATATTAGGTCGTTACATAATTGGCGTATTTCGTACTGGCCACTTTAATCACGATGTTCTCCTCTTTGGTAAGGAATTCCAAATTCAAATTTGTATAGATATTTACTCATGTATTTGTGCTTCGATAACCGTTATTCATTTGCTTTTTCTGCTGTTTTTTTCTGTCTGCGTCACTCATTTTACAAAATGGAAAACTTAAAGTATCGCATTATTTACGAGTACGAGTTCCGCCGTGGCACTAGTGCTGCGGAAACGACTCGAAGGGTGAATGATGTGTATGGCGGTCATGTTGCAAAAGAAAACACAGTTCGTTTTTGGTTCCAACGTTTTCGTTCTGGAAATTTCGACCTGCAGAACAAGCCCCGTGGACGGACTGAGACCCAAGTTGATAATGAAGTATTGAAGGCTATTGTGGAAGCGGATCCATCGCAAACCACGTCCGAGTTAGCTGCAGGCTGCGATGTTAGTGATAAACCTGTTTTAATTCACTTGAAGCAAATTGGGAAGATTAAAAAGCTTGAAAGGTGGGTACCTCACGAATTGACTGAAGCAAACCGGCAAACGCGCGTCGACTGCTGCGTTACAATACTGAACCGGCACAATAATGAAGTATTTTAAACCCATTCATTACCTGTGATGAAAAATGAATTCTTTACGATAATCGGAAGCGCTCAGCGCAATGGTTGGGTCCTGGCCAGCCAGCCAAATCCTGCCCCAAGCGAAAATTAACCCCAAAAAAGTTACTTGTAAGCGTTTGGTGGACTAGTGCCGGTATTGTTCATTGCAGTTTTCTCAAATCTGGCCAGACTATTACGGCTGATATCTATTGTCAGCAATTGCAAACCATGATGGAAAAGCTAGCTGCTAAACAACCTAGGCGGGTCAATCGCTCCACGCCACTGCTACTTCACGACAACGCTAGACTGCACAACCACACACTGCACAACAGACGGCTACCAAATTAGAAGAGCTTCAATTGGAATATCTAAGACATCCTCCGTACTCCCCGGACCTTGCTCCAACAGATTACCATATTTTTCGAAATTTGGACAGCATCTTGCAAGGGAAAAAATTTAACTGTAATGGGGCAGTCCAAATCGCCTTCACAGATTTTATTGATTCCCGTCCGACTGTTTTTTTTAGTAAAGGGATCAATGAACTACCTATGAGATGGCAAAAGTGCATAGAAAACAATGGTTCATACTTTGATTAATTAAATATATTATATTTAAAAATATTCAACTTTTTGTTCCTCCCATACAAAACGCCAATTTCATATGTAAGGACCTAATATTTATTTTTTTACAATTTAGCTCTAGGAATTATACATTTTTATACATAAATTAGCGAATTAAGTCGATGCCTTCAGCGTTTCTTAAAAATAATTATCGTGTGAAATGAACCATAAAAACAAACACTGCTAATGACACGTTCATTATTCCATATAAAGAAAATTAAGGAGTTATCAAACAAAAACGACTCATAATTTATAGGTCGTTGCATATTTTATTTTAATGAGTATGAATAACTTAATATCAATTGTATTCAAGAAATTTATGACGGTATGAAAGTCTTTATAAATATTTGAATGTGTAAAAAAGGTAGAAATTTGGTTTATACGGAAATTTGCCTATAATCATTCGTCATCCTTAAACTTGCGGGGTGTATGTGGTCCATTTCGCTTCCATTTCTATTCCATACTTTTTGGTTGCTTTTAATAACTGACAACTGATATATACCTTATTTAAATAATAACGCTTTAAGCCAAAATCAAAGACTCAAAATTTTAATGTTAATGATTTAAATACAACATGAATTATCATCGCCATATTCTGATTAAGTATTTTTATTCATACCTGCTTAGCAGTATTAGGTTTTTCAGAAACCATTTCTGGACATAGATTAAAAATAGACTCATATTTATATAATTAAAAGTAATCCTTTTGCTTGGTTTCCTTGGTTAACAGAGGACTTATATTAACTTGAAAGGGAAAATTCTATTTAAAATATTCTGAAGTCAAAGGTTATATATAGAACAAGGGCATTGTATCGATGATGTTGTTTTTACTGGCGCAGACTGGGCCCGTGTCATTTTTCTTATGAACTCCTAAGAGAATTTTACTAAGCTTACAATCTCGGCACTATCTAGACCATCCTAACGATGGCTTTAACCATTCGTTCTACGCTTTTTCCCTTAACCCTTTATTATTTATAAAATACTTGGTTAATTACAGACCCATTAGAAGCGATTAATGTCTATAAAACCCATATACGGAAGGCGTGCCATCAATTTGCTAAAGATTGAAAATTAAACTTTCTACATAATGGCTCTCGCAAAATTTAATTAATTAACCAAACCATTAAATCAAAAAAACTTGAAATTAAAACCAACAATTTTATAAAGTGGGAAGTAGGATGACCATATTGGAACGAGGTATTTGGATCATTTTTTATGTGTTAATCAAGTACGAAGTTTTGGTATCTTGACTAACATACTCAAAGATAGTAATAAAATTACTTGGGTGGAACTGAGCTACAAAATTTAATGTTCGATTAGTTAACGACTGGAGTTAGGAAATGAATAAAACAGTAAATGACCTTTTTTAACTTGGATCTATGGTGAACTTATATTTACTAATTGTCATGAGTAACCAATAATTCTAAATAAACTAATCTAAGTTAAACTTTAATATGTTTTTAAACATAGTGCAACATCTGTTTTTTATGATTTTAAATTTAGAAATAGAAGTGGTTTAGAAAAAAGATCGGAGTCGCTTGATCCACTATATACATAGACATTTTACTCTTAAAGTTAAATCCTATCCGCATTTATTATTCCTAACTGTACATTAGGTATCATTATACCGCCATGATTATCTTAACATTTGCATATATTTTATTTTCCGATACTCAGAGTAAAAATAAAAATGACATAATTAAGTGACGTAAACCGTAAAAACTAAATTCACAAATATTACCCTTATATTTTTAGTAGCGCGGTATTAGTATGTATATAGAAATATCGTGACTGCCTATAATTTATATGTATGCATGTCTGGATACCCACATATATTACACGATACCTCTAATGATTATTAATAATTGCAGTTTTAAGGGGTGTCATGTGCCGGGTTGTGTTGTCATGGTTATAAAAACAGTTATTATAGCGTGTTCAATTCATAGTTTTATTTTATAATCGGTTATTCATTTAATTTGTTTCCCGTTATATTTTGCTGATATTTAATAATAACTTAATGCAACTAAAAATGCATTTAGCATTTTTATATATAAACTTCTTAAACTTATATTGTTAAATAATTAAAATTGATTTCAATTTTACATAGAAGACCATACTGGCCGTTAACAAATAAATTCTGGCTGAAAAGAAAACAAAGTACGGTAATAAAACGAAGAATGATTCATAAGCCATTCCAATATTTAAATTTAGAATTTATGGCAGTTCGAAATCTATAAACTCAGCTACAGATCTGCCGACAGAAAAGTCGATTAGCTATTATTAAAATCGCGGGAATATTATTAGCGGTTGTATTATGTTTTATTGATAGTGACGTGATGTTAGTGAAAATATTCGAAAGCTGCAGTTACGAATGGCTGACAAATTACAAATTTAAGGGGAAGTATAGTCTACCGAGAACATTCGTTAGAGCAAGCTGTTACGTTGAAAAAAAAATGAGCTATTATGACATGATCAGAGGCCATCATACCATCATTTAAAGTCAAAGTTTTTCGAAATCTTTATGAAAATTAAATAGATTTATTTTGTTTCAGTTTTTGTACGTCATTTATAGTTAACGTGGAGTAAAATCATGTCTGACGAGCACTAGAGAACAATCGTTAGTCGTTTAAATTTTAGTTAAATGAGTAAGTAGTCTATCCTTCTTAGTAATATAAGTCCCAACAGTGATTTTAAGTCATACATAAGGGGTGCCTTGAAACAAAACATTCTTTACATAATTGCCGTAAACGTTAAATGTAATACGACTATGCATAAGTACGTATGTAAATTATTGTGTTAAAAATGTTTCATAACGTTATAGTAATATATCCTATGACTGTTAAGGTGTATTCTCCTTAATGCTAATCGAGAATTAACTATATAATTTATTAAAGTCTGTTTTGATTAAACGCACTATCATTTCATATTAGCTGTAACATTCTGATTAAATTCCATAAAATATTACTAAGATTGACATAAAATTTCGATCACAAAATTAAATTAATATTGGAATTGATTTCATTCATTTAGATCGATATCTAGTTTATATAAATTTATGAGGTTTAAATGATTTAATAATTATGGTTCTAGAACGAGTTTATATTGTTTTAATTCAGTTCAAATACAGCTTTTTGATTGCTGAAGTCGTTCTACTTAGGGATTTGAATCTTGCACTTCATAGGATGCTACATGACCATATTTTAGACAATTAGGTCGTCCGCCTCATCTTTGAAATGTGCTTTCTAATGCAAAATAATCGTTCCCAGGAACTTCAAAGGAAAACAAATCTATCATCCGCGGTGTGGAGAAATAAATTGAAGAAAAAAAAACTTAATTCAGAGAAATAGTGATGCGGTCGGCTTTTCATTATTATAATTAGGCGTGGCCTTATTTCATTTACATTAAACACAGTTCTAATTATTGATTGTTTTCTAATCGAGAAATTAAAAAAAACATTGCTAATTTACTGATGAATAGGCGGTGCTATTCCTCACATGTATTCTTTTAGATTTGTCGGCCGGAAATGACCTAGTATGGTATTGATTAAATTGTTAACTTTTAGGGTTGGTAAGCGGAAATAAGGATTTTTGCTCATGTCTGGTAAGTCTACCCCATGTGGTCGTGTATTACAAAATGCGTGCACTCATTAAAACACATTGGTTTAAGTAATAAGCGTTTTTGTTTTAATATAAACTATTTAATTATAACATGTTGTATTTTTATTCATTCATTTCGTACTTTGGTCACTAAATGCGTGACGAGGAGAACCTAGAGCAGCTCATCATGATTGGCAACACCGAAGGCAAAAGATCGCGTGGAAGTTCGCCATCGAGTTAAAATCATCGATTCAAAGACTCATCGTCCTCAAAATTATACACCATTCTAAAAGAAGCGCAGGACGAAATTGGCGGAGGATAATTTTGGAGGTGTAGGAACTAGGAGGTACCACGCGCTGAGAGAGTATTTCCATTATATCTTCTTTATTAAAGCAGAATCACTGGTGTGATCGGAGTATGGAAGTTGCTTTGCTAAATCCGTATTCGATGACAGCGGTAGGTAGAAACCAGGTTTTTTTGAGAAATCTCGCTGTTGGTTTTAAGTCTTTACGTGTTTATCATTGAACATAAATTTTTATATTCTATTACTTATTTTTACAATAACCTCATTGCTTTTTATTTAATTACCACCCTGTATGTTGAAAAATGTCATGCATGAGTGACTTATTTGATGAAAAATGGTAAAATTGCACGGGTCCTATGCCTTTTTTATTGGTACACACATATTATTAGTACATTGGAAAATATGTTCTAAAATCATGTGGTTTATTTACGGATAGATCGGTTATCTGAAAATCGCTTCTTCTTCCAAATGATACCAAACATAAAATATCAATTTACGCGATCGCGTCGCACGCGCCGCTCGCCCCACTGTTTCCTGACGAAACACGAGCTTTATGTAACGATGGATTGATTAACGGAAACACATTTATTTGAGAGACGACAGTATAAAATATTCTTATCTCTTTCGTCGCGAACAGTAACTCCAAAATGGATTTTAGGATCATTAATTGTTTCATTTATTGTTTACTTTGTATTCTGAATTATAATAATAAATAGAAAAATCGTAAATAACGCCTTATATGTTACAGCAACTGATATAAGGCGAGATTTAGGGTTAACTTATAAAAAATACAAGAAACACTTCCAAAAATGGAGGTCGTTGAGTGCCTAAGGGACGGTCCTATCGTTAATGAACAATCTTCTCCAAGTGTCGCAGTTTTAAGAAGTATGTTATTTTAAATAATTTACTTTAAACCTAGATCTTGGATTGATCATTCATTTTCATTCACTCATAGGCCTGAAGACGCAACGTTCAGAGCTGAGTGTGAGGTTTGTTGTAAGCGCTTTCAATAACCCAAACCATTGATTTAAGATTTTTTTTCAGCACTTACTAAAAATTGCATATTATGTCGAAATAGATCTAATTACATAAATATTTATTAAATACTCATTATTATGCTATTATGTAATGTGTTATTACGAATTATCAAATAACTTAATTAAAATGCAGTTTTGCGGAATCATTATCTCTACATCTTTAAAGAAGAAGTTATGTATGAGGTGTTTTCTTTAAATGTGTAAAATTTATTTTAATAAAAGACAATACTATCACTACATCTATTAAAAAAATCGAATCAGTACAATGAAAATTCATAATTACCGATTAAGTTCATAAACTAAAAGCAAAAAATGTAGTTTGTTTTTTGGTACTAGGTACTTAAAAAAATATTACCCACGGCATATTTTTAAAATGAAACAATTGACAACTTATTTATCTTAAAAACAATTTATCGGAAGGACTGACTCATCAACCCTGACATTAAGTTGAGTGAAGGTTGAAACTTGATCTGTGTCCAGATCATCTAGAGCTTTCAGAAGCTTGAAAAGTATCAGTTATCACCATAGCAATATGGACTTCAGATTTAAGATTAAGCGATAATTCTTTAAGCTGTTGTTATAAAACTTGTCTCGATTGAAAGGATCGCTTAAATAGTTAACTATTATTTTGCTACCTGTATGCTTGTAAATGAACTTGAACTTTAATATGAACGTTCATAAGTGTACATGTGTAATTACCAATATGAATAAATATTTTTTTAAAGTAAAATGTTTACCGCCGCCCCTGGACAACTGCAAGACTGGAAGAGTCGAGGAAGAGAGAGAGTGTTGGTGGGCTTGATGGTCTTATCTTGAAGGCCTGAAGTCCTTACGGTTAGCAAATACCTACAGCTGGTCCTATAAAGATGTGGCGAGCAGCATGATGTATTTTAAAAAACTCTGTTGTGGAACACCAAACGTGAAGGTGGAACGGAATTTTGTATTCAGTCTTGACGTGAAATGATGCAATTGATACGCAGAATAAATATATTTTGATTTTTTTTGACGATATAACGTCACGAACATTATGATGTAATATAAGAATAGGTATACACATTCACTACAGTCTCCCAATTTTAATATCAGCCTATTTAAACAGTGCTATCAAATAACTGAAGAATGTTATTCGACAAACATTTCCACATCTTCAAATTAGAACTTGGAACTTGCATCACGTTAGATAAAAATATTAGAAAGAGGACAGAATTAATTTCTTGATGTTTGAATTTTTTATTATTTTTAATACCTACAAGGCGACATATCCAAATCTTTTGCGAAATTGCCGTAGATATTTAAAAGTCGTTTAAGCATTTTGGTCTTATCGACTAATAGGAGGAGTATCTTGTCGGTTTCTTTCAGCTTTGACACGCCTTCATTTTATATATTAGGTGCTTACATATGAAATTGGCGTTTTGTATGGGAGGAACAAAAAGCCAAAATTTTTAAATATAATATATTTAATTAATCAAAGTATGAACCACTGTTTTCTATGCACTTTTGAGTTCATTGATCCCTTTACTAAAAAAAAAACAAGTCGGACGGGAATCAATAAAATCTGTGAAGGCGATTTGGACTGCCCCATCAGAGTTAAATTTTTTCCCTTGCAAGAAGTTGTCCAAATTTCGAAAAAAATGGTAATCTGTTGGAGCAAGGTCCGGGGAGTACCGAGGATGACTTAGACATTCCAATTGAAGCTCTTCTAATCGTCGTCGTCGTCGTCGGTAGTCGTCTGTTGTGCAGTGTGTGGTCTAGCGTTGTCGTGAAGTAGCAGTGGCGTGGAGCAATTGGCCAGCCTAGGTTGTTTAGCCGCTAGCTTTTCCATCATGGTTTGCAATTGCTGACAATAGACATCAGCCGTAATAGTCTGGCCAGATTTGAGAAAACTGTAATGAACACACGGCACTAGTCCACCAAACGCTTACAAGTAAATTTTTTGGGGTTAATTTTCGCTTGGGGCAGGATTTGGCTGGCTGGCCAGGATCCAACCATTGCGCTGACCGGTTCCGATTATCGTAAAGAATCCATTTTTCATCACAGGTAATGATTCGGTTAAAAATATCCTCATTCTTGTGCCGGTTCAGTAATGTAACGCAGCAGTCGACGCGCGTTTGCCGGTTTGCTTCAGACAATTCGTGAGGTACCCACCTTTCAAGCTATATAATCTTCCCAATTTGTTCAGTGAATTAAAAAAGTTTTATCACTAACACCGCAGCCTGCAGCTAACTCGGACGTGGTTTGCGATAGATCCGCTTCCTCAATAGCCTTCAATACTTCATTATCAACTTGGGTCTCAGGCCGTCCACGGGGCTTGTTGTGCAGGTCGAAATTTCCAGAACGAAAACGTTAGAACCAAAAACGAACTGTGTTTTCTTTTGCAACATGACCGCCTTACACATCATTCACCCTTCGAGTCGTTTCCGCAGCACTAGTGCCACGGCGGAACTCGCACTCGTAAATAATGCGATACTTTGAGTTTTCCATTTTGTAAAATGAGTGACGCAAACAGAAAAAAACAGAAGACAAAACAAATGAATGATCGAAGCACAAATACATGAGTAAATATCTGTACAAATTTGAATTTGGAATTCCTTACCAAAGAGGAGATCATCGTGATTCAAGTGGCCAGTACGAAATACGCCAATTTCATATGTAAGGACCTAATATTTCCACATAACTATGTATATATCATACAAAGGATGACACAAGGGAAATATGATACTAAATACGTCATCGAAATTAGAAGTAAAGTCATTTATTTATATGGACAGCAAGTAGTCACGGGTTGATTATTTAAATATTAAATTAACATGTGAATTTACAGTAATTTGCTGTATGACTGTGTATACTAAAAATGGAGAAATAGGACACCAATTTAGATCTACGCGGCGCGGCGTCTCACAAGTTTTTTCTTAGAACCCATTCCAAAATCGTATGGTACCGTTCACCTACTTTAGATTTATAGACAAACTTTTTATTCCTTACAATGGTACTTCCAATTGCAATAGACAAGTCAATTAATTTGGAAGTATATAGAATTGGGGTTAAAGATGTCATGTCAGATCTTAATATTAAGGCTTATGGCTGTAACGAATGTTCTATATATAAAAATAATAATAATCACTTTGACCAGATGCAATTGACAATCAGGCAAAGTTGTCAAGCTCAAAATACTATTACTGCTGCCACATTTTTTTGGAAACCCAGAGTCTGAAAGCCCATTAACACACAAGCTGCTGATAAAAATAAAATTCAGGAAATTAATCGTGGTTTCCTTCATAGAAGGGTTGTCAAGCTTATTATATATTTTACAATAATAATAGCTAACGAAATTAACACCTGCCGTGCTACTCGTTGTGCTGTTGCATAATTGCATTTTTCATACGGAAACTTGTATAGGGCTTCGTGTAATCGGAAATTCATTATATGGCTTTGCATTATAGGTTATAGTTTTATGGAAATAATTTGATGCTAACAGATTTAAAAAGAATGGTTTATTATTGTTTCATTGAATCGTTTTTTAATTAATTAAGTATAAATATAATCAGGTAAATACATTTTTAGGTAACACAATGTTATTCTATTATAACTACATATTATGTAATGATCACAAAGGCCACTGCCTTATCATTTATTCAATTGTAAAAAGAACGTTTCAAACAAATTATTTCTTATAATACTTAATTTATACGACCAACAACAAATTATTGGTGATATAGGATAATCACCAACAAACAATAAAATCCGCAAGATGCTTTAATTGGCGCGTAAAGTCCATAAAACGAAAAAGTGCCTGCAATAATATCGATATTACGGCACTTGTAAACATCATATTCGGACATTCGCCCCTTTATTATAGGGATGTGCGAATTTAATTGTACTTATCGATGATTTATAGCGTATGGCCCCCCGCGCTTAGCCGTTTCAAGTTATGAAGTTTAGTCAGTGTGCTACAGCGACGCACTGCGCACGTTGTGATCGTGCGCATAGTTCGTTCACCTCGACCTTACGATCGCAACTGTCAAAATTGACGAATCGTACGGGAACGATTTTGTGGTTCGATTTAGTTTTAGGTATGGCGGGAATTTTTTTGTATGAATAATTTGAACCCAAGTACCGCTAGACGTGTAGTGTTGTGATGCGAGTGTTGTGTACTCAAATTGTGTTTTAGTGCTATTGTAATGCTGTTATCATGACACATTGATGTCGTACGAAGCTGATATGTCTATAATTAGCGAGCTACGATGGTTGCAAGACGACGAGCTGTTTGCTTTATCCTTGCAAAACGGTAATTATGCCCTATCTATGCACACTTCGCTTTTTTTAATAAAATTTAAATGGGTTGTTATCGGGCTCGAAGAGACTAAAACGTACCTAAAATTACATGCGAATATATAATGTATTTCCTGTAATACTCTACTATTGTACATATTAGTATTTATTTATAAAAACACTCATTTAAAAGTAATAAATCCTTATGTCCTTGTCATCTTTTCTTCCTTAATAAAACACCTGCGCATAAAACCAATCGGAAACGTACATTTTTCTGCGCTTACGCAAATTAAAAAAAAGAATCGATAACGTCATATATCATAAACTTGAAATTAACCGGTTTTGCAATGTCAAATAAAACTGGCTATTTATTTCCTACATTAAAATATTTTGCATCTTTATAAATGTCATTTAATTTGATTAACTGTTACTTTCCTTTAGCAAACTCAATTACTTAATGTCTAATTTATTTCCTATCTAATATTAATGAATCTAAATTCTTATATTTATTGTTATGACACATATACATATATTATTTTATACGAGAGTAAAAATAAGAAGTTTGCATAATAATAGGTGTTATAAGACCTCGACCTCCGGTAACCTTAGAACATCACTAGCGGTGAATATAAATATATTTTAAGATATTTTATGTTATTGTACGGTGCCTATGGTGTATACCTTTTATGTATAATAATACTCAATAGGCGATATATAATACCTGTTGTCACATAGTGTGTACATAGATTTATTATACCAAAGAGAATAGTTTATGTAAATAGACAAATTACAGTTATGTAAAAAGTTTTTATTTCGCATTTTGTGTACCGCAGTTATTGTCTTCTTGTGAAAACGCACGTAGGCATTTCCCGTAAAGAAGTTTTTTTTTATTATTACTGCTGACGAAACATTTAAATTTGGTGTAACTCCAAAATTTTTGCCTATATTTATTTTAGAAATTTCTACAAACATCCGGAACATCTTCCGGAAACGTCCTTCTCATGTTCAGGTTTTATTTAATGTCTCTCTTGTAACTTAATAACGCCAAAAAATTCTATACAAATTAATGTCATACTTTTGCTTTACGAGTAATCATTTTATTTGTTCAGCATTTACATTTTTTCAATATTCGTTAATCAAAAACAATCAGATAAAACACGATTCGTATCGTTGGTAAATAGGAAATAATAACCAAGGTGAGCTAGGTACTTACCGGCAACGCGTCTAATAGAGACAATATTTATTTGTACTCTGAATAATACTTTTTAGCACTGCTAGTATGTGCTGCTACTCCTATATACTACAATGGTATTGACGAGAGGTAGATTTTAGATTTTTCAAAGTAAGGCAAATAGAAATAGGAATATGTATGACTCAAAAACAAATTATTGAAAGTAGGTCCGTGCCTAATACTGAGGCCTTGTCAAAATTGAATTTCAGTATGATTCATGTGAGAATCGAGATGATGTAAGCAAAATTACCCGTCATAGGCAAACACTTTTATCTAACACAATATAACATACTAGGTTGAAAAACTAAAAATAATAAAGGTCTTGTGTATATTGCAATATCAATATGATTGACCTTTGAAATCATCTAAAGTGTATTTAAGTCAGACAAGGTCAAGGATTTGCGAAATACCAAAAATTAAATGATAAGAAGATCATTTGATCGCTTACGTCAGCTAAACAAAAAATAGTACTTGAGACAAATTAGAATTCGCATCGCGGTTTATCTCTTATACCATGTATATTTATATTTGTAATCATATTATATCAAACTCCATAGTAAATGTATGACTGCAAATTAACTTCTAAGTTATAACCAATAGGATGTAGAGAAGCTTTAACGTCTATGATTTTATTAGGCGTTTTAGTAGTAGTACTCGTAGTCTTCGTTTAGTGACAAGGATCGAAAATTTTGACCAAAAATCGTATGTTCATACAATGCATCATGGATGTTTAATCTATGTAATAATGTACACAGTGACGCTACAATGAGGACAGCAGCACGTCTTAGACCCAACACCTGACGAAGTGAGTCGAGCAGACAATGCTGATCACCTATTGTGAGCTCAGAGGCCAGGACCAAAGATTCTAACCTCATAGGATTTACTTTTACTAGGGGACGCTCTTGTTTCTACAATCAATTTGTCGACAATTAAATGTTTAATAATAAAACACAATTTTGTGGGGAAATCTTTTTGTCCCTATGAAGATAATCAAGTACTCCGCAATGGATATCTAACGTACTTCTAGATATTAACAATTGGTACTATGTATTGAGCTATAATAGGTAATTAGACAATGATTTTAATGAAATTCCGCGGACACCTACGTAATTATTGGAAATTGATACTAGGTATATTATTAAATATTTATTAATTATTTTTGCACATACAACGTACAACTATTAAACTTTATTTTGTAAAACAATTCATGCCGCAACGGGAAGCTTTTAAACATTCTCTTCTAGGCAACCCTAATTAAATAAAAGAGTAAAAAACTTAAAGAAGTGAAAAACTTATTTTACAAGAAAAAAAATATTTAATATCAATAAAATATTTAGTTCTGTTTAAAGTGCCCAGATGCATTTCTGCCTCTGTCATGATTGTTTCGTATCGGCCTACGAACGAAAATTTTCTGGTCGACCCAGAGCCATGCAAGTTAAAAACTAAGCAATGAAAGCGAAATTGAATATTAACTACATTTTCAAAAATTGTTGGAATTGACAAAACACAAAAAATAAATTGTCCTTCCGCATATATTTGATATTCAATTTTTAGTTAAAAAAGGGTTTGATAAGATTTTTATTTCATGCTAAATTTAATATAAAATATTTTTATATATAGATTAGATTTTTTTTGTTAGTATTTTTTTGCCTATTTTAACATATCTGGTTTAATAATAGTCGACGTATATTTGGGTATATACTCGTTCGGTTCGTTTATAGGCCTTCCTGGCGTGGTTTTCAGCCAGAGACTATAAACTTAGTGCTTACCACTATCAAATTCACACTTGTAAAAAACACATAATTATGTAACTAGAATTATAACAATAAGATTATTCTTAGTATATTTGGAAAATGTTTTAGCATAGTTGATCCTCAGCTGAAAGTACATACTCCACACAACTGTACTATTTTGAACATAAAATTTTAATTAATTAGTTTTGCATTGTATGTAATAGGTAATAATAGTAGGTAACAAGGGTAATCCATTCAATGTGTGGCGGCCATTGCGGTGATGTCATTGAGCCGTCGCAATGGATAAGTCGATTCGGACATTGCAGCTTAAGAGTCAGCTCAATAAATATTAGTTAAACTCAAATAGATGCTACAGTTTATTATCTGACAAAAGTAGAGAAATAGTTCCATGTTTTCCAAAACTGTTTTCAAAGAAAATCATGTTACCTGGAATCAGGTTCTTCTAAAGACCAACGTATGATTCCTTTATTTATATAAACTGGTCCATGACTATTCAATGCCTTACAATTTATACACATATTGTAATTTTATAAACCTTTTATTTTTTATCGCGTTAATAAACAAGACTGCTGTAGATACCGGCAAACTTCTTAAGCATTAAACAAGGAAGTGGGGGAAAGTTTGCGCATCTTACACAGTGCGGGACACAAACGTCAACTGATTTAGCAATCGCACCATCGACACATCACTCTCCCGCCGCCGCGCCTTCTCAGTGATACCTAAAAATTGCTTCTGCACAGGGAAGGACATTTGTTCAAGATATTTGCCGGCATGCGTATTTTCTAATGATATGATGATAAATCACAGGGGCTTTCTAGTGTAACAAATTATGATTTTCTTATATGATTCTGTAAAATAAATAAATAAAAGCAAACATTTCCTTAGGTTTTTTCCCACGTTTCGTTGATTTTATTTTAGAGGTATGTGTTCAGAATACAACTGTACTATGTAAAAACTTCTATGATATGTTTTAAATAGTACTTCTATACAAATTATGTTGATAAATGAATTTCAATCCACCTCTCGGGCTATACACGAATGTTAAGCACATTAATGTTGCAATATTATGACTGTGTCCGGTAACCAGATTCCGAATCACATTTTTATCCACGCGTCGACCACATCCATGTTTATAAATACCATTAAATTATTCCAAGCCAATTTTATTCAATAGATAATGTTACCTTAGTATGATATATTACCTGATTGTAAAACTATTTGTTGTCTATATTTTTAATCTATGAGCACGGTGGGTCCATCGGTTATGGCTGGAGACAACAAAGCAAAAAAAGCAAGCCATTTTACTCGTTAGCGAAATTCTTAAAGTTCTATTTTTAAGTTTAATTTCACGCGTTTTCAAAAACTTAATGTCGAAAGTAGATGAATATAACCATGTACAAACGTGGGTTAAGTTATTATTGCTTGCTTTCTTATTAATATCTTAAATGTTTTTTTTTATAATGAAGTGACTTTTGGCTGACATAATAGTATATTTTCCATCTTAATGTGCCCGGTATTTGCTTATACGGAACAATTAAAATTTATCACGAATCATTCTCAAAACGGAAATACGTACTCTTCCTTACGAACCAAGCCACAAAGCCAGTATGATATCTTACCCATTAATTGAAAAAAAAATACATATATCCAATATTAAAAAAAAAATCTATGATTTTCTGTATAAATTTTCTTGAGATTTGCTGAACGCTGTTGCTCTTGCTCCGTTTTTAAACTTCTAAAATACCATTACTGCTCAACTTATAATTTTATTTAAATGGTTATAAATACGTTTAAGGTGCGCTAATCGTCTGCGCAATTATCTTTACAAGTAAGGTGTTGGAGAATTCGCATTTATATTAATGCTCCAACTAACTGACGAATGGTCTCAATTTACTTGCTGTTGCCAGGGCCTCAAGAGTTGTTTAAATAAATATAATATTGTACATCTTTGTCGAGATGGAACTCCAAAATAATAAAAATGGACCTACAATTTCAGACAATTGTATAATATCTTGTAAATAAGTCAAAATTTTATATTATTCAATCTTTGAGAAAAAATAACATAATACTGCTAACATAAATTAATGTAACAAAAAATAAAACCTAACCTTAAAATATAATTAGTAAAACATATTGTTAAAAGGAGTTCCCAAGGAAGATACTTGACTAATACTTTGTTCGAGGTAGCTGCCAGCTCTTCGATCTCCTGTGATGTCGACTAACCTTTTTGCTATTTCCTTATTTTCATTAAGAGCTCACCTAAGTAGTAATGTTATTTTCAAAAACTTTTCCGCTCTAGTTCTATTTTATTCATTTTTTCTTATAAAATCGTTGATATTCATCTTCATAATAATAAATCGTATAAAGGGTTTGTAAAGTTAGGATAAGTTATTCACCTTGTTCAGATTTGATCGCTTTCGAAGTGTATATCACATTTATGACAATTTTATCAGACTGATATTTTAGTGTTGTGTAGGTTGTATCTTAGTAAAGCCATAAACGTATTAACATCTGTGACTTTAGATCATATGCCTCTTACAAATTTATATTGTGTGCCATAAAGAATCCATAAACAATACTTTCGTATTGGATGAGACATACTTTGAAATTATTTTTCATTTAGGTACATGATATTTTATTGTTTTATCACATTATTAAATTTAAAATTATGTAAAAAGATCAATCTTCTTCAATCTTCATACTTTCAAGATAAAAATCTTTTTAAATTTTTTATCTTTCGCCTTATTATACGTTTGTAGAAAAAACTACATTTACAATAGAAAAAAGGTATGTAATACATTCAGTTTTATTATATAGTTAAATAAAGTTTATTTAAATATTACAAAAACATAAATCTACATAGTTAAAGAAATTGTAATTTTTTTCATTTAAAATGTTTACTATGCTAACTTCAGAGTGTTGGATTTTTGTGACGGTGTGCGCGCGCATCATACAAATTGACTCCCATAATTTTTCCAGGATTGAAGCTATGTATTATTATAAATTTAAATTATGTAAAAAAATATAATTATAAGTTTATAATAATACATAGCTTCAATCCGGTTAAAAGGTTTTTTGAATGTGTAAAAGCTATGTTAACAAAATACGGTTTTTGTCTTGTTACGCCAAAGAAGTATAACTTCTAACGCGTGTACATAAATTAGTACACGTTTTTTTTTTTAAATTTTATATTCTGTACGTATTGGTAATGCTAAACAAATATATGCAATAGGCTTTCTCACCAATATTATTCAATGACGTTTCATTGTATACGCAAAGGAATTCACTTATTATGCAATTCATAATAGATGCAAGAAATAAAGTCATAGATTTAACATTTCAGTCACGTCTTCAGCACTTTTTGCTGCTTATTCTATACGAGCTGCTTTATAAATGATCGCCAGAACAGAGGATTATAGAATGTCCTCATATCTCAAAGAAGGAAAATAAATAAAAGTTATATCAAGCCTAGCTGCTACTAGTGATTGGTTTGCTATATTTTCTTTCGGTCGCTATTGCGTTCACAGTATTTGTTTTATATTCCTGTAGATTTTAAGCATCTAATTTGTATATATGTGACTGTGTGCAATGTGACCTTTAAGATAAACAAGTAATTAATATTTTATAAAATCAGTTAATATCTACAACTTATACCTAAAATAGAATAGTATAATTCATGTATTGCAGTTTCAGTGCAATTTACAATATGTCACATAGTAATGTCTGATGATACATTTTTTTGCGTAAATAATAATGCTGACAGTTTACTATATATTCTACATTAATAGATATTGTATGAAAAGCATTCAAAAATCGTTTTATAATTTAAATAATCTCTTATAATAGGATCTACTCTATAATGTTACTTTAAACGTTCATTATTTAAAACTATTCTAGATTAGTTAGTCATTTTTACTATTTCCGTCCGGTATATGTGCACCGTACTTGATACAATGTTATCAATCAAGTGAAGACGGAATGCAGCTGATAAGACGTGAGAAGCCTACCAATGTAAACTTTTCTAATTAAACTCATTATTTCCTATACTATTTAAGACACGTTACTTTACTTAACAGCTTGAGGACATATGAATATAATCTATGTTTTAGCTAAATTATCAAACAAATTCAGCAAATGAGATATAAATACATAAATTATATATATTAATACAAAATTGGACAAAAATACACGAGACCCAGAGACACATATCCATTTAATCTGAAAACTTACCACTTCACACAAAACATGCAATAGTAATTTGATAGGTGGCTGGAACTTTAATAAAGATCTTATTTACGTCAAACAATATCGTTCCATTTCTTTCAATCTCAAACCTTAACATAGCGATCTTAACGATTACTCATTATTACGTAGTAAGCTTACTGAACGCCAAGCATTTAACATCCATCTTGCTATTTATGAATTCACATCGATTAATTAATACTATGTATGACATAATTTTGAGACTTGATTAAGTTACCATTTACGACGTTGAAATTATTAGGCAATACCTTCATTAGAGCAAATTGTATATCCTATAGTAAAAAAATAGTATATACCAAATTGTTTAAAGCGCACATAAATTCTTCAATCACTCTCGGTCTTCGAATGTTTATTAAGAGCTATTAAGCGTATCTAGATTGCCCAGATTTCGAATCCGTGACATCCGGTAAATACAGAATTATCTTTAAATTAACACGATACCGCTCTATCAATAATTTGTTTTATCAGCTACTTTTTATAATAAAGAGTTCGTTGAACTGTAATTTAACTGCTTTCATGAGCGTTATCAGAATTTAATTAATGTCATTGTGAAAAACTCAGATAAGTTTTCTTTTAAATGAAATAACGAAAATAAGAAGTAGTAAAGAAGTGTAGAAGTCTAGGACAATTTATAAATTGACAAAACTGCCGAAAGTATTGTTGCGTGATTCTCATCCCTGAGGACGTATTTTCGAACCTCGGCTGTTGGTCAATAGACTTTACTATGTTCCTGAAAAAGTCGATGGTGTACAACTGGTGTCAACTTTAAGCTCTGGTTCTTTCCAAAATTACATAAACAAAATACGCAATGACGATTTTTACGTTATTATGTTAGTTTGTGTTTTAAAATACTCACACACTTGGTACTCCGCTGGTATACCTTCTACCAAATTACCTTTATATTTGTATAGCCAATTCATTCATTGATTTATTCCGTCAGTGCTTCATACATTAAACTACTACGATCGCCGTATAGTTTGATGTTAATATTTACGCATCTCGCCCTTCTTTTCGCACAAGATAAATCAAACATGTCCATTCGTTTAGAAAGCCACTATACAAACAAAACTGACCCGTCAAACGATTATCACAGTTCATTATTAATAGTAATAATGCTGCCATATTTGTAATACTTTATCGCTGTCTATTGTTAATCTGTGACATGGTTTCGCGTGTTATTGATGTAGGCTTTAAGGTTGCTTTATATACAGCACTTTAAGGACTTAACGCCTACTACACAAATATATATGGTATATATATATAACTTGGTCTCTTGGGAACTTGAAAACCTTTTTAAATCTGCTTCAACTACTAAAAGTTTATTTCAAATCAAGTCATATTTTGGAATACCGCCTAATATAATAATTGGATATATAATAAGATTAGACCAATTCTTAAACGGCCGGCTTAAAATGTCAATGTTGAAAGAGTCTTCTGATGTAAGTGTGCATTGGATTACTTAAAAACAGATGAGATTCATGACTGTTGGCCCCCTGTTCTACCTAGGAGTTAAGAGGATATGCCACAACAATATTCGCAAGAAATTAATGTTGAATTTATATTTTAATATCGTATATTTTATACTTAAAAACAGTGCATAAACTTGCATTTATACCATGTCTGCGGTATTACTTAAACGATTCTCAGGTTACAGTTAATAATTCACGATTATCATACTAATGTTCGGGCTATTATTTTATTTTACAATAGTGTTCGATTTAGAACTATCGCTTTTGTGATCGCTGAGGTGACATTGTTTCGCTAGACAGTAGTGGACTTTAAGCTGTAATTTAATCTAACAACTATTTGTAATGGCAGTAGCATTTACAATACTCCTTTAAAGTAAATGTCTTATAAATAAATACATTTTCTTTTTTTTTTTCAATAAAAATATGTTTTATAAAAGAATTTAATTGATTAAAAGAAGTTTTTAGATCGACTTGTTTTTAAAGCAATAATTATTGTTTAACACATCGTTTTGACGTGGAAAAAAAGGAGTTACCCAATTAGATGTATCAAAATTATGTAAATAAAAAAATTACCACAATATATGTTGCTAAGCGCTGAACTCGAAGAAGGCTGAACCAATTAGATTTTTTTAAATTATCTAAACTCTGAGTAAAGTTTTAATGGAGAGATAAATATTAAAAACTTTGTTTTATTTAGTAGTATTTTATCCGCAAAAGCCAAGAATCTTGGGCCAGAATAGAAAAATGTACCATATGTAGACCATATGTAAAATATTTCGAAACAAATTATGTCAATATTTGAAATATTACTAAATTATAAATAATACAATAAAAATATATTTACCTTATAAAATTACAATTGTTTACATTAATTTCATAACCTTTTTGCAGGTATATATAACAACGGTTTGTTCATGTAAAATCGTGAATTCCCATAGAATATATTCAAAATGAGGTCAGAGTGTATTTAACTGTCCTCTGTACGTTTATGGTTAGTTACTTTGATTTCTAGATATGGAAACCAAGTCACCATTCAATAGTGACTGGGTTTGCGCCCTTAGCTATTACCATTTCTCTTTTTCCTTAGGGCTGATCCACCTTCAAAATAATCTGTATTGTTAAGCTCCCAAATTCTAAAAACCGGGACCTTAATTCATATAAGTAATTATAGCAAAGTTCTATCTTGGTATTCAAACATGGGACCTTATCTACTTGTTTATAACTTTACAAAACTATTAGAAGCTATTCTAATTTGCTACTTTACAGGGTTTTTAAAAAAAATCCGATGGCTTAGGGTAAGATTCAGAATCGAGAATCAGCGCGAACTTTGACAGTATGCTAAAAATCTAAATTTCAATTTTTTGACGGGGTTCTACTTTTAAGTTATTTAACAATATCTATAGTTAAGACTAGTATGCATTTGTATACCGATTTGTTCCTATTGTTTATTGACAAAGACTGTTAATTTACGGGATAATGTAGTAAAATACAGCTGCGGGCGAGTTCATTACTAAAACGGCACTATAATGTTTTGTAATTACCTACAATTAAATTCACGGTCAGCTGACTTCAACAAACGCACGTAGACATTAATATTTGAATACAGAATACACTGAACCACAGGCATCATCTAGGATCTAATATTAATGTTTAATTTTGTCCTAAGTACACAGAATTTAATGTAGGGTTGACAAATAACAAACGCATAGAAATATATAATAAGAAAAATTTAAGAATTTTTTTATAAATTTTAGAAACGGTACCAAATTTATTTACTGTTTTTTACGTTGAGAATATCATAATTTAAATCAAGCCTCGTCACCAAATACTACTGAATTAAAAGAAAATGCAATAATTAACAAATAATACCATTAATTTAATTTTAGAATAATTTCCTAATAGCTCAAAAATACTCGTAGAGAAAAAGAAAACAGAAAGAAAAACTTTTAAGGAACGTTGGCTATATCTGTAAATCCTCTTAAGGTTATAAAATATTGAATGAAATTACGTAACAATCTAATATGCTAACGTTTCATACAATTGTTAATTAAACTAAACAAAGGCACTGCGAGTGACAGCCCTATTATCCCTTAAACGTCCTGCAGTGACGTCTGCAACGTTACTAGTGTACTACGCAATTATTTTCAAAGTCAAGTGCTTTTATGGCCACCGTGATGAACGAATATGGTTTTAATTTTTGTTGGATACATTGTAATATGTACATTTTTGTGAAAAATACCAAATAAGGGATTATTTGGTACGCTGTGGAAACTATTGACAATAGAGCAAAGTGGTGTCCTACAGTTTTACAGAAGATAAACATAACAATTATCTACAAAAAAAAATAAGCACTAGTCTATAATCAAAGGAAAGTAAATATTCAAAAATTCATTCAGTACTTTTATTGAATACCATTCGAAGTTGAGTTTATAGGAGGCCTACGAACTACATCATCTTCAACCGACTTTCTATGAATGATGTAGGGTATAGTGCCGCCGTGTTGCTGACTTCGCGATTACTTGGTGCTTGTTCAGTGACTGAAGAAACAAGTGGTCGTAGTTTTTTTATGTCAACAGACAATATTTTTTGCGTGTGTGTGTGTGTGCACTGCGTGAGGTCTTGATTAGTTGTCAGCAGGTTCATGCAGATATAGAGGAGACTGTGTAAATTAGGCCAAAACGTTTAAAGTATTATTAATCAAAACGCTATATAAATCCTTAACTAAAGCTTTTCAGTTTTGCAAGTGTTATCGATACTAGATTCTTAGCCATGTTTGGAATCTAAAGTATACGTTCTTATTATACAATTAGCATCCAAATAGGTCTTGTAATATGTACCATTTTAGTGTATCAAACTCTTATCAGAACCTTAACGTTTCAATAGACCAGTTAAGCTGGTAATTTGTTTTGTCTCTCCTTATCATTTTAGTCAAATTTATGATATTAGCATTCTAATAGCTGATTACAACAAACTTTATTGGTATTTGTGGAGTAATTTACTGTGAGGTAGGATAATGACTCTTTTATGTTTACATAAGCATTTTATCAGTTTAAGCCAGTCTAAAGGTTGGAACAAAATAATTAAATCAATTAATGCGTGGGGCACAGAGTAAGAAACAAATGCAGGAAAACAGATTACACATTTAATAACTGTGGTATAACTGTTAAAAATTACTTTGTCGCTTGGATACATATTTAAGTGATTTCATTATTTATATATATATATCAATATATACTTTTTTTACCGCATTCTTCTTAATATATTCGCAATTGTGAAAGAAAATTGAATTTATTGGAAAATATTTTTGCGACCCAAATTTGTAATGAATAATTATAATTGGTATATAATTGAATAATTTTATTTACAGAACGCTTTACATGGCAGCGCTAAAAACTCTAAAGTCACGGTTACAATTTTTTTTGTAGTGATGATTATTTTAAGAACGAATTTATGAAAGTTTCGTTAAACTGACAATGTATTGTTGATATTAATGCAACACTTACAGAAATTGCTTATCGAAATGGTAAAACATTAATGTATTTTGTAAATTGTGCAATATTGGCCAGTTCTAAATATTTGACCGGATAGATAAGATAACGTGAGTAGTGCTCGGAACAGATTTACTTGTATTAGGAATGTCACCTGGGATCTGTGTCAAGATAATTAGAAAAATGGCTTACGTTAATTACGTCTGAAGTAAAAGTAAAGCTCGTACTCGTGAGACTTGATATCCTAGGGTAAACAATTATACAATTGACAGGCCAACATGAGTTTTGATAACGTTTCATTACCGTCGTCCGAAAAAAGGATAAACAGGTATTTGAGGGAAAAGATAGAATACTCATTCATTTATTCATTCAAATCATTAGCACAGAAGTAAACGACTAAATGGTTCATTTTTTGTACATAATATATATAAAACCTTAAAAAATGTCATACAATAGTATGTACAAATAGTACATAACATTTCGGAGTTAAAATTATGACAGTTATGACTGTAGTCATAAATACTTGCGAACTGGTAGTAAATGTAAATTAATAATCAATTTTACGTCATATCTGTTGAGGTTCATAGGTGTGAAACCTATATGAATAAAGATATTTTGAATTTGAAGAAAAGGTTATCTTAATTATGTGATTCTATATAAAAACTAATTATGTTCTAATTAAGAATTTTTTTTAAATAATATCAGGAAATATTATAAATCATCTGGTCATTTTCAAACACAAACAATTCGAATTTTGAATTTTGACTGTGAATTATTATACTAACGCGAAAATCGATCGTTAGCAATTGTTCCATTATTGTCCACAATACTCGACTGTGAGTCAGTAAATCTATGTCGGTATCACTCCGACATTGTCAAAGGTCGACCTACTGGATTCCATAGAACAGGTTCATTTTGCCGTTTTATTATCTGTGGCTTTTTGTTTTTACTAGCGACCTTCATGGTAATGACGTTACCTGTTTGCTTTTTAAATTATAGCAAGTAATTTCGATAATAATTTACACTTTACTCAAGGATAATCTGTGGTAACATCAGATACGAACCCCTGTCAAGTAAGGTAATTAAGAAAACCAGTCATTAGATGTGTTTATAGCTTTATTCTTACAAACTAGATGAGAAAACTTTAAGGTGAGTTGTGTTAAGGATCTCTACTACGATTCGTTTGATGGTAATAGGATTAAGCCAATCACAAGTAAACGAACCATCATTCATCGAACTCAATTCATCTTTGTTGTATATTCTTATTCCCCTAACCTAGATTAAGTTGGGACTTCATGAAGAGAATGAGAGGAATGTTATCGTAGATGTGTTGTTGGTGTACCAATTTTATAATTTGATAAAAGAAGACTTTTAATTCCCATTTCGTCTTTATAACTGTAACTTACAATGTTACGCATACGAAATCACGAGATTCTTTTTTTTTGCAATATTCATAATTTTATAACCCCTACAATAACATCTCAAACAGCCGCAGTGTGATTGTCCAATAAATTTCGAAAGTGATGATTATAATGTATGATAAGTAAAATAACGAACAAATGGCATACTATGAGTATTACAGATAGGTAAACAAAACTCGGTGAAACCGCGGGAATACAAATGATCAAACCCCGCATTGTTTTCCTAGCAGGCGATAATTTGACTAGGAAAGTTTCCGAAATAGTGAAATTCGTTTATCTGTTACGTGTGAAATCTTTCATTCTTCTCGTTAGTTATATAACTTAGTTAATTAAGTCTAATTACGTTAATTACGCAAAAGATTCTTAATAAAGTTCTAAAACAAAAAGTAATATAACTTTATTTGTTTCGGCTTATGTTGACTAAAGTACGCTTACTTATTTATCTAAAATATTTTATATGTATGGTATAGAAAATAGTATGATATTTTTTTAATATAATTTAACATAATTTAGTATGAATCAATATCATATATATATATATATATAGTTTAGTCGAGGTGTTAAAACAATTTTGTGTAATTTAATTTCTTTTTGATTGTTTTCAAGCAGACTATTTAAAAACAAACGTCAAAGTATCATTCCTAAGATGGGTTACGGGAATTTTTTAAGTCATAATATCCTGCTTGACAAAGTATGTGAAAATATTCTGAATATGTACAGTGGATTTCACTTCCCCGAGTGTTTGTAGACGGAAAGTAGCGTGGCCTAACGCGAAACGCAATTTAATTATGTTTACTTTACGTTCGAAAGTGCGAAATTCGATGGTCCTCGTGTGTCATAGATGTAGGAAGTATTATATAATAGTGAGAAATTTATGAATTGTACACACAATATGCTACAAATTTCACAAAACATATAAAGTATTTTATTATATAAAGAGTAGATTGAAATTATTATAGCCAAATAAATAAAAATATTTTATATGATATAAGAGACACAGTTTTAACAAAAAAAAATGTTTGGTTTTTGTCGCTTATCTTCCATACTTCTTTCAGATGTGTTTTTTCTAGGCGGTAGAAGTCAAAACTGCTGATATAGATAGGTTTACGATATATATATATATAATACGTAAATCATATCAGCAGCGATATTTATGTAGCAATGTATGTATATATGTCGTTCACCTCCAATATATGTGTACTCGCCTCAGTTTATTTCTTCAGAAACTTAACTAATTGGTACCCAATTGATCAGACAAGCAACTCTTTCTAAACATATTTACTAGAGGATAAATAATAACAATGTCTAGGAATTGTATAGAAAATCTATATGTAACTTTTATTCCTCCAAGGTGGTCCAAATGTATTGGTCTTATTTTAGATTTAACATATTGTACGAAGATTTCTGTGAATGTGAGAAAATATAGTTTTTACTAAATTATTGCTGTTATTTACGTTCGTTGAATAAAAATGCTTGGATAATATATTATGTGTTAAACTCGTCTGTGATTTTCTTTAATAGTGAAGTTTATTTTTGACTAATTTAGCTTTTCCAAAGCTTAAAGTAGACACCGGTCCAGTATGAGTATAGTTTATTTTTTTTTTATTAAAGCTTGGCAACGCTTGGCACACTGACACATTGGTACAAGAAAAATAAAATACAATTTTTAATGGGACAAAAATAACATACACGAAGAGATAAAAAAAATAATTTATTAAGCAACTGTGGATATCTTGACCTAGTTTATTATTTACAAATATAATACCGAATATATTAGCAATATTTTGTATTATTTATTATATAAGCGCCACCACTATGACACATTTTTTTTCCATTAAGAACGTAGTATACATAATTAATTAATTCACGATTGAATAGATCACGATTAATTCTCATTATTTGACTCATTTGTTTTATTCAAATTGTTCGTGATGCACGACCTTGAAGCGGTAATACTGGTGTTATGTGTTTGTGTGATTTAGATAACGAATATATAATGTCCTATTATTCGTCCGTTCATTAATAAATTCATCATCAAGTTGTAGCAAAAACAGTTATTTCTTTTAGTTTATTATTATATAATAATATTTTTTTTAATATAGGCAAACTCATGTTTATTCGTTATTATTATTATCTTCGTAAAAGCGATTAATTATTATTACAAATTTCATAAGTTCATCCCTTTCGACCTGTGTTAAATATTTACAAAAAGAATTCATGCTTATTTAAATATAAATGTTACGCTTGACATTGAACTGTCAAATTTCGTAATACTTATTAATTTACATACAGGAATTAATTGAAAACATTCCTGTAACTGTATTTAACCTGTCTCGGTTTGTTGAAGTTTTTAAAAGTTTAATTGACAGTAAAAGACTTTATTGATATTTAAAATGTATATTAAATAGCTGTGATGATTTTTAAATGACTTAAAAGTGTTTGTTGTGTCTGAATTAACTATATTATAGAGGTTATAATTTTGGTAATCAAGTTCAAATGCACGCCTTAGTGCGAACTAACGTTCACACCTCAACAGGTGTATGTCAACACATACGAACATATCGGAAAAAACTGGCATCTTCCTTTGATTCGAGACGAAATTAGCGCTCTCTTACCTTAAAGGCTAAATTAGATATCAACAGAAGTAGGAAAACTTCCAATTTCAAAGTTAACACATACCATAACTGCATATAATAATAATAATAATAAGCCTTTATTCCACATCTTTGACATACATTTGATTAAAATAAAAAGAAAAATTATAGTTTTACTAAGATGCGGCCCCTGTCCGGGAGAAGGCCTCCTCCAACTTTTTCCACCCTACTTTATTTTTTGCCATCGTCATCCAATTTCTGCCAGCTTTCGGAACCGTCCATTCTGTTACTGCTCTAGACCATCTGTCATCTGTACAACGTGGCCTGCCCATCTCCATTTAAGTTTAAGGGCATATTGCTCAGCATCAATAATATTGGTTTTTCTGCGAATATTTTCACTTCTATGTTTGTCGCGTAATTTAATTCCGAGAATACTCCTTTCTATCGCACGTTGGCACGAACGTATTTTGGCTTTTGTTTTGTTTTTGAAAATCCAAGTTTGTGCTCCATATGTAAGGCAAGGCAGCAGGCAAGAACTGCATATATTAGAAACTTATGTATGACATTCATACGTAAAGAAGACGTGTGTTCAAGACACAGCAATGTCGATTCCTTTTTCTTTTACTCCTTTGTCTTACCTATCTCTCGTGTATATTTTAATATTTACTTTAGTTAAAAAAACATATTTAAAAGGCACTTATAGAAATCCGTCTATGGTCATTAAATCATTAATTTCTACTCAGTTGCTCATTTCATGCAAACATCGCATTACGTGACTATATCTGTGATTTGCAAAATTTATTTTGCAACATTGCTTTTATAGATGACTAATGTTTTTAACATAATGTCTTGCATACATTTACATTTTGTCACATTCGCTCTATATATGTTATTTTTACTTATAAATAAAAAAGTTTATAATGTTTACTTATAAAGTCCTCTGTTGTTTAGTCACTAAATTTTAATATTTTTTTTTAATTTTTGCCAACCTCACCTACTCCTGGCTAATAACATATTTTGTACTAAGTTATACTTTCATGCAATGTTCTAATATTGTCAAACACAGATGTACTTTACCTAAGCTAAGGCTTCCTGATAATGTTTATAAATAATGAGTGCTCTATGACTGTTTGGTAATGTATCTCGATTGCATCATATATAACAAGATAACATCGCAGACTTTTCAAATATAATATAAAAATATTTGAAAAATTCTGCGCGATAAATGAATGGCTTAAGAAGAACAATCAATTACAAACTGTTAACACATTACCTAAGTATGTGTTTTTAAACGATGGTAGAGCATTCAGCTCGACTTTCCAAACTTTCCCTTGTGAATGAATGCTCAATTTCATCTGTTTTATTACTCCGTTTTTGGAAATTATAGGTTGAGGAACGCCAAGAATGTGACTTTCATACGGACGAATCTTCTTTATATCGTAATGTGAAAACTGCGATGACATTGTGGAATTGTAATTGATTAAAGATTTTAAGCAGATAATAATAATAACAAACATTATTCATAACAAAGTAAGGTTGTGGATAAATTGATCTTACGCTAGTTACATTAGGTTGCCCCAGAGTTATGGGTGACCAGATTACAGTTCTTTCGTGGAACATAGTGCATGTTTAAAACAAAAGGAATATAAATTCTATAAGAAAATCTTTGTTAAATCTAATCGACCTTGTAAGACCTTAAGCATGCGTGAGTGTTAAAATAAAGGGAGGAGATTAGTAAAAAACAAGAATTTAAAATGGATTTTACTATGAGTTTAAAAGTTAAAACATGTATTGAAAGCTTATTCGTAGATAATATAAAATGACGTCCCCGAGCCGCATCTGTCTTTCAGTCGTATGTATGAGTATTATTCATCACAGTTTTTTTTATAAATTTACTGTATACCATATATGTAAGGATTATCCTTGAAAAGTCACAAAGATTATTTGTACGGAAAAGTGATCGTAACAATTACGTACGCAAAATTCTTTTCCGTATAAGGTAAGACTATGAGAAGTTGTAACTTATACTGAGTACCTTAAAATATTCAAATCATCTATAATTCGTGAGATAAACATTATCAAGTCAAGATCCGCGCAAAAACTAAATCATTATCGCCTTGATCTTATCAAACGTAATTTATCTAAATTACAACTCTGTCTCATTGTAATACAGTTGGTTTTACATATGTATGCGATACTATATTAAGATTTTTCCCTACTTAAGATGCGTATAATGTTTTTACAAAAAACCGAATGTATAATTCCATGCTTATATGGACTTCATTTGTTTCCTTCTAAGAAATATTCTGACTCATTCAAAAATATCATTCTTTCCGGAATTTAAATATTAATAAATAGATTTTTTTTCTTAAGAATGCTAAAATATAAGGCTAAGATTTATTGTTATAAGCCACAATGAGTAAGACTGAGTGTATTAATTAATTGTAGAGCAGTGATGGCCTAGTGGCTTTAGAGTGACACTCTCATCCCTGAGGGTCGTAGGTTAAATTCCCGGCCATGCACCGATGGACTTTCTTTCTATGTGCGCATTTAACATTCGCTCGAACGGTGAAGAAAACCATCGTGAGGAAACATTCTTGCCTTAAAGCCAAAAAGTCGAAGGTTTCAGGAACATCACCTACTTGCCTATTAGATTGAAAAATGATCATGAAACAGATTCAGAAATCTAAGGCCCCAAAACCTAAATGAGGTTGTAGTCCCACTGGTTTATTTGTATTTATTGATAGTTTATTCTTTTTTTGGATTGATTAGTTCTCTAGCAGCAGCCGTAGATCGTCACCCTATGAAACAAGGGGAAACGGGGAAGAGGCTCACCCAATATTAAGTGATACAGCAGTGGACACACACACATTCACACTGCCAGAAGGCTCGCAAGTGCGTTGCTGTACGAGTTTTGGGCAAATTTAGAAGAGATTAAATTTTTATAGGTTCGGTTTTATTATTAGTTTAAATTTGATTATTACAGTAAAGGAGAACGGACTTAAAATAGAGAATATTTTCTAGCAGAATGTAATTTATTTAGCAATTACTTCTAACAAACTAATTAACTAACGGAAGACCAAAACCGCAAACTGACTCATTAGCGTTAAGTCTCTTGATCACTTAATTGTTTTCTTCATTTGGTTTTAATGGACCTTAGTACCGATAAAAGTATTTATTGTTGATATAAATAGGATATTAAATAGCATTTCCTTCTTGTGAATGTGTATTTATTTTAAGACGTTATACCTTATTGATCATTTATCGCCTGTACTTAAGCAACTGTCTCATATGCCTTGAGGATTGTTAACAAGAAAATGTAGGTACATCTCTTATACCGAATCAACCTCAAGAATATGATTCGACATGATATGAAATTCTAGAGGACATAACGTTAGCAATAGCCTTTACCATCATGGTTGCATGACTACAATAGTCAATAAATAATAGTTCCTGATATCCAAAAGTAGGCCAAAAACGCCAAAGTTTTCATTTGAACTCTCATTAAATCATCTAAAACCTCTTTATTGAATGCGGCATAGATGGAGTGTAGCATAGGGTTGTAGTGTAATAGTCTTCCTAATAAGATTGACATGATAACATGGCGTATTGCTCGGTTCTCAGCGAAACAAAAATTATTACGAGATAAACAGCACTTGTTAAAATATCCACAGGTGCGATCTAATAACCCTATTTGATTTGTATATAAATTGTGATAGTATATTTCATCTGAGGGTTTCAAAGACTAAGATACGACGATATACGACGAAAGACAAGACGATAAACAAGACAAAGCCATACAATTTACAAGACAAGTTAATAGAAATATATAGTTTCTGTAAATGGATGCCCATGTTTGTACGGCACCTGTATGACATTTAAACCATATGTGGGTATTCCAGGATAAAAGGGCTGATGCACTACCTGTATGTAATAAACGATAACCGTTAATAGCAAAAAATGTTTTAGATTATTGACGTTGCGTACAATAAAAGAACTCTTTAAAGTACAATTATGCGATCATGCGTCTGATCATTGATCGTTTTTCTATTTAGCCAACTTTATGACCAGTCAGGTCCGTATTTTTTTTTTTCAAATATAACGACTTCTATAACAGAACAGTTACCGTCAAAGTACGGTAATTGCACGGTTTGTAGAGTTAAGCGCAATTCGGTAAAACTCATACATTTTGCTGGTTAGGCTGGTTAATTAAGCCAGCGCAACTCCTTCTAGAAGCTCGAAAGCCTACTATCACAGGCTACTTGGAGAGAATTCGATTGGTCTAGGATCTTTCCTCGTTAATCCTCCACTCCCTTACATTTCAGAAAAGATATACAATGCTAGATGTAAATTGATGCTTGTTTAAACGGCACGGTAATGGTCCCAACTTGGAGTAATTCAATTCTTCCCTTTGAACTGGAATTGGACTTCACCTAGCCACCATACACCTCCAGCTTTTTCCAATACCAGACTAGAATTAATTCTTGCGAGAGTCATACGTTCAAGTTAAATAAAGATAGCTTTTTGTAATAATTAAATGATCCGGTCTACCATAAAACCAACATCATCATCTGTAATTTATTTTATTATCGTTCAACAAACTTTTCATTCTACGCATTAATAGTCCAATTGCCGACGGCTAGCGACAAATTGCAGGCAATCATGTAAATATAACCAATCATAAATAGGCCTTAATACATTGAAATAAATACGATAATATCCCGTACATATTTCTAAGAATGTTGATTAGTGTATAACTAGAAGATATAAAGTTTTAACGGCCTAGTTATAAGCATATGCTATAAAAGCTACTTGTAATTAAAAAGTGTGTTCTCATTGTGCAGTGGTTAAGAACAAAATTGTATTAATCTCAGCTATTTAGTTTGCAAAGCTTACTGTTTTCTTTGACATTTATTAGTATATCTTATACTAATAAATGTCGAAGAAAATCTTCGTTAAAATCGAATAACGAGATAATATTAGGTTAATAGTGAGAGTGTATGAACGCATGACTCCCGCAGATTTTTTATTTTGAAGTGATACTAAATTTTAGTTTAAGGCAGCCATGTTCTGTTATGAATGTCTTTATATGCAATGCAGTATGCAGAATATGCAGTGCCTGGTAACATGATTCATGTATTAATAGGTTGGGGGCAAAGTTTCTTCGTATTTTTAAAGAAAATTCTCAACATTTTTTAATAGAGTTTATTTACACTTAACTAAAGTATGTAGGTACCATTTTGTTCGATACCTTTTTGCCATATTGTAAGTAGGGAAAAGATCCCATTGCTATAGAAATTTTGGGGCTTCAGATCAAAATACCGCGACAATTGGTTTTGTCAGTCAACCAGACAGTTGATCAGTCAGTCAGACCGAAACAGGTGGAAATCTGATGGTCATGATATACGGCGGATGCATTGACATCTGCCAGCCAAGCTCTCTTAATTTTTGCTGGGTGGCTAAAGATGTGTGAGGTCTACCGTTATCATGATGAAAAACCCAACCAGTTCTGTTGATCAATTCCGGCCGCTGTGCTACTCTTACAGACACTGTACTAGGTCCATAAATATCGCAATTTTCTTTCGCGGCTTGCGTTCTATTTTTACCTTTTTTGTAGTAAAATTTATAAATGTATCGAGTTTCTTCATTAGATTCCCTCATCATGACAGTACGAAAAATAAATAAAAATCAATAATTTTCTTGATTTGAATTTTGAATCATCTTCTTTAAAATTTAAACATTTAATGATACCAAAACCAGCCTTACTTAAAAAAAATACTTTTAAAACAAAAGCATAAATCGGGGATGGGGAAAACGAGTTTCAGTAATTCCCTTAGAAGAATAAGCGACCTCTGGGGCCCGTTACGAGTATCAATCTTAAAAAAGAACATCATCAGTGTGTAAAGTCATGAATCTAAAACTTACTTACTTACACACATAAGCAAGATTGATTTTTTTTACTTAAAATTTTTTGTCTGTTTGTATTAAGGTAAATTCTATAACGCACTATTCAACTCGTACAATTTTAGCGAGTACTTCACAGTCACGTTGTTCATTTAAATGCAGATTATTCTTTAAATACATAATATTATGTTAACTTTGAGTGCGAATACAAAACCTGTAGCGCGACATTCCTTTTTCCGGTATTCAACCTTGAATTTCTAGTAAAGCATCAGCTGAGTGTGTAGGCGTTGTTTTTATAACTGTACACAATATAAATCATTATTTGTATGAACTTATGAAATAGAGATGTTTACCGCATTTTGGCTGGTGTTGATTCATGATATTCTAATGTTATGTTAATTCAGCCTACATAGTATTTGGTTGATGAATGGTTTTATTTTGTTATGATAATAATATTTTTTTACAATGCATTTGTAATGGCAGCGGAAATGCTCCTAAAGAGATACAACCTGCTTATTTACAATATGCTTATAGATCCGGAAAGGTCGTACCCACTTATGTTTGGAACTCCATGGGATGTGGTTCTCATTATTCAGTTTGGTAGAGGCGTGCGTGACCATATGCGTGGTTTAAGTTTATAATATTTTAAAAAAATAAGCACCGTCAGTCGAACCCAAAACCGATACACGCCATGTCACCAAGCCTTCGTGGCTTCTATAGCTCAACATTTTGTTATTCAAAACAAGTCTATTAACCTTACAAGTAGTTAAGTACACTTACGTATTTGCAATTCAAATGTTTCTCATAAAAGAATTGAAGAGGTATTTAGTAGTTCAATGTTTGAATGTGAGTCGCGTACAATTTTTTGTTGTGACAATTAGAATAATGATTGTGGTTATTATGAACTGTTTGATTCAAAGAGACTCTAATTTAATATTTGAAATGTAAAATCAACCTCTACTAAAATTTAATTTCAAGAAGAATAACAATTATAGATTAAATAGAGATAAATTGTAGGTAATAAATATACTTTTTTAATGATATAGTATCATATCTTTCCCTCGCAATATATTTATGAAAATATTATTATACAAAAATAATGATAAGTTTATTAGAATAGTAGCGTTAATAGTCGGAACAAACGCAGATTTAATATAAGTACAGAAAGTATTTTACGCCGGCTTTTTCTCTCGGTCTACTCGGTATATCTTCTTTGCCGATGAGTAGGGATGTCTACCGATTCAAATTTAATGACGTAGAATAATTGATACCTGTACATTATATTCCATAATAAGCATATTTTGTTTTATTTAAAACGAACAATGTCGATAATGCCGTAGTTTTTATAAAAATGTATGATTACATAATATTCATTCTGCATGATTTTCACCATAGCATGTTAGTTAAAAATTAATCAGTTTTCTCTTTTCAAGGATAGAATTTTTTGATTACCCAACATCACGGCATTTTACCATAAAATAGAATGTAACAGTATTCATTAGCCATAAACATTTTTAAAAATAGATCTTAAATGTTTATATGTCAATTTAAACCTATAAAATAATATATTAAAATTATTAATTGTAGATAAAATAAATGTAACCCAGAGTGTAGCTGGACGTGGTTTTTAGAATACGTGTTGCATTAAAACGATGAAGTCACGTGAGTAATTTGAAGGCCACAATTATTATGAGTTAATGAGTCAATTAATTTTAGTATGCTATATGAGAAAATAGAATATGCATGAATTACCATACACTGATGCTATTTTAACGCATAAATCAAACACGTCCAAAAAGTTTCCTTAATAAGGGGTAGGTTTTGAAGACTGCAAAGAGTGTATATTTATTTATTTTATTTATTTATCACAGAAATACATACATTATCCTTACAGACTATGTCAATACGATAACGTCCAGAAACATTAAATAAAATATACTAAGTATATATATAATATTAAACACATATCGCTACTGTGTATTCACTCTACGAACATACAAATATGTCGATAGTGTCGGAGACTGCCCGATATACGTCAAAAACGTATTGAATTTGACATACGGAAGTCACACTCAACGCTTATTCTTGACGCTTGTTAGTAGTGATGTTTCCCTACGTGATGACCTGCAATCATGTTTTTCTTCACAAAACATAAATAATAACATTTCATAAATATCCACTGATGCACACAAAAGCACGACATTAGGGTTGATATACTGGGAAACTGTATAAATTATTATAAATTAGCTTACTTATATTATAGGTACATATATAGCTTTGGTAAAACGATCTGTTTATAGGACAGATATATTTTTACATAACTTATCATTCAAGTCAGGTGAATGTAGAAAGTGAACGTTTCAAATAACGCATTGAGGTAATATTATGTTAATATAAAGATTCTCATAACATTTGACATACAAATACATATAGTGCATAGCCACACACGATGATACTATAATTTTTCAGTTCTTTGTGATTACTCGAGACCAGAAGATATGTCTGAATAGACCAAGTAAATGTCATATGGTCAAATATTTGTCTCTAAAATCTGTCAAGGGAAAATAAAATTATTTGTTCAATAATAATAGCATCAAGGTTAATTTTTCAATGTCATCATATTTTCTTGTTTGAAGCTGAAGCTAATAGTATAAGGAGTTTTTAATATAAAATTAAAATATTTTTAAGTAGCTCAGAAAATGTTACCCAGTGACCAGGTTATTGTGTAAAAACAAAGTGTAAGTAAAGGTAAAAGTTAAATTCGAAAATCCGTAATTTAGTCGTCTGTTTTGACTTAAGTAAGAACAGTGGTGATTCAGTGGCTACAGCGTGCGATTCTCATCCCTAAGGTCCTATGTTTGAGCGCCGCCGAACTTTCTTTCAATTCTATAACATTCGCACAAACAGTGAAGGAAAACATCGTGACTAAACCGGCTTGTTTTAAACCCAAAAAGTGTGTGTCAGGCACAGAAGACTGATCACCAACTTGCCTATTAAATTGACAAAAATCATGAATAAGATACAGAAATCCGAGGCCGATACCTAAGAAGGTTGTAGCGTCATTGATTTTTTTTTAAGCTAAAGTACCGTAATTCGTATCATATCAACACAGCATAACAATAATAGAAAGCGCCTAAGTACCTTTGTTTTAAGAGTGCAATGAGACTAATTTAGTGTTTATTTGAGGGTAACTCTATAATTCAGAGTACGTCTCAGTCCCGTATGGCAAAATTTCCATAATATTTTTTTAAGATCCATCATAATTTTGAAATACGGGACTAATACTTCGCGCTCTCCAATAAATGTCTAATCCTTCATTGTTTTGTGAATTTGTTTGGAACACATGCTTAAAAATAATATTCCAAACATTATAGCAAATGTCCCATTGAATACCTTCTCCTAGCATTGTCATTTGAACATTTACAAGTTAAATAAGCACTGTTTGTTTAGTGTGGAATGCACATGTGTTTATAAAAATGGTTACGTCACTGCCATTTAAAATAATGGGAAGAGACGTGTTTCATTGACAATACAATATATTAAAGGGTTTATTGAAACATAATATTATATAGAGAAATCCCCTTCTTGACTCCTGTATATAAATTAATAATGGCTGAATTCATTTATTAGTTTATAATTTCGGATCCTATATTAGAAAAGATCTATATAGTTTTGTAACGTACCAGTGATGATTGCTAAATTTGACCTGGCTGCTGTATAGACATAGCAAGGTTCGTGGACATTGTATCTGTATATTATATACATTTTACACGTATGATCTATCAAGACGATACAGATGCTTTATTATGCAATAGAACAATTCTATAATCTATGGGCATTACCATCGTAACATTAAGGCAGAGCCAGAAACTTCTTCTCCGTACACTGCTAATAATGTTACCTGAAAGGCTATAAAAGTCGTAAATACGACGGTGAAAGAAGCGAACGCGATTCTTTTTTCTCGGTTTGGACTGACCTGAGACAAGGCCCTGCTTTCTACCGTGTAAGTAATCGTCTGAAAATCGTAATACTATGTACATTAACGAACACATGTAAGTGATGACGTCACTGATATAAAATAGATTCACTCATTGGGATCAGATGCGTCGTAATAGCGGATGTGCCGGGAGAAAGCTTATGCCATCCGCTGGAGATATTAAAAATAGTTATGTAGATGATGTACTAGGTATTTATGACAAAATCCTAGTCTACGTTTATTTTCCACCACAATGCGTCAATTACATATTATTCTATCACAGTAATGTTTTCCTCTCTGCACTTTCCCACTTTTTGCCCTGTACCACCTGCTGTAACTTTGATTTCATCTATCCATCTTCTAAGTTGCCTCCCTCTGTTTCGTTTGCTGCTATCAAAGTGTCCTGTGCTCAAGGTGAGTTAAGTACTTTAGTACCAGCTTAGTACTGTTTTTGCTCTACTTTTCTTGCCATGTCCCCGCTCATTTCCACTGTTGTGGTCCTCTGAGGTCCTCTGTACCAACAATATCTATTGTCACACCAAGGTATTAGGATTCAGCTACGTATTTTATGATACTGTTATTTAATAGTATTATTTCCTTTCTGGATTTGGGACTTTGATTTTCTCGGCATTCATTTTAAGACCGACAATCCAGCTTACCTAGTCAAGGTCTGTGACCATCTTCTCCAGATAATCGAGGGTTAAGGAAAATAAAATCAGATTGTCTGCAAACCTTAAGAGGTTCGATCTGTTCCCGTTTATTATTAGTCCATATTAATCCCAACTTAGCTTTCTAAATATGTAGGCAGGAATATGTAGGAAATTGAGATAATGTATATATATTACATTATCTCAATTAGTGGTTTACAGTTCTAAAGTATCACACTGAAAATCACAAGTCATACATATTTTTATTTATTTATCGATGACGAAATATACAGCTGTAAATATATTTTTACATGTTTCACTTAGGAGTAATTTATGACCAATTGAAGAATTTTACTTTTTTATAATATTTTGAAATTAGAAAAAGGAAAGAAACATAAAAAGTCAGATCAGAGGCATATTCTAAAGTGTTTTCAATTTAATAGATTTTACGATTATTAATAGTTCTTCATACTAAACTGAATCAGTCTAATTGCTTTCTTTTAACGAAAGTACTCATTTGTCTTTTTTCATCACAGCGTAAACAGATTTGACAGAAAGAGACAAAAGAGGATTTTAATTAAAACGATGGAATTATTTATGCTTTGAAAATAATGGGTATATCTTCTAATTACTGAAACAGTAAATAATACAATTTGATCTCACAGACAAACTAAAACTAAGTAAGAAAAGTAAACCATTAAAATGATCATTTTCTCCGCCTCCGACCGTAACGCGGACACATTGTAAGGTAAACAATGAGAAATAAGAACAGTAAGTAGCTCAGAGAAAAATTAGGTAAAACAACGCAACACGGTCTAAATCTTTGCTGAACTTATGATGCAATGTCACTTAGTGATGCGTGAGGTTTTATCGATATCGATGGATTTGAGCCTCGAATTTTGAAATTAAATAAAGCACGACTTTGTTAAAAAAAATTACAAAATCTGTGAATGACAATGTATGAATTAATTTATTCTTTTTATTATTTACAGGTAAGCCATTCAGCCATGCTCCACGACTTCGGTAAAGTCATATAATATAAAAACCTTCACAGACTACGACACTAACCTAAAATCAGCATTTGACTCAAAAACTTATTTTCCCTAATCAGATGTACAACTACCGACAAATTACGCTTGACCGCACATCACTATTTCAAAGTTGACCTATATCGTTTTAAAACACGCTTCCTCGTTGATTCACAATCGCCCCACTGTTCGAGTGTTGTGCCGTAATAAGTATTTGGGTCGATGACATCAAAATGTTTCGGTTATGTCAAGTGCGTATACCAGCTGATGATTGCGATTTCTTCTGATTGGGAAAATGTTCTTATGTATGGTCACACATAATTGTGTGTTTATTTGTTCATTTCACTGAACACATTTAAATTTAGAACTAAAATGAATATAATTAGAGGAAGATAAAACTTGTATTTATTTAATTGATGTATTTCAAATTACACGCTTAACGCATTAATAGACAACTTCCATTTCTCAATAGAATTGAGAACAGATATTAGAGTTAGCGCTAAGTATGTCTTCCATATGTCAAGAATGTAGGAGATTTAACGGTGGTCATATTTAGCGCATGTCTTTAATCTTTTCTTAGACTTGTCTCTGAATCTTGGATTCATATTTATATCAGAGTGAAACAGGCTCACCTGATATTAACCCCATGGACCCTTATATTACAAGAACACTGGCAAGTGCGTTGCCGGCCTTTTGAGAATTGTTTCGCTCTTTTCGTGAAGGATGTCGAATTGGTTCGAAAAAACTTTTGCAGCTAGTTCCACATAGTGAACGACGGACGTCGAGGTAATACCACCCGTATTTAGTATTCTGCCTTGACTTCCGATTATGAAACTTAGCTGCAGGTATCCGAATACCTCCTCCATGATGAATGCGGTAGAATATGAAGAGAGATCCCACATTTCTACGCAAAGCCAAGGGATCAAGCCGATCGCTCGGTGATAAAGTCTTACGAAAGATCTATCATCGTCTTGATGACAAGATCTATAAACTGGGTTGAACTTTTACTATACAGTTCTAAGATTTCACGAAATTTCAATATACGGTTAACTTATCACCCAATAATATATTTTATTGCCGCAATATGTCACAAAGATAAAGCTGGGCAATATAATATGTATTCTATTTCCCGCGATAGTAATTTTCGATCTATGCAACTTTGTTGGTTTAGGCCTTAAAGCTCTATTAAACTGAGCGTTGAAAGACTTAGGAAATGATTCTCTTAAATTAAGTTTACGGTATTAAAAATTCACTGGACGCATTATTTTTTTTTCTATATAACCTTATATAGATTTAAGTTAGTTGTTAAAGTATTCTTTGTTAGATATTAGCGCACTTATTAGCGTACTATTTTTACAAGTAAGTAAGTGAGATGTGTAACCTTCAAATACGGTTTCTACTGAAATCATAAAAACTAATTAAAATTTATGGGAGTTCATTGTTATATATATAATCTACCAATACTCATAATATATTACTAATATGGTAATACCATCTCATAACTCTTCCTTTCTTGGCGAATCCTTTAAGGTCTCTGCAGTGAGGCTTTGGAATTCACTTCCCGTTCCTATCCGCTTAGCTCTATATTCCTCTAAATCTCTACTGTAATGCCCGTCCAGATTGTATCCTAACATTCGTACTAACTGAAATTTTCTTGATTCTGTTCCTTTTTCCTTTTCAGGAGTCCTTTTTTATCATCCCTTTCACTGTCTACATATTTTTTTCTATTTGTTTTTCTACTCCCCTACCATTGTGTCCAGAGACTTTTTCTATTTCTCAAATTTTTACTCTCTTTAAATTTTACTTTTTGAAGATATTATATATTATGTCTACATATGTTATAATTGCTTTGTTTTTTTTGTTCCATTGTTTTTGTCCAAGTAATTGGAAATCTTATGTAGTGTTTCACTTCTTTCACTCACCTTATCTATTTTTTTCCATATTGGTGGCCTAGAAGTGATCGCTCGAATCAGTTGCTTTCCTTTTATGTAATTCTTTTAATTGTACTATATTTCTATATTACTACAACGAAGCGTGAATAAATAAATATATGTTGTTATAATTAACGTTTTGAAATAAGTGACAATGCACGTAACAACGGGTCCGACAATAACGTACGATAGAATCTTCAAAACCTTTGTGAAGTAAAACTTTTCAATTATAATTGTGATTAGAAAACTAAACGTTCCAGTTGTTCAAGAACTTACGCTCAGGTAACAAATATCGAGGTCAAAAAGCAAGGTTCTGCTTCAAATATTGTTAATGAAGTTTAAAAAGTTGCTTGTTTACCAACAACATTCACTTGTTATACTTTACTACTCCCTTTAAAAAAACGGTCTTCACAATGCACTATAAAGATGTTATCCACTTAATGCTTTCATAATCAATCAAGAAATAATTATCCAGTCGCCTTCGTGTAATCTGAGAACATAACAAAAAAGATTCCTGCCAATTAAGTACACCCAGTTTTGTGAAGTCGGTTAAAAATAAACAACGAAACAACAAAACCAGAGATTAATGGGACTTTCAGTAATAATTTTCTATTTCCTGTCTGAAGCTTGTCATCTTCCGTTACACACGCTGTTCGTTACGTCAAAAAGTAAATAATAAATTGTATTTTAAATAAACTGTGTATGAAGTAGCTTTATTTATTACACTTTGTTTCTTAGGTTCACGGTTTATATTATTATTAAATTTACCTTTTACCTTCGTTGGGATCGTCTAATCTACCTCTTAACCTTAATTATAAATATGACCGTTGACCTACTTTACCTTAATTTAGCTTATAAGAAAGATCACATTTGGTTGCAGCTGAGTATAATATATTATTTTACGCCGATTTACCCTAAAACAATATAACATTGTGTATTTTTACCTGTGGAATAATTTAATGAGTCTTTTTGATTTCCGTAGCAATATGATATTAAAACATCTAAACGTGTGTATCTATTGATTAGATCTTTGTTAATATATATATAAATAACATGAAGTAGTCTAACAAACATTCTATATGTAGTTAAAATACAGAAGTGATCTTACATATTTAGTGTGAACAAAGCTAAAACTAATAATAAAGTTATGCTAATACTTATGAATCACTAAATTATAAACAATTTAACAAATCTTGACTATTTCTTCAAAATAGTCCGCCTTTCATTAACTTAATAAATTTAGTTAATAAAATGATTATTGCTATTAAAATATATTTTTATTGCAATGTCGAGGCGTAAAATTGTACCATAAATCCAATGCTATACAATTTCCAGTTAATAAAGACATTTACTAATAATTAAACTATGCGTGCCATGTTATGAAACTTATATGTATACACCTACATGTGACCTCATATTCCCCACGGACTTGCTTGGATTTGATAATTCAAAAACCATGGCAAGGTCGATCTTGGGAACTAAACTAAATAATTAAAGCGAACGGTAAAGATACGAGTTTCTTGCTGACTACTAGTTTTTATGTAGTCCTCTAATAAAATGATTGCAAGCAATGGATTTGCTTTCTATGTGCGCATTCAACATTAGCTCGAACGGTGAAGGGAAAACATCGTGAGGAAACAGGCTAGTCTTAGACCCAAAAAGTCGACGGCGTGCGTCAGGCACAGAAGGCTGATCACCTACTTGCCTATTTGATTAACAATTGAGCATGAAACAGATACAAAATTGGAGGCCCAGACCTAAAAAGGTTGTAGCGCCATTGAAGTATTTTTTTTATTTTTTTAACAAAATGCGTTGAACTTTAGCTAGTAATAAAGACGCTGTAAAGTTACGAAGAGCAGACACCAAGCCCACGCATTGTAAGTTTCCATTTTTCAATATTAAAACACGTCGGAATGGTTTTACTTTCACTCTTTATTTTATAAAGTTTAAAACATTTTTCTAGCTTACTTGTCTTTTAGAAAAATGTTTATAACGCCAAATCTTTCTTGAGACACAATAATCTATCTATAAATATAATCTAATAATACCACTATTATTACATATATAGGTTAAGAATAGCCTGACATCTTGTAACCATAGACATTTATATTCTCGCATGTAGATAATGTAGTCGCATGATTAATATAGCAATTTAAAAAATTAAAATATTGTAACCGGTATATTAAACGCACCGCCAATCTTTGATGTCGCTTGCGCAAACAATCTGCAAGATGGCCGATATTATGGCACATCAAGTTGTCGCTTTCATTACGAAATATGGCACTTGTGCGCACGCGCATCCCGCACTGTTATTAGTATCGTAATCGATCTTATATTGTCATTCGATAGCGTGTTGAAAACCACATTAATTATCAAGTCATTTTTGATAATTAATTGCTGTGTTCTTTTAAAACTGTAAGTTATTATTAGTTTAGTTTTATTGGTATCTCCTTCGTGTCTTGTAAATGCGTATATTATATGGACATAGACACAGTTTTGTCTTTTTCACTTAAAATTTTCTTCTCATTTGGATTTGCAGATATTAGGATACTGATTAAGGATTTCAGGAGATTTCATACTCAAGAGCTTTCATCTTTCGATGCAGTTCTCTCAATATCCGTAGCGCTGATGTCGCAACTTTGGGATCGCACGGAACAAAAACTCATTGATGAGATCGGATTATATGCTGGTATCGCTATTAGAAGTTACAGAGTAAGGGCCTTGCAATTCTAGATGAAAAGAAAAATCATAAGTGAAAAAGACAAATGTCCATGAAATATACATTGCAAAATTTTCAAATAATATTTGATAATTTATCATCAGGAAGCCGTTTTCACTATTAAAATTGAAAACTAACAAAAAGTGCCATTATTTCCGACAAAGGAACCTCAGAGGCATTGAATTATAACAAACCGTAAAATTGCCATTATAAAAAATCGATACGACTCAAATGGCAGCCTGATTTTTTTTCGTTTTCTCCATTCCGGTAAGCAGTAAGTGTTATTCAATTGCGTTTTACGGCCGTGGCACAACTCAGCACGAGGGCTTATTCTCAAGGGGCGATATATATATCACCGCGTTATTCACTGTACAGTTAGATAGTTATTGAAATTATTACAGCTTTTCTCAACATTGAAATTAATAGCAGTTTAACATTTCAATGTTATAAAATAACACAATTTTTAAAAGTAATTTTATGGTTTTCGTTATGGCCAGCATTTCTTCAATGTCAGGTTTAGACATATAATTAATTTGTAAATTGTCTATTTTCATATTATTTGGTTATAACTTGATTTGTTTTAGTAACTGAAATAAAACTTAAAGACATACATACTTGTTAAGTGTCATCAAGTATCTCTTAACAATTTAGTAGATCCACGAATTGGGGTTAAATAGGAGAATATATGATTACAACAAAACCAAACGCTGAATCATCATATACCCTGATAGTGACGCCGCGTGGGAATCTTTTCTGTGACAACATTTTATATCGCAGTAGCACCAAATAGAAAAACAATAGCCACCCAAGAATAGCACCCACCGAGCGTTTTGATTTATCGCTCAGTTTATTCTGGAGTTATTGTAGTGGGCAACACTAACAGTACTTCGTGTTAAGAATACTTGTTATAATTTGTTTTGCTGTTGAAATTTATGACACTATTTAAGATGCAGATCTTATTGCCGCCATATTTTTCAGTTAAATGCTCTTAATCTGTCAAATGAGTGGAAATATATTTAGTATAATAAAAGTAAAACTGTACAAAAATAATTTTACCGCCTTTTTACCACATATGGCGTCCATTTCATGCTATACACACATAGCACTAGGTTCAATTGTCAGCGATGCAAACATTTCAGGACAGGAAATGCCCAAAATCTATTGATCATTCCTTCAGTAGGTGCATCCTACCAGTCCCCGAACCTATGGCACCTAGGTTCAAACCTATGGCAACTTATGCCATGTGCGATAACTGAAGCCACGAATGCGATACCAAATTACCAACATACTCTTTGCAGTCAATTTTATTATAAGTTGATGGCGGATAGAGACGGCTTGGGACAGTTTAAGAACCTTGGCGTGTGGGATTCACGTGTCAGTTATTTGAACTATAACCGATTTTAAAAGAAGTTCGTTAACCCTTATAGATCGTATAATACAATATCTATTAACCTGGACTTCACATTTGCCGCTAAATAATGACGTTACCACAGACACCAATAGACCGAAGAACTAACCTATATTTAAAAAAAAAAAATTGTTTAGGGATTACAAAATAAACATTATTGATTATTGAAACTTTTTTATCGGCGTTGGAAAAAATTACCACACATTTATCATATTTTTCGGTTACGCGTCACATTTTTCCGTTACGCACCACCTTTTTCTTTCTACCACGGTTGAAACGAAGAGATTCGAAGCCAAAATATTTACAAAAATATATAATAACAATAAGAATGATAGTAATAATTCTATTACAATTAATGAAATTCTGTAATAATCTTAGTAGTAATAAGGTAAAATGAAATAATTGTATTATTTGTATTCATGTCTAAATAAGCCTTCAAAAATAATAAAAGCATTTTGTTAAACTTTACCTATTTTAACTTTATTTAACCAATTTCTGTAAAGTTGCATACACTAGATCATTTTTCGAAAAATAAGGTCATAAAAAAGTTTTACTTATTACGTGTGTACTCTAGTACACGCACACATTGTTTACTATATTAGACACATGGGTTACCCAGACCGTATTGTTGCCTCTGGATCGCTTTATCCTTTGCACCTTGGCTTTGCTGGGTTAGGTTCTACCTTATGTATCATGGGTAGTGCTCTGAATGAGGTAGAATGTGAGTTTCCATTAGCAATTCCTTGTACTTTTTAAGGCGCTGTTTGCTGAGCACCTCCTCTTTGTGTACAAAAAAAGAGAGTACAAAAAAATATAAAAGCTTAACTAAAAATACAAGGAAAAGAAAAATATCGACATCAAAATTTCTTTGTAATATTTGAGATATTGAATACAGAAAAATGTAAACAGTTTTAATGTAATACAAAAAACCTCGGAATTAAAAAATAATTTTATGTTTAAGCTTTGTCGAAAACAGAATTTATTTTGATTAAATCGTGGATCACAGAGTCAAAAGCTTGTACAAATAACTTTTTGTTTGAACGGATATTGATTGTGATATATTCATGTGCGTTTTACCTGGATTTACATTTTCGATATATTTTGATCCCGTCAAAAACATTTTTAACGTTAGAAATTGAGGTATGACGTGACCCAATTACAGTTTGTAAGTTAAGCCAACTTTGTAAGTCAAAATAATGTGGGTAAAATACGAAATTATTTTAGTGCTTTGCGATAACTCACTTTATTTTCCTTCTTGTCTTGGGCTAAATTTATTTTCTTATTTACGTCACACTTAAAATTATTATTTGTTCTTAATTAAAATGTACTCGATATTTACTAAATTGATACCCTTGATACGCTATTCGCCGATTTCAGAATTCTTGACAGTCGACAGTGGCGCGAATCAAATTATAATTTAACATCATTTATTTATGACAGCTGTCAAAATTCCGTCAGCAGTTTGTTCTGTAACATTTTTAAAGGCCGCTATTTCGTAATCCTACCATATGGCCCATAAACGCCTACATAATTTGTTACTTGTAAACTTAAAAACCTTGAATCTTCTAAACAAATGTTTGATAGCTTATTTTGGAACTCTGTTTACGTGTTCAGGAAAAATAGTTACGTGTTTCTTTTTAATAATATTTACTTCTAAAAAATATTTAAAGTAAAAACATATCTATTTTAAGGAAATATAATGTATGTTGAAAGCGTATTTCAAATTAATAAATAAGCGTAATACATTTATAATTTTTCACGACGACTGATTAAAAAATGTGCAGGATACAGCATATATCTGAAAATTTATTTGATATTAGGTCAAATCTACAAGATCAGTAAAAATACGTAAAACAATATTTTATTACATAACATTTCAATTGTAAACATTACTTTTATATCCGTAAAAAACAAACAAATAAAAGAATTCACATTTTTGTACTAGCGTTGTTTTATACAAAAATATTAAAATTACTTACTAAAGGTATATTTTGTGATGTAACAGTAACATGTAGTATATAACAATTGAGTACCCAACAGAACATAGGGCAAACACATTTCTTTGTCTATTCCATTAATAATTTCTAGGCAAGTAGGAAAAGCCGACCGTCCACTGCGGAAGCATTGTTTCGCCGGGAATGTAACATACGGTGTGTTAAAACATGTGGTACACATACCACATGTTTTAACACAAATCTACTAAAGAGGAACTACATTTATATGGTACATGTAAAAAAATAATGTATGTTTAATGTTACTACTTACGTCAAAATATATGAAAAATAACTTTAAAGTTATCCTTGAAATCCTTTCAGCCAGAAAGGGTTCACCTGAAGTTGCAATAGTTATTATTCTTACGTAACAACAAAAATATTCCGTTGTGTTTACTAATAAGACATTGTATCTTAAAAAATCAAGACTGAGTAGGTGCGTATCATGCATAGCATTTTGTACTTTAATTTCTTGCAATGCGGTGTATAATTCTTTGCATCGGAATGCATAAAAGTGTTGGCGTGGGATACTAGAAAATACTGTAACAAATGCACATTATTAAGACATATAGTAGTATTGTCTTTTGTTAAAATAGCTTTTACAAATTAAGAAAAACACTTTTTGAACGGATTAAAGCTATGTATTATTATTAAAAACGTAAAATTATTTACATAATTTTTAATTTTTTCCGACGTTTCGCGTGCTTTTCAGCGTGCCTGTCACCGTGACCACGCACGCGTAATAAGTAAATAACAATAAAGAAGCTCTGGTAGCATCTAAATTATGTGAAAAATAATTCCTTTATCCCCAAGATACCTGAATAGCATTTACTTTGACATTTTATTTATTTAATTCAATAATGTTTGTCAGAGACTAGATAAACTAAATAGTTTATACACTATACCATGACGTCACTATATCGAGATCATTTTGAGAATGCTTTGCGTGGTAACTGAATAAGGTAAACGGCCGTGAACTGTAAACATACTAAAGATCTATTGTAAATATTATATATAACCTGATACAATATTGTTATGAATGGGTGACGTCATAATACGTAAATGGAGGTTAGTTTGATGTGTTCGAAGTTATATTTAAATCAACATTCATGAAAGCTGTACAACTTGGATAGAATTATCCCGATAAGTTTATACCGCATTTACCATCGAGAGTGTTTCGAGGAGTTGTTCTCTCTCTCTCTCTCGACATTCGTCGTTCCACAACTGAGCGGAATTACCGCGGAATTAGCTAACCTTCGAAATATTTCCGAACCAATTTGACTTAGGTTCCTTCCTTCTAATCCCTCTTTTGGCACTGTAAGTGTCCATGGGCGGTCATTTAGTGTCATTTAACATCAGGTGGACTAACTGTTCTATAATAAAACATTACTAGAGTCTATACGGAACGCTTAGCTTTCAGCGTTTTTATAACAACACCGCAATGTCATTATAGTTCAACAGTAATCTTGATACTTAATGAAAAAAAACTTATATGAATTTACGCGAAGCAAAAAAATACAATGAACTTTAAAGTATAGAATTATTAGATTCAAATGTCATAAAAGGGTGAAATTCCAAGATACAAATAACAATGTTGACAGAAGTAACTGGAGACTGATTACAGACCCTTATTTATACGTAACCACTATTGTGTTTCATGATTTTGTAATTATTTATAGTCTACCACAACCAAGAATTCCTCTTTAAGCAGATAGCAAAATAATGAATTTAAATTATAAATAGTAATTACAAGTTGTAATTACTATTGTATGTATGAATTTTCAACAAACTTACTATAAGATTTAATACTGTTTATCCATTTTCTTCGCTAGCCATGTTTGTACTAAATAAAATTGGAAATTTTGGTCAATTAGGTTGAAATGTGTTCTTTTTATGCGATACTAAATAATAACAATACACGAGTAATTTAAGGCCAGGACTCCTTAGTGTTGCTATTTTTTTTTGACACTGTCGTTTTTTGTAGTCATGCAGATGTCGATGTTTGGCATCACCGTAGGAGCAAGTGATGATTGTGCATCTAGAAAAAAAAATCAATTTGTTCATCCGTAATTCAACCGTACAACCTCAGATCGCAGGATTAAATCACTAGCTTATGCTAGAAGTAATATGTGATTTATAAGTGTTAAAAAAAATGTTTATCTGATACATTATTCCAGCAAAGTTTAACTCCTAACTGAACAATGATACATCAAATCTAGACGGTGTGTCAGGTTTGTGTGTTGAGTGTGTGTCACGTCAGGTGTGGTGTGTGGTGGGTATGGTTATTTATTATATTGTTGTAATGTGAAATCTAAAACATTGTTTTAAGCGCATGAAGGACGTAATAAAAATGATGTTTTATTGACCTAAATTGCTTAAAGGACGAGTTCTTTATCACACGTTGGTATGTTGAACATAACGAGATTATTATCAAAATGTAGTCAGACTAAAGAGTTCTGAGAAGTTCTTAATTAGACATATATATGTTCAGGAGATAACCTAAAAATCATATCACTTTCATAATTTTCATTTCGAGTTGTCGAGTGCATGAAATCTGTGTAAAGTATTTTTTTTTCTTTAAAGAAATAAATACTTTATTATACATAATCTAATAACATTAATTACACTTCTGTATAAATGTCACGTCTTTTCTATTTAGCTTACGTATTGGAGTACTTAGTTTTTCTTGCATTTAAAAAATTAATGACTACCATAAACCGGAAACATATCCTTGTTATTTAAAATGGACCGTATGTAATACTTCAGGTAGTTCTACACCAATTAGTGGACATAGGACATGTGGGAAATTAAAACTAGGAGGCGCTTATTTATGTAATTTTGTCATAACCCGTATAAATTTTATGCACACCTTTTAAAGATTAATTATAATATAACCACCTGCACCCGCATACATTACATACGGGTTTAAACATATCTTAATTACAACTTCGCGAGTTTTTACACGAAAATGCAACACTAGTAAACTAAATAATCAAAATTATTTAAAAAAATACTTTTGTGTGGTCTTGATAATAAACATGTTTTCGGTATTGATCTAGCTTGCTCATCATGAGTGAGCGAGCGGCCTCGCTGTTCACGCCACTCTTGTCTCGTTCAGATTGCACTCTCAACTCTAGGCGGCCCGTTCAAACCCCAGCTGAGCATCAATAGATGAGATCAACAAGTAGATAGTTTCAAACCAAACAAAACATGAGGCATTTTTAGACAGTAAATCGCCAACCAATTTAATAAAATTGTCGTAAAATTGTTTAATTGCGTAGATACTTGGTTTTTGGTTTTGACTGTGATGTTATGTAAAGATTTCTCGTGTGTTTGTTAGCTTGACAGACTCTTCGACTGATGAACTTTTACCTTAAATTAATAGATGTGTAAACCAATATTTAGAAATACAGCTTCTTATCGTTGCAAAACAATTTTCCACGCACTTCTCAAAGAGCATTCTACAAACTAACGGGACATTGCATCATAGTTTTTGCTCTTGGTAGTGAACTAATAGAAGTCTTTGTTAAAGGTCGGTTACAATAGAAACAAGATCCAAGATAAAGTTCGGTAAACATCAAGGCGTGTTGGCACAATAATTCCGTATGATGATAGATGGATATTCGTGACTTGGCGATTTTACCGAAAACTATTTTGTTGCTAATTAGATGTTTCAACCTTTTGGCAATTCGTCGTATCAAGGGCAGTGTCAGCAACCCTGACGGTCCGGAAATAGATTTTAAATTTCTGTGTGCGTAATTAGCATTCGCTGGTACGCTAAAGGATACCACCGTGAAGAAACTGGCATGTTCTAGAACTTAAAATCAACAACACGTGTCAGGGACAGAAGGAATATAAGGAATAGTTATTGAGAAACATTATTTTTATAATTCATTCAATAAAATCCTACTCCTATTATAACGCGAAAGTTTGTAATCATGGATGTATGTTTGTTACACTTTCACGTAAAAACTACTGAATTGATTTTAATGAAACTTTCCAATAATATAGCTTATATATTAAAATAACACATAGGCATAGACAATTTATAAATATATTATGCGATTTGGACAAAATATCAAGTAAGTAGGAGAATATGTATATAATATAATAGAAATCTACCATCTGCTAGCTATACTTACGTGCGCTGCCTGAACTGCTAGAGTTACACATACGTAATGTATAATGGAAATGTTTGTCTTAATAGTCCTACAAAAACACAATATATATTTATATGTAAGCCATTATAGCCAAAATAGTGAACTATACCTACAATTCAAATTGATAATTTATTTCAAATGGACATTTGGTACTAATAATTTGATTCCTAAAAGAAAATAGATTCTCTCATCATTATTATAGACACCATATTATTGAAAATTATTAAGCAGTTTCTTATAAAATACATTGAAGTATTATGTTAAACTAATGTTAAGTATTAAAATCAAATCATGCTCCATTCATAACGTAAGAAGATCCGATTTTAATTTGTCTATTTTGTAAACTTACAAACATGAGCATCTAATTTGAAACATCGTTTGAAGTTTGTTTAACTAATTTCTTTTTTAAGCTCCCTCTGAGGTTCTTATCCACAGTGAATAAAACACAGTAAGCTTACAAAATCTATGAATATTGACGTTGGCAAAATTATATACAATACTTAATTTACATATATTTATGTACTAAAGTGTAACAGCAGGTTACTAAAATTATGAGGCAATACGCGGCTTTACATACACGCGATTTCTTGTAGAAAGGAAAAATAAATACCTGATCAGGATAAAATGCAAGAAGTGCATAGGTAAATTAACAAAAAAAATATTTACAAGTTACTCTAGTATCATACAATACTAAATTAAGATGTAACAAAATAAAATAAAGGCTAATCTTAAGATTAATTTATGATAAACCGTTTATTCGAAATGTCATACATTAAAATGAGTGTACTAAAAATTCACGTCTGCTATTAAAATACATATAGTTGAAACTATCCACTTGTTCCCAACTACATTTAGTAAACTGTGGTCTCTGACGACTTAGTAGGGTCTTTGTGTCCCTCAATGTTGGGATGATTGCCCACATCCAATCCCAGATTAACTTAATAGCTAATAAAGATTAAAAATTAGATAAAACGTTACGTCAGCTCTAAGAAAAATGTCATATTGTCTGACATGTCTGTAGACCTCTTGGTGATTTTAAACGGTTTATTTATCACTGTTATTCGATTAACTTGAAATAGTTTACAAAGTTTCTCATTTTAAATTGAGTTTTCCATTGTAACCGTATTTTGTTGTGTTTAAAAGCAGCGATCATGTTATTAAAGAATGTTATGGTCACTAAACGCGTTTAAACCACTGAAACATTTTAATGGCCATTTTTCTATTACGAAATCAATCTAAACACCGCTATCGCATCGTGGCCTTTATTCGCAACTTTAACATTATTTCAATTTAGCAGTTTTGACTGTAATATTTATACAATAGGAAATGTATAAATACGACACTACAACATGCTTAAAATAAAGGCCGCAACGGTGGCCCTAACATTGAATGTTTATTCGTGGTATGAAAACAATTTGGTGTATTGACAGAAATAGCTGTCCCCATGTGTGGCCGCTCACATTCAGATGTTTACTTTCTACTTAAAATGGCTTATAAAAATAGCCTTTGGCGATTCAATGGACCATTTATAATGGAATGTTATTGATAAGACCAACATGGTGCTAATCGTGTACTAAAGTAAAGTAAAAGGTTTTACTATTGAAGAGGTCTATGTATGATTATTGTTGGAATAACATCAATAAAAGGTGGTTAAAAAATATTAAAGAAATGTTAATAATCTTAAGTTTTGTTTGTTGAATATCATGGTAGTATATTGAAGCTAGTAAATGTACTAAAATATAATTACATATTTTTATTTGACTGATTAAAAAAAGTACCTCTCTCTCTCCTCAATCGGCAGCTCATGTCTAAACGTCGTGGTCAGCAACGAAGCCTCTGAAGCGGAATATCTGTTTCCACCGGTTGCCGTCCAGCGTCTCTCCTATGACAGTTACGACAGTTTTGAGGACGATGATTGAAAATTTACTAAACTGATTCACTCCATCCATCCATCTGGTTCATCTGGTTGGTAAACGGCAACGGGATCTATTGCCTTCTGCGTAGCCAACCATGATCAGTTTCTCCAAGTTCTTATAGTCTCTGCGTATTGTATGGCCGAAATATTAAATATAATAGTTGCATTTCTAGAGGATACAGGAATATAGGGAACACAAGAGCCCGTATCAGTCTTATTTTGGTTATGATGATACCCATTCTTATTTTCTTCCAGATGTTGCCTAATCCTATCTTGGCTAAGAAAAGTAACTAACGTGTACAAAATCTAATTGTACTCTTTTGTCTCTCTCTCTTTCAAATTGTGTTTACGTTGTAATGAAAAGAGACAGATGAGTCCTTTGGTCAAAACAATGAAACTGATTTATTTTATTATTAAAAAGACACAGAATACTTTTAAAGTTATTTTATAAGAAAACAATGAATATTAATTTATTGCAGAGAAATCAGTTATAACATAAACCGTCTAAATGGCCAATAATAGTAAAACATTTAAAAGCTTTTACCTACCTCATGAAAATTGTCAATTACCTTCACGTTGTAAACGTAAAATAAATTAAATATTTTATTAAATTTGCCGTCGTGTGCCGACAGAATTTCTAATGACCTTCGATAAATACGACATTATACATGTCACAATATAACGACCAGCGGGAGGTATCATATATTGGGTTACTTATATGATCTACTGACACTGAGAGCAGCAGTCCCTTAAATAAATGACAAAAAAGCGTTACAACGCAGGGGTTAACTATTTTTGTTGATAAAATACATTAGATGGCGTGTGTAACATAATTTTAATATCACACATGCATTAATAATTAGAATAGTGACTTTTACTAAAATCAAAAAGAAATAGCTTCATGAATTGACATGACACTTGTAAATACTCGATATTTAAACTTTAACAATGATATATAAAACAAAACATAATAATGAGGACATTACCATAGGTTTCTTATTAGTAGCTATTGTGTTATTTTTCTATAAATATGTATTTTTCAGTTCAAAGTATGTTGGTATGTATTTAAGAGTTTTACATTTAAGATGATTGTTGTGATAGGCTATTGTCGAGTTGCAGTGACTGCACTTTACTTTCACAAGAAAAATGTCTTTATCATTTTAATGCCAACATGTTGCATAGATGTTTGCTTTGATAATGTCACTTCCTTGTACGACTTATAAACGTAATGTAACTTTTAGTACCGGGGTTTTATCGTAAAACGGCTTATCTTGATCAAAAAATACATTGGGATTCAAAAAATTACTTACATCTTTAATGATTCTTTAAATATACCTTTAACATCGCGCCATGTTCAATGGACCTTAGAAAAATTAATTAATAATACTGTTTGTCTTATATTATGATAATTTATCTATTCGTATAAAGAATAACTAAATAATTTGAAACTAACAAAGCCTAGGCGTCTTGAATGAATACCACCTGGGTCATGATCGTTCCCTGTGGAAATTGTGCTGCATTTAAAAATACAGTGTGTCACAAACTCTAAACTATTACAAAATATGTCCACATCATTACACGGCGGTGCTTGTATTATTTCTAACTCTATAATAATTCCCCACATTTAATAAAACAGCAATAAGTGAAAGTCTAGTCAATAGCTTGAATATTTATTGAAATCATTAATTAACTTACTTGTTGATAATTCTTGATCAGGAATTTTAACGGTCGACGTCAACTATCTTACAAAACATTAAGTTTGGACAAATGTATTGAATTTATATTTAAGATAGACTTCTAAACAATCACATTAATACTTTTAACGGTTATACAGGATATTCGACTTGTATGTAGGTATGTATGTATACTTATTATATTGTTTGTTAGTATGCTGACTTAACTGATTTTATAAAACCTCGTGAAAACATGAGCATTACGTTTATTTAATTGACAAACTAACGATAAAATATTATGAACATACACTACGATTAATCAACGAAATATTAAATGAAAAATATTATATAAAATTAAATAAATTATTACAAAACTATTAAGCGTAATAATATACATTATAAGGCAGATATTTTTTTTCTAATTCAATAATGATATTATCCGTAAGTAAAACATTACGTGTGGTACGCCGCGGGGTGCCGCAAGGGAGCTGTCTTGATCTCGAATTATTTATTACGTTCATTAATGCTAAGTCCTCCTAATCATACTCTTTAGTGAACATTTATTACGATTTATGAAACATAATACGTGTTTTTTTTAATATTATTTTCTTTCATCAACAAATCTGTTCTTGCATATATATCGACGTTTTTCTAATTAAAAATGTTAGTCTTGACTATTATAAATTTAATTAATATTGATTTTTTTTCTAAAATTTTGAGTTTAACTAAACATTTACTTTCCTATTTCCATGTATGTTTGTACTAGCTATATTGCCGGAATGTATGTAATTGATTGTTTATACAATGTTACGAGATAGGATTCATAAATAAATCATTTATATTTGATACGCTATCGGTATAAATAAATTATACTCGCATCGTATTGACCCATATTTGTAAATGTATTTTACTAACCTTTATTAGAATTTGTCCATAGAAACATTGATGGTAATAATTTATGAAGGAATAATAATAAATTATAGCACTCCTGAAATCAACAAAATCCGGGATGAATCAGATGAATTAGTATGTTCGTTGCAAGTTTAGAGAGGCTGTTAAATTCCTTTCTTATACTGTTGTGGTTTTGAAAACATACAGTTCGGTATTGGCATGAACTAATTTAAACAGTTTTATAGATTTAGGATTTCTGGTGAATATCATTAATAATCGTGAAGGCAAAATGTGAGTAAAATAGCAGTCTATTAGATCTTAGCATATGAGCGATTTCTAGTTGTACACATACTTAGAAATCAATAGTGCGTAAGAAATACGAAAGTAGTGAATATAGTTATAAATATACAAATGTATAAATATTCATTTTTGTTTCAGGTATGTCGCCTTTGAAATAATCTATATATTATTTGTCATCATATCATTTTAGTCTTATATCACACTTCACCTAAACAAACAATAGAAATAAAAAATCTTAATAAGGATCCACGTCATACTGGTAAGTAAGCATTCGCTCAATAATCAGCTGTATTTACAAATAAATTTAGGTTGAATATTCTCTATTTGGTTTTTGTATCTAGGCGCCTCAGGCACGTGTGTTAAAGAAGCCATCTGGCATCCAATTAGAACCTTTGATACAGACCTTGTCCTATCGTTTGTTTTTCGTTTATTGTATTCAGTGAATAGAGTTTTTCAACTTCATTCAGATAGAATCTAATATCTTTCACGGGATCACCATTGTGAATTAAATAAAATGTGCCCGTGCCCAGCAGCTGTTAACCATAATGTTTTTTGAGTTTATGTACTTGGTTGTAGAATGTTATTTGCCCTGTATTTGCGAGCACTGAGTGTGCTAACATCTGCTCCTCACATAAATAGCAATTATAAGCTGGTGGTCGCGTCTTCGTGTAGAATTAAAATTCACTTTTTGTATTGTATTAGTTATGTTAATTGAAAATTACAAATGACTTTGATAAGTTTTAATAATATTATGAAAAATAAAATAATAATGCTTTACACTAAAAATTTCCAAGAAAATTAACATTGTTACTTAGTAAGACACTAGCATATTATAAACTTATGGTACTAACTAGTGTATTGTCTAGAGCATGTCCCACTTTAGCGAAGGCTTTAAAGGATTATCAGGGCATAACCGACAATGTAGCATCAATAACCGGGTATTCATACTGGGTGAATCGCTTTTGTGCGTGGTTAATATTTTGTTGTAAACAGACTGCATGTCACTATGTCAGTAATCTTTATTTTAATATTTTTTTAGTTAAATGATTACAATTTGAAGGTTAATAAGTCATAAGTTTTATGCAAAGCATTTCATTCAAATTTAATTTAAGAGAAGTATTGAATTAGAACACAAGTCGTTGGTATTCTGTACATGTCTGAGTAATTTTAGCTAAAATTACTCAAGGTACAATTGAATTAAGTGGGGTCGTTGGGTTCGTTATTTCTAGTCATGTATGTGGTATTGTACGATGCAAAACAGTAATATACATATAACAGGGATGTTCATTTAAAATATTAAAGCTTATATATTAATAATAGCTATAAAATTATAAGCTTTATATTCTTCTATTGGATCAACATGGAAACATCACGCGGAAACCACGTCCAAACAAAAGATTCACGGTGTGACGGCACAAAAGCCTGATTGATCACTCACTTGCAGATAAATAAAATTGATAAACGAAAGAGACACATAAATCTGAAGACAAACTCATAGTAATCACGCCAATTATAAGAAAATGTAAACATCACTACTTCATTATTAAGTTTAGCAATCTTTTCGATAAGTTTAAGTTATCGAAAACTGCTTTCAGGTTTCGGATTTATTAACAAAGATTGCAATTTCTGTTTTTACAACATTAATTGTATTGTTTAAATTCGTAGGCAAATGAGTGCACAAGTTCGAACAGTGGTTATATGGTATTTTACACTAAAGTGATTAATTGAAACAATGCCTAACGTACATGAAATGTATTGAAAGCTTTATTGAAAGTCAATTTAAAAGTTCTTTTTCACTTAATAACGCACTATAGAAATTGTTGTCTCGTTTTATCTACTAAATAATGTATCCGTTGTTTAATTGTCTTTTAATTTTACTATTCGTTGATTACCATAATAATTAAAAAGCTACCATAATAATTACAAAACTTATGAGACATATATGTCTAAATTGTTTATATATAGCATACTACCTAGTTAACACTGAAAATGTTAAGAAAATGAAAAACGGCTTAGTGTAGAATGTTGCCAATACTTTTATTGTCTTTCGAAGTAATCAACGTTCCTCTCTGCACATCGTCACATTCTATGAACCACTGAGAAAAGCAGTGGGCGCATTCTTCCTTAGGGGTCTCTTCTATGGCATTTTCGTACGCTTTCACCGCATCTACAGGGCTCGTAAAGCGAATACCTCAAATTTTATCTTTAGTTCTTGGGAATAAATGAAAGTCGCAGGACGCCAGGTCAGGACTGTATGGCATATGGCTCATTATCTCGACACCTGCCGTAGTCAAATATGCAATAGTCCGTTTTGCGGAGTGGAAAACCGGACTTGACTTCGTCCTTTCTTTACCTTAGACCTTGGCCGATCCTCGAAAGGAAATACCCACTGAGCTAATTGTCTTTTGGTTTCATCAACATGTCAAATACAGCATTTGAGTCACCGCCGTTGAACTTATCTAACTTTTGGCGACACCAGTCCATGCGAAGGTGTTTCTGTTCGTCGGCCAAAGTATGGGAAATCCATCTGGGACCAAGCTTCCCGACGCCAAAATGTTCGTCTAATCTTTTTGAACTTGTCTCATACCAATACCCACTCTCCACCAATGCCACACTCATACCAAAGGACGTTCCTCACGCGGATCATCATGAGATTGCTACGTATTCGCTTAAACTCGTTAAACCAATTGTAAATAGTGGCACGAGATGGGGCTTCATTAAGAAATGCTAATCGCAGCCTATCATAGCTTTGTTGTTGAGTAAGCCCACAATGAAAGTCATAATAAAACATTGTCCGAAATTTTTTTCACGTGTAACAAGAGGTTTAGATTTGCCGCCAATTAACCAAAAAAAAAACAAGTGAATGCATTAGGTTACCAACGAGTTCTAAAATTGAAATTAGAGTAAAGTTTTCATCAGCAACGTTTCTAACTAGCCAGTTCTAAACACTTTCAGTGTTAACCACGTATAAATTCGAAATATTAATTAAAATGCTCACAACATTAGACAAGTAACATTATTACATTATCTTTGTATATAAGTCTTATGTGTATGTGTTTGTAATCTCTTACAAATGGGTAGACAGATTTCGATGTTATTTAAATTATTATGATGTTGATATTACATTTTCAGGTCCGCTATTCTTTACATTCAATTATTTTTTGTGTACATTGTCTTTAAGTTGCTCAAACAAAAAATACTTTTTCAGTTCTCAACTACGTAATGTTGATAGGTCTGTACTAAAATAAATAATTTTAAGACAGAAAAGTCATGATTTTTAATACCTCCTTTAATAAATCGTACCTGTGTACTTCGTATATTTCTACTTGGAAAAATAACTACACAAATGTTATTGTTGTCGTCAAATATCGAAATTTGACGATGCTCATGCGAGGTGACGCGTAAACTGTCGTCTGACGGGAAGTAATTATTATTGTGTCCATTATAATAACTGCGGGGAGGCGATCATTTGTGGTTTACACGATAAATTCAGTGTACGTTATAAGATGTAGCGATTTATTCGAAACACATTTCATTTAATGTAACGACGAGCCACGAATTTCAAAAAAATCTTAGCTTTGCGCATAAGCCTAGGGTGGCTTAGAGAGCTATACGATTATTATACAAACAATTGTATGTATGTTTGTAATTGTTACATGTTTTATATAGAATTACGGCATATTTAGTTCCATTTTAACAATATATAATCATGTCGAGACACTTATAATAACTTCCAGCAGTACTATTGTAGAAAACTACACGTAACTTACGTTATCACAAAAATAATATCTCACACAAAACAGACTGGCGAATTATTTTTATCACAATTATGCTTATATTGTATAAATTATTCCGCTGGGATATTTTTGCCATCGTTACTAACCATGGTATTTCAGTATATAACGACTTTCGGGACTGATATAATTTTTTCGTCTTCAAACTGCGTAACGCCTTTTACTTACACCACAAAATGACGGAAGCCAAAACGATCCATTGTTCGCGCCGTTTTAGATTCTGCTCATAGAAATATATTGAATCTAACCGTCAATTCGACATTATATTCTTGAGTCGTACAAATTCCTTTCTACTCGGCTCTCTTTGTTGTAAAGTTATGGAGGTCGGCGTGACCGTGCCTCTTCAAATGTGTCATAGAATAGTTGGCGCCTTCCCAAAACTATTAGGAATTTACTTCGGTTAAGCATTTTACAAATTATAAGTAAAACTGTAAGACGCCATAGGACAAGGCATAAAATTCTCATAGTTCCCTCATCAACGTAACTAAATTTACTCTAAGAGTATATTTATTTTTAGGAATTCTTTATTGAAAATAAGTAAACATTGCGAACGAACCTAACAGTACGAGTAATTTTTTTTTTGCTGTATTCTTATTACCTACTTAATATATTATTAGATATCTATTTATTAAGCTGTTTTATTAAATTGTTTGCTACGATGGGCTAATCTTTAAAATCAAGTTAGTTTATAATCATCCTTACCTAAAGCTTTCTGTCAATTAAAAGTTATGAAAAGCGGGCACCGAAGCATGTCATGTAGCATGTCATTAGTATGTTTAATAAGATTGTTGTTTACAGAAAAATGGCATATTCGTCTATCTAAGTTAACATCTAAGCAAAAGAAGTTTGCCCCGTAGAAATATCGTTGACACTAAAAATCTTGCTGATTATTTAATATAAACGACTTGTTTTAATACATTGGTTAACAGTATGAGAGAAAAAGATAATTAAAAAATAATGCAAAGTTTTCCTATTATTATCTACAATCTAATGTCCTTGAAAAAAATATCATACCGATTTCATAAAAGGCTGGCAACTCTTATCTAACCTTCTGGCAGTGTGAGGGTCTATGGACGGCAAAATCGCGCGAGCCTCCGGCACGTCTGCCTCCTGTTCCATAAAAGAAATAGGCTCATATCATGTCACATGAAAGGTGAAAATTTGCGTACAGTAGCGTAGGATGTATAGATATTTCTTCACTTCTTCTTTACGATAAAAACACTTACCATATTATGTCGACTTTCATAATATCTTGCTACTGTATGAATTCTCCCGTAGGTAATAGACAATTAATAAGCTATACTTTGACAAAACGTACCTTTCATCTCAACGACTTTTTTAACAATTCGTTTCTTTCTTGAAACAAATCCTGGACCATTACGTTTTTTTAATTTTACTAAAATTAAGCAATAGACCATAGACTATAAAGCAAGTTTGTCTTATGGTGTTACCATACACCAAAACTTCGATTACCAGCGTAACAATAATTTGCACTGACATAGAAGTGCTTCTACACGCAGAGGTGAGTTGACAAAAACAGTGTAGCAAATTTAAAGGAGATACGTTCGATGTAATGACAGCTAGCTAGTGTAACACGTAACTGTAGGTTAGTTAATGGTAATTTTACCTATTTTGTATTGCGTATAATTGTTATATAAATTTACTTCAGATATTTGTAGTTATTACCAAGCGATGACACCTTATAAGTATAGTGCCATTCTACGTAATTTCAAACGATTATTAACCACCAAAAATGGTGAACATAGAAAGTCGTATGACGGCAAAGTGCATTGCATTTCTGTTGCACGCCTTTCTTAGAAACAGATGTAGAGATAATACTAATTCAGCAATGACTGTATGAGTGATGGCTTGTTTGTTAATGCGCGTTTAAAATGCATTATCTTACCCGACTATCACTAAAATATCTTTGATTACTTTTAGGCTTTTTCTATCTATTATACCTTAATTTAAATGTTAAATAATATGATTTTTAATTTAAACCTGACAATATTTTGTGTTATCGAAACTTCATGATTACTATAAAAGTAATCATAAATCATATTCGAGCGTAAAAAATATGAAGTTATACAGATTTGTTTATATCCCGTATAGATGTCTCAGTAAAGTAGTTGAATCAGAGAGTTAATTAAATCTCTAGACAGTTAATTAAAAATCGATATTCAATCAAGTCGCTAAAGTTCCTTCAGACAAGTGAGTAAACGAAACGTTGAACGAGTTTGCTAAACCTTCCTAGGCAACAAAACTAACCTAACCTTACCTAACCTAACCATTTATAATAAAGCCAAACACGGAATATTCAAGCTCTCAGTTCTTCACGATCACACCAAAATAATCATGGCGGAGTCTTGTTTTATCATCTTGTTTTACATTGTTAATCAACACGCTGGCTTTCGGTCAGACAGATAGTTAAAGGTTTTCGACGCTGCTTTATTTAAATCAAAATGTTAGCGACTTGATTGAATCTCATTTAATTCACTTTCTAGAGATGCAATTAGCTCTCTGATTTAACTACTTTACTGCGACATAGGTAATATTTAGCCATGCTACTCGTACAAAGTGACTGGTGACGGCTGTGGCCCATAATATATAAATGAAGATCACTAGAAGATTTTAAATTGGAACTGCGTCTATGCTTGGGTATTCATTTTATCTTCTATCATTAAAGCGTTGTAAAAACAATAATTAAGGCAATTAAACGCGTGTAGGTCCTATATGAAATGCGGCATTATCTGGCTGAGCCCTTTACAAGGTAATACAACTTTTATAATGGACGCAACGCTTTCCAGTTATAGACATCCATTCTTCGTCACTTGGACATCTGTTAATGGCCTGAGAAAGCGCGTATTGACTTATTCAATGTTAACTTGTCTTAGAATTTGGCCGCATTTTGTATGACCGACTAGCTTCTAACCTTGTGCCCTGGACAATCTTCAATCTGTACAGAAATTAATGAGCCTCTATATTTTTGGCCTCGTCACAGTATGAATCAATTCCATCCAACTCTTTAAATGTACGTTTATAGAATCTTTATTAACATAAATGCGCTGAATATTAAGTAGACCTACTGTCATTGTATAGTACATTAAGTAAGTCAGTGGACATTAAGGACACGCGAATCTTATTTTTATAGAACAAAGGGCAAACAGGCAAGAGCCTCATCTGCTATTAAGTGATACAGCCACCCATAGACACTCTCAATGCCAGAGGGCTCGCAAGTGCGTTGTCGGTCTGATCCTGATATAATAGGTGTGTGAGTGAGCGTACGAGTATAATATAATCCGTATTTGATAGTATGAGTGAGAGTTGTGATAAGCGCCTGTGCTGTGTCTGTGTTAGTTTTGGTATCTTAAGGTTTTGCTAAAATATGAAGAAAGGCCTCTGCAGAATTGAAATCCAATTCGGCCAGCATAATATGTACGCGTGAATACTAAGTTCCTAAAAATATTAAAATATTTTAATTTATTTGTTGTAGCAATATTTGTAAGCAAATGAGTCAGTACTTAGAGTAATGTTGCCACATCTAATACGCGTGATTCATGGCTACTGTTTATCTTAGGAGAAATTTGTATAATCTAGACATTTCTATGAAGTAGTGAGATTTTGTTTTGATTTCAATTTACTGAGTGATACACGACGAGAAAACATGACGAGTTAGACAGTTATTGTTTGCAAATTCGCACTGGAACAGTGGTCGCAAGTGACTATCATCTAAAATATTTTATAACGCATCCATTAAAATTGTAACTTTGTAGGTTTTTTTTAAAGTAAGAAACGATAATTATTCAGTAAAGAAACAACAAAAAAAAATGATTAAAGTTACCAAAAATCAATCTGCTGCAAGGCCCGAAGGAACTTGATATTTTTTTCGGATTGCCCATCCGGTTATAGGAAGAGCTATATTATACACACTTTCCTTTGCTATACATTAATTTAATTATTTTGTTATTTTAATCTATGTAAGCTTATTAATAAAATAATATATTTTCTTTTATTTCAAATGGGTTGCCTTGTTGGTGCGGATATTATATATAAAAGGACACAAATATAATTTCCTTAACGAATATAAACGAAAATGGATTAAAAATTATATAACTAGACGTTTCGAATTCTTTTCAGCAGTCATAGAGGGTCTGCTATATAAAATTGACAGAAAACTATTTAATATTTCGATGAAAGCATACTGAATTTTTGCCGCAAAGTTTATATGCAAAGTTGCTTTATATAAAAGATTAATAATAATATTTGTGAATTCTTTGATTAAATTAATAAGCATTTGTTATGGAAGAGCTGGGTACACAGGTTTTATTTAAAACTGTCTCCAAATCTAAAAATTGTACCGCTTACTTATAACGAATAGACACATTTACATTTTTCCATATAATTCATAGTAGTGTTTTGGTTTTCGGATGTTCTCCCTCCACTACTCATCACGGTCTGGCAATTCGTTCCAGTCTAATAAAGCCGCATATGAGGTAATTGATCAAGTTTGTAGCGGCGACACTTTGGCAGCGAGCACACTTATGCAAATGTACGGCCAAGTTGGCCAACGATGGCGTTTGATTAGCAAACAAGACTGTCGCTCACCTTGACACATAGGTAATTGAATGATTCGTGTTGTCATTTGTTTATGTTACTAAAGCCGGATGATAATGACGTGGATTTTTCTCACGGAAAAAATATCTAGAATGATTTCAACTGCTGCAAGGGATTTTCCTTTCTATGAGCCCAACAGATTGTAAAGAAAAACAAACTTTCCTCACTATGACGTCATGTTTTGACCAAAAACGCTACTCTGCGGTGAGATATCCAAAAATGGTCTGAGTTTCTGGGTATGGATCGAGCCTACAGACACCTTCTACTTTCGGGGGAATGCTCTTGCGCTTTCCACCTCGCATATGAAAAAACATCAAAAACACACTGACGTGTACAGAAGGTTCATAATATTTAACACATCACATTATCCATTGATTTATAAAAGTTCATCAATAAAACAACTTTGAACAAAACTGAATATCAAATGATCAAAGACAAAATACTTTTTATGTCTGGAGGTTTGAGATATTTTGTAGACACAATTATTACATGATCTGATAAGGTATTAAACCCGGATATAACAAATGAAATCCCATATATTCTCAGAAATATATTCCGGTGAAAGTAAAAAATTGATTTTTACTGCCAAGTAATAAGGACGAGTAATTTTCTGCCAATTTTGGCAGTGAGGTCGTGATAATACAGTAATTATAGGTTACCGTTATTGATTTATTTATATATATCTGGTTGAGGTGCTAGAGATATATCGTAGAAAAGCCTATCTTCCTTACATCCTTGATCTTCATCAAATCCGTTAAGTATGACCACTGATCCCTTTTTTCTTATAGGCGGATCCTGTTACACATCTCTCAACTATATGGGGCTTAACTTACGCCATATAAACCTTTGCTTCTTAGAGGGCCGGTGAATAAAACCTACCCTCGTACCCTCTAATAATACCACCTAAAATCGTTCCAAATACCTACCGCACTCAGAAGCTCTTGCTTCTCCATTAATATGGTTGAGGGCCTAACCCGGGGACGAGATTGACGACCTTCATAATAATTTGAAAAGTATGTTTGCTTTAATTAATTTGCCAATACGGTTCTGTTCTTTGTTAAAGTTAAGGTTAACAAAATAATTATTAAACATAGAATAAAATATCCTGAACGAATTTTGCTTATAATCATTGTAAATTATGCATTATAAAGGTACATGATTTTATAAAATTTTAATTGAAATTAAAATCCACGATGTCGATACAAATTATTGGCGTAAAGAAACATAAATCGACTTTCACATTGAATGGGGGAACATAAACTTAGCGTTGGAATAACAAAAGATTCTCTTTACTCACATGGAATGAGTTATGTTAATTAATTTTATGTTTATGGCGGCTAAGTGCTGAGAAATGTAAGTGCATTACTTAATACGACCTAGGTGTGTATAAACAGTAAGAAACGTATAGTAAGTAGATACATATTTTTTGAGTCCCTAAGAACTGTACTCCCGACGGCTTTGACCCTCGTGAAAACTAATATTTTAAATTAAACAACGTATCTAGTATGTATTTCATATTGTAGTAATTAAAATAAGCGTCAAAAACATCGTTAATCGATCAATTATATTTTGAACAGGTTGCTGGTTATGACTTCAGTGATGTATCAATTTTACAATAGGAGTGCGAAGTTTTTTATCTTATTTTTATAAATATATTATTATAACATTGTATACGGACTAATTTATGAACACAGAGCCTAAATAGTTATAGTTTTGAAATAGTGATCTATTAAGGAGGAATTGCACATCTATAGGACTAATATAAGGAGTCACAGTTAAAGTAAAAAGCGGTAGTGAAAAGCTTGTCATATAAATGTTAAAGCGAAAATAATATCTGTTTAATAATTTACGTCTGATGAAGAATATATATTTACGCAATTTAGAGCTGTCTAATCCCTATTGATCGTGAAATACGTTATTATAATCAGCGTAAATTAGCGTAAAACAAGTCAGTCCATGTAAAATTCCATTCAATATGAAAGCGCCATCTCACTGTGCGGTCCTTTAGTCGCATAAAACAACCGAAATTAAGTTATTAAGCAATGCAAATGAAGTCGATATGCTAATTCAACAATATGAGTACGTTCTGTAAGGCAACAATCAATACGGCATTTACAGCCATGAAACTGTAGTAATAAAGACTATAATCATGTGCACAATTTAAAGAGAAATGCTGAGTTGTGTGATTTATTGTATGAATAATTTATTATGATGCGATGATACTTTTTAGCTGTCAACAGTATGAAAATACTGCAATTGTATTTAAAGTAACTATCAATCATTACTAGGGAGAAATTAAAGAAGTAAAAAAAAGGTTCCATACGGAAAATTCAGGAGGAAACCTTTACCTAAAATGCAATAAAAATAACGATAACTAACCGAGTGTTACGAAAACTAGGAGTGAGTTTCTTAAAATTTTCTCTTCATAGAAAGTCTTCAGAGTTCCAGGAACAAATTATTAAAATAATAACTAGAATTGTGATTCATTTTTGTTTCAATAGATTGGACATATTTTCTTACATCTCCAAAGAGTAAAACTCAAACTTCATATACCTAACATATTTTGATACTAGCTTAGTATACTCGTATCTAGTAAACTATGGCCGTAAGTACTACAACCATTAACTACAGTGTAAAACATTAAAATTATGTAAAAAAAAATTACAATTATTATCAGCTGACCATGAACTTGAACTCTGTGCTCGATATATTACCGTGAGTGATCGTTATGAAATGATATTCACATTATTGGTGCAGTAATGTGTCAAGGTGATTGTATTGCTTGTTTACATTATCGCCTATACAAAATTTATAAGCAGTAGTTCTGTACAGTCAGCAAAATATCAGATATAAAAAAAAACTTAAGTGACTTTAAATTTCGTGTCAACATTATTGGAGACGTTTTAATACTTGAACTTGAACCTACAACCTTTTAGGTTTGGGCCTCAGATTTCTGTAGCTGTTTCGTGTTGTTTTTGTGTAACGAAGTTGGTGCCCTTCTGTGCCTGACCCACACCCTCGATCTGTTGGGTATAAGGCATACCTCAAGATGGGTTTACTTTGTTTTAATGTTAATAAGCACATAGAAAGTCCATTGGTGCAGAGCCAGGGTTCGAACTTACGACCAGAAATGAGAGTCGCACGCTCAAGGTCCACACTGTCCAAAGGATCATTTAGATATGACTTTCACTCTCTGTTAAATTAGTTGACAAATATGCATACACTTACAAAATTTATCTCACCTGCCAAGCACATAATAGTATCGCACGCATCACACAAGTATCAGAACATCATACTCATATGTTTCAATAATATCAATACATTCAAACTAATACTTTTTTTATATGAATCGGTTAATACGATGAATCTTTTTTATATGCGAGAAGTTTAATCAAATTTGTTAGAAAAAATAATATTTCTTGCTACATGAAATGCCACAGTGAGGAACACGAGAATTTACTCACAGTTCGGTAAAACTATGTTGGCACTCAGCATCAACTACTATACCAAGTCAATAACCGAATTGCTGTATGTTAAAAGCGTAGAGCAAGTATTTATGCTGATATTAATGTATTTAAGCAAAAAAAATAAAACACATATAATGTAAACTAAATAAATAAATCAACGGCACTTCAACCTTTTTAAGTCTTGGCCTCAGATTTCTGTATCTGTTTCATGATCATTTGTGAATCGAATAGGCAAGTAGGTGATCAGCCTTCTGTGCCTGACGCACGCCGTCGACTTTTTGGGTCGAAGGCAAGCCGGTTTCCTTCCGGCGTCAAATGCGCACATAGAAAGAAAATCCATCGGTGCACATCCTGGGATCGAACTTACGACCTGAGGGATGAGAGTCGCACGCTGAAGCCACTAGGCCAACACTGCTCGTTGCATAATGTACGTAACTATACTTTAAAATATAATATTATCCTACGCTGTACATGATCAATAAGTAGAACACTTAAATAAATTACACTACTATTAACAATCAGTGTTTATATTAATAGTAAGATGTAGTAATATTATTTTAATTATATCTAACGATAAATAAATCGTCTGAGAAATATTTTTAAATACTATTTTAATATTACTGTCATACTGCCAGTCATTACTGCCTTATATTCTATATAAGGTAAATTCATTTCTCTATACAATCTTTAAACTAATGTACTCTTATGTCTCTTTCTGTCAAAATATGTTTACGTTATGATGAAAAGAGACAGATGTTTAAATGGTGCAATAAGAGTGATTTAGTTTTTTATAAATAAAGGAGTAGGACTTTATATAACATTATTTTAAAATATTTCGCTCCGGTTGTAGCTTGTCCCACACGCGGGTGACTCACGAGTATCGCTGTCGCTTCTTGTGTTACCGTCAACACTTCCTATTTCACAAGAGCTTTGAGAAATGGAGGCATAGCTTTCGCGCCCGGCGTCGCTCGCTATCTCACTCGAGAGATAAATCTTATCGCTTTATTGTTTTCACGTGAACTGTTATTTACATAGAAATATGAAAGTTCTTGTATTCGGTATTATAATAAAATTTATTACCCAGATATTGTATAAACTAGATAATTCTGATATAATTAGTGATGGATTTATCGGGGATTTTAATAGGGTTGGGTTGGGTTTCAAAGTTCATATACATTTATCAAACATGTATGATTTATTTGTAATTAACATGCATATTGTATAACCTTAGAAACAATAACAATCAAACAGTAAAATATTAACAGATCACTTAATTTTTTTTTGTTTTTTTTTTATAAAAAAACTTGAACATATCTTATTGTATTAAGTAATCTGATTCATTTAAGACGCTCCAATAATGTGAAATTGAATTCAAAACCTCGAGTATTGTTTACGTTAATTAATAACGTCGACGTATCTGGCGTTATCATCACAAAATATATTTTAAGCGGAGAAATGTAAATGTAATGTGGTCATGTTTAATTATCTGATTTAAGTAATGTTTGTATCAATTTACATGTTTTGGATATACTAACGAACCTGGGTCGAGAGACATATAGATTTATCGATATAAAATCTTCGGAGATTTTCCGAGCTAAGACGAGTTGCGGCCTAGTAGATTATTAGAAACATTGTTTTTGATAAACTTCGTCGGGTTCTATTATTATTGGTACGATTTTGCTACCACTGAATCAAGCCGACTTTAACAATTATTAGTTTAGTCTGTGAACATGTTAATTGTCATTTTAATTTAAAACTTATTTTGTTTTTTGTTTAAAGCGTCTACACAGCTCTAAAATGACAGACAATATCGGGGAAATGGTGGGGAGCAACCTAGTTCGCACCCTACATGGCCTCGTGTGTAGACAAATCGTTCCCTAATTTGAGTATCCTACTGCCGATTCAAACTACGAGCCGATTTCATCCCCACCAACATTGTCCCTATAACGCCATTGATTTTAGGACCGTGCGTAGACGCCTTTAGTAAGATGTAAGGTTTTCTAAACATATAAATTACAGAGCACATTTTTCTAATCTATTCATTTTAAAAACATATTTAAAGATATACATTATAAAACTAAAAGCAGGAAAGATAATTTAGGAGTGTATAATTGTAAGTAGAAAATAATTTTAAGTTCAACTGAAATATGAAGTTTTCATAGTATACATACAAATTAATTACTTTATTTAACGTAGTGTATTATTACACTTTAAAAAAAGTTTTATTTGTGTAATGTGTTAAACATTACATCATTCATTATTATCTGCATGTAGTTAATTATTATTACATGATTGTTTGGTGGCGCCATATTTTCGCTTAAGTCGCCGATCACTTGGCGTCAACAAGGCCCATGTTTTTTCGAGCGTTTTCGAATACAAATATGAACGTAAGTGATGGATTATGACATAATGCAGTCCAAGTTCATGTTATTTCTGAATCTCATCCTAAACGCGCAATATTTTCGTTCGTACAATGTTGACATAGGGTAAAGTAATTTCGGCCAGTAAAAAAATAAGTTTTCAGTAATTTACAAATGCAAACGCTCATCTAAAAATCTAATTACTATCGATTAAATCTCGACAACAGACATGTTCTTAGTCTCGCCTTAATCGACTCGGCTGCTTTGAAGCCAAGCGATTACGATGTATCGAGATGTTTTGTAAACATTGATTTATTCGAATTCCCGATTAAACGATTTTTATTGCGAAGTTATTCATGAATTTATAAACATGTAATTTATTTGCGAAATTGCAATGTTGTTTATTTTGTTATGTTAAGATAAATAGAGTTGTAGTTATTATTAATTTAGTAAGCGAACGCTTCTCAAGTGCTTTTTTGTTTTAAAGTAGCGTACCATATCAATGGCGCATTGATTACTCAAAATGATCTATTTCTTCTTAGGCAAATTCGTGATCAGGCTTATCCTACCCATCGGAAACAATTTTTTCGTTGAAAAAATAAGTTTAATCTAAAATCGAACCAAAAACCCTTTCGATTACATCATGAGCCACAGAATCCTATAGGGCGTTATTCAAAAATTATTGTATCTTACTAAACTAGGCATCCGTAGATCTTCTTATCACTAACATTGCCTAAACTTACCTATTAAAACTAATTGTTTTTTTTGGCATACCTCGTATTAACAAATGTCGGACCAAGACTTCAAAGATGTCCGTAAAGATCAGTGGAGTTTGGATTTGAATTGAATGAAGTACGATTCGTATTCGTCTTTGAGAGAGTCCTCTACGAAAATCAATATCAACATCAAAGCATTATTCACTACTAAACTATTGACAATCGAATGCACTGTCAATCAAAACGAGAATTATTCATGTTCCTCTGACGCATGTACGCCTCACCGCCCCATACACTTGTGGTTCATACACACTTGACATTTAGATCTTTGGTACTCTAGTTCTGATGATATGGTATGGATAGTAACTAATTCAATCATATTATTTCAATAAACAGTTGACCGATGACTCATTGCGTATTCTATATTTTTTTATGTAACAGGAGGCAAAACTCACCTGATGTTAAGTGATACCGCCCCACTGATCATGGACACTCATATTGCCAGCAGGCTTGAAAGTGCGTTGCCGGCCTTTTAAGAATTTTAACGCTCTTTTCTTGAACCCAAAGTGGCTTGGTTTGGTAATAGTGCAGTGGGCAGCTGGTTCCACATAGTGATGGTGCGGGGAAAAAAGTGCCTTAAGAAACGCTCAGTTCTGGAACGACGAACGTCCAGGTGGCCAGGAGTGACGTACTGTCGCGCCTTGCTGTGGGAAACTTGTGTCTTCTTGTACTAGATTTTGTCTACACCAGTCCATGACTCCACGTATCAGAGCTTCGACTTCAGACACAAATTTGTTAAGGTAATCACTGGCAACTGCCTGAAAAATACCTGCCGGGCCAGTGTAAGCAGTATCCCCAGCGCTGTAGTCCGCATAGCAATAAATTTGGCTAAATTGCAACATATCATTGTTATATATGTGTGTTGATAGGCCACAGCCTTGTGGGACCCCAAGGTTCACGGGTTTAAGGTAAGAATATGCTCTATCGATGAGGACCTTGATGCTCAGATCAGCGAGAAAGCTGGGAATCCAGTTGGATCTGGAGCATAAAGGATAGGATGGAAGCTTCGCAACAAGGTTTTCGCTATGTCCAAACCCCCCCTTGGACTCAATTGACTCTGCCCACCTATGCGTAAGGTAAACGAGAAGATCACCAGCTGAGTGACCACGGCGAAAGTCATACTGACCATCTCTACCTAATTAGATACCTTAGGAGCAGGCCGTTTCCTTTCATTTCGAAAGCAGGGACTTTATAACTATTAGGCGATAGCTGAACAGATCAGAGCGATCGCCTTTTGTAGGGATGGTATGTATTGAAGCCTTCTTTCAGCACTTAGGGACAATATCGAGTACAGTTACCGGAAAAGGTGCGTTAAGAGAGGATCCAACGCAGGAGTACAACTGTGCAGCACAATAGAGGGATGCGAGAAAGATAAAGCTTTTCAGAAAGCACGTATATAACTTTAGGCATCAACGTATCGCACCGCAATAATGTCGGTGATGCCTTTCTTTGGTCATCCAAAGTTTGACGCAGAGAGACAGCCTAGAAGATCGACGATCGATTCTCCCTCATTGTACGGGCCGGTGAGGTATCCTCCCTGTGCAGTAGTGAGATAGAGGAAATTGAAGGTACAGAAATTCCTTGGAGAGCTTTAGCGAGAGGCTCGAAGCTCCGAATTTTTTTTGGCGAGCCAATTTCTCACCAAATCTGTCAATTTTTACTTTTGAAGGACCTGGTGGCTGAGTTTTGTACAAATTTACGTCCGCCGATTGTCGCATCATAGGACTTCGCCGCTTCTGCCCAGACCACCTTCTATTCTATTTGATACAACACCGATTGTTGATAATTCTAATGCATGTATGGAATGGAAAAAGTCAGACAAAATAAACAGTTCATGCGTATTGTATATTGTTTTTATATTTATATTCTGTAGTCCAGAAAGTATTATTTGTTGATCGAAGAGATGCTAGCTTTAGCATTCAGGTTTACATGCATTCATACGTCCAGTGGCTTAAAAATCCTTTGAGGCCGTGCCTGAGAATTCCGCGTTATTCATTTGCTTTCTTTTAAAAAATCAGCCTTCTACATCATTGCATAAGTCTTTGCCTGTAGATGCGTTATGACGCATAGTATACTATTTGTGTTCTGATGACATGAGGTGAATTCTTAAAATCTATTTATTTATAACGGGATGGAATAATAGAGATGTCGTTCACAGACTATTTCTCCGACATAATAATTGCTCTTCATCTTGCAACGTTCGTGATAAATTATTAATGAACTGGAAGAATTGTCTTTTAATAAATTTGATATGTAATCAACAAATCATATAACATTTAGAGCAAGAAAAATTGTTGAATTATGGAGTCAGTTACCTTAAAAGTCCATCACGAATATGTGCCCTATACAGACATATCGGTCAACAGCTTGTCACCGTATCATTAGTTAGTGCCCTTATTGCGTAACATATAAAATTTATCTCATGGAGGACGAACTAGTAGGTCGCTATGAGAAACATCATTTGTTACAAAATTTACTCGTAATTTGTTATTATTTATTTAATGGCAATACAATTTGAAAGTAGGGACATGTTTTTATTCTCTAAATTGGCGTGAATGAATTATTTTGGTATAAATGGCCATACTAAGGTAGTTCAATGAAAAGTGATGATAAGACTCTAAGGGCACAATGCACGGATAAGTTCTACATAAGTTACAAATAAGCTATTGATTACTTATTGGTAGGATAAACACTATTGTTGCGTTTCACGACTATCAGATAGCGCCATTCGTCACATAAAGTCCATCATAAGTCACGAGTCCGATGAAACATGAAAAGTTTCTTATTCGGAACTTTTAACTTCCAAATAGTTTCTGTGTTCCATACCTAATTGGTACTATAGTAGTTGATACATATATTGTGAAACATACCCTTATTATAGTCAAATTTATTACCCCGAGATGTTGCTTTAAACGCGGGCAATAGGCAAAAATCACTGAGATCCAGTAAGACAAGAATTAGGTTATAAAAAGTTAATTCCAATATTGAAAGAACATATTATAAAATATACGAATGTTAAGAAGCGACATTTTTATGTAGACATAGTAAACTGTAAGATCAAGATATTACTGATAATAGATCCTTTTTGGTCTTCTACAAGATAAAGTGATCTTGTATTCTACTACCTAATAAATCATAATGCGTTGCCTAATACAAATCTCAGTCTAATAAAATTATACACAACTTGTTCTAATAGCCATATCTTTAATCAACTGTTAGGTAACTCAGATATTAATCAAACGATTAAGTTAATGCACATTAATCATAGCCGCTCGCCACTTTAATACTGTATATGGGATATTGCGAGATTACAATATTATCATATTAGAGATCTGTATATCAAGACAAAGGTTTTTAATCTCTTGTTGTGTCTTCTTTGTAATTTACTTACATTTGTAATGTAGGACATGCGAAACCAAACTTTGCAATGTAGTATATCAGGGATCCATTTCTGTACCTGTTTTATTAAACATCTTTGGTTTATTTTTAGAAAAGTCAAACCCTACTTCGAGTAAAATGCATAAAGTTAACTAAACGCATTACCATACGAAGCCGACGATACGTCATATGGCAATATGTGTCAATCAATTGTTATCTTAAATATTCAGATAGCTGTTATCAAGTACTATCGGAAAGTTTCTAATCTGTATATGTAGTTACCATAAGCTTTTTCTTTAATAGCCAAACGCCGAGCTAGATAGGGCTTTTAGCCACGTTATACCGTAAAAGCTGCGGCACTTGCAGCCAAGAACAGTGATATATTTACAAGACACTCTTGGCTTTCGTGGCATCGTTTAATAAAGTATTATGACAAAATTTTAAATATTCATTTCCCCAAGAAGATCACTGTAATTTCATTTCGCAATATTTTATTCATGCAGGTACTGTTATAAAAAACAAAAGAAATCCCATATCGTGTAATGTACATAGATCTTGAAATCCTTAAGATCTTGAGTTCAAAGAAATATAAATTAAAAAGTTAATATTCTAAAAGAAAGAAGAATTGTAAATTACGCCCTTTTACGGTCTGTTGTCGATCCAAACTAATTTAATGACGTTCATTGTGAATAAAATCATTTGTTTCTATAATTTTCTCTAACCTGTACTAACATAACAATCATTTTAACTTTTATCAAGATATCTAGATTAAAAAGTTTCAGGGATCGCAAACCTTTCGTTATGTTTTAAACTTTTATTATTTACTTTGTCAGGTATTGTGTTTCTTATTATTAGGCTTGATTTGTTTCATACATATAAACAATACTATTTATAACCATATTATTGGTAATTTGAATGTTAAAAAAGCTCTTAAATGTTGTGTCCTTTGTACAAGCATTAACTTAATATTAGTAACATGTTATCAACCTTAAAACTTTTACAAAATTTAACAAGGTATCTCCCGAAATCAATAAAAATAGTCTAAATCCATATCACTGTCAAATGAACTTGACACCGTGTTGGTTCAACACCCCTGATCTAGATTAATGACTTAGATCAGATAATTATTTAGCAATAATACGATATTGAAAGTGAAAGGCAATAATGTCCATAAAAAATGAAGGTTACATTTATTACAAGGCTGTATTAAATTACGCTTCGTCTGATACTATTAGTTCTTTAATAAATTTATGAAAATTTTACGTACATTTTTGAAAAATGTTTCAAATGTATTGATTTCGTCTTATTTGTAGTAAGATTTATTTATATAGATTGTAAGTAGTGTTATTGAACACTTTCTTATGTTAAATATTTGTGTTAGTAAATCAGGCATTCATGTTAAGAGTAATTATTATTTATATTAAATTAGGCTAGATTGTAATGTCCAAGGATGTCTCAGTCAAGAGACAATAATTGAATGTAATATATACGATGAACGAATGATTTTGGTGGTCTCGCGTTCAAAACCCGATGAAACAATATTTCGATTTAGCGAGGAACGTGGGAGTTTACAAATTCTCAATGCAGAGTAAACTGTCTTAGCCGAGTCGTTGAGCAGAACAATATTATTATTCAATGAATTTTCTAAAGCCATATAAAAAGGTTTACAGATGACATATATAAAATCTTAATTTAAGTTCCTATGTGTGCAGTGTCTGTGCATTAACTAAATACCGTCAGTATTTTAACAAATATGTAATCTGCTTATGTAGTTTTGGTGTTCGGTGAATGCACACTGTTCACAGTATTAGGCAATTCATTGAACACTTTGCTCCCTTTACTCACCCTCTCTCCATAATTCATTGTCCTAGGCCTGGTTAAAACCAAATAACTAGCCAGTCAAGTAAATCGTTTGGTAGGATTCCGAACTTTAATGAAATTATTGTTGCTTAACTTTCTCTAGAAGTTTGGTTATTTAAAAGTAGTTTTGATCAATTTGTTTTGTAGTCGCTATAATTCCATAGATAAATAAGCCTAAATTATTAAAAGAAGCCCCGTTACTCCAAAATTGGATCGAAATTATAAGTTTCTTTAATTAATTTAGCTTAAGGCTATTCGTGTTCTGGCTAATATCGTCCGTTTTTAAACACTGGCCACTTTTTGTCTTTTATCACACTAAGAAGTATTAAGTACTAAGTTGCGTACCTAGAAATAATACTCTATAGTACCGCGGTTCGAAATCCCCGCCTCGGAATCAAATGTATTGAACCGGCTACAACTGCTCTCAGTTAAAAAAATATAACATGAATTTTCAACCAACCATTATGATTTTAAGTTAAATGTTGTTAATTAATGCAAAACAGTTCACTTTGATTAAATAAACAAACCGACACCAATTTCGCAATGTATAATCGAAATACTAGTATTTACTTTGCACTTTTGTGTCAATGAATGATGTTCATCTAATTACAAGCCATAAAGTGGCATTAATCTGTAATTATTAGTTTATACAGTTGTATTGTGATAACCTTTAGATAAACTGCTTGTAATCTATACTGATTAGTTCAATGTAGGTTTTTATTAGAATCATAAAGCATCTTTGTTAATAGCAATAACTTTATATTTAAAAAACCGTATGCCTATCTCGCCACGTGTACTTTTTTAAATTTATTAGATTACATAATCACGTTTCGAGTAGTGTTGGCCTAGTGGCTTCAGGGTACGCCTCTCATCCCTGAGGTCGTAGGTCTGATCCCTGGCTGTGCACCAATGGATTTTCTTTCTATGTTCACATTTAACATTAGCTCGAACGGTGAAGGAAAACATCGTGAGGAAACCGGCTTGCCTTAGACCCAAATAGTTGACGGCGTACTTCAGTCACAGGACGCTGATCACCTACTTGCCTATTCGATTAACAAATGATCATGAAACAGATACATAAATCTGAGGCCCAGACCTAAAAAGGTTGTAGCGCCATTGATTTATTTATTTTATTTATAATCACATTTCTATGTAACTATGTTTGTACTTATGTGATGCCCAAAAATAAATAATGCCCTTCCTATGAAGTGTATCGTTTAAAGAAAGGTAGATTTTTATTGCACGATGTTGACTATTTTATAAGGAAATATTTCGGACGTGTAATTCGAATGAGCAAAGCAATATTACAAGGTGCTTAATTATTCACTCTCACATCACCATGTTCATATTAAAAAACAACAAAAGCATAATAATTTTTTATATATTATTGTTTCAGGTCAGTTCTATATAAATATTCCATACAGAGAAACCTTCAAAGTAAGTAGTTGTAAATTTCTTCGAAACTTTGAAAAAATTAAGACAAGGCACTAATAATAGAGGGTAATACTCAATTTTACTAAAACTAAAACCAACTTCTTAAATATAACTAAAATATAAGGTAAAAACAGAAAATGTGTCATCGTTAGTAAAAAAAACAAAGCACAATCGTGCTTTGTTTGCTTACAAAATGCTGTGTAGATTTTTACAATTGTCAACTTGATGTCAGTCTTATTAAGTTGCAAAACACTCGATAACCTGCATTTAGTTACTGGTTCTTAGGTAGTATATATACCTAGCGGTTTTGTAATCTCAAATACATAAAGATGTTAAACATAAATATAGTTGCTGTTGTGGAATGTGGAAAAATTAGAATCATCAAATAAGTTTTTCTTTTGAAAATATTATATTGATATTTTCGACAATTATAAAAAAGACAGATCTTTTTTTATTTTGATATCTTCGTTTACTTAACGTATATCATTGTTTAGCAGACCCAATCTAGATCTAAATAATGCTCTAACATTACTTTTAGATTGGCTTATTAAAGCAATTGCGTAGTGAGCAATGTTGACTCTCATCCCTGAGGTCATAGCTTCGACCCCCGGCTGTGCACCAATGGACTTTCTGTCTATGTGCGATTTTTAAGGAAAACATCGCGAGGAAACCAGCTAGCTTTAGAAGAAAATAGACGATGGCGTGTGTCAGACACAGAAGGTTTATACCCCACTTGCCTATTAGATTGACAAATGATCATAAAATAGATTCATAAATCTAAGGCGCTAACGAAAAAGGTTCTAGTGCTGATTATTTTTAAAGCATTTTACGCGTGTTTTTGTCTAGTCTCTATCACGCCTAAACCCAAGTACGTTTACAACATTCCAGACCATGACTTGTCCAAGCATGTCAAACTAGATTTAGCTAGCAAATTTCGTTTTATAGTTCGTTTTTACGTATCGGTAGGCGATCAAGGTTTCACGAATCAATGCGTGTTGGATGCATTTAGATTGCACTTATACCTTACACTTTAGAACTGAAAATGGCGTATCAAGTTTATTTAGTCGTTTATTTTTACTCGTTTTGCAACTACACTCCAACGTAGACTGCATGACGCGTTCGTGCAGTTTTTGCTATTGCACGCAGTATAAGTGAAGTGCTATTTTATCGATAGATCAATATTATACATGGTGACCTTTTAGGATCACACAAATTTGGATTCGTTAACGAATTACTTGTACATATTTTAATTAACGTTTAACTAAAGCTTAACTAAGAGTAATTCTCAGTATGTTTAGGTTGTTAAGTAAAGATATTTTATAAAAAACAGTGTTATTAGACTTGAGACTGATTTTTGATGATTATTTAGGGTTATAACCGTAAAGAAGCAATTATATTTTTTAAATTTCATTTTCAACTGATGTCCATATACATTTCAGTGGTATATGTTGAACGCGTTTAACTTATTTTTCATCCCTTACTTTACGGGAATAATCTATTAATTTTATGTATTGTTAGAATATTAAGGAAAAACATCATAATCACGAGTATTCATTCAATTTATATTACAGATAGCAATAATAAACATTCACCTAGATATATCAGTGTATACAATGTACAAATGTGTCCATTATTAATAAAATGGACATAATATGTACATAAAAAATAAATAATTATACTTTCGTAATATCTAATATACCTAACGAGAGATTATCGTAAAATTTAAATAAAAGATTACCCGTCAAAATGACGGCTGGTGTTCTACGAGCTCTAAGACTCTTATGGAACTTCCATTCCAGTTACGAGCCGTCAAGACAAGAGTGTACCGCTACCTTACGTACAGGCTTTACAGGTGTCCATGGGCGGCGTTAAGCTCTTAACTCTAAGCCTTTTAGCCTCCTACTAATATCTCATCCACAATAGATGAGATGCACAGTGTAAAATTGCACATAAAAAGTGGTTCATCGTTTTTAAAGCGAGTTTGAATAATATAATTTCAAAATAAAACAGTAGTTTACAGGGCGTGTTTGGTCAACGCGATACAAAGGTCAGGGGTTATCCTCGTCTATTTAGGTCTGGTTTACCCAGTGAATTGTGTTCAATGGAATTTGAGATAAACATATTTAATATTGTTTATTATAGATGTATAAAAGGCCAGTCTATGATCGCGATACTAATTACTTCAGTCCAAAATTGTTTTTGAACAATTCATCAAAATATTATTTGCTGTATAACATGTTTCTCTTTCATTTATTTATTGTCATATATATGGGACTCATATGAAATAATTATAATCTGATCTAGTTCCTCCGGCGGAGACATTGTTTTTAAAAGGGGTAGTTTATTTTCGATTAAGCCGTTTACACGTAAAATTGCTTGTTCAAGAAAATCCTAATGTATATTTGAATAAAAATTACTGACAGAAATCCACCTTTGTCGACATTTCAATTGTATTTCAACCTTCAAGGCCTCTTTTGTTTTATAAAACAGTCGAGTTGAATTACTCGTAAATTATTATTTTAATTGGCTGATATTTTTAACAAAGTCTTTATATAGTTAATTCCTATTTTCTTTATAAAAACATACACTTATCCTTTAATAGGTAAGCTTTTAGTGCATTACTTTTTACCTTTTACTTTTTCTAAGACATGCCGCCGTTTCCTTACGATGTTTTCCTTCACGGAACAAGACAGTATTAATATTATATATCTCATTCTATATCTTAATATAGATAATTTAAATAAATACGTATACTATTATGTAATACGGCGACTACACTAATCAGATATTGTAAACCTATCCTGTCATTCTGAAGATTCATCATCCAGCGCCATTTTTAATAACAGTAAATTACTATTATTACACCAAATAAATTACATAAACCCTCTTAAAAGCAGTTATTTATAGAATTAAATATAGCACGAATAACGCAAATAACTACAAGAAGACGATAATTACAAAAACTATGCTCACTTGGCTTAGGCCGGCGTGCATCAGGATTCTAAGCTAGTATATATAAGTATCAAACTCAAACTCAAAATGCTTTACTCATACAAGTTACCAAGTACATTTATGAACGTCAACAGAAAAAAAGTTAATTTGATTCTAAATTTACATTTACTACCAGTTCGTAATCGTCAAGTTTTGAGTCATACCAATTGTTTGTAAGGCACCGATAGATATTTGAACTGGTCCAAATTAATCCCAAGGAACAAGGAGGATTATTCATTATAATTCCAATGGTAATTTAAATAATCGTCGAATTTATAAAAAGCTTTATTAATTTACATCTAAAGAGAGTTTCGAATTTATTCAGTGATAAATTCGCTTGGGAGTTAGTTGTAAAAACGAATACAATTTATCTTCTGGAGCCTGGTTGTTTATACGCTTAGATACAATAACAATAATAATTTTACATTTTAGCGCATTAAATTTGGTTACTACTTCTTAACTAGTACTAGATAACTTCGTATCGATATTAAAATACAACCCTAGAATTACTAACCACCAGTTGCGGAGTTGCTCAGAGTTGCTCAGCAAATAAAACGGTAAAACAGTGTGCAGTTTTTTCCATTCGCAGGCGATTGAGTGTTTACTTAGCAAAACCTAGGCTTTTAACAACACGTGTTGAGTACACTTCTAAACTTAGTAACGCAATACAAGAATGCTTCACCTTCTATACATGTAAATAGAAAATATAATAAAAAAATGTTTTTTAAATACACATTATGTTTTTTACGAAAAGAAGTCGCAGGTGTACCATTTTTCTTATTAATTGAATCAAGTTCCATTGCACATCCCTCCACAACGCAAAAAGAACCGCGTTCAAGACATGTTCCCTATGAGGGAGTTCCGGGATTACAATATAACTTTTTAAATTCTATGAGTATTAGGGAAATTCACAGGAAAACTACTCTTGGCTAAAATTTCTGTATCTATATTATATTAGTTTCTTAATAGACCTTTTTTACCTAACTTACGTCGTCGATTTTTAAGGCACTCCGGTTTAGTCGCGATGCTTACCTTCACCGTACTAGCGACGTAACTGCGCATATTGAAATAAAATTTCATCGGTGCACAGCTGTGATTCGTACACACGACCTCAGAGTAGGGTGTCGCACGCTCAAGCCACTAGCTCAACAGTACTCACATATTGTCAGGAACAGCAATGTAATTACGTGCAAATGGCGGCGTGATAACCGCCAAGTCAAAAGAATAGCTACCACGTTACATATAAATGTTGAAAATCCAATTAAGCCCACACGACCGTTACAATACTTTTAGTACTTAGCATTAGTCTGAAACTTATTTACGGTGAACATAAAGCGTGCGGGCGTTAGCAGTTTATTCGCTACGAGATTTATAAACACCGTACTAATTGGAAGTCGTACGGCGCTATTTGAATTCGTATTAAGAGAACTTAATAAAGAGGTAGGCTCGGTATTCTTCAAGTTTAATGAAAATATCTTGTTCTTTATTTAAATTTACTTTTTGTTTAATGATAATAAGGATACTCGGTATTCTTAGAATCATGAATCTTTTAAAAGTTTTTTGTGTTCCATATTCAAATCTGCGAGAAATCCATAAACATGTATTTTTTATAGTATTATTAAATGAACTAGAATTTAATCAAGTTATGACTACTCATGAAGTAATTATATTAACTTGAACTTTATTCATAATCGAAAGTTGCCGTACATAATCGCCTTCGTTAAGAGTTCAAACTAACTTCGAAAATGCTATAATAATGTGACCTGTTAAAATAGTTGTATGTGAAAAAAAAAATCTTTGTTTTTTGCTAGCAATTTCTTTTAAAGGTTTCATACTAATATAATATTCCAATATAAAGGGAAGCCGTGTCCTTCACTCTGTCTTCATTGAAGTGATAAACATCCTATATTATTCTTTGGACTCAAATATTTTGCCCAAAACCCTTTGAACGCCCTTATCCCATTGTTACTTGTGTGACATATTTACGTTATTATTTTCTTTTGCGAAGCCTGCACGAGTTTTATTATTTTTATTATTAAATTGTTTGCAATATTGAGATATCAAAGAATCGTCCTAGTAAAGCAGTAATTGGTCAGGGTTGTTTAACAATGAAGGCATCAAAAATTTTTTTAATGTAAAATTATTTAAACTTTAAAAATTTAATTAAATACGAACACTTGCTCGTATCTCATGATAGACATACATATCTCGAGCAAGCAGACTCTTCTCATTTCATTGTTTGACACTCCGCTAATGAGGAAACTTTCTATTGTCATCACAAACGCATTTCAAGATGTCCGCATTACTAGTGCTGCGCCAATGTCGATAAGTTGCGATCGCTTATCGCCTGACAACGCGGAACCGTCGGAAGCTTTGGTATTATCGATGCGCTGTAGATTATGAAATGAAATTGCGTCATGCGTAAATTTATTTTAGATTGTTGATTGTAATCTAGACTTTATTTAAAACGAATGTCCTGAAATTGATTGGAATCGTAAGTGGCGTCAAAATTAACTTAGTACCTAACTATTATCATTAATAAAGATAATCTAACTTATTATACCAGCATAATAAGCCAACAGAAGATAAATATAACATAGAACTATATTTAATATTCTGTTCTTCATGCGATACATTTCCAAAAGGTAACATGTTGTTTTTAGATAATCGACGTCCCACACTAGATCACAGTGGCTCTAGCACAAGTTCATAAATGTTAACTATAGTATTTTAATTGTAGTTTGTAACTCTCTGTTCAAAGTTTATAATATTGTGTTTATAAACACTGCACTCTAGCCGTGATCTACTTTTGTTTGACATCTCATAGTGCATTAACGAGCAAACTTTCTATTGTCATCGCCATTGCATTCGAAGGCGTTTGTAGTTGAGATTTTATCGATAAAGCGTTTTCTTATCACTGGCTGAGACATCGGGATTGATATCTATTTACAGTCAACGTATAATGTCGATCTATGACTATATTACTGTCATTGTTACTACAAGTTGGTTTTAAATTTTATTTGTTTAATGGATTGTTAACATGTTAATGTTCTCAATAATATTATATTGCCTTATCTATTCATTGTTTTTTTTATATTTATTTATACTAAACTATGTGTTTTCATGACTGTAATAATAAATCAGTGAATTAATAAGGTTAACCACTAATACGGCTGCCTTCTTAAGTTAAGTATTTAAGTTACTCGCAAGTAAAGTATTAAATTTAATTAATTCGATTAATTAAATTCTAATAACAATTTTATTACTATTTTTAAAAAAAAATACCTAATTCAACTCCGTATAGTTATGTTTTGATGATAAATTCAAATGAATAATGGCTAAATGCCTAAACCCGAATTCCATTTCAATTAAATTCCCCATAACACAAATTGAGCTAATTCGAAGTTTTGGTGAATGGTTAGCATTCCCACTGAAACCGATTCGGGACCTTCGATTGCGTAAGTCGAAAGTGTAACAAGGTTAACTATGAGTTAATAGTCGCTATGCAGCGAATATCGATCATTCGTTGACGCTGATTTATCGATATCGATGTTTTGACGGGTGTCACTACTAATCTTTTTTTGAATGACATTATTAACTGTTTGTTAGCATGCAATTAGAATATGTTTTCTTCAGTGAATGTATTTAATAGTGAATCGTTTTTATGTTTCGGCTAATTGTAATAATAACAAAAAGACACAGTGACATGCATTTTTAAACGTACTGTGCGTTCAAACCCCGGCTTCATATTTTGTCAAACGATTTACCTCTTTGAAATAAAAATAAATAAATAAATGTATGTATTTATATAATTTGATATCATCGTTTCAGAACCAAAATTCAATAACGTGTAGGTTCCAAAAGTTAGAGAAATGATAATTGTAATGGTCTCCGTAAAATAAAATATAAAAAGCTCGGTTTGTAAGGAGACATAAATAAAATAATTATAGGTCCATACCTATTTCCATATTAGGTCCATATTATGGTCAACACTGTAATAAGAGTATGGACTCTTATTCCAAGTGACTTAAACGTGCGACTCTCATTTCTAAGGTCGTAGATTCGATCCCCGGCAGTGCACCCATAGAGTTACTGTCTATATGCGTAACGTTAACGCTCAAGTGTTATCGTTCGTACGGTGAAGAAAGCATTGTGAGGAAACCGGCATGTCTTAAACCAAAAAGTCGACGGCGTGTAAAACAAATGATAACGAAACAGGTACATAAAACTGAGGCCGAGACCTTAAAGGCTGGCCGCACACATATTATAAGGATTATAGCTTATACACTCATGTATTAAGAAGACAGTACAAAAACTGTACACGTCCTGACCTTTAATCAGTACAAATCCTTAACATACCGTCCAATTAACAGATAAGGACTTTCAGCCATCACGACAATGTGTTGTAGATAAAGCTATACATTTTCCCGCTTAATCCTCAAACCTGTTCCTACATAACAACCGTCAACATACTTTCATATAACACTATCTCGGATCTAGCTCCCGTCAGGAGTACAGCGACCATTAAGTGGCCGTTTTAGAAGATTTTATGATAAATATAATTTGATATGTGATTTTTATTGGATTTACAAAATTAATGTCAATTATAGTTTTAAAAATAATTTCAATTACATTTTATAACCAATAACTTATATGCAAGAGACATATCAGTAGATTTAAGTCGATTGATGAATATAAATAATTCGTTATATTTATTGAATTTTAATTAAACAAAAATTGTGTAATTAAACTTTTTTTTAATATTAAATAATGGTGGGTCAATAATAATGGGTATAAATCCTATAATATGTCAGACAATCTTAATTCTCCCTGCTACGACAGTTTAGACTAGCTTCTACCGTATTACATAATTATATTTAATAACATTTCCCCAACATACTACTCATAGCCAACGTTTATTCGCCCTTAAAATATTTTACATTCGTATTGGTGTATAGAGCAGTGTTGGCCTAGTGGCTTCAGCGTGCTACGCTCATCCCAGAGGTCGTAGGTTCGAGCCCAGGCTGTGCACCAATCGATTTTCTTTCTATGTGCGCATTTAACATTAGTTCGAACGATTAAGGAAAACATCGTGAGGAAACCGGCTTGTCTTAGACCCAAAAAGTCGACGGCGTGTGTCAGGCACAGAAGGCTGATCACCTACTTGCCTATTAGAGGAACAAATGATCATGAAACAGATACAAAAATCGTAGGCCCAGTGCTAAAAAGGTTGTAGCGTCATTGATTATTATTATTAGTGTATAGGCGTTATTGGGTCTTTAATATTGGTAAATATGGTTACCCTACTTCCTTTATCTATCTTTCTGGCGAGTTAATCGCCAGCACAATCTTATCTGAACATCGTTAGTGGTAAAAGTGATGGTAATCGCACGTGTGTTGATTTGTGAGCTCCACTGAGCTTTCCTCCAAGCATTTCCAGACTTGCTGGTTTTGGTTCCGCCTAAAGGGTAAACTGTCTATATAGTGTTTTTTTCTCTATCAAAATATGTAAATGAATCTGCTTGATTAAGCGTATACTCTTCAGATCAAGGTTCTTTAACATACTTATAAATTATTTTAAAAAAATGTTTAAGAAATTGTGTCCTTTGTACAAAAATTCGACTTCTACGAGAGCATTTATTTGATTATGAGAGAAAAGATATGAAGTGAAATTTAAGATTAAACAATTATAAAGTTGGCAGATCACGAAGATCCCAAGGTGGGCTGAATTTTAATTAACTTTGCCCCAGACAATGGCCCAACTAGAGAAGATAATTGGCCGCGCAACGATCGTGTAATTGCACGTCACATAATAATATTAGCTTTATTTTCCTCACTAGGCGATGCTCACTAAAGGTGCGTTTCGTTGGACCATTTCTCCATTTAGGACCATTTCTATGGCCTCTCAGTCCGATTCATATGTAGACGTTATACATATACAAAGTTAGTGTTTCAATTAAAAACATTCAATTACAGTTTTAATTGTGTTATTACAACTATACACAAAATATAAGTTATAAGTAAGAAGCATGTCATGTAGATTTAACTAAACGAAAAAAAATACAACAACACGTTTCTAAGCGTGCAATTTTTTCGAAAATAATATACTGGAATATTTGTAAACAGAAGAGAGAAACGCCACCAAATCGTATAGGAAGCGATGTTTCAATCTATGAACGAACGTTTAAAATAGATTTCAAACATCCGATGACTATTAACTTTTAAATAACGTTTGTATGTTTTGTTTTATATGTAGCTCGGAGATTGTATTCACCCTCTAATAAGCTTAGCTTTCACACGTTGCGGCAGTCATAAAAACAAAAGATACAATCTTTGCGCGCGGAAATACCTATCTAAAATCTCACCGTAGCTATCTGATGCTAAGATCGGAATCTAGAATGTGTCAATATTATAGAAATTGTTTAGAAATGGTAGAATACGTAACCTATTTTGCTGAATTTTGAAATATAATTGTTGTTTATATAATAAAATTGCATAATGCATATATCACATCTAAAACGTAGATAGACGCCAATGTTAATCGAAATCAATCAATGGAGTATGAACAAAAATTAGTGAAGCGAACGATGTGTCGATAGTGAGCGGCAAATCGAGTGTAAATTCAATTATGCTCCCGGCTATATTTTCACTTTTGAGTGTGTCTTAAATTGATTAATAGTTATTGATTAGTAGAAAAAGTAGTTACATACATTCATTTGAATAATTATAATCCTTGCTTAATTGCAGTCGCTTTGAGTTTCTAGTTTTAAGTACTTAAGTTTTTGATTTCAAAAATCATTATCTGGTTTCCAAAGCACTCCAGATTAGTGAAACTCGGGTTTGCGTATTTAATATTGTAACGTTATTACCCCATTTTGTTTCACCATTTACTATCACACGTCAACGTCAGACAAAGAGATCCTTAGTGAAATATAACTAGCTCTTAGCATGGGCTTGATTGAGCCGGGAGAGCCCAATCGACACTAGTTAGCTGTCAGGAGTGACGCAAACCGTTCTGCGACACGCAATTTTACACTGATTGTGGGAACGTTTGTATTGCCCTCTTCCGTTAAAATAGTGAATTAAGCGCAATGGAACACGACACGGTAAATATCCCTTTGAAGAGATATAGGAAAGGATTTTGTGAAATAATTGTTGGTTTTCAACATACTATTCAGTTGAAAGCTCTTTATAACAGTTCCTAAGAAAAAAAATACCGGCTAGATATATACAAGAATCTGTATCTCGGAATCATATTTCTGAATCAGCTATAAGAATATGAATAATTGTATTTACATGTTGTTGCAACACTTCTAATTAGACTCTTAAATATTATATCGTTTATATAACCCTATGGACCATTAAATGGGGAATTCAAAAGTAATACTAAATCCATAACATTACTAATGTATAGGAATAATACCAAAGTATACTAGTACATTACTACATAAAAACAATGTTTGTTATATCAACCCTACGTAGCACCACCAAAACTAATTTATATCAAAGCTGTAAGAAAATTATAATAATATCATTACCCAGAAAGATTGTGTGTTAAAGACGACAAAAACCTCATCATTACCATTGCACAGATTCCGAGGAGTGCAATTTGTCAATCACATCAACCTGAATGCCAGACTAACCTTATGGCAATTATTATAAATCCAAGTAATCACGTCGACTTATTTACTGATCAATTAGAATTTAATATATATTGCATCCATTTATACTATTTCTCGCGATGTTACTATACATTCACAATAAAGATTAAAATCTTTTTTTCTTGCTTACAATAACGGGTAACTCACGCAGTAAGTGTCTATAGGCGGTATTACTTAACATTATGTAGCTTTCCGCCGATTGGCCCTTGTTCTATGAATAATAAAAGTGGAAGTGTACAGTGCAGGTTGAGAACCAAGCAGATCTGCAATATCTTAATATTAAAGATGTTCAAAAATGAAAATTATAGTGCTGACATATTCTTAATGAAAGTCTACGGTAACACCACCGTATATGCAATATTTAATTGCAATTTATCTAGTCTTATTGGGAATGATGTTAATATTTATCCCTAGCAACAATGCTAAAGCTAAAACTCTTTATGTTAGCAACATTTTCTATTTTCTCCGAGTTAATATTCCATACATTTTCACTTCATTACAACCTAAATGGTATAAAGACGACAGACGTTTCAATGGTACGATCCATTATACATTTGAATGAATAACATTCACACATAAATTTCGTATTGGAAATTAGCTCTGGCAACACCGTTATATGCAAAGGAGCTTGACAGATTGCTTTATCGATATATCTTTTGACGTCTCTATTGGATATTCAAGTATGGGCACGGACATGATATTTTTATGTCGCAAAAGACGGTAAGACTTAAGACATCCTTTGAAACACAATTCGCTTGAATATTTTATTTCTTCTGTAAAAAAAGGTTCTGTAAATGGAGTTATAAATCTAATATCTTATATTTTATATATAATTATTATAGGGATAGATTTGTGCCTGCATGAACTTAAAGTTGTTTGGGTCTCATACGTGGAATTATTTCATTAGTTCCGTTTACAGATATATACAACAGACATTATTGCCTTAATACAGTCTCAATATTGTATACAAAATAATCTCTAAAATAAATAAAAGTATATTGTAAATCTTTAATTACAATTGTGCAAATCCCTTCATGATTTTACTTAAACGCATTCATAAATAACGCTCAGCTTATATTCACAAAACGTCTACTCAATGAAATATTTTAAGTATAATGAAACCGTTTTGAAAGAGGAAAAACAAAAGGCAACATTTTAGATAGAGCACAATTAATTTCGCAGTCAAACAAAAGCTCAACAATTAAGAGAGGTCATTGACTTGCTAATTCCAATTTCACTATCAATTGAAATGTAGAGGAAACATAGAATTAGGAAGTGATATGTGGGCCTTATAATTAAACTTAATTGATGTTTATTGCGAGTTATTGTGCTCATGCGTTGCATTAAAAAGGGTAAAATGTATGATGAGATAATGATCTAGTAGATACTTGTCTATGAATATAATTTATACCTATACTTTTAAGAATAGCTGTGTTGTTCTAGTGTATTCAACGATAGCGATAACGATAGTCGTAGATTCGATCCTCGGCTGTGCACCAATGGTATGTCATTCTAAGTGCGCATTAAACACTCGCTATTACTATGAAGTAAAACATGGTGAGGAAACCGGCATCCCTTAGGCTGAGGAGTCGACAGTGTGTGTCAGGCTGAATGAAGGCCGATCACATGCTTGCAAGATTAAAACAAATGATCAAAAACATATACAGAAATCTGAAGCCTAAAAGACTTACTGATTTTTGTGCACAAAAATTTTCACCCTAACCAATTTGTGAAAATCACTACAATATTATGTAAATTGTATGTGAAGTAACGCTTTTATAGGATTGGGGGAGTTTGTGCACCATCCACTTATAACATATGTATATGCAAGTTATTATTTACCACAGCCCCGTAGTTGAGTCGAACACGCACATGACGCTATGGTTAGCCCAGTTGTCTTAAGTTGGATTCACGATAACAATAAGTATATTAGTATATAGTATTTGCCTAAATCGATAAAAGTAACAGACATACTACTTACAACAAGTGGAACGCTTCCAACTAAAATAACACTTGTCGAAACTTTAAATTGCAAACCGCCTTTTGATTTACAAATTTCGATTGCTTTATAATATCGGTTGAATAAAAGTACTCACGAAATTTCAATTCAATTTGACCAATTTACAATTCAAAACACCTTTCAATATAACATTAATAACATTCATGGGAATTATAATGTTTCTATACAAATTTGTAGGCGTTTGATTTTATAAAGATTTCTTGTACGAAATAGGAAGACGTTAAGATAGCTAGAAGGTTAGTTCTATAATCAGAATTATTTATTAAATGATTTAAATTTTGTATCTAAACTTTTTATTAATATAATCTTTAAGCCGCTTGAAATACTTTTAACTAAATAGTAATAATCGCATTAACATCCACTAAATATATTATATAAACATCGTAGTGATATACTTTAGTATTTGAAGTTACATAAACCGATAAAGTTTTGACCAGTTTTATTACATTGTAAGAGTCGTGAATTAAACAAAAGTATATTACCACGATACGTGGCTCACAATGCAGGAGTTAAGATAAAATTAGATAAATATAAGATATTACTTGCTCCGTGTAGCGAGCTTAGTGATGTGCCACAAGCTTATTTAATGTATGATATTTATAAATGCGATTACACGCTTACAATTTTCAAAAGTAATATTCATTTGTAATTTGAAGTATCTATGGATTATGTTCTTCTTTTCTTGTTCTTCTCAAAATATCAAGTCAATGAACATAACAGTTCAGTTCAGTAATGCGAGAGGATTATTTGTAAAAACAAAAATATTCGTAATGAATGATTACTTATACATAACAAATTTAAATTTATAAAATTATATTTATTACAGACTAAATTCGTTAAGCACATACCATATGGAAATCAGTTATAAACCTCAGTTTAATAGTTATAATCGTATTATTTCATTTAATTACCGTATATATACGAAAGTATCGATAACCCATTACATCACTTTACCCCTCGAAGCACAGTGGGAACGTGCGGGCCTATAAATAAAATAGTCGGAGTTACGATAAAATTATGATATAATTATTACACTAGGGTCCACTTTATACGCCACGAGATCGCGAAACTGACTCTTAATTGAGCCCAGACACTAATATAAAACATTCGCCAGTCTCTGCCTTGGTCTGTTTGAGGAAAGGAAATAAAAGAGTGTTGCATCATATTGTTCTATAGGTAGTTTTAGTAATAAGAAGTGTTGAATAAATTTTCACCAATCACTTAAAATTGTTCCTTATTCCTACTATATTCCAATACAGTTTTAGTCCTCAAGGTCACCCTTTAATTGCTGAATTTTTCTGTGATGTTTAGTTTAATACAACATTGTTAATAGTTATAAATCATGCGATCTGTATATAACTCTTAATTAAAGATGCCAAGATGATTTAAGAGGTACAAAGAGACATTATTAATTACAAATATTATATATAACTAGCCGACCCGACACACATTGTCCTTTCTTAACTATGAATATTGATTTCGAATTGGTATAATCAACTAAAAATGCCTTATGATATACAAAATGTTGTGTTTGTTTTTCTGGCGCGTATATAGATTGTTGATAGTTTTGTTGGTAGCCAACATGGGAACAGGCGACACATAACTGGCCATGTGAAAAACATGTTTTCAAGATTAATGCCACAAACAATTAGCGACTGTAATTATTGTATATGTATTTTATCAATATAATATCTCCGATCCGCTTTGACAATATTTGCAACACGCATTCTGTCAATGTTATGTCAAACGCTATAAGGTTACATGAAAAAAGTTAGAATTTTTTAACACGCGTTTATTTTGATTATGATTGGTAATGTAATTTACATAGACGTATTTTAGGCATGACGTTTTTATTCTTATTCTTTTCTTACCTATCCTGGAGGTTGGCCGTTAGTCTCGTGAAGCGTGTCTTGTCATATGCGAGATGCAGCAACTCTTCCGAAGTATACGTCCACTCTAACTCTAACGTTACGATTTACTTATTATAAAAGCAAAATCGATGAATTTACTATAAATAATATAAAAGTTTAAACTGACTGGGTTTAGAACGAAAAGCTCAAGTAATTCCAATTATTCCAATCAAGTGCGGATGGGATTCCTTTTATTGCCTTAATTGAAAGATATCTGCGGTATCTGGCTTCTAAACAAACACATTGCTTTCTAACCAAGCCAAGGTTTGATGGAATTCCTTTAATCAATTATTTTGTCTTCAGAATTAAAAAACCGTATTTAACAGACTTGAAAATTTTAGGAAATTAAGACTGATTATTATCTAGTTTTCGATAATTTGTATTAAACCTCATACAAAAAAGGAAGATCATTACGGTTTAACTCGATTATTACGGTTGTTCACTGTCTGACATGTTATGACTATTCAGCAAGGTGTTTCATTAATAATATAAATGCTGGTATATTATACATACAATGAAAAGTCTTAACGTGCTCTCGTAATAGCGATAAGAATGTCCTTTGTACTCATGTTCATGTCTCTTGTGATTGTTGAGGTAAAATTAAAATAGCTTACGAATATTTTTTTATTATTAGAGTTTTATATAAATTACGTTGTACGTTTTAAAACTTATAAACATTTATTTATTTTACGAGATGTGTGTGTGTACCCTTAATCAATTTCGCCTTGAAGAGTTGAAAGCTGAAGCTGCGTGGGATCAGCGGTTACGCATCCAATCAACTGTATAGTAAATAAATAGAAATTGAACTTTCCACATCGATATAAAATTGCTAATTGATTTCTACTTTTACAGAAATTCGATACTACGATTACAGTTTGAAAGCAACTGATTATTATTATATTACGCCTGACCTTGGCTGTGGAACATTAGGATAAAGAGAAAAATTATACTAATACGATAACGTTAACTTGGACAAGTATTCCTAGACTGAGGGAGGTAAAATTACATATATTAATTGAATTTAATAAAATCAAATGAAATTTATCGAAAATTATCGTAAGTTATATATATCGAAAATAAAGAATTAAGGAAATTCAATTACAAAATGATTTTTAATTTCAATGTATACGAGACGTTATTATGTATTCTTTAAGTTTACAACAATACTTAAATTCTCGTGAAAGCGTACCCTTAACCAAAAAGCTTCCTGAATACCGCTTAGTAATAAAATAAATGTTTAAAACCATATCATCATATATTTATTGTCATTGAAACCAAAATCTATATCTATTTATAAAATAAAGAACGTGTGGATAAATTCATATTTACAATATTGTGCAAGAGTTTAAGATATTAAATACTGTATATGAAGTGTCCATAGTGTAGTGTATACTGTATATTTAAATAATCATTTATTATGATATGTAACTGTAGGACACATTGTGTCTAAGCTGCTATCTTTTACCCATCACATACAATAAATTAATAGTGATGATACTGGCAAGTCATTTAGAAACCAGATGCGCGCCTTACGGGGAATTAGCCAGCTAATAAAATTGCAATCGCCTCCAACGGATGTCGCTATAAAAAGATATGATACACGTGCTTTGCATTTACTTAAGGAAACATGAAATCTTTCCTCCAGTGCACCTGAAAATGAATATTGAGTTATGAAATAGAAAACAGAGGCGCTACAACCTCAAGGTCTGAGGCCTTCAGATTTCCATATGTGTTTCTTATGATTTGTTACTTTCCTAAAAGGCAAGTAGATCCCCTACTTCCACGTAACGTCACGTTATTCTTTCACAGTATGAGCAAGTGTTAAACGCGCACATAGAAAGTTTATTGCTGCATGTTTCGAACCTACCTCCTACCTCAGCATAGAGAACCGTTCGCTTAATGGCCGGGATAATGAACTGAAGTTTTATAGCACACAAATTTTAAACTACGTATAATATCATGATTAGTAAATATATTTAATTCATAAATAATATAATCGTCAGTTAGTGAATGAATGTTTAGTCAGGTCATGTCAATGTGACATAAAAGTAATAAGCGTAAAGCTTTAAAACTCTATTGAGCCTTAAGGGACAAGGGAGTATATTTATCTATTTTAAATAGCTGTGCAATATGCAAAGCGAACCCTCAAAATCGCTACTTCCTCTGGGTAATCTATCATTTGACATACAAACAGATAATTAATGACTCTAGTGAGTAGACTTTAAATTAATAATTTACGTTACACAATTACTGTTTACAAGCCTTTATAGGCTAGATTACATTACAACTTTAAAATCTTATAATATGTGATAAATACAATAACAAAACTTTTATAATCATTTGTACCAGCTTTTGCGTGTTTAGAGTTAACAAATCATAAATATTACAACCAAATAAGAAAGTATAATAGAAAGCAGATTATAATTAGCATAAGCTGTTCATAAAAATATAATATTACCCATATAAATGTCAAATATAAATGTTTTTTATCGCAATAATTTTCCATGCTAACATGGACTTACGACAGAATTAAGTGGTATTAATCAATTTGAAAAACAGCTGTATGAATTTAAAAAAGATTCCATGCTAGAAGTTTTATAGATTTGTCATTTGATACTTTATATCAATAAAAAAAAATTCGGAATATCAGTATTATCAAAAAGCCTTTGGGAATATGACGACTTTTACTCGTCTTCTTAGTACCTCTGTCTATTACCTAGAGAACAATATAAGCATCATATAAAAATACTACTAAGCAAGACTCCCGTATGTCAAGTTCAGACCACTTCGACGTATTCTTTATTAATATTCACGTATAAAAGATATCGACGTACACTGCGGAAACTATTTTATACCTATAGTTAAGCACATCGTGGTATAGTGATTTTATTCTAGAGTATTTCTTAGGTTACCGTATTACCATATCTACAATTTTTGAATCTGTAAACTTAATTATTCGATGTTACATATATTTAATCATAGAAAACATTCTACATCACATTCATAATTTAATATCATAGATTACGTGTTTCGTAAGATCATTGCTAATATAATTTACATAATGAACTCTAGTTATGCTGAATGAAAAACTAACAAGGTATACGAATTGCTCATCACTGTAACTGATCGTATGGATCGATACTCAAACCTAACCATCAAATTATCATTACGATTTTGGTCCAAGTGATAAGTATCAGGTATTATTACATATAACGAAAATATTTGTTAAATATTTTTTTCATGTATTCTAGAGCAAAACGATTGTTTGTCTCTATATATGTAAGCACGTAAAGCAATTATTTTAGACTGTTACGTAATAAATGGTATAAAGAAATAGGGAATGTCAAATATGCAAGAATATATAATCCTGAACCTAAGCACGAGACTAGGAAACACTCGTAAAACGGGTACACGCTTTTTCGAAAATTATACGGTTCCAAAATTCAAGCATTCGGTAGAAGATTTATTACTTGGCACCATTCTTACAAAACCAATTGCGAAAAAACTGTCCTATCTACTTCAAGTGTAAATTTCCCTGTGGTAATTTCTAAGTAGTAGAATGCAGTGAGTAGACATTTATAACTTAGTTTCCTCTTTGTTCTCTGTATCTTCTGACTTATGTTGCTTTGATATGCTATGGTATGTTCTTTTGTATTGTTGAAACAATATTTTTGGTGGTCTGTTGTCCTTCCTACAGGCCTTTCTACTGTAACACAGTAGTGGTTTTTCCAAACCACTACGGAGAGTGGAGCGTCACCTTATTATATCGTTGTATGTGTAAAATATTGTTTGTAATTTTGGTATGGTTGGGTGGTGTTGTATCGAGTTGTACTAAGCAAATAAATATAAATCGTAGAAGATGAATAATGTGAAATAAAATATTATTTAATATTATAAAAGATTTATTCAGATAGAAATATTAGTAGTTTTACTCGCCGTTGCAAACGGTTTATCTTTTAACCCTTTCACATCGCTGTGAGTTTATATCTTTATTCTCATATTTAATCTTCTTACAATAGATCATATCCTGGTTTTACCAACTTCATATCTCCATGTACATATTTTTTGCATTACATTATACGTTGTTAATAAAAGGTTTCTCTTGTTTAAACAATAGATCTTCAATGTAAACGTCAAAATGCCAATTTGAAATCTGCAGGTTTAAATTTCGAAGAAGTTTTGATCATTAAATAACTATTAGCATTAATAAAAAATAACTAGGTAATAGTTTTAGGATGATACAAAACTTTGACTGCCTCTTTCGGGTCGGCTTAAATATCGTAACAATTTAACATAAAAAAAAGTTTTTAATGTTAAAATTAAAGTTTAACACAAAATTATTTAACATTTACCGCCGCATTTATTTACTTTTTGGAAACATTTAACATTTCAAATTCTATTCTATAAATTATATTAGTAGACAGTTTATTGTTTATTTCTTCTTATTAAAAACCTAAGTTTCAACTGTCGCTTTAAAAATTAAAAGTATCTGTCAGTACATTCTCGTTGTAAAACAAGGAACAAAACAAAAACTTCAACGACTGACTTAAGAAAATCGAACAAAAGTTTTTTTCTAAATAAAGTATTACCATTTAAAAAGTTTCGCAAATTATTTTCATTAGTTTTAAAACAACAATTTAAAAGAATGTCTTTCAAGCTATCGACAGTTCAGTGACCCATCCGTAATTAGGGCAAAACAGACGCCTATAAACAGTCATGGCTCATTAATCTTGGTGAAGTGTATTATAACAATAGAATTGCCGTTTGTATCTACCACTTTATTTACCAAGTGTTCGTCAGCATAGTAGTAGTTCCTGCAATTTCGTTACAATCCATGTGATTCTTTAAAAAAAAACCTTGTGTCGCATATGAACAAGTAAACAACTGTTATTTGGTCTACAATATAGTAGGTTAGTTCCCATCCGGGAAAAATACCGTTTCTAAGTAAGCTAAATCTAATGAGATTCAGTACGTTCTGTAGCTAGCAATTTGCGTAGCTAGTAAACGCACTCCAGTGTGTAATTACCGGCGAACGAGTGGTCACGAACAATGGTGGTAATTGTCGTTTGTGCACCCAACCTTATAGTCACAGATTATTACAGATACGGCAAGTTGCTAGAATTTGATCAAAGCTTCCATTGTTTACACGAATATTATGATAAAAATTATGCTGATTAAGTTGGTAGTACTAGAATATGATCGGTTTTATAAGTGAAAATATTAGAGTTAAGGTAGAAGCTTATGGTAGCATCTTTTAAAATGACGACAACCAATGGCTATCAAGAAAAGAATTTTAATACTAATAATAGACTCTTTATTAACACATCACAAAAACTTACTACTTTAAGAATTTCCTTGCATTTGCATTTTACAAAAACATTTAATATTCACATATAAAAGAATTGGCGTACAATGCGCAAACTATAACATATCTATCTTCACATCATGGTAGTGTTTTTATTCTAGAATGTTAGTTATTTAAATATCCATTCAAAACATTGATAAAATTACGAAGTAATAAGTTCTGACAATTTTTGTGTAACGAATTGTGTTCTTCTATTAGACAATTATGTAGTTGTTACCATGGTAACCATTCTTATATGAATCTAAGTTCTTCATGTTATTTGTTTTTATTTATAATTATTTAGACATGTATAGGTATACCTTACTATTAAGATTTTGACAGACAAGATCATATAGACTATTTAGTTATCCTGCACAGATTAAGTCTAAAGAAGAATCCATAATACATCTCAATTCGATGCTCGTAGTATCACCTACCCATAGACTCATGTTAGTTACATATGTAAATTAATTTTCTTATTTTGTGTATAGGTTGTATCGGAACCATATCATAATAGAAATAAAAGTTCCAAATATTTCCACTAATACAAAATAGAAATTCCATTCCACAGTTACTTATTTCCCTTACTTTCTATGAAGTTAGGTCCCGTTACACACGTGTTCATCACTATTCCACAAGCGTCCCCAAGCCCTGAATGAGTTTGTTTTTTATTGTTTTGAGGCTATGGCCTATGTTTATTTATCTGCGCACGATCTGCCCTCGCCGCGCATACAAATCTTCGCGATTTCGATGCATACTTTATGATGTTTTCTTGTTACAGGTAAGACAAAGTGTTTGTAAAAACATTTGCATATATACAGACTCTCGCACCAATATCTACGTAAGCTGAATGTAATTTATGCTCAAATTATTCAAATATCAAAAAGCATTTTGTAAGTATTTTCTTTATAATCAATGCAAATAAACTGTTTTTGAAATAAGTTTAATTCAGACTTTAAATTACAAAACGGATGACGGCTTTGACCGTACCGATTTTTTTATTATTATGTTGTGTGTTTTAAACGCTATATGTAATTTGTTATTACCAGAACTTGTACCTCTCTTACTTGGAGAAACCTATGTATAATGATCCCCAAAGCTTAAGTATAAGTGGCGGCCTTAGTAATTGAACGATTTGCGTCGTTTTCTTAGTATACTGTTAGCATTTCGCCGCTTTTGAAAATTGACGGTGTGGTGCGGCCAGATGCCTCCGGGAAAATGAATTAAGCTATTACAACTTAGTCTTAAATAGCTTTCTGTTTATACACTACTCACCGCCGGAACAGGTAATACACTTGTTGTCTTAAGATTGACATGTGAAAATTTCGTTGTACAAATTTACTTATTAACAATTATCACTATTGTGAATTATTTATTATTCCTAAAAAGTCGATAACGCACTTGCGAGTCAATGTAAATGTCCATGGGTCGCGGTATCACTTAACATCAGATGAGCTTCTTGCCTGCTTGCCTCCTGTTACATAAAAAAAAAACTTTTGTTTGATACCCCCAATAAAGTTACTGTTTTACAAATAATTTTAAGGCTATTTAAACATTTATATGTTTAATATATTATTCAGCTGGCAATAGAACCTCAATGTTATACCGCCACAGAGGAACCTGTTGATCTGATACAGATAGATCACGTGATATATTGATCGCTTGATTTTTTGTTTTAGCACTACTACTACAAAACATACAGCATATATAATGTACAGTATATTATTTTGTATATCTTTAAATTGCCTGAAAAACGTAAGACAATTGACTTTCTTTAAGGTTTTTTATCAAACACCCCCTGAACAGACGCAGAGTAAATTTTATCATCTCATTTTTTTGTATTTATGATTGTTTATTGTCATTATATCTCTCAACTATCTATAAAATAATTTCATATAATGTCTATTGCGCCGATCGATTGCCTGCAATTTGCCTATCAAATACGATGAGCGAGCGCATGCATAACGCATGAAGTCGTGCTAGGAAACGGATGACACGCGCATGCGTGCTAACATAACTTTCTGTATTCTTCCTATATCCGATTACATGTATGCTTTTAGTACCACCTAACTTTTCTTATCTACCATTATTGAATACAATTTATTTAAAAGGACTGTTGTAAAGTGGGTACTTATATGTAATGTTATATGTTTTGTTATGTATCGCTTAAACCTTGAACGCCAGCAGTCTACGTCATTTACCAAACCGCGAACACAAAAAAACGCTAAACTGGACGACTTGACTTGACTTAATATCCTATGGCCACTAGATGGGGCAAAGAGAGTCCAAAGTGAGTCTCCATCGCGTTCGGTCTTGAGCCTCATATTTCACTCTTCCAACTCACTCCGGCTCTCGTTGCATCATGTGCAGCTGTACAACGCCGGGTTTGCCGGGGACCGCCATGTATCCAATCAAGCGCCTGCTTTTGGCCATAATTGGAATCGTTTCGGAGTTGATCTGCTGGCATATCAAGATTAAGCACCTTAAACCAATAAATATATAGGTGAAAATTTAACAAGCATTAATATAAAATTAGCAGCTGAAATGAAACATTGCAAGGACAATATTTACATATACTAATTCTTATTTACTAAATACGATTTTGTAAAAGCCACGTATAGTCGATTATGTTTGTAGCTTATTTTCGTAATATGATTTTCAACTCATTAAGCTCCGGAGCACTTTATTTAAAAGCTTTTCTGTATTTAATAAAAACCGCATGCGATCCTTATTTTGGGGATAAAGGCTCATATTGTATTATAAAAAATATATTTACTGATGAAAAGATGGAAAAAACTTTAAGAACCTTTAACATTATTCTGCAACAAAAAATATTTCATAAACAGTACAATAATATACAATATAATAACTAGAATTACAAATAGTGCTAAAGTCCTCCCTCCGTATTGTTAATAAAACATGTGTGCGTGTACTAGTGTGTAAAATAAATGATCTACTATATGGAACTTTACAGAAATTGGTTAAATAAAGTTAAATTAGATAAAGTTTAACAAGAGGCGTTTATTATCATAGACATGAATACAAATAGTACAATTATTTCATTTTATCTCATAACTACTTAGACTGCTATTGAATTTAATTAGTTGTAATATTACTGTCATTGTTATCGTTATTATATATTTTTTATTAATGGCTTCGAATCTCTTCGAATCAACCGTAGTACAAGAAAAAGATGGCGCGCAACGGAAAAATGTGACGGTAAATTTTCATAACAAATTATTATAATTATTACCGACAAGCGAAAGAAGCCGTATTCAAAAAGTGCGATAGCCCTTTTATCATTATTTATAATCATGTAAACACCAATTTTTATGTTTTTCAATTATATTAAGAGTACCTATACGAATCGAACTGAATTACTAAGTTAATTTATTTTTCGAAATAGCAATGATATGAAGCGATATATTAAATTTAATTAGTTGTAATATTACTGTCATTGTTATCGTTATTATATATTTTTTATTAATGGCTTCGAATCTCTTCGAATCAACCGTAGTACAAGAAAAAGATGGCGCGCAACGGAAAAATGTGACGGTAAATTTTCATAACAAATTATTATAATTATTACCGACAAGCGAAAGAAGCCGTATTCAAAAAGTGCGATAGCCCTTTTATCATTATTTATAATCATGTAAACACCAATTTTTATGTTTTTCAATTATATTAAGAGTACCTATACGAATCGAACTGAATTACTAAGTTAATTTATTTTTCGAAATAGCAATGATATGAAGCGATAATTGCGTTATTGAAAGACAATATTATCAAAAACATAATTATTACCAAAGCATTTTCAATAAAAGCTATTACGTGCGAATTACACGTCCTATGATACAATAATAACGTGCTAAATACATTTCCCACGCAAATTATTACGAAAACATTATTTCCATTGAGTTGTTACAAAACCGATATGCAATCGTGACCCTCGAACGCCTACTAGACATTGTAAACATTTAACATCAATCAAAACTAGTCCCTACGCTAAAGAAATTAGATGCTACATTTCAATGAGAAAGATTGCAGATGTGTGATTAGATAGGGGCAGTAGGGATAACTATTAAACGCCTAATATGTGTACAATAATAGTGTTGTAAACAGAAATGAGAACTGTATTATTTTTCAATAAATTGTGTTTATACAGTTATGGACAGGAGTGATCTACATGTAGAGAGATACACACAATATTTACTAAAGAAACAGCCTGGTATAACTTTTAATAATTAATCTATGTTTACAACATGAACATTTCGCCTGAATTTACATTTATATTCTTCTCTTATTATACCAAATTTTTACAAATAGTTTCACTATTACCTGAAGAAAACACTTTTTTAACGGATTGAAGCTATGTATTATCATAAACTTACAATAATTTTACATAACCTTCTTCGAAATCTTTTAGTCGATATCAACTCAAAGAAGTGTTTTCTGTAAACGTTATGTTAATAATATTTAACGTCAAGGGTTTATTCGCTTATTTTTTATGATTTTCTTAATGATCAAAAATAAACCATTGAAACGTGCTTTTGTTTCTCACCGACTGTTACCAATAGTCTGCGCTAAAGGTGAATTAATGTCAAAGTAGGGTTCATTAATTCATCACGATTTCAACATCGTGTCATTACACATCTATATATCTTTCTGTTCATCTAAATAGTTTTATTATTGATTGATTGTTAATATTAGGCAATTTTCTTATCTACATCTAATGTATCTTTCATTTGAGACTTGATTTAGTGCTTTTAAACATAGCATTTTTATTAACTAATTTTGATAATTATTTTTTATATATGGAGTAAGTTAGGGCCGCCGCAAATGGATTGTAATAACTAAAATACTTAAAACGTATGCAGCTTTAAATACCAAATAATATCAAATATAATTCAGTTAACCTCAGTAGAATAAAGTAAAGATATTTACTCTCCAAGCTATAGATAGCTTTACTAATAATTTAGCAGTACTTATTAAGCAGGTGTAGGTTGGAAGTTAAAATAGACATAAAAATAAATATGGATCACAGTACAACACAAATATTTTTGGCCTCCGAACATTTCTCAAATAGTATTCTGGACTCCCATCCCAGAGGTCGTAGGTTCGATGCCCGGCTGTGCACCAATGGATTTTCTTTCTATGTGCGCATTTAACATCCGCTCGAACGGTGAAGGATAACATCGTGAGGAAACCGGCTTGCATTTGACCCAAAAATCGAAGGCGTGCGTCAGGTACAGAAAGCTGATCACCTACTTGCCTATTAAATTAACAAATGATCATTAAACAAATACAAAAATCTGAGGCCCAGACCTAAAAAGGTTGTAGCGCCATTCATTATTTATTACTAGAAGAGTAGATATTAACCTAAGTTCACTCTTAAATTTATTAAACTATAATCTATTAGGTATGACACCGGTACAAGATATATACTTGAGGTAGTATCTTGTTAGGTCGTAGTTATTTCGCTGTGAGACCACATCAAAGGACGTTAAGCCCCCTCAAATTAGGTTACACGTTCAGTTCACCCCACTTAACTTTGTACGGGATGTTGTAAGGTTCGTAGAGCCCTATAAATAATGTTTTCTCTGTGACTTGACTTAGAAGAACTGATACAAAGTTAGCTGATATTGCAACTATTTACGCCAATTTTTATCATTTCTTAGAGGCGTACAACAAGCTGTAGTTTTTTTATAATTCAAACCCTCCAAGGTCTTGCTTTTTTCTTATTTCATCTCTTAATCAGTCACGATAGGCGCATTTCTTTATTAAAATGTATGCAACTAAATCAGACGTTAACTTTGAAATGTTGAATAAACCATCCGCTCTATGTCTCACCCGATCGTGTGTTTGATTTACTCAATGTGTTTAAACGAAATGTTCTCGTATTACAAAGAGAATGAGGCTCTCATTTCTCATTTCATCATAGTTTGGAAATAAATGGATATAGTTCTAAGACAGTTACTAAAATAATATTTTTTAAAGTCAAAGTGCCTTTATAGCGTTATTGATATTTGGACCATAGATTTGACACCGATTGCATATAATTTGACATTATTTTATATTCTAATAAGACATTATAAAAATTTCTATGATATTCCATGCCTATTTATATGTGGCTGATTGTGGGGATATTTGTAATTAATCGAATTGATTGATCCAATGCACACAAGGATAATTTCTAGAAAAATGAGATTTAGTAAAACGCATCTCTAGAACTTTCGTATACAGCCTATATTGGCCCTGATTTGGATACAGCCTATATTGTCCCTGATTTTAGGCAGCTTCTGTAATAAGACATACAAAACGACAAATTAATCACTGTACTGCGTCGTTAGTTTATGGAAACAATTTCAAAAGCTTCATCCCTGAAGCTCCTAAAGCTCACCTTACCTACACTACTTCAGTATGCATAAGACAGATTACAGACACATTGTATTGGTTACATTTGCATACTAAATGAAAACGAATTTGCATTCTGCATAATATGTAATAAATTATAATATGAGTAATCATTATACACTACATGAACCAACAAGAAAACTTGTGAAATTGAAGTGAAATTAATTTAAAAAAACTAAAACTTCTGAAATTTATATTCCCTTCAAATTAACATTCCTTATAATATACCAACTTATTATTTAAAATCTATAAATAAAGATTAGTTTTTAAAGTCAAAATTATCTATAAAATAAAAAAAACATTATTCAAAGATTTTATGCAATTTAAACAAAGCTTGAATACATATTATAATATACAAAACTATATTTTAATTTTATTAATACAAACATTTTTATTTTTAAAATAAATAACTTATCATTTAAGCAGAGATGACATTTCGAAGATAAATAACTTCCTTGCACGTAAGACAAGATTAAATGTTACAAAGAAATCTATTTGCTATATCAAATAAACGTATGGTTACAACCATGATTATTATCCATGATAATTATACAGGAAAACGTATTCTGTATTTTTCAAAGATTTGGAGAATATGACCTTAGTGGTCTACAATTTGCCGAAACCAAAGTAGTGAAAACAATAAAGTAACACTGAATAAAGAGATTAATCAATTATTATGAAAACAATAAACACGCAATCATAATTGTATTTATCAAAATGTTTATTTGTTGCATAAGTGTCACAAGATAATAATTCATTTAAAATCTCATTCAATGAACTCAAATCTCGTGCCAATAATATTGAAGAAATAAATTAGAACTCAGATCAAACTCTCGCTCTAATCTTCCTTAGTTTTCAATCACGTCTTAGTAGACTATATTTAATTTAGGATTTAAACTTGAAATAACCATTTTCTAATATTTACATTACAGATAAAACTAATTAAACTTGGTTTTCAAAGAATAACTCCCAAGAAAATAAAAGTTGTACTAGAGTATAATGGGTCCGCCGAACTTTTTATGAGAATAAATTAGAATAACTGGCTTCTTGTACTCAAGTTTATTTTATTACTATCACTTGTATATAGCTAATAAACTAATATAAAATTCACACTTTATTCTAGTCCGTTATTGTATACAACCACAATATCACGGTGTTAAAAAAACCCAGTAGCACTACGTTCTTAGCCTAGGATTTATGAATTTGTATCTTTGATCATTTTTTTTATAGGGAAATAGGTGAACACTTCATCGATTTTTGTCGACATTTTGTTTTTCTTTACCGTCCATTGCACACATTAACGACTAACGACCTCGGGGTTGAACTTTGCGCGCCTAGCCACGCTGACAATCTAGTATTTAATGTTTCCCCGTATCGATTTTTCGAAAGCATTTTCATACTAAACTATGAGGTTTTTATTATAAATAACAAAAAATAAACAATGCTAACTTATGGGCGTAGTTTAAATTTTTTACACTTCCGCTATTAAATCAAAATTTACATAAAAATACAGATTCATCATCTCACTAACAGAATGCACTTAAAAAAAGGGTTGGATGCGGGAGTTAAATCAACAAAGGAAGATCTATTAAATATTGAAAGGATAAACAGACAATGGAGCATAACAATAACAAGATAACAATATCCTATTACCGTATGTTTCATAACATAATTAAATTATGGGGATAGAACACGATCATAAAACTGTTCAAGAATTCGAATGCCTGAAATGCGATCTGTTTTAGTTAAGAGACTTAATAAATTAATTACACCTACTTGACAATATTCATACTTTATATAACTATATTATTTAATTAATTTGATAAAACATGTCTTTACTAATTTATATTTTACAAGTATGTAATTGCAATTACTGTTTACTTAACTTGCTTGCTCTTATAGTTACATTATCAGTGTTGGCCTAATTTCAGCGTGTGACTCTCATTTCTGATGTCGTAGGTTCGATCCCCGTCTATGTCTCGTCTGACTTTTTGTCTATGGACGCATATAACTCTTGCTCGTACTGTGAAGGAAAAAAATTGACACACAAACAGTTGACTGTGTGTGTCAAGCACAGTAAGCTGCTTACCCATTTGGCTATTAGAAAAAAACAAGTGATCACAAGTCAGATACAGAAGTCTCAGGCCCAGGCCTAAACTGCTTATGTGTTTTAACAGTACCTAATGAAAGAAATTTATAAATATTTTATTGCAAAACTTTTATTGTTCTCTCAAAAATAATTATTCGTTTCATACTTGGTTTGTGTATTTTTATTTTATCTAAAAGAGAAACTGAACTAAGGATTTAAAAAAATATATTATTAAAGCCTTAGAATTAAACGTGAAAAGTTTGGCTTTAATCTGTAAAAAATAGATTCGTTTCAAACTCCTTCTACATACAGCATCTGTGCAACACAAAGAAGGTGTAATATACATTCAAATCGATTATAAAGTTTAACATAACAATAAGATTATTTAAAGCAAACAGAGATTAAAAAGATATTAGTAATAGGATAGGGTGTAATTGTTATAACAAAAACCTTTTATACGGCTTGAACTATATACGTCGCTTTTATGGCTGATGGATTTATAACTTCACAGATAAAATATCAAGGGTCTCTCAGATTTAAAAAGGATTATTTTTTTTTTTTTTTGCTCCAGGTACGCTGGTCCGGGAGTGGCTTTTCGACTGATAAATTTTATTTAATGGCAAAGTTTATAATATGCAGCATTATACATCATATAACACAGATATATATATATATATATATATATCACAATAACAAAATTTGAGCTGTGTTCGTTTAACTTTGGAGAGATAGGTATATCTATTATTTTAAGGAATTAAAATTTAATAAATAATTAAATTTTAAAATTCTTTAAATAGGAAAAACCTATTTAAAGAATTCAGAGTTGTATTTTAAATTACGTTTGTAAATATATATTATACACAAAAGAAAACGGTGAAACTCAGCTTTGCTATTTATGCCTGATTAAAAAGTAGCAAATGACGATAAAAATCTTTTTAGCTGCCGGGATTTGCCACCTTATTTTAATTTACTAATAATACTTTGAGTATGGTCTATATAGATTTATATATTAATTTGTTATTTTATATTTCATTTGAAACTATAAGACATTTATCTGAAAGTCCCCATCAACTATCCGATTAGGTTGGATTAATACATTCCTAAAGTAGAGTAAGAAAGGTAACCGACAAATAACGCTTTATATAGTCGCTACTGTGGTTTTTAATGCTCTTCGATAAACCTCTTTAGTCCTATAAAAAATTGCTTTGATGTCACCCTACTTATACAGAGTGTTACGTATTACATGTAGATATGTTATATTACTTAGTTCAATAATAATTTCCGGATGTATTTAAAGTTAGTCTTTTCACTTAAAGGTTATGTCACTTAATAGGTAGAGATACAATATAAAATAGTTTTTTTTTAATAATTTATTACCTAACCATGGATGCATCGGTCGGAAGTAAGTAACGTCGGATAAATTAACAACAGTTTTTTTTTTCATAAAAATTGATACATTTTAAATATACAACATATTGTCTTGGGAAACACGGAGCTTTTCCGTAATACTTCAGTTTGTAATATTGAACACTCCGTATATATCATAAAGTGTAGAGCACACGTCTACAATATTATAAGCAGATTATACTAATAAATATCCGTTGCGCACTTAAGCCATTTCATAGATGTACTTACTCGACTTTACGGGTATATTCATGTTATATTGTCTGGAAGACACTTAAATTGACTGGTTAAGTATGATGTATTTCTAAGAGACACTGTTTAATACTGACTTTATCAAGATTAGATCAATTTTAAATGACAGAAAAGGTATTTGCCGCTCCTTCACTACGCTTGTAAATTAACTATAGTTCCCAGTTCACACGTCTGTTTTATTAAAAAATATCTGCTCATTTCGTCGCGCACCTCATCTCTAAATGTTGTGTTAGTGTCGCCGCCCATTTTCCTCCCTTGTCTTTGGCAAACCTCAGCGCCTGGCTAAAACCTCTAAGGCCCTTTACTTAATCGGTCTTGCGAGTAGGGAATAGGTCTCGAGGTAGCCTTCCACACTGCCAGACACAATTTTACATACTATTACGTTTATAATAATACGAATTTAAGGTATGTTATCAGCAGGACACGATCGATCAATATTTGAAACAAGCTGGTACTGATTCCAGCCGCAAAATAATATTCGCAATACTCATAAAAAGGTAATCAACATACATACAGTAATGTGCCAGAGATTTCGTAACTATAGGAAGAAAACAAGCCTATTACGTATATTTACGTAAAGGTACCACATAATTATAATTTATGTCTCTAAGTTTAATTAAACTCAGAGTTATATTCATAATATTTGTTAATTGGGACGAAATGTATATTTTATTTAAATAATACAGTATTGCGTTATCCTATAACAACAATCATATCATGATTCGTAATCTCACTTAAAGAAGAACTCCAGACCTTTTCTAGTTTCTTAGTTTATAACATAAACTTTCTTCTTTTTTGAGAGAAATTTATAGGTAACGAAAACTGTGTTTATATTTGATAATTTTTAATTATAATTAACCTGGTAAAATTTACAAGTCAATGAAAAAGTATGAAATCACTAACCATACGAATATCGATATATATAAATCTAGTTCCCTTTTCCCTTTGTCACCTCATCACGCGTGAACAGCTGGACTGATTTCGCTAATTCTTTTTTTGTTGTGTTATTGATAGGAGAAGAATGTAAGAAAAATGAATATCGTTTAAAACAAAAACACATATAAAATAATTAATGTCGCTAATTGTTTGTGGCATTAATCTTGAAAATCCATATTTCACATGGCCAGTTATATGTCGCCTGTTCCCGTGTCGAAATACCAACAAAACTATTTATACACGCGCCCGAAAAACAAACAATGCATGTTGTATATCATAAAGCATTTTTAATTAATTATACCAATTCGAAATCAATATTCACAGTTGAGTTAGGAGGACAACGTCTGTCGGGTCCGCTTATGTGAAATATTTGAACTGACAAAAGGTGTACTATTTCTAAATATCTATAATAATTAGTATTTTTTTTATTCTACAAATATTCTTGAGCTTACTTTCCCAAATCAATTTCATTTGTTTTGTTTCGTAACTGAATTTTTGTATGTTTACGTTTGTGTTTTTTTGTTAATAATTAAAATAAAAATGTCTTTGTTCCTTTAAACCGGTGATTATTGATTCCAATTGTGCCTCGGCTTTTCGATATACTATATATTTTTACTACGCAAGCGGGAACGTGGTCATCAACTTGTATAATATAAACACGATGCAACAAGGGTTCGTTTGTTTGTTCATAGGATCTGCGTCCAGTCACGTTGACACGTAAAGTGCGTTTAATGTACTTCCTGTCACCATTTTAATTATGTCCATTAAAATTAATTGATCAGGAAATTTAATTTCTCATGTGAACTTAAACAACTGTGGCATACCCCACAGTTATATACAGGATAGGTGCTGGTATATGTCATTAATATGTGCAACCTAATCTTTTTTTATTTTTTTTTATTGTTCATCTCCCACTACAATAAGTTTATATAATAGGGAGAAGTGTGTATGTAGACGCTCATTTGGTCTGTGGTTCGTAAAGTCCTGGCTAAGTAAGGCAGCCTAGCTCAGAAGTTTTCTGAGCACTTTGCAGGCTTCACGGAGCGACCTTACTGATGCAAGGATTTCTGTTCGTTTGGAAGCCACAGCCACGCATTCCAGGACTACAGGGAAAACTAATTCCTCAGCGCTGATATAGCATCTTAACTGCTCTGCTTATAGCATGCATAGCCTACAGCAGAGCCATAAACGGCAGTTGCCACAGCCTATGGACACCCATGTTTGTGGGTGCGTTGCCGACCTATAAAAGAGGAGTATACTTTTTCTTAAAATTTGGAGGGCGTATGTATCTATGAACGTATAGTAACTGGAAGTCAAATTCACATTATAATTGTTAATGCTATTAATATCCTATTTCCATTAAAACGGAAAAATATATTGACCATAAAGAACACTATGAAAATGTTTTTGTATATGTAAAAGTCTGTCAGTATGTATTTATCGTTATTCCTCTTGTTCGTGTTTAATACATCTTATAACGTTCGTGTTTAATTCGATAAAAAATAGATAAACTTTTATTAACAGTAGTAATTTTTTTTATATATAATAATTGTGTATAACTACTACTAGAAATTACCCCAAAAAAAGTTAAACTATTGGAACCATATATATATATGTGTCAACTTAAATCTTAAAATGAGCGTTTTACAACAACTACTTTTTAAATAATAAAAACAACTTCTTATTTTACTTCAATTTCAAATGAAAACCTTTTAATTATTTTTTTTAACAAATGTATATTTGGTATTTAAAATCTTTGTTACTGTTCTAGGAAATTACAAAAAACCAATATATGTGGTAAGCAATAATTCTATACATAAATCAGACTTTCCAAACGAAAAAATAATTGCCCGTGCAATTTAAAGTCCATTACAGAGACAAAACGTTGAATTTCTTTTTGTATACGTCTAAAGAGACAACGGGGATTCTTCATGTTTATTTAACGACATCCATTCAGAAGTCCACTGTTTGCTGTCCGTGTTTTTTTGTTGACGCTACTTAAATACGGCTACTGTTTTAAACGCATTGAATTCAATGCGTTTCGGTTGTGTACGGTTAGCAAATAACCAATACGGCTGGAAATATTTTTATTAATATTGGTAACAAAAAAGGTAGGTTTTATTATAAGAAATAGACAGGAGCTGATGATACAAAATGTTTTATGTGTATTAATGCCTTTTGCCAGTTAATTTTCCATTTAAGAATAAAAAATGATGGATTTAGATTCTCAAAAATTGTCAAATGCGATTCCATCTTTTTCAAAAATTTGCTAACCGTACATAATTTCACATTTTGAAGCGTATGTATTGCTCGATTCAACTGCTCGCAGGAAAAGCTGAATGTGCAGGACTTTATTCACAAAAAATGTGTAATCATTTTCGGAAATGAATTAAACATCACCTCATACCGTTACCATACCGTATATGTATTTAATTTATTGCAATTATGTTAACTTTCTTTTGTTCAGTGCATATTTAAGGGGTCAGTTGGTGGATGGGTTTCTGTTGGAAAGATTCCCATGAGAATGACCTACATTGCAATTTTTTGGCATTGTATGAAAAATTTTACATATGTTTTTATTAATTTACAAAATTATTGAAAACTAAAATATAAAAGTATAGGTATACGTATAATAATATAAGCCTTTATTCAGACAGAATTTTAATCTTAAACTAGTGCGTTAGTGACACCGACAATGCATCAGCCCAACTTTGTCAAGGGCCTCCTCCATTTCTTTCCTCTCTGCTCTGAACTTTCCTTGTCCATATTTTCCCAGTTACAGTTTTCTTCTCTTATTTCTTGGGTACCAATATATGATCTTTTTCTTACACTTTTCTATACCTCTTATTATATGACCAGCCCATGTCCATTTCAATCTTCGTATTCTAGTTGTGACGTCTTCAATTTTCGTGTGGTTTCTTATGATTTTATTATCGATTGGGATACGTATAAGGACGTATCGATAAAAACTATTAAAAAAGTTCAACTTGTGAAACTCGACGATTTCTCGGCAACTCGTCTTCAAAATGTGTCAATTTCTCATCAGACGCGTAGGTTTTTACAAGTGGGTTAGTAATTGCATTAATAAGTTATCAATTATAAAGCCCCATTCATATGGACGGACGTGAGGAGAACAGAGTATCAGTTTTCATTGCAACGCGTCGTTACTGAAGAATTCTGTATAATTTACTGCGGTTTAATTGATACTCTTAAGCGGGATCCAATAAATTAGTAAAAATGCTGTAAGTAATAAGTTGAAATAATAATGAACGTATGAATATTGATTAATATTACAGTTGTTTAAATAGTTATCGTTATAATAACAATGAATACATATTCTGTGTGCATGCTTTATGTACAGTGATCACGTCTTCCCCACTTTGTTGCAAAACGTGTTATAATGTAAAGAAATAGTTCATAGTCAATAATAAACAATCATTATAACTGTATTTGGCCCTGAACCAAGATAATTCTTTTGTTTAAATTTATTTTTTTGTTTATTTATCTAAATGTTATATATAATGTACGCCTTAAGACTTTCCATTTCACCTTACATATTTAATTTAATAAATATTTCGTTAAAATTACGTTCAAAAACGCCATTTCCCCTTAACTATGCCAATCGCAAAGCTCTTTAAAAAACAGACGACACTGCACAGCCGTCGACGAATCGCCACAAAAAGACACATTGACAGCTAGCAAGACTTAAACGGGTTTCCATTAATGATAATTACAAGTAATAATAATAAGTTTTAGCGACAATTACTGAGCGTAATTGCAATTTCACCGGACAATACAAGCATTTCGTACGGTCGTTCCACGGTTAATAAATTATCAATACAATGCACTTTAATTGCTGGTTTTTGTACTTAGTTAATAGTGCCTCCGTACTTCAATTATTAAATAAGGAGACTAGGTGGTCGCGTCTCGGAAAGTTAATAAACGTACACGCCCGCTAAAAAAATATTAGTAAACTTGTATAGAACTGTATTTGTTCTATGCGACATTACAGAAATACGAAACCAGAAGAAAACCAATGGCGCTACAACGCTAGGCCTAAGCCTTAGATTTCTGTATCTGTTTCCTAGTGGGAGTGCCATGCTGTTGCTTTCGGGATTCAGCCAATCGGGCAGGCACGACCGGGGCAGTACCACTGTCTCAAAGAAAACCGGCGTGAAGTGATGCAATAGGTTCATCTTATTGTACTCGCGTTTCGTGCGGTGAGTGAGACTCCCGGAGCCCATCAATTCCCCCCCCCCCCAGAATATGAAGATGCAGTTTAAACAGAGATTACCCCAGGGGGGTACCACACGTTTCCGCTGTGGGGAATCCCCCTCTGAGCGTCCATCATCGGAACAATCAGTATTCGGTGGTGGATGCACAGGCTGCCCTTCGTATTCTAGGGTGGGCAAAAACTGCGCAAAAAACTATAGGTTTCGATCTCGGGGCAAACGGAAGAATTTACCGAAGGCGTCCCCTTCCACGCTCTCAGTGGACTTTACCAATGTTAGGGGGCTCAACTCTAATCTTAACGCGGTTCACTTTCACCTCGAAACTGCGAAGCCGGCCTTATTCTTCCTTACTGAGACTCAGATATCCTCCCCGGCTGATACTTCCTACCTCTCCTACCCGGGGTACAAATTGGAACATTCATTTGTGCCGCGGGCGGGAGTTTGCGTGTACGTCAGAGAGGATATCTGTTCTCGTCGCCTCGGGTCGCTTGAAGGAAGGGACCTATCTAGCCTCTGGCTGCGCGTAGACTGCGATGACCATCTGCGATTCTACGCATGCCTGTATAGGTCCCATAGCGGAAATACCGAAACTGAGCGACTCATTGAACACATCCAAATGGCTACGGATTCCCTGCTCGTGAAATTGTGATACTTGGCGATTTTAACGCTCACCATGCCGATTGGCTTGGTTCGGAAACCACCGATCACGCGGGAAGATCCTTTCACGACTTTGCTTTAGCTTACGACCTGTCACAAATGGTCCCTGCGATTACGCGAATACCAGATGTGGATGGTCATAAACCCTCTTTGTTGGACCTTCTGCTGACCTCACATCCGGAGACCTATCAAGTCTCTGTTGACCCGCCATTGGGTTCATCGGATCATTGTGTGGTCCGGAGTACTGTGCCTACTACGCGCCCTACTCGGCCCCGTTTTTCGGGTTGTCGTCGTATTTGGCACTATCGGTCAGCAGATTGGGATGGGATACGGTCTTTCTTTGCGTCCTACCCTTGGGGGCCTATGTGCTATTCGTCGGAAGCTCCAGATTCCGTCGCTGCCTCTGTCGCCGAAGTGGTTCTACAGGGCATGGAACTTTTTATTCCATTCTCTGCGGTGCCGATCGGTGGCAAGTCACAGCCCTGGTTTAAGCGTTCTTGCAAGGTGGCATCGCGTCGAAAGCGAAAGCGAATGCTTTAATGCATGGGCGGAAGCGGCGATATCTCGTGATGCCAATACCAGCGAACATAAAAAAGCATACAACTCAGCCTCCAGGTCCTTCAAACGGGAAATCGCTAAGGCAAAGTCGGAGCACATCGCCAGATTTGGCGAGAGATTGGCCCAACTCCCTTCGGGGACCCGAGCCTTCTGGTCTCTCACCAAAGCTGTACAAGGGATTTTTTGTCAGCCATCGATACCACCGCTGCACAGAGAGGATGACTCGCTCGCCCACACTGCGAAGGAGAAGGCCGACCTCTTGGGCTGTCTCTTCGCGTCCAACTCGACTTTGGATGACCGGGGGAGATCACCACCGGCGATTTCGCGGTGTGATAACTCAATGCCGGAAATCACATTCCGACAACGTGCTGTTCGCAGAGCACTATCTTCCTTGGACATTCATAAGTCGAGCGGGCCGGATGGTATCCCTCCAATTGTGCTGCGTACTTGTGCTCCTGAGTTGGCTCCGGTCCTGACGCGCCTTTTCCGGTACCTGTACGAGTACACTCCGCTCGGCACTGTCCCGAAGTGCTGGAAGACCGCTTCGATACATCCGATTCCTAAAAAAGGCGATCGCTCTGATCCGTCCAACTATCGCCCAATAGCTATAACCTCCTTGTTCTCCAAAATAATGGAATCGATTATTAATGGCCAGCTCTTGAGGTATCTAGAGGGCCACCAGCTGATTAGCGATTATCAGTACGGCTTTCGTCGTGGTCGTTCGGCTGGTGACCTTCTAGTATACCTTACTCATAGATGGGCAGAGGCAATTGAGTCCACTAGCGGTTAGTTTGGACATAGCGAAAGCCTTCGATCGGGTGTGGCACAAAGCACTGCTCTCGAAGCTTCCAGCCTACGGGCTTCCTGAGAAATTATGCGACTGGATCTCCAGCTTTCTGGCCGATCGGAGCATCAAGGTCGTCGTCGACGGAGCATGTTCCGACCTTAAACCCGTGAATGCTGGGGTCCCACAAGGCTGTGTTCTGTCCCCGACCCTGTTTCTTCTGCATATCAATGACATGTTGCAACTTAGCAACATTCATTGCTATGCGGACGACAGCACTGGGGATACTCTTTACACTGGCCGGGCAGGTATTTCTCGGGCAGTTGTCGATGAGTACCGGAACAAACTTGTGTCTGAAGTCGAAACTCTACTACGTGGAGTCTCGGACTGGGGTAGACTAAACCTAGTCGAATTTAACCCCAAGAAGACACAAGTTTGCGCGTTTTCCGCGAAAAAAATACCCTTTGTCGCTACTCCTCTTTTCGAAAACACTCTTCTTGAAGCCACAGCCAGCATCGGAATACTTGGCGTTGACATATCGAACGACGTTCAGTTTCGCGGTCATTTGGAGGGGAAAGGCTAAATTAGCCTCCAAAAAGCTTGGTGTGCTCAGCAAGGCGAGACGGTACTTCACTCCGGGCCACCGCTTGCAACTCTATAAAGCGCAACTACGGCCCTATATGGAATACTGTTCTCACCTCTGGACGGGGGCTCCCCAGTACCAGCTCCTTCCACTTGACCGTATCCAACGAAGAGCGGTTCGAATCGTCGATGACCAATCCCTCTCCGAGCGGCTCGATCCTTTGGCGTTGCGTAGAGATGTGGGGTCACTCTGCATCTTCTACCGCATTTACCATGGAGAGTGTTCAGAGGAGTTGTTCGGATTAATACCTGCAGCTGAGTTTCAGCATCGGACGTCGAGGCAAAATACAAAATTCCACCCGTATCACCTCGACGTCCGACGTCACGACTGAACGTTTTTCAAGGCAATTTTTGCCGCGTACCACCGCTATGTGGAACCAGCTGCCCACTGAAGTATTTCCGAACCAATTCGACTTAGGGTCCTTCAAGAAAAGAGCGTACTAATTCTTAAAAGGCCGGCAACGCACTCGCGAGCCCTCTGGCATTAAGAGTGTCCATGGGCGGCGGTATCACTTAACATCAGGTGAGCCTCCTGCCCGTTTGCCCCCTATTTTATAAAAAATAATAATAATAAAAAAAGATATTTTGTTTTCCTAATAAGCAAGTAGGTAATCAGCCTTGTGTGCCTGACAGACGCTTTCGACGTTTTGGGTCTAAGGATGTTTTCCTTCGCAGTCTGAGCAAGTGTTAAATGCGCGCTTAGACAGGATGGACTTGTCATTGCTACACAGCCGGGAATCGAATCTGAGGTCGTACTCAGGGATAAGAGTCGCATGCTAAAGCCACAAGGCCAACACTGCTAATAAAACAGTGATTTACTTGTTTAAAAATATATATATATGTTATTTGATACAGCAGATACTGATACCAAACATACATATGGGTGATAGCAAAACGAATTTTCTGTTGAGACGATGTAGATAACATAGAGTTTTTTGGTGATAATGTATAGTTTTATTGAAAAAATAATAATTTCCGAATTTATTTAAGAGATATTTGCTTGTCACTGAAGATACCATACCAGAACATAGTCTTGATAAATAGAGTATTTCAATAAGTTTTCCACATTTTTTTGCGGAGAATGAGCAAGTCAGTTTTTAATAAAACGAAGTGAAAGCTTACACCAAAGCTTAACCCATTGTCTTTTTAAGAATAAGTATAAACACCCACCCGTACAAATCTCTTACAAAAGTTATAGTCATTGCATAAAAGCATGCATTATTCATAGTGCATATGTCGGCATTGTATTCTAATGTGACTTTCGCCAATTACTCCCAGTTAGAGCTTTTAAGCTCTCAAACTCTTGGTAATGACGATTTTGGTTTGATAGAAAGTGGGTTGACGGTTTCTGGGCGAATATCTTGACATTATCCTTGTAAGGATTGCTGAGAAAGTTGCATTGAATTGAATAATTTAGAATGAGTATTGTGTAGTTAAAAGTAATGCAGCTGTCCAATGTGTTTGTTGCATTGGCGTATCATATTTTTATCAGTTTAAGTACTATAAAAGTCCGTTTGTATACATCCGGCTATAAAGATTAAAATAAAAACACAGTACTGCGTATATATATTTTTTTTTTAATAAAAGCTGAATATATTTTACACGATTTATAGAAGAAAACATTCATTCCTCGTTTTCCGGCAAACTCTTATATAATTTGTGTCACTTTATTTCTTATAATATTATTATTTAACACAAGAAACACAAAGTAAATAAAACGCAGAAACTTCATTAATAATTACTAAAAAATAAATTATTATTATTATTCAATATAATAATTAAACAAAAAACAAACAAATCTTTGTTGATATAAAGCACGCCGCAGCGCCTAACGCCGCTTAAAAGTATCAATTGTGTTTGCAATTTTAATCAACGCGAGGCTAAATAATTATTCATAAAATTTTAGGTCTTTACCCGTGGCTGGTCGATATAGACATATACATATAAAGTTTCATTTTAATTATTAACCGTTAATGTCTAGTGTTGTATTTTTGGATAAATTAATAAAGTTTTATTATATATGTATAGTTTCCGGTTCAAGAATGACGCGTACTTTCCAAAGTCCTTGTAAATGCATTTCCTATTTAGAAATTTCGGATTTGATTCATAAAATACGAGTAGTAAGTCGCAATAAAGTGCACCTACATTCTCGATTAGAATATACAACTGCTTTAAGAGTTCCGCGTTCGACGTAACCACATTACCCTAGTAACAGTAAGACAAAAATAAAACGCCCAAAGCATGTTCTTGGTTCTATACGCCCTTTTCTTCATTTCTTTAATTTAACTTCTTGCTTTAATGAGTTTATGTAATATAATGAAAAACATTAAGTAAGAGAATATAAAAATGCTTACTATTTTTGTACTTGTACCTGTGATTAATTATAGAAAAATTAAGTAGTCACTTCATATCTATTTTGCATTTTATTTTAATTTCATCAAGTTCAGCATAAATTTCTGTCTATACGGAACTTAAGTGAGTTACTTTCAGTTTTCTAATTACTGTGTAATTATTAACAATTTAACATTTAATTAAAATAGCAAGATTCTTCTTTCGAAAAAACTAAAGTAATCTTGCATTGTAATTTGTGTATTGTAATTACTTACTTTAAACATCATTTCATAATATTAATATGAAAGTAGTGTTAGTTTTAAACGTGTTATAATGAAACCATTTTGTATTTTACTGTGATCCAAGATCAAAGGTCAACTCCTAAGAGTTTTGGTCAATAATATGAATCTAGCGTTTTATCAGCGCCTCTAACTTACAATTCACACTGTGGCCTCAAAGAAGCAGAGCAAGCCAATAAATAACAATTTATCGCATTATCTCTCACCCGGTGGGCTTCAGAGCTTTACTGAATCAGTAGATTTGACAAATCACATACAAGTTGACAAATCGACGAAGTCAATCGTTTGTCATCGCCCTTTTGTTTAGTGGCTTTTCGGTATTTTAGTTTTGTCCTCAATTGCGCCGAAGCATAGGTCAAAAGCTACCGCGATTGACACGATTCAGACGTTTCGAATACAAAAAGCTTGCCTACACAGAATGACGAACTCGTTAGATAAGACAAGTTTAGAAAATAAACGGCAGTAATCGTAAATGATTAACTAAAAACAACTAAAGTCATACTACCTGTACCTCTAGTACTTGTATTATAAATAATAATAAAATATATGTTTATATTTATATATTAAGAAATAAAAGATTTCTTACAAAGCCGGCAAAGCCTCGCAACCTTTCTAGAATTGTATGATTTGAACGAGAAATACAAATGTGTACACGTTGGCAAATAATGTAAGGATGAGCATTTAAAATCCACATACACACGTACAGAAAAATAACATACGTAAATAAATATATATACACTAGCATAAGTATATGGTGACAAGGAATGCACTTCCGTGAGACTGTACGAGACAATTGTGAGAATCGATTCGTTTATCGTCTCCGGAGTCGATAATGATTTATATGTACGACTTTATTACAGTGTAAGACCACCAATGTTGTTTTAGTGTTACAAAAATACTCCTATTTCTGCGATAATTAAATGCTTGATAATAAACTTATTACTTCACACATGAGTCACTGCAACGAAAATAAACTATATGTAATCTATTATACCTAACTTATTACAGATAAGCCATGCAGGAACGAAGAATATAAATTCTAAATATGTAATATATAAGCAAAATAATAAAACTGTCGACGACGTCAAATTCTTAGACTAATTAAGTTCTTTTAACATTAAATTATGTATATTATATATCTATTAATACCCAGAATTTGTTTCAACAGATTAAAACTGCTTAACGAATTAAAATGTATGCAATGTCTAGCTTTAAAATTATTATACAGATTGTATATATACATTACATAAGCACGCAACTGATGTTGTTGGAATGGAAGACAAATTTTATCTTCGAACTTTTATAGTAGGTTGAAACAATACCTTAAAATTATTGTCAAAAGTTCTAGGAACTAATAATAATGTTATCTACCACATGTGGCGTATTTTATATGAAAAGTTTAGAGTTATTTTTGTATTAAATCTATTCTTTCTACGTAATGTACATCCGTTCCATTTGTAAATTTTCTATGCCTTTTGTGAATTACGTCTCCAGTTGTTTGATCAAAGCGGAAGTTTCAGAGTCGAGATTTAAGACGCGCTAAGAGAGCGCTAGACTCTAAAGCTAAGTTAAAAATTACTGTTAGCGCGATCTATGATTTTCGGATATTAAAATCCAATTCAATTTTGGCTTTCGAAACTAAGACTTAGCTCGTTTTTCTATCTTGCCCAGATTAGGAGTCAATTCGCGACATTTTCACCAAATAAACACCTTAGAACACAACGAAAATGGTTTGATCAAGGACAACTTAATTTAAATGCTTATTTTAAAATTATTATGGCTAGCCAGCTATTAATTACACGTTCGACGTTTCGTTTAGAGGATAACATTATTTTAAAGTAACAATATAACACGGACGGAGCATAGTACGTCGGCAAACTGAAACGACGTAGAACAGTAGAACGGAGACTTAGCTTTTCGTACTGGTTCAAAATACGTGGAAAAATATAAAATTTGCAAAAAATCCCAGTCGTGATAAAATAAGAGAAACACTAAATACTAAAAACTTACACCTTTGTTCCATAATACATAAGGGCTTCAATCAGGTAGCAAGAATATCTTGAAAAAGTATTTAACTTGATCTTGAGAATTCGCATGATTCTCGCGAAATGTCTTTTGTCCACATTCCATACAAATAAAGATAAAAAATGGGGGTCCAAATGTCAACATGTTACGGGTACATGCGAAGTGCGAAGAGGTTTAAATGCCCACAGCTCTAACAAAGACTCGAAGGACGGTTACCCCAGGGGTATGTGTTTACGATTAGTTTATGTCAGATGGAATAAAAGTCTGTCCACATAGAAAATAGGTAACCTAATTACATAATTGACTTAACAATTTATCCACAAATAATCATAAATAAAGTAAAACAATTCATGTTGCTATAGTTAAATAATAAGCCAGATATAATGTAAAATTTCAACAGACTTACTATAAATATTTATGGTAGAATAAGAGTAATATACATAAAATCTGAATAATCAGTATTTTTACACACTAATGTCAGTGACACTTACACATCTACCTACTATTTATAATAATACAAATAGCTTTGATCCGGTTAAAAAATTGTTTTCTTTTAATAAAATAAATGTCATTGATGCAGAAATGAATAGTTATTTTTGGCTAGTCAAACGTTTCTTTTAGAAATACTAATATATACTTACAGGATTAATCTAAATAAAGTTGTACTTCACGTTTTCCAAAATAAATCCAATGTAACAGAAACCTATAAACAATTATTCCCTACAATGATAACGCGATAAAACACTTAAAAATTCATCTTAAACGATTCACCTATAAAGTAGGGTACGACATTTTTACGATACCGTGACTGACCGCGCTATCAACCATCTTTGTTTTATGTGACGTTGAAAATCTTGAGTTTAGATGGGCCTTTTATGTTCATCCTTGAATGCGGTTTATAGGTTTGGGGTCAATCAAGACGGAACAAACGACAATAGCAAACACTTTGTAAACATACATCGGTTGACAGAAGACACGGGTTTGAGAGACGCAATGTTTTTACAATTATTTTATGTAGAATTATTTAAGCATAGAAATTCTTTCTAGTTCTATAGTATTAGTAAAAACTGTTATTAGTATATAACATGGAAATAAATATAAAAAAATACAAATTATCTATTTACAAGTCAATTCAAGTACTTATTGGCCCAAGTTCTTATATAGCAGAGGGTTTTATTAAGTATAGGATCCCTGTACTGCCAAAAATCTAATAAGCAATTAATTTATTGAATTATTAAAAATCAAACAAACCCATTACTGTAGAAACAATGAAAGATATAAAGTTAGAATAGAAAGTAAAATTGTTAAATGCAAACTAGTACCGATTAATGTAATTATTACAAAGCCATATTAATTTTTGCCATTAAAGGAGTAAAAGTAGGTAACATAGATGTTCACAATACAATTTAGATGCAAATTACAATAACATAGTAAACTAACAACGCTGAGTGTGGCTCATACAAGTTCTCTTAGGTTCTCTTAAGCAGGACAATCAAGAATAACCGTTTTGAAATATTGTAAAAAAAGGAATCTGTAATATATTTCTATTTAAAGAAAAAGATTTTGACAATTAGATATGTATTGGGTTCCCTCTATCATTATACAGAGCAGTATTGGCCTAGTAGCTTCCACTCTCCTCCCTGAGGTTCTAGGTTCAAACTCCTATGCATCAATGGACTTTCTGTGTACGTACGCATTTGACATTTATACGGTGACGAAGATCGCGGTGAGAAAACGGGCATGCGTTACCCAAAAATATCAATCACAGATGGCTGATCAACTCGCTCAGTAGAAAAAACAAATGATTACGAAAAAGATACAGGCACAGAAATCTTTTAATCAATCACCTCACCATTGACTAACTTAACTTATATATGTTGTATGTATAGCATCTTGGCATTAAGATCTAAGCTACAATAATATCTTTACTGTATCGATAATGCAATATTTCGCTTAGTTCGCAAAATTAGTTTCGTCCTACGTGCGCCTACGAAGCGGTGTCGTAACTTAATATTAATCATCAATTCTCGACGCTTTCAAATCGATTGTTCTTTGAATCGAAATAGATGTAATTAGCATAATTATCGAAGTATCGTGATGATGCATACTGAGTGTTTAGATTTCAAATACCGGTAAAATAAACTATACATATGTAAATATATATGATTGTTTTGTTCGTTCTTTAATTCCTTAATAAAACGCTTCGTTCAATTAAAGTGTCATTTCTAACTATCTTTCTATTTTTCATTTTTGTTTGACATTATTTTATTTAATATTATTTGTTTTTAAATAGAAACAAATGTATTATGATTAAAAATACGACTAACGAACGAACGAACGAAAACTACTTATTTAAGAACAATATTTTGTTTTCTGTGTCCATGCCTAGAGATTCAAAAGATACATCAATTTATATGTGTTTTTTTTACATAAAATATATATAGATATTAAGATATAATATTACAAAATTATTACTATTTAAGTAATACTAATAACCGGTACACAGCAGTGAGTGAGTAGCCTCTTATCTGACACATGTCGTCGATTTTTGGATTTGAGACGTGCCCGTTTCGTCGCGATTTTTTCTTTCACCACATAAGCGAGTGTTACAGAAAGTCCATTGGTGCCCGGCCAGAGTACGAATCTACGACCTCATGTATTAGAGTCGCATGCTGAAGCCACTACTTAGACCAACACTGTGTACTTGACTATACTTTAAAAATATATGTTATCACTTAATTTATGACATTGAAGTAATTCAATAAAGATACAAAATCTGAATGAAAATTTAAGGACATCGCAAAAGAAACAAATAGCAAACGTTTTATGTTTTTTGAGGACGCTCGTTAAATAAACAAAAAAGCTTCACAGGTCCTGTGATGTTTTTGTTACATATAAAGTGGGTATCACATAATAAATATGGCGTTCAGTTCATGGTTTAAGAAACATCAAAAACTTTTACAACAAAGAATAATTTAAACTTATTAATAATCCATTTAACAAATCGTTGCATGATTAACTTTGTGATCACCATAAAAAAGTTACCTCCGTGTCAAATATCAATCGAAATATTCGAAGAATTATTATGAATAATTCCTCATTCCAGTTTCGCATAGCCTCTTCCGGCTCTGTCCTTTAATTTCTAAGAATAAAACTATTTATTTTATAAGGTGCAGATTGATTACCATCATAATGCATCATAGGAATCGCGGAAAACTGGGTTCATTATACATAAATCTATATATTTATCTTAATTTTAGCAGAAACAATTTACAGTAGATGTTTACTTTGTATGTAAAACGTTGCGTTTCAAAGTTTAACATCATTTTATGATTTACAACGAAACAGGTCACATGGCTGACCGAACACAAAACATAATATTCACTAGTTGGATATAAATAACCAGCCTGTCACTTTATGAAATTCCATTTATTTATTAGAAAAAGCGTATTTAAATGCAAATCGCTGCAGCGGTACGCGATATTTATCACAGGTGAATCATATATCATTGAGCGAATACAAAATTTGAGGGTGCTCGTGACGGTATTTTATGGAAAGCGATTGTTTAGAGTTCAATAACTATGTTCATGTCAGGAAAGTGTTTGGTTGAAGGGGCTAATATAGGAACAAGTTTTTCAAATTGCAACTTTTTATATATTCGATTTATCGCTACAACCGAACTACCATATATACCACGGGGCACAGTTTGTACTTTATAACATAATAACACCCGCCAAGTTTATTTGCATTCATTTATACCTACATATATTTATACCTGTGTGACACGTGACTCAAAGTCACATCATGAGTCCCTTTGAATTCATTGTTTCCATTCTAAACGACCACAAAAATCGCAAAGATGTTTACATTTTGACGTATTTATTTTGCGTTTATTACACATGTGGGCGGATTTTTGCATTTTTTTTATATTTTTATTTTATTTAGTCCTTGATAAGATAACAATTATTATAAGTTTTTAACAATAAGGCACATACTAAATGTAGTTATTGCAAAGCAAAATAAAACCGTTCTAAAACGTAAATAATTTGAGATATGAGTGCGATATTTGCTTAATTTAAGTGATGCTTAAACAAAAGACCATAAAACTTTAAAACGCGTGCTCAACATTCGGTAAACATCAGGCTCAAAGCAAACAGTAATGAGTGACATCACCTAGTGAAGTTCTATAAGTGCAGTCCGAGTTGAAAGCTTACGTAGATCAAAATTTGAAAAAAATCTTACTGTTTGGTTGTGGGCTTTTTGTTATTCTTGATGATTCAGACCGTATTTCACTCAAACTAACATCTCGTTGGAGCAGTCAAACCATTTTTTCTGTATGAATTTGATATATTAGACGATGGTCAAGACGACTTGAGATATGAATTTTAGTATGGACCTAAGACAGTCCCACTTCTTAAAACTGAAAACCCTCCAGAGGCTTCAAGTGGGGATTTCTCGTCACCATTGCTAGTTGTTCTTTGAAAATCCCCGATGTAAAAAAAGTAGTCGATAGAGTTAATAAATCACCAAGCTTGTTCTGGAGAAAACTCTGCTGCAACTATGGATGCTCACTTATGTTCTAATTCCATAAAGAGCTATAGAGGGCCCAGACGTTTGCAAGAAAGGCGAGCTTGCTCTACTTATTTTCAAGCGGAAGAATCTTTGGCGTTGTTTGCTATGGCGATATTTGGTGTATTCACTACAATGAAAAACTTTATAACATTTTTGACGTGGCCAATCCTCCAATTCATACAATGCAACAGGCTCAAATGGTCGGGATATGTGCGCTGATTATTTATATATCATATATTATTATACAAGTGCGGATGACAGGACCTTAGTTTTTACTGAACTCACAACCTGGTGGCAAGAAAAAAATCCGGTAGACCGAGGCTGTGTTCTTAAGTTCTTAAGGACCCCCGAGACAATACGGGATCAAAGTTGGCCGCAATAGGCACGAAATAGATTGCGATGGTGAAATATACTTGTGGACCACAAGGGACAAGCAAGGCATTGATGATGATGAGATTAAAAAATTAATATGAGTTTCGCCTAAGTTAGAGAATTACACCACACCGTGATTGTTATACTTCTGTTTGCATATTAACGCAATAGCACTTACGAAACGCGAACTCGGCTGAATCGTCAGTTTTTATTTGTTTTTAGAATTCTTTATTCTGGAAGATGTTGTGTAATTTTCAGAAAGAAAGTACCAAGTATTTATATAACGACTTATGTTAATAGATAATTTAAAATCGCAAAGTTTAGTATTAAGGAGAACTTTTGTAAGCGTTTCCATATTTTAACAAATTTTACAAATCTTATTTCTGGTGAGTAAAAGTTCTTGTTGCAAACGGCATCATGTACATTATATTTACACCAGATTCGTTTTTATAAACAGTTTCGTTTTAAGCTCAGATCACTAAAACTAAATTTCATACATAATTATAGTTAAACATAAGGTATTATGTTTACGTGATAAACGGATTTTATTCAATATAAAAACGCAATTTGCTGAAATTTACCAAAAACAAAGTATTAGTTGTTTAAACGTCTCTTAAAACTTAATTAAATTATAAATCTGTCTTCGTAGTCACGTCTAAGATTGAATTAAATTCTTGTGTACAGTTCCTGAATGAGAAAATATATTGATAAATATATTCTAGAAATAAAACTCTTTATTATTTACATTTATTTTTTATTAGCTTTAAGCGTTACAAATTAAAAAAAAACAATAGTGCTACAACCTTAGGTCTGAGCCTTAGATTTCTGTATCTGTTTCATGATCATTGGTTCCTCTAATAGGCAAGTAGGTGATCAGCCTTGTGTGCCTGACGCACGCCGTCAACTTTTTGGGTCAAAGGCAAGCCGGTTTCGTTACGATGTCCTTCACCGTTCAAGCTAATGTTAAATGCGCCGGGGATCGAACCTACGACCTCAAGAATGAGACTCGCACGCTGAAGCCTCTAGGTCAAGACTGCTTAAGCATCGCAAATAAACGAATAATTAAATATCATGTCGCTTTAAAAATAAACGCGAAGGCACAATTGGATTTAGGCATTTATTGTTTACGCGTTGAGGTGTAAGATCTCTCTGCATCTTCAACCGTATTTGCCACGGAAAGGGTTCAGAGGAGTTATTCGTTATTCGTACTTGCGGCTGAGTTTCATCATCGGACGGCGAGGCAGAATACGCAATTGCACCAGACTCATCTCGACCTCCGTTGTTCCACAACTGAGCGTTATTTCAGGCAGTTTTTGCTGCGCCATGTGGAACCAGCTGCCGACAAGAGTATTTCTAAACCACCTTGACTTAGAGTCCTACAGGAAAAGAGAGTACAAATCGTTAAAGGCCAGTAACCCACCCGTCAGCTCTCTGGCAATGAGAGTTTCCATGGGTGGCGGTAGCACTTTACACCTGCCGTTTGCACATATGACAATTACTTTTTACAACACCTAAATTGTTATTCACACTACTCTATAATTACACTGAACTACTAAGAAAGAATTTAATTTTATATACTACTAGTGTATAAAGTTAAAATCTTTATTCTACGTCTACATGTACCAAATTATTTTCACACAAAAAGAAATAACGCAAAATATATATTCATAAAAATCTATCTTAAACTTTTCGGGTTAAAATGCTCTCAGCATTGCGTCTAATGTAACAGCAAGATAAAGTAGACAGTTTAATCTGGTATAAACGTGAAGTGGCGGCTGTACGGGCGCTTGAAGTAAGTTCATTGCAGACCACCTATTCAGTGCCACGTCGTAGAATGAAGGCTGCATGAAGCTCAGCTGAGGTCAACTTGGATATTTTGAATAGGTCAGCCTCTTGTTTCCTGCCCACCCAGTTGAGGAAGGTCATGGTATAGTAGTAGCGAATAGCGAGTGAGTAATATTAAAGACAATTTAATTGTCTACTGAAACTAAATGATAATGGTAATTTCATGAATTAAGACAAGACTCACAGAAGAGACCGATAAATAAACATTACGAAATCTTTTATTATAAATAAGTTATATGAGTTAGTGCAATAATCATTTAAAATTGACTTGACTTAAAAACAACAACAAATTTCGCAATTTTATTATACTATTAATTCATAAAAAACGCCAAAGGTAACGTATAAGTCAAATCAAACTATTGCTTTTAAGATTCTAATCGAATTCCGCTCTCAGTACAATTGCGCTCACGCCCGAGCCTGTATTTAAAGGATTATATCAAAGGCGTAAAATCTCAGATTATAGCATAACTTGTTATGAGTCTTCATTTTGATTGCACATAATTAGCGCATAAACTTTTATTTCATGTAAATTTTAATGCTTTATCGGGTACTTTTATAATAAAATAAAATAGCGTAAACCGGAAACTAATATCAAAATGTTTGTGATAATAAAAATCGGTATTCGGTAAATTTCTATATGTATATTACAAACGAAATTATAAAACAGTCATAAACTGATAAATGTACATTGCCAACTCTGAAGAGGTGAGAGAGAGAAAAATTACCCATGTTAAAATCAATCTGATAGTTGTCATTTGTCGTTGCATTTTTTAATAGTAATTTTGAAATTATCTTGACGAATTTTATTTGTAAATTCGTTCCAAAGGCTTCTTCGTTTGCTTGTGATAATTGAGATAGTAAATAGATCGACAAATTAATCGACCTAGTTAAATCCGATCCGAATTGAGTTCGATTTTTCAAGTATCCAATTCCAGTAACCTAAATCATCGTAACATCTGGCTATAATCTAGATTTAGCTTTAAGATCAGTTTTATAGACAGACCGCAGACATAAACGTAGGACTTTTAATAGTCTATGGAAACTGTACGCTTGGATATCTAGATATTGTACATGCTTTATAGAATGCTTTGAAAATTAGAGGTCCGTTTGTCTCTTGTTTATTAATATTAATAGCTGCCTAGGGCTGTATCTTTGTGGTGCTTCATTAAACATTAATAGTTATTGATAATGCCTCGAAATTCCTCTTTATGTCGGACCTATGACCCGACGTAAGTCTTTTAAAGAACTGTATTCTCCCTTTTGGTATAGCTAAAACTAACTAACTTACTCAGATGGTTTTCGGAGTCAAAAAGCGTCATGGTCTCGGAAATTAGAATCTTCCAGCGCTCCCTGCCCTATGCTACCTCCCGCCAATTACTGGCTTTCAGCTGGCTGGAGCAACTTGAGCGCATGGACCAAGATCCCGCGTCCCCGCAATGGGGACCCTGCAGCAGGTCCTAAAAAGTAGCTAACATCTCTTAATGGACTTATGCTGAGAGGATTTTCTGTAAAAAGGAGTACAGTACTACTATAACTATAAACATACAAACTAACTGAACATATATTTGCAAATTAAATGTATATTTAATATTATATTTTTAATAGTGGTTATTCAAAAATAATTGAGTATAGAATTATGGGCTCTAATTTAATATCGAATATTTGGAAATAAAACAGTCAGAAAATCAATTAACAACAATAAATTTAATGCTGATTTTAACCGTTTGCAGCAATAATTTGATAAAACTCGATTATGGCATCTATAAATTATTAATAAGTCAAAGTATTTAAGCTATTTGTCAACGTAACATGTTATGTCTTATCAATGATAATTTGTAAAAATAAATTACCGACTAATGCGTTTAATTAAAGGCCTAAACCAGTTTGAACGTTAGAAAAACTCTCAGAATTGGAACGGTAAATTAAATATATATTTTATCGTAGTTTTAATGTAAAAATTGAATTAAGGTAATTTCATTTGCAGCTAATAACAGAAATGGAAGATCCGGAAGAGTTTAATCTAGATTAGGGAATAGTTCACAATCTGCATTAAAAATAATCATAGATTTGACTGGATCAGTCAGAATTTACTATTTTTTATACTAACTATGAGCAGGTCTTGCACGACTTATTCTTATAGAGCTAAATTTTTTCCAGTTATTTTTAAATTTGTTTGTTACAAAAATTCAAAGCTTCCCTTTTTATAAGATTGGTATATAGATTGACCAGAACGCAATTCTCATATAGAACAGATTAAAACAACTAGTCTACTTACAAAATTGTAAAGAATATTTATTGGAATAAAAGTATTTTTAAGTCTAGCAAATTATAGAGAAATATAAAATTAAATTATTCAATTATATTATAACCTGGCAACAATGAATAAAGACGAAATATTTACCTGTTCCATGGAATAGAAATGACACGCCATGCATGAACACGCCATTTCCGCTGAAACTTATGTATACAGCTATGTATTAGATAGATGGGAGTAAGGTATAGTAGTAACAATAAAGTATTTATTCGTTAACTGCACGTTCTAGACATACATATTAAACACATTGCTAAAATGCGGATATCGAATCCTGATTCATCGTAACGAGAATCGATAAGTACTTTCGCTTTGTGACTAAGTGAAAATTAGTAATTATTCAAGGTCTCGGAAAAACAACTTTATTTTACTACCTGCATTGATTACGTGTTTATTCATGTTTAAATTGTTTTATCTCTGTACTGTAGTCGTTTCGATCAACTAAGTGAATATTACATGTCGGTAAGATAACTTTACATGTGGGGAAACGTCGAACAATTGTTCTTAAAGAAGTATATATAAAAAAAATGACTGATGGATGGAACTATCTTTTTGATTTTGATCTATAACTTGATCTTGACGTATTTTAACGATTTCGCCTTGCTACCGATAATATATGGATAATTTCTCGTTGTCTATAAGGTGTTTTTGTTACGTAAGCCTTAGTATACTCAGATACCAAGTTAATATAAGTGACAGTGAACAAGCGAAGTACACAATTCTATAATTAGATAGTACGAGTAGCTTGAATGACAGCCGCGATAAGACTTCTAAATATTTTCCTTAATTTTTAAAACCATTCCGAAAGGAAACACATAGACCTAATAAAATTATGGATACGGCACGAGCAGTATAACAATATAAACACTAAACATACATGACTACAGATATCTTATAAATTTATATCAATGAATAACGTTTTTTTAAAATAAAAATCTAACTTAATAAGTTAGATTGTCCAGATTATCCAGTGTCATTTAGGTTTGGCTTATTTTATTTTTTCTTACCATACGAATATAATATCTAAAACTATGTTTATTGAAAGAGGAATGAATATATTGGTCTCTATAGTGTGTCAGTATTGAGAATCGTGCTTAGCCAATACTACTATAGGTAAGTAGTAGGTAAGGTTTTTATGTTTATTTAAAAGAAGTCGACATTTCCAGCTAAATACCACAAACACATTTAAACGAACGCTTCATAATAAATAAAATAAACAAAGTCACGTTGAGTTCTCAAAGCTTGTGGTTAATTAAAAGGAAAAAAACAAATTCCTCAGTTGCAAATATAATTAATCACCGTAACAAACTCGCATTAATTAGAAGATAATTAAAGCGCTTAGTGGAAAAAGATGTTTTGATGACTATTATCGAAATAGTATTTTTCCTTGGGAAAGATAATGATTATGTTTCTGAGTTATTTGCAAAAAAAACTCCCAACTGCAGTTGCTGCGCGAGGCCTTTTTGGGTAACGTAATTTACAATTTAAAAAAAAATTAAGCATTTTTAGGAAAAAGCTGACAATAATATAATAAAATACGACGACGCACAAATAATGGAAACATAATAACTTTAAGAAGTGTTAAAAAAGTTATCGATCTGACCATGGATGAAACGTGCCTTTTCAACCAAATACGGTATATCAACATTCCTATACCCAGTTACCGCTTGCCTTCAATAAATTCTTCTTAAAATCGTTAATCTTATCATAATATAGGGCTAGTTTGCAATTGGCATTAATAATTCTTTATATGGTCGGGTTTGTGGGACCTATATCAGTCAATATGGTTTACATAACGAATTTATTGCCTGAGCAAACCGCTCTCAATTCAATAAAGCTCAACGAATATATCTAAGTGACGTTAATTGTAATGTTAAAAGAAGTTTACCTTCTTTACTAGTTAATACTCTAATAATAGGATTTCACGCTTTGGTTTTAAAATGAAACAAAAAAAATAGATTTTAATCAGTTGTTATTCGGGTTTCAACTTCTTTTTTTACTAATGTCATATATGTAATAAAAACATTCAGGAAGGAAAGAATTTTAAGTTATGCAATATTGCAGCGACTTGAATACTGAAAAGTGTCACGCTTCCGCAGTCTCGCTATTCCTTGCTTTGAATGTAATATCAGCTTCGAACGTCCCCTATAAGAGTATATTAAAATTTTAAATGTAGATGCCTTCAAGGCTTACACAGACGGAGAGAGGATATGAGTACAGCTCTTATTGTTTTCCTTTAATATTTCGTATTCACTACGAAATCATACATTTATATTATTTGTCTTTGCTATGACAGTCTCAGTTGAAAACGATTTATATAAAAAAAAACCATACAATAGCCCTTAGCAACTATGAGAACAACTTACACCTAACCTTAAACTGCACCAGTCATCACCAATTATAATAATTCCAAGTAACTTACAATTATTCAAATAAATTACCCTATCAATACCACACCAGTTTTTCCTAACTCGGAGTTCCACGGCTATCGGTGACGTGTCCAGTGATTAAAGGACGTAAGTACTACTAGTTATGATAAACACTGATAATCTCATTCTAGAGCAACGCCTCAAGTGCTCGCGCGTTTGTTTCGATTTTTAAAAATTGACAGTGACAGATCATTTGATTCGACAATTAAATCGGTGATTTTCGTAACGGAGAAGGTTTATCACAGATTAAACTGAGCAATTTGTATGCACAAAATTAGAGACAGGTAGTTAAAATTAACAACACAGATTTGTTGTGTAACGTTAGAAAATTTAACGTTTCGATTCGTCGAAAACGCTTGTTAGTGTTGTGATCGGGTTTCTTAAGAAAGTGTTATGATTCAGTGTTTATGGAGATGCGCGAGCGCGTGTGCAATCGATTTTTAGTGTTTAGTGTTCGTTAGCAAGAGCAATGAGTGTTCCTAATTTGAGCGCCGACCAAATTACAGGTACTGTTTTCATACAATTTTATATACCAATTGTGTTCAACAATTCTTAAAGTAATTCGTAATAAATATACTATTAGTCATTTTTAAGCACAGTCAAAGATTAAAATATCAAAATAAGACACCTCGAAGCAAGGTTTATTATGGTATACTTCGAAGTTTTGTATATGATAGGGGTGCAAACGAGCCTACTAAACAGCCACGGTTGCGTTGCCGGCGTTTATGAAAGGAGTATGCTCCTCTTTAAAGTATGGATATTTTTATAATTTATAATGAATTAAGAGTAGATCTATTTCTGCATCCGTGGCTAATTATGTCCTTGTTTATAGAAAATAGACTTTGAGACCTTGGGCTTTGCAGCTGGTTTTAAGGATATACCTATTTGTTGATCAAGAAAAGCAATCAAAAAAATCGTATCGATTCCATGCCCGTCATAGAATCATTACAAAGAATATTTGAACTGTAAAAATAGGACGTAGTACTTCTTTCTGTATTACGTTAAGTTTCTCGTTAATGGATACTATTTTTGACAAATAGTTAATAGATAAATATATACCCACCTTGATTTAGTACATCTCCCAAATATGTACTCCATTGCACAAGATGTTTTTGAATAAAACAAATGACACAATTAGATTCGTTAAAAGCATTACTAACAGATTGATGTTGGACCACAGACGTTCACTGGAAAGTAAATTGTGAAATTAGAATTTAAAATGCGCTTTGGTGAAAAATCGACTCAGATAGTTTAGTTTAAAATACCGGACCCGAAATACAATTGTGATTGAAAACCTTGTATAAGGACTACTGCAAAGAAAATATTGTAATAATAATAATAAAGCCTGTTTATTTCAAATAATAACAAATGTTAAATATACAGTTTACATTTGTTATATATATTTTTTTCTTGTTACTCTATATCCTAACTTCCATCAGTACCATTGATCGGAACCCATTCACGGTCTGATCCAGCTTTTTCCAAATATATATGACTTTCTTTCTCCATTTGCTTCCTGCTATGGCTTTTAGATCTTCTATCCACCTTTTTTAGGGCGCTTTCTTCTCCTTCTTTGCTTGGTCCTTTCTATATAATTGTCCTTAAAGTCCTTTCTTATCATGTATTTCTATGTGGAATTGAAGCCTGGTTATCCATATCACAGGTTCTTACCCCGCTTGGAAACCAGACTCAAAATACCTTTTTATAAATAAATAAAATATTATTATTATATGGCCCCCCGCCCGTTGCCACTTCTGTTTTAGGGAATTTAGTAAGATATCTATAACTTTTTCGTTTAATTATTTTTTGGTTCGCCTTACTTACTATTAATAAATAATTTTATATAGTTTAATCGTTGATCTTTCGCCACTTTAAACATACCACATCCAACGACGTACCGATTCTCAATTACGTAGACATTAGTATACGTCAAACCACAATACTTGTGATCGACCGACACGTAACTTCATTGGCCATTATTACATGACCCTTACAAATTGAACCTTAACAGGTATAATCTTTTATTGTAGACAATTTGAAGGATCATAATCAGTGGTAGTGAATATTAATTAGACGTATTTGGCTATTTAAGAAAGGTTTTGCTGTTTGTTTTTGTTTGTCATTGCGTAACGGCGTGGAATTTTAATGATGGACATCACGTCACTTTTGACAGGCTATTGAACCTTTTTACATGTCTGCCGTAAGAAAAAATATTCCTTTAAGATAATTTAATGTTCTAGGGTGCGGGATATCAAATACTAAATAATATTTCCTTCTAAATATTGTTTTTGTTAAGTTTCTCTAGAAAAATATATTTTACATGAAGACCAGTATTGGCAAGTTAAGATTTCATTATATTTCATAGATACATATTGAATTAAGAAATTTCTAATTAAAACATTATCGTTTAATAATAATTACGTTTTGTTACAGAAATCGAAGCCGCCGAAGCTTGCAAATGGCTGCGAGCAGCTGGTTTCCCCCAATATGCGCAGATGTACGAAGGTAAGTGATTGCATAGATTAAAAAAACCAGATGGGTGATGAATAGATCACCTGGAATTTTGCAATTTCATAAAAAAATATTACAAGTATGACAAGAAATAGTTTTGTACATTCGATGTTTAAGTATCGTATTTATGTATTTATATTCCGTTGGTATAGACCAAAGATATTAAATATGCATTTAAGTCGTTTATATATAGAATAATATCATAGATTATAAATTATACAGAGAATTATGCAATTTATGTAATTCAAATTATGTGTAAGCCTAAAAATTTTATGATATTAATGCTCATATCATAATAAAGAATCTTTAATAAGACACTAGAATCTAGTTATCAATTAATAATAATAAAAATCTCATGTCTTATCATCTAATTTATATGTTAAGCATATCGTACAAAATTTTGGCCAATTTTAATAATAAAAAATCCTTATTATTTATACCAAACACTGACCTCTATCTCTTAAATCACCCTGACCGTTTGATCCGCTAACAAATGCATACAGCTGCGCGGGCCGCGCGAACCTGACCTGTCCCACGAATCTATTAATCATACTTACTGTGTTGTCTGCTATACACAGAATGTTCAAATATATGAAGGTGTAAAATCCATGAGCTTACTTTTAAATTGTAATATGAATTTTCCGTTTTCTTATTTCTTCAAATTTACAAACGCAGAGCTACTATGTGAAAATTTGATAGAAGGTGGAGGACAAGGACTATATAATTAATAGTTAATACCTTCCTATATTTTTAATAGATCAATTACTATGTGTGAAATAATTATTTAAGATAAATAAACCATATTATAAAAAAATGTCTTAATACGAACTTTTTTGGTTATAATTTTTTTAAACATTCTGTATAACGATAAACTGTATCTAAGACCGTAGATGATCTAAACATAAATATAATAGTACGGAACATAGACTAACCCAAATCCTCTTCAATTGACAGCCTGCGTCATTCTAAACTATTGATTGGATGGATGAGATTTATTATTAGACATCAACCTGTCCTTAAAAAACCTTCATCGTTTATAAATTACTTTATCATATATATAGAATTTTACTTTCTTTCAATATTTCTTTTTAACCTCTTTTCGTCATTGTGTATGGAATTTATCCCATGTTAATTTCATTGATAATTTCCGCTAAATAAATATACCTTATGTAAATTTCTTGTAGTTAATTTGTTACGTAGTTGAGTATTATATGATAGGGCAATAAAAGTTAATAACTTCTGGGCTGAAATGTGCTTACGTAAGGTAGAAAATTATTGAAAACTTGTTCATTTGTTACTGAATGAACCTTCGCTCTCATTTAATAACTAGATAAGTATAATAAAAACGTAGATAATTATGAGATATATCTGTCCTTTCAAAAATTATACAGGAATAGAATTTACTCTATATTTCTAAATATTTTTTTGAGGAGAAAGTTACATCAATGCTAATAAATATGTAAATAAAACACATGTGATTCAATACGGAAATGACTCACTAATAAAAGATATCCAAGAACTATTCAATAGAACATATTACTATTGTACACCGTATTATCGCGTATGACATAATAGATAAGGTTCTACGCAATCTAACGAGGTTTTAAAACTATCTACTGAAGTTTTAAGGTTTATTTCCATCGGTACGTTACGCGTGAGTATAATTGTTGTATCATAAATCCTTAAGTACATTATTCGCTATTCAAATAAAGTTAAATACCGACCAACCAAAACTTAATGTGTGTGTAAGATATGCTTTATTATTTACTTTGTATATATTATAATCTTATAAAATATAAATATTAAATGTCATGTCCAAAACTTCAAAGACATTAAAGTTCGTGATGACAATATAAACTATATTACATATATGTAAAAGATAAGTTTAGGGAGGAAGTGAGTATAATAGGATAAGGATGCGGAGTCACTGTCATTGTGTCACACATTCCTTCTACATTCCTGTATCAATAAACGATTTATGTGAATCGGTAACCACAGAGTGATATGTGAACTAGGCTATGGTGAGTCTTTTTATCAACCTCTTTTACTTCCTTTACATCCTGGAAAGAAAATAATTTGCCTCATTATAATCAGTAACAAAGTAAAAGTTCAAAGAAAAGTTATCAAAGTGAGTTATCATAGCGTGTATCATGTATCCATTTTAAAAGCTTACAAATGTAAATCAATTCTTCTATTTTTTTTAATAGAGCGGGGTTCCCGAAAATTGTGTTGTAAAAATTTTACGATTGTTAATTTCTTTAAGATATAATATTAATTATCAAACAAATACCACATATACCTAATATGGTGGTCTATGGTTGATATAGTTTTATATAAACGGTTTTGTTAATATTTTTATTAAAGAAATTCTCTCACGACTTTTTTCTGAAAAAAATCAGTACCCAAATAAATAAGGTTTAAACGGCGTAAAAAATTAAAAGATAAGAAAGGAAAGGCCTTCAGATTTATCGTAATCTTTGATAAGATATTATATTAACTCATCACATTTGACGTTTCTAAAGCTTTATTACATTGTTTTGCACTATTTTATTATTTTTATCCAAAGTATTAATATCAATTTAGATGAGAGATGTAATTTTTTTCTAAGCCAGCTGAGGTTCGTTCGCTTAAGCAGAGAAATATAAATATTAGTTACTGGGTATACCTACAGCCTAATCAAACAAATTGTCATAAAATATCTAACTGTACACCTGTATTCCATTCCAGGAATTCCATAAAAGAAATAGAACAGTTTAATACTTTGATTATTTTCAAAGAACTTACTCTAATCTATAACCGTTAGGACATTGTCACTATTGTTTGACTAAAAACTTTAACTGCATTTGCATACTACTTAAGGACTATTTTATCTTTAGAACCATTTAAGAACGGTATTTAAATGTTATAACTCGCCTTTGCCGCCACTGTTCAAACAAAACAGGACAGTATTGTTTTCAAATGACGTAATTTACTTAACATTTTGTAACAAAAAAGGTTATAAAAAATGTAACGAAAGTGATCCTCATCATCATACAAAATATCATTTACGTCATGCCTTTACCAAACAAAACATTAAGGCAGATTAGAGTTATCGCTTACAGGTAAGCGGTTGTTTAAAATAATTTGCTTTATTAAAAAAACTTCAGCAGAAAAGCAACGTTATTCAGTTTAAAGTTGAGATCATAATCGATCAGCAAAATTTTCGCGCCAAAGTAAAAACAAAATAAAAACGTCACAGATTTCAAAATGTATTTTGACATACGAAAATAGATCGTAGAAAATGGTAGTATAGATGTAGGTTCTTTGAATATGGAATAGCATTTACAACATGGCATGGGGTCTATTTGACAGGGAACGAAAACAGATATGTCAAATTTTTTATCAGTGCGATTAGTTCAGGTACAAACTGACAGCAGACAGTGTTAAATTGTGTGGCGGCGTAGGAGCACATTTTGTGGTTTCTAGTTGAGTTGTGTGTTGCGTTTAATAGTTCATTTATGTGTTACAAAAAAGTGTTTGAAGTAATAATTATGGTAAGTCGCATGTTGGTGTGAAATTGTTTAGACTATTTATCTTATTTAATGACTGCATTTGTCATATATTTCATAGGTTTGTGACATAATTTTTTTTTACCTACTTTATGAAATACGGTATTACACATTATTGAACTCCCTTAATAATTTGTATTTATATTCGATATATTATTTATAGAAGGATTTTTTCTTTCGTTAAAACCATTATGTAAGTCATTTCCAGATTAATTTAGTAAGAATGTGCAACAAAGCTAACATAAAAATGGTAATAAAAATAAATTTAATATATTATATTAAAAAAATGTAAATGTAAAAGAGCCATAATTTTACAAAAGCATCGCCTTTCTATTTTTCCGGCTATTTTTGGGTACTTTATATGCCGATATTAAAAATTCTATTTCACAAAATAAATGGCATTGTAGGTGTACACAATGTCTTCAAGCGCAACGCCACAAACATATGGAAACATTGTGGCAATATTCTCACCGACTTTAATATTTAGTTACGGTTCGTTAAGTGCCCGATAAAATTCTCGAAATCAAAACTTAGTGACAAGCCTGTAGGAGTATTCCATAGTAAATGAGGCGCTTTGATACGTGCGTGTAATCGTGTTACGCGTGATGAATGTAGTTCATTAGTCCAATTTTTACTTTTTCTGTCGGTTTACCATTGAAATTGCTTATATTAAAGTTTTTAGAATCTCGCCTGTAACTCAAAGGCACAACAAAGATAAAATATCACAGAAACAAACGCAGACATGTATTGGCCGAAAAAGTTTTTAGAAATACAATAGTTTGAACCAATAAAAAAACATTGAGAATGCTTGGGAAACTCGTTTATCAAGCGAAATAGTGTTATGAAACTTTTTACATAATCTTGTTATCAGGTAAAAATATGTACAAGATAACGATACAACGTTTTTTAAAACTACACGTTTAAATAGAATAGTTCGTCTATTCTAAAATTTACCAAAATCAATTTTATGAACCCAAACCAAATCAAAAAGACATTAAATAGTGTTTTAAAAATATTTTCATACGTCGATACTCGTTTCATATCATACTTAAATCAACGTCGGATTTAAAATTCGTATTCTTATGAATATATATATTTTTCTTTTCACTTTCTGATCTTTAAGCTTATAAAATAAATTACTCCAAAGGCGGAAAAGCCGCAAACGAGCTTATTTACAAACAATTTTGTTCTTACTTCCTCTTAACTGTATTAGAAATTTTTGCTACAACCCGGCTTAAGTCCTTTACATGAAAACCTTTTTGAAACCATTTATCCGTTTATATACATAAATATGTGAACGTTATATAAATATTTCCACGAGTATTAGAATATAAAAATATCATGCATCCATAGCAATTTTCTATTTTATGAAGGACTGTATATAAATGCAAGCAACTAATTAGTTTAGTATAAGGTTTGCATCGTATCTGTGTTAGGAGGGAAGCAGAGCGATCAATCTTTAGCACAGTACTTATTTGAATTGTACGCACATGTGCTGTATAACCTTGATCGTTTCGCGTTAACATTACCTTTGGTATAAGTTCAAAGTGTACGCGATATACATTATATTAGTCGCATCTTTATGTTCATGAATAAGTTGTCAAATTGCAATCAATTATTTTTATTCGCCATTAATAATTTAAAAAAACGAAAAAAAAATTAAAGCAATACAAAACGCGGTGATTTTGTCTAAAAACGAATAAAATGTATAATTTTCTCCATATATTTAGTTAAAATATAATATTCTCTCTTCTCCTTCTATAATTAATAATGGAATCTATTGTCTATTATAATATTATTAATTATAGAAGGTCTTGTTGCTGTTGCATAGCTTCTAAATAAAACACGATATCATAAAATGAGGAGTCACTAAACTCGCTTCCGCTCATCAATTGTATATCTCAAATAACATTGTAAGAGTATATCATGACCTCAAGACCTCCTCATGTGGGTTCAATTGAATTGTGGAAGAATCAAATTGACGGTGCATTCGCAATGAACAGCATATTGATATTGTTCGAGTTGAATTATTGCAGGCTAACAATGTTGTATTAGTTACGGGTGTAGGTTAACTATGAATTATGGCCTTATAGAATGGGGTCCGTAATTCAGGAGATGAATATCAAAACTTGTAAATCTATTTTTCTAAAACAGTTTTGACAGTTTCTTAAGTCCATTTAAACATCATATATCGTCACTGCGGGATTAATGCGTTTAGGACATGTATGTACACCTCATCATTTAGCAAGGCTTCGTATTGTTGATTGTAATATTTGTGAGTGTGGAGAAGATATTGGTGACCTCGATCATATTTTCTTTTCTTGATTCAAATATGACCGCACCTCCTTTCTGTATTCCTTAAAATTACTACATGTTCCGTTTCCGACAAAAATCTCCTGCCTTTTGCTTTATCCTTTATTGTATTATAATGTCAATCAATAATAATATTTAGATGTAAAACTTTTATGTACATATTTTGTTTTTAACTAGCTTATCCCTTTGTTTCCTTTTGATATCTTTGTTTATTTTTTCTCGTGTGTAGTTTCCCAACCTTTTACTTGAAACTGGATAAAGTTAAAACTAATGCCATAATATTAAAAAAAAACATTTTATATCTAGGGTGAAGTAAATTATTATTTATATAGTTTGTTTGCATGTTTACGTCAGTAACCGAGGCCAAAATAATACCCATATAGGTCATTTTAATTAACGCACTGCCAGTAATAAAAACGTTACATTTATAAGTTTAAATAAAACGCAGATTACGATGTAATTTAACTACGTCAGAATGAATCATGGTTTCTAAGAATTCATTCTAAATACGTAGATATGAGATATCTATAATAGATATTAAACAGTATTTTTCTATGTGAAGGTTTTTTACAGGCTGTTTGTTCCCTTCACGATTTTAGCTGAGTTCTACAATAATCTTCTCGTTAAAATCAATATCAGATCTAATTATAAGCGTTCATTTTACGCATTCAATATGAATATTTGACTACTTCATTAATCATTCCTTTATTATTCAAAATCAATCAAAATCATTCACTTCTTGAGTTAAAAATAAACAAATAAACGGCACACAGAGGTATCCATTTATGAGTTAATCGAATGTTCGGCTCACTGCCTCCCAGCCAGCCAGCCTTTGTGAAATTCAATTGAGTACGAACCCTATAATACATAGATCTATAGGTTATAAATTCATTATATTGTAAAATCGAAATTTAAATATTTTAATGAGATTCGTCGCTCCCTTTTTGAAGGTTTTAGGGATTAATTACTTATCTATGACTAACAACAGACCAATTATCAGACCAATCTGGTCTGTTAAATATTGGCATTTGTTTTTGTTTGACAGTTTAGAATTTATAACTATTGAAAAAAAATTAAGTCATATAAAGCATCTTTTATTTGCGTATTTTATGGCTGTTTGCTTAATACCTTTTTAGATAAAAGTTTTTTTTATAATTCTGTGTAACATACAAATATTAACCTTTAGGCTTAATAAATATTATATTTTGAATGACCCCTGAAAAGCCTGAATGTAGCAGTATATTGTTAGTTAATTTTAACCCGTGTTCGTTGAACCATATCGCACGGCCGAGAGCATCCAAGCTTTCATCCTAAACGCTCAGGCAAATTGAGGGATTTGCAAAAATTGTGTTTCGAATACGAAGCAAAATGTTCTTTCCTTTAAAAAAACATAAATCTAGGATTGCTTTTAACACTTAAAATATATATGTATATAAATTATTATTATTTTTTTCAATTGAACCGACTCCAAAATGAACTAAAAATATTAAGAACTAAGAATATTTGTTTATTTATATTGATTAGTCTTCTACCAAAATAAACAAATGTATTCAACGATAATTTATTTATATACGGGATATGAAGATGTCATATTAAGCTATTATTATATTCATATCTAGTTTGATGTTATTTAATAACAAAAATCTATTTAAAACCTTGGCTTTGTCCCGCCTACTATAGGTTTTTTTTATTAATTTACATCAAAAACGTTTTCGATTTAAATGCTATTATGACATCAAAGTAATATAATATTTTGTTAATGGTCTTTAATTTTATTAACAAACAAATATTAAAGTGTAATGTAACAATATTATTATGAGCTTGACCTTTGCTCGACTTTTGTACAAATATCGTCCATTATCTTCAACAGTGAACTGTTATGAGGATATTTTTAATGAATTACAATAAACTCTACAAATAAAATGTTTTATTAGTCTAAAACTCTCAAAAGTAACATAGCAATAAGAAAAGAAAATCTATGTAGAACAGCTCTCGATATTTTCTCCTTTCGTGCATTGGTTTTTAATATAAATATTCTATACGAATAAAACGTTATTGCCATTTGTTACCATGGATGAGCGAGATACCCGTTCCTTTCCGAAGCTAAAATAATCACTAATTACAGAACATTAAAGGCAAAAAATAAAAATATTTTTAAAGCGAATACTTTTGTGAAAAAAGCCTCCGAAATTTGTTATGGTGTAAAATGTTTGAATGTTTAAAACAATGTTCGTATTTGCTTTCGCGTATTGATTTTCAAAGTGAATGTCATAAACTAATAGTTTTTGCACTGTGGAGTGGGTAATTGGAAAACCAGAAATACGGGTGAAAATAGATTTTCATAAAGTTTTTGAAAAAGCCTTTGTCGTGTTTCAACGCAATATGAACTAGCCGAACGTTTTAATAAACGTACGATTGGAAATTTATTTAATATAATTTAGAAGCTGTCATTATTTAGACGACCCCCTTATTTATTATAGAAAAATAGGCTAATTTACACGATTAAAATAACAAAGTTCATTAATCGTTATGAGCTTTAAAAATTCATATTCACACTTTATAATTCAATAATAATTTTAAGAAACCGCAACAACGCTTCTATAGGCAAGATGGCGTCGCACCAATTCCTATGACGTAAGATACATTTACCAAACAAACGTCAAGTTTTTTAGGTGTTAAGAATCATTCTTACACAAATGTTCGATCACAGCAGTCTTAAATTAAACTCAATGACGGTATGTGAATTAGACAGGAGAAAACATATTTTTTACAAGCATGCTATGTCATCGTCGATTTGACTTATCTGTGACCGTTTTGTGTCACGTGACTTACAAAAGTATTTTAAATTATGAATTGTTTATTTATTCACAAGTTATTTTACGCCATAACGCTTGTAAATCCGTGTTTTCTAAAGATTGCTCTTAATAGCACACTTTTCATACGGTCAAATCTATTCACGCCTCGCAAAAAAATCGTATAAATTTTGGTTGTAAATCACTTTGTTTTGTATCATTGTGATGTATGTATAATTCAATATACGCTTGTACCTTGAATGACCCGTGGTTCCCATTTTACATAGAAATATTCCATAAAACGTATGTGTGAAATGTTTGAATGTTAGGCAAGTTAAATCTTTATTTTTCTGAAATTGAATCAAACTTCGGTGTTGAACGAAAGAAGTTACTTTCATTTAAAAGTTTCAGGGACAAAAATGGCAGGGCTGATGTACAGCTACGAGACACTTTTATAACATTTACACAAATTACAAAACCTAACAAATTTATGGTGTTATTAAAACACTTTATTGGCTTGTATTGAAAATTTTATTTTAATGTTCCCTAACCTACCTAATATGTGTGAATATTATTATGACGCGTAAACTGAACACAATGTCTGTGTTCGTTCGTATATCCGTATAGATTAAATTTTATTATTGCTTTAATAAAATGTTACTGCAATACCGATGCGTTTAATTGGTACTATAATTGTATTAAAAGTAATTCTTTCCTATTATTTCCATATACCTATACAAATTATTTTGCCCAACCCTGCAACTAGAATTATATGCTTCATAGAGTATAGACCATGCGAAGAGATGTCGTTGACTGAAAGAAGATAATACTAAATTCTGACAATTTGAGGGTTGAAGTTCCAATAAATTTTGCAACATATATTTAATGTGCCAGACTTCTTATAATATGAATTTATCACTAACGATAGTAGTTTATTAAGTTTAAAAACTGCACTTTTGTACTTCGTCTTACATATGGTAAATTAATTGAAAATATTTTTTTACTATTAGCACAAGTAAACTTCTCAATGACGGCCTCACTGTCACTGCATCTGATTAAATAAAAAAACGAAACAGAACCATTGAACTGTTCTGGCCATAACTACAGGGTAGCTATTTCTATAGGATATAAAAAAATAATTGATGTTACACTTTTATACTCTCTTTGCAAAGTTTATGCCTACATACATATTTTATAATAGTATATTATAAATACTATTATAAAATATGTATGTATTTTATAATAGTATATTATAAATATGTTTATATAAATAAAAGCTGTCTTTATTAAATAAAAATCTAAAGTACATTATTAGAAAGCAATTGCCTACGTGTATAAAGTAGGCTATTGAAAAATATAGGGCTTGTGAAATGGATCAAATCAATACATATGTACGCTGTTCACTAATTAGAAGGCTTTCAACCGTGACATCGAGGAAATTAACATGTCGACTCAATTTTTGCTTGCTTTGTTTTTATTCTATGCAGAAACTATATAAAATATTTTTTATTAGCTTTAACTGAATTATATCAAAAAATATTTGACTCAGTATACTGTGTATGTCTATAGTACATTACATACAGTGAAAACATATTTAAACTTATGTAATTCGGTGAAATGGCTATTCGCTCATGAGAGAAATTCTATTTCTTTAATTATATTTAAAATATATTACAATAATCGTGTAGACATATTTACGCATGTAAATATCAGCTCACTTCGTAGCGGTGCTACGAAATTAGACTCGCCCTTTATTTATATATTATTTTTATATAAATAAGTTATTTATTTATATAAATATGTATATCGCTTGCTTTTCATAAACGTGTTCTGAAAATATTAAGCTTTTAAAATGTTTTAAGTTTCTTACATAATTACGACTCCTCAATAAGCTTAATTATTGTGAATATTAAGAGATCAAAAGAATGATAATAAAAATATACATATGATATACACGATGAAAATAAAATATTTACAATTACTACATAAAATATCCGAGTAACAACGATATTAAAAGTCACAGTTACTAAAGCGCCTGAATAAATATTTATTTATGGAGCTTTCGTTAATTATGGAGATTTTAAAGCTTAATCTTGCGAATAAATTAAACTTCAATTAATTTATTGTGGTAAACCGCAACAATTCTCTACTGGAGTTACCCAATTATTTTGTATTAACCACAATACTGGAAATAACAATTATTTGAGTAGCGAATTTTGTTAAATTTTCTTTCTAGTTCGAATTAATAATAAGTGGTGTAACAATGATAGGGTATTCAAAGAACACATCAAAGAACTTTTATTGGACACAATCTGAAATTTCATAGACGTATTTTTTAGGAAAAAAGTATACATACAAGTTATACAAGAATCGCCTTTATATATATATATATATAAAGGCGATTCCTTTTTAATAAAAAATAATAAAGTACATACCTATTACATTCTTAAAACCAAGTCTTTGCGTGTATTATACAATTTTTACCAGTGAATGAATGAATGTCTTCGTGTAATTAAAATATTTTTTCTTTTATTTTATTAAAATTTGCAACTTATATAGCATATTTGTATTACATTTAACTTTAGACCAATAGATAAACATGTCCAGCATTGTACAATAACACAATGTAATGTCCCTGGTATTGTGAAGATGATGTATGAGGGTTTTAGGAGTGACATTATTGTATTGCTATTAAACAATGTCCATGTGATGACAGTATTAAACTTACTTAATACATCGTGTTGGGCGAGTTTTTTGTGAAATATATTTACTGCATATTACGTCTATATTTTTGGCTATTTATAGCGGTATAGCATTTGTTCAATACGAAAACAAAAACCTTACCATAGTATAGTGATATGTTATATATTTATACTTAAAATAAAACATTCCGAATTTATTATAGTTTTTGCCCTAACGACGAGCCAAGTGACAGTGTATGCCATATTGATACTGAGACTTGCAAGCGCCGGTACTCTGAAACTGTCAATAGCGTGTACTCACAATGGTGGACAATTAATGTACAGCTTGGGTTCGAAAGTATACTCGTAGTATTCGCAAACACTGCCCTCTTACAACAAGCTTGTAGAAGATTGTACCTACTAGAATAACATAATTAGCCAGTTTTTTATAGTCTTATTATCTTTTGTCTATACTTAATTAACAACAAACACGTTACTAAAAATGCAAGGGTTATGGATACTAGACCAATTATAAATGTTGAGGAATTGAATCTTGATGATACAACTGTATTTCTTGGAATCACCATGGATTCAAAACTTCAGTGGTCCCCTCATATTAACGGATTCGCGAAGAATTCGCTCACTAGCTGATGTATATACAGCTAGACTTGTTTATTTTAGTTACTTTCACAACTTAATGACTTATGGCTTATTATAATGGGGTCATGCTGCTGATGCCGAAACTATTTTCATCCTGCAGAAAAGGGCTATTCATGCAATCTATAATTTAAAATGTAGGGAATCTATGAGAAATCAATTCAAGAAAATTGATATACTTACCTTTCCCTCGCAATATATTTACGAAAATACTATGTATGTATACAAAAATAGTGATAAGATTACTAGAATAGAACATACGAACAATTTTTATACTCGGAACAAACGCAGGCTGTAATTTCCCCCTACTAGACTATCTAAAGTTAGTAATTCTTTAGTAATTTTGGGATAAGGGATACTCTTCTTTAATAAAATCCCCGAGGCTCTTTTATGTCTGCCTTTTAATAAATTTAAGGAATGTATTAAAGAAAAGCTGTGTAAAAAGGCTTACTACAAAGTTAACGATTATCTAGTTGATGAAAGGTCTAGTCCTAGACAGGCTACTTCTAATTAATTTGCGTTTTAAAATAAGTGTTGTTTGATGATTTGCTATTTTAAAAGTGTACCAAGAGTTTTTTACGCCGGCTTTTTCTCGGATGTGATACTTGTGTCTAATATTCCATAATAAACATATTTTTTTATTTATTTTTATTTTTTATTAAAAGTCTTGTTGTCTATTCACTAAGCTAATAAATTCAAACAATTTACTTCCTCCTTATCTAAAACGGTTCTCAACTTTTCTGATCGAGTATTTTCTTTATTATAAGATCTAAACAAAATATTTGAAATTCGCGTGCAAATGAACTTTGATCTTTTTAAAACGTCATTTATAAATTTCATATTGACCCCGAAGTTCGTAGGGATTTATCTAACGAAACGGAAAGCGCATACTTGCTTGAAGAGTTTAAGAAACTGTAGGTACGTTCCGGACAATTGTCACGAATGCCGGAAACAACCTTTTTGCTATGTACACACCTATAACGCGGTAGACCCGGGCGTTGTAGGAGTATTCTCATATGGTTTTATTTGAACAATTCAAAAACTAGTAACACGAATTTAATATATTTTATAATATTAAGGATTTGATAACTTATTATAAATGAGGAATAACTTGAGAAATATCGGCGTTAGAGGGGGAAATACCACGTTATAATAGGGACAGAAATTGGGTTATACAAGATTGCTACTTGTTATAACACTAATTATTAATTGTATAACACTTTTAGTTTTCTTAAAATATTGGCTTTTATCATGTAAAAAAACTAAATATAAATTAGTCCCCTTGAAAAACTGATGTCGTAAAATATCATACAATTTTAGTATAGCTATTTTAATGGTACTGAGCGCTACAGAACACTAAGTTTTAGTCGTTTGCATAAACCTAATTCCAGGCAACATCCCGATTGCAAATCAGGTTTACACCCACAAGATTGTTGTTGTTGAACCCAATTTCGACGTAGCCTAATTAGTTTATGTCAAAGAGTGCCATTATTAAGTTGGGCAACTGTTTAGGAAGCTCTGATGTTTAGTACAAACGGATGCTAGTTATTTTCAAGCTACATGCGGTTTTCGCATAGTCTTACAATTATTACAGCAGTGCAAAGTGTTAGTGGGTAAGCATGCACGTCTCATCCCTAATTTCGTGTGTTCAAATCACTAATATAAAATACAGACTTTCTTACCACGTAAATATAAAATTAATATTCTGTTTTTCTTAATTCCAACTATAAATATTCTTTATGGAAATTTTACGCTAGATACTATGCAAAACTGGTTACGTTTCCATTATGTAAAGAAGTAATTAACTAATACTACTCGAGGCTAGTACATCACTTGCCATATTAAACCTCGTCCTCGGTCCAATTCACATGGAAAACAATATTTTCATATTGTCAGTAGGTACTGAAAGTTAGTTGTATTGATTGTATTAGGCGCGTTTTTCGGTAATCGTAATCAACCCTACATCCTACCTTATAAAAATAATTAAGCTGAACATTGTTTACCATTTTCAAAACATATGTACCAATATGTAAACGGCTTAGGTGTAGGGGTGGTAGTTGAACTACTAACAATTTTTGCGTAGTATTCAAATAACGCACGAGGGAACTTATCACATCAAACACATCAAAGTTTCGAAGCGGTTGTTATATAGCGGCGTTGATATTGTCCAAATATTATTTATTGTTGTATATTATAATATACAATATATATATAATATATATATAATGTCAATTGTATATTTTAAAAAAATCTTTTTTTCCAGACCTCCAATTCCCAATCGACGTCTCAGGTGTTCAAAACGACCACCCCTTCCTAGATGCAGACTCTCTGCAGAGTCTCTTCAGGCGCCTAACTGCACTCAACAGATGCGCCAACATGAAATTGGAGCATCATCACCATCAAAAGAGATCGGTAAGTAAAATGACAAATTTCATATAAGTAAAAGTAATCGTTTTTCTTTACTCACAGTGGTTGCTTGGAAGAGATCGCTCGTAATCGATAAGGCCGCCAGTTGCCCTCCTTTTGATTTAATTATGTTATTTTTTTATATTGTAGTGTAAAAAAGTGTAAATAAATAAATATTTATTAAAATCAAAGCTGACGTCATCATTCTAAAGATTGTATTCAAACCAACGTGACGTAAGCACAATTTGGCGGAAAGAGAAGAGAAATAAGTAGTGTCATCGTATTTTGTTTGAACGAAAAGTTTTTATAATAACTGTGGGTGTCGTTGAAAAGGTAAATCAAATAATACAATTAACGTAAATCCTTCAAAAACTTCTACGTATTACGTACGATGCGAAAAATAGAGGACATAATTGAAGCATTTCATTAAAACAAATTCAATACTTCACAATACTCGTTAGCAAGTTTCTTTAGCACTCAATGATCGCAAACATTTGCTAAAAGCTCGCAGATAAATGGAATAAAATTGTACATTTACGGCTTTGCTATCTAAACTCCACATTTAATGACATCTCTATGCTTCGTTTACACTTGTAATTTCCACTGGCTTAGAACTGGTTCTTTAGTATTATTTTATCTAATCAATAAATGTAGAAAGAAAGTGTGTTCTGAATTTCAATAGTCATATCGGAATTTGTTTAGTAAATCATTGAAGCAATATCAAGTATCATTTTTATGCCATGATGTAAATTCACTATGGTTAAAGGTGTGTATTAAAAATGCTTTTTAATTTATAAAAAAATATTCCTTGTAAGATTAATATATTTTTTGTAGTATAAGAGGATTGGGATTTTGATTTGATTGATATATTGCATAAATATCTTATGTCAATATGAAAGAATGTAAATATGTTGAAAAAATTATCTTTGATACTATTGATAACATCAAGACATGATAAGATGTTGTGTAAAAAATAACATTATTGACATAACCATTTATCAGGTGACTTATAAATGCCGAGTGTGTAAATATTTCGATTCATAATATTATTGGTATATGATAAGTTAATATTGACATGTTTTGTACTTTGACCTCAAGTGAAATTTACTGAGACAGTACTAATAATAAAACTTTATTCATGACAGAAATATAGCTATAACAAAATTTATCTAACGATATTCACCACGTTAGATTACAATTATTCCATGGTATATGGAGCATATATTTTAAACATTTAATTTTAATGAAAACGTAGTCTTAGTTTTACATCTAATCACACAAAAGTCGTATAAGACCCCAACTTTACGTAAATGTATGAGTATACGAATGCGTGTATAATACACTCTGTATTTGACGGTGCGGAGATTTGTTACCAAAATATGTAGTAAGGCCTCTGCAAAATTGAAATTCAATTCGGCTATCTGGACTAATTATGGCTTAAGTAACATTGATTCAATGAACAAAAGTGAAAATTCACTACCTCTGCTTTAATAAAATAAACATTATACAGCCATACCATTAAATTCTAGTAGTAAACGCAGCATGAACTAATCGTAATCGCTTCCAGTGAAAACTGATATAGGAATGAAATCGATTCCAACTTTCTGTTTTCAATCGCTTTTTACATAATCACCTTTTATTAAGCGATTTCATTGATTACATTAAGCTTTGATTAAAAAGCCTACCTTTATTTTAATTGATTACGTGTTTGATTAAATAACATTTAAAGCACATTTAATTTTCGTAACTTTTGAAGTATTTACAAAAGCTTTCCTTATTTGATCTTTTTTATCGTAATGTAAATATTAGACCGGTTTTCCCAAATGATTAAAAAGATTACGCTATAACTTCATACGTGAAATTTTTGCAAAATTTAAATGGGCAAAGAACGAGACCAATTCGATTCAGGGTCCTTCAAGAAAAGAGCCCTTTGGCAGAGAGTGTCCGTGAGCAGCGGTATCACCTAAGGTTAGGCGAGCCTTTTCGGGTCCCCTCTACTTTAAAAAAAGAGACGGACTGGTAGCTAGAAGAGTGGTTAAGAACGTACGGTAGTTTAACAGCATCATAGCCGCCGAGTGACTGTTTTCGACTACATATTTCGGTATCTACCTAGCAATTTAAACTCTTAACATTGTAAGAGTGGCTAATCTGAAGAAGAAGAAATGAGTAATTAAGATTGATTCCCGTTCGACGTCATGAATCGATCCGAAAGCCTCATGCATATCCTAGTCCCATATGAGACACGTATTAGACAGATATAATTGGCATTGTTTAGCTAAACTAACACTACGAATGCATCCTGTAAACCCACTGGTCAAACAGCATGTACGGTGTTCTGACAGGGGCAAATACAATTAATCACAGGTAGACTGTGAATTGATTTACCTGTGCTTAATTGAATTGGAGCTTTGACTAAGATAGAGTACGCCCGAGCTATTAATAAAATTAATTCTCTCTTCCCTGTGTTGTCTCTTGATTACGTTAGATTATCGTAGATGACGTATACGTGACGAAGGCCATGTTTTTCCAAAGCGAATTCAAATATAAATATTTTATATTGCTCGCGTTCCAAATTTAAATTATGCTTGTATTTAAGAATAACTACTTGTTTTAACTAGTAAACTATACTAATTAAATTGTGTTAAATGATTAATTTATTAAATAAAACTACATCTATTATAACAAGAAAACATTCTCAATTCTCACGCGCAGTAAAAACAATTGTAACTATTTGGTATAAGCATAACAAAGAGGTTTTATGAACCGACTGACATTCCCAGATTACGCTGATACGTATTTATTACGATATTTTAAAGCTTGATTGCTACAATAAAGGTTAAGGCTATTCACATGAGATGCGGATAATATTAGCAAATGCGTTATTAAAAAAATGCTTTTTGTTACTAACTTAATATTGAATGAATTTCTCTACTTTATTTTAAAAAAAATTGCCAATGCTCAAAAAGAGACTTTTTTAAATTTAAATATCTATTTAGGGCTTATTAAATAATCCCGAATAAATGTATTTTATTTGATGTGTTCAAATATATCACTATGTCGTACCACTACCGTAGCAAGTCGCCTTGTGTATAAGTTGGGTTAATATACTTTATAGGTGATATTGGAACTGATGAAAATGTTAACGAAACATATATCTAAAAGAAGTACGTTGGCAAGTTATTTTAGCATTTGTTTCCAACGACTAAACACGGAACGCGCTCTATGTGAATAGCCATAAGCCGATCTCAAGCGTGACCAACCATTTACCATAATGAAGTAATAGCATCACCATCGTTCAATCTCTGAAGTAATAACCTATCTAGTAGCCTAAATGTCAAGCTTCGCTGTTAATAACTTTACTGGAAGATTAAACTATGTCAATATTATAAGGAAACTAATATTTTAAAACAAAATTTAAATAAATTTCTGAATTATATGTACGTTCATCGAAACTTTTATTTATACTCCATTCGATACTCTTGCGTCTCTTTCTGACGAATTGTGTTTACGCTATGAGAAGTGACAGATGAGTAGTTCAGATAAAAGTTTTTATTAATAAATATATTATTGACTTTAACGAATTGGATTTTTTCGAAAACAGTAATTTCGCTATGGTAATAAATTCTACGTTTTTAGATGTGGCCGCTTTCGCTTTCTTTTACAATAAATTATAATTTTGTGAAAGAAAGTGTGAAATCATTTTGTTTATTTAGAAATAATTTTAAACGACCTGTCAGGGTTGCTAATAAAATTTAAAACTTTCTGTAAAACAAGATTTTCGTTAAAGAGCTTTAGGTTTTATAAAAATAAGTACCATAAATAACTTCAAAAATACGTATTAGTAAAAGTTTCATTTTGTTCAAGTGTTAAGATTATTCTCTGGTCATCGCCTAAAGAAACAATTTGCTGCTATTAACAAAATTTCTAAACAAATTATTTTGTACAAAAGCTTAGCATTCTCAAACAAAACCTTTGAGTCGCTTGTACATTGTTCTTCCGTCTAAATAGAAATAATTACAACATGGTCTTTAATATCTGCGAAATTAGCGGCAAAAGGAAAGGTTTTCCACACCTGGCCTATCACGTACATTCAGGTGTCAGCAGGGTCGTTATTCAGACGGTAATCACGATACAAAACCCTATTTGCATAATTTACGATAACGATATATAAGATGAGATGTTAATTTTCAAATTCTTTGAAAGTTGTCGCCGCCGGCTTGAATGTATTGTTTCGGCAATCAGGTGAGGTCAACGGCGTTTTAAAAAAGCTGGCCTTTGTAGACCTGTAATCACTGTAACAATTCATTATAAATATCAACGTTGATAACCCCCGTAACATATGAGGGAAATTTATTAGATTTATAAATAAGAATGAGAACATAACAAGCTTTTAATGTCTTATAAGATGTAAATACTACTATAGTATCTGGACATTAAGGTTTGTGTTGGTGTGCGTAGAGCAAAATATAACGTTTCATTAATAACAATAAATTTGAAGTATTTTCGGACCAATTCGACTTAGGGTCTGTCAAGATACGAGTATAACAATTCTTATATGGCCGGCAATACACTTGTGCGCATTCTGGCAGTGCCCCTGTTCAACAAATGACAATAAAATACTAATATAAATCATACTTAATGGTGATTTATGAAATCCTAAAAAATGTTGTAACTCAAATTAGATAAGAAAAGTTTACTCAATTCCTATGTATGTACCTTTAATACAGAAAAAAAGCTATACTAATTTAATAAACTTAAAACAAAATAAAAACACTTTCCATAACATTCAATGTCACAGGTCATTCGACCGTAAAACTACGCGAACCTAATTAAAACTCGTCTCAGAAAATGTAATTCAATAATAATTAAAAACAGATGGTACCTTACCAAACCTCTACAAGCCGACAAAAACAATAAACAGCACATAATCCATCACTTGCCATCGGGTCATTATTCCTAAAGTCATTGAACTCCGGACGGGATTAAATACTAATTTTGCAATTACCTTCGAATAATTTCATGATTACGTCGAGTCATTTGAGGCGCACTGTACGTACAGTCGATAAGAAATTGATATTTATTTTAAACTTAAAGTAAAGTATGTGTAATTTACTAATTTATATAGTTCTGCGACTATCATTCATAACGGTATCCACAAAATTTATTTCTATAACTTTTTATCCTAATCCTGAATTATTAAGCTTACTATAGGTATAGGTTAGAAAAATGAGTTTTTGTTTATCAAACTTATTTCATATAAAAATTAGAATTACCTTAATGAACTTGGGCTTCAAAATATTTATTGTATGTTAGCAATGCCGCAATAGCCAGTAGCTATGTGATCGTAAAAAAATATTAACACCTTTAGGGTCTAACTATCCATGATATCATTGCATCTGACTTGTCATCCTAACAAATTGATCTCAGCGAAAAATAAGATTAAACGGATCAGTCCACGCCTTATTTATGCTAACAAGCTTTGACAAGAGAATAATATTGCTTTTGTCCACCTATTTGTAAATTAATTGTTATTTAAAAGGAAAGTTTATTTTGTATTCTATCTTAAAAACATAAACAGTATTTACATTAAACAGATTTCTGCAACTAGTTAATAAATAACTTCAGACGATTAAGACATTTTCATGAATTGTAATGAAAGTTAATATGTATAATATCAATACATATAATTAGTCAAACTAAAATTAGAAAAGCTCAAGGCACTCAATCTATAGTTATGAAATTACTTGAGTTAATAAAACGTAAGAACCAGATAACTATACTAAATAAAGCGACCGATAAAACCGATTTCAAACTTCATAAACCCTCCCCTAAGAGATTCAATTCATTGAAATCACCTAAATAAAAACTACGGACGCTCAATGGAATACAATTTTTAATTCCTGTCTTGGTGAAGTTTTTCTAAACCGCAGTAAGCTGTCACTTCAATCAAGCTGTCTTTCCACGATTTCATTAGCCTCCCACTGATTTCCCAGAAGAGTTTTATTAAGCTCAAGCTATCGTACGTATTATCGTGTTTTTGCACCGCTTTTAATTTCAAACCTGAGTATTATGTTTCGATTAGTTAATAGACGATGGATAATGTTTTCAAGAAAATACCTACAAATTCCACGAATTATGAAACGCTTAATGTTGTAAACGCGCAATGTTGTAAGAGTTATAGTGGAGTTAATTAATGCTTAATAAGTTCTATAAGCAATTGATTCGGCCCTATGTTATCTTTAATCTACATCTTAACAGATAAGCTATTTGTAATTCCACGATTTTCTATATTTCGCCAATACAAAACCACTCGACCTTCAATGTCCAAGAACTATCTAATTAATGGATTGATTCAACGCCAATGACATTTCGGATAGCTTCTGAATAAGCTTGTTAATAATAATCTGATTATTGTGCCTAGGGGCAAACAACGGATCAAAATTGATTGATTTTCAACTAAGCGAATTATGTCCAAACATTATTCAATGACCCGAAACTATGCCGAAGATTAATTTTAAACTCTTCTTCACTGATTTCGAAAATGTTATACAATCGTATTTCACTAATATGCATTTAAATTTTGCATCCAACATTTACACAAACAAACTTTTATTAAATGACCATATACTATATAACACAAAGGGTGTATAAGGGTTCAATATTTGTCATAAAGATTGTTCTCTTGTTGTTTAATATTAAATATAAAAATAATAACACATCCGCAGATACATTGCAACGGGTTTTAATGATTATAGAACACCTATAATATTTTATATTGCATCACATTTATACGATATTTCTTGGATTTCAAACAATTCAATATACCAACAATCCACAATACTGAATATGAAATGTAGATGCCATTCACGTGCCGCAAAATCTAGGTAATCTAGACGGAAAATAGTTTTAGCACAATAGAGCAATGGCACTGCCGAGACGATGCGAACTATGGCGATATTTCAACAGGCCGACAAATATAAGTTGAGCTTTAACTTAATTAAGTTATTCATAGGAAATATGCACCTATTATTGAAGGGACAAATCTATTTGCTGTTGTATATTGCTGTTTGTTGTATATGACAAGCTCAGTGTATTTGAATGTACATAAATATTTTGCATTGGGCCTTATTTCAATCGCTTTTTTTAAATAAATTGTGGTTGAGTATGAAGTATTTTATATTTTCAGAACGACTCTGACGATGAGCAATGTGCCCTGAGTGATAAGTGGCAGTACGAGAGAAAATCAAGAAGATGGTCAAGAGTAGTCGAAATCACACCGCAAGCGCAGAGAAGACTACAGGTATACTTTATATAATAAACACAAACATTTATTTTGTATATTTAATAGGCTTATACTCGTATAACAAACAATATTACTTAAATATACTTTCAAGTGCTGCCATTTTTTCTGTATGATGTTCGATATATTTGACTACGCTCAAGAAGACATTATGACTTGAGTTTCGAATAAAAATAAAAATCCTAATATCCTTTGTAAAATCTATTCAAAAGTCACCTGAATCATTTAGTATGTTTAATTGAGTGATATGATGGAACTTATATCACTAAATTTTATTATGTCGTCTTTAAAAGTATGCAAGAACCACCGGTTATCTATTTAACTGAAACCATGGCCCTTACTCTGTAATTTCGAATATCGAAAGCGATATTGTAGTTCTCTCAAAATCCGTAGCGCTAATATCGCAGCCATGAATATTGTAAATAATAATATAACCGATGTAGCCGAGCTAATCCCGCGAGACGAGAATGAGTATAATATTTTATGTAATATAAAGAATATTGTATACAAAAAAAAATAGATAAGGAAAAATATAAGAGAGGGAAAAAGTCCCTGGAGTCTATGACAGTAGACCAAAAGAAAAACAAAGCTAGAATCGTGCCGTACTAAAATTCATTATTATAATCGGTATTACTGTCGGTATCGCTATTGGTAGTTATAGTAGTAGCCCGGCTGAAATACTTTCATATTCTGCTCGAAGGGACCTCTTTAAGATTTTACTGACCTGCTTGACGGCTATAGCCTGTGACTATTGCATTAAGATTCCATGTCATGTCAACGATATGTCAACAATATCGGTAATTTCAGGTTATCGCAGCTCGTGCACTCGCAGAAAGAGAAGCTAGAGAAGCAAGAGGCGAAATTGAAGATGACGAAGATGAAACGCTTCCTACAATTAGAGTGGGTCTGGTAGATGCCGATGGACATTATACGGATGTTGAACCGGATCTGTAAGTACATGTTTTGATCGTTATTTTTAAACACAAAGTCAAATATAGTGTTTTAAGTATTTAGGCCTGTGTCTATTTATGTTATTTTAATGAGAACTATTTTTAAGTAGCTTATAGTGAGTTTGTATTGTAACGAATGGCTATATTTTTATATTCCTTATCGTATACCCTAAACTCGCACGACACTTGCAAATCTCCTAGTGTTGCTAGTATCCGCCTGATAGTTTGCCTCCTGTCCCATAAAAAGATGGATATTAAGAACATTTATAGGTATTACTAAAGAACCAAATACAGACTTATAAACTTATAATTATCTTTTTAATTAATATAAAATTTATAATTGTAAACCAAATTTTGAGCTACGTTAACATCCATAAATGGATATGTTTAACATAATCGTCTTTATTGTAAAGCTGTCAAAACCAAATCTTTTAATCTTTACAGAATCCAATTACAACAGATCAAAACCGTTATGCTTACACAAACAAGTATTAACCAAACATACATCATGTTCATGTATGAACTGATTTTTAATTCAAAAATATTAATAACAAACACTCAAGCGATATAATTTGAAACATAATCATCTCGTATCGGACAAGGCATCAATGAACTAACAAAGAAATTAATAAAATATCTCCTACAATAGCCCTAATCACCTGCTGTCGTGTTAATGAGAGTAGAAAATAGGGTTGCCGCAGGCCAGTATTCATTATAATCTGTATGACTGATAGTTACGGTAATGTATATTCATCAAACCTTTATTTACGACTTTTAATTGATTTACTACTTAACGTGCTTAACTTGACGTAAATCGTGGATGCACGAACACGAACAAAACAGGAAATTCTTACAAAATAAGGAGCTTAAAGCATATGAAAGGCTATGGGGCCTTTATGTTTTGCAAAATATATCCAATATTATTTCATCTAATTGCACCAAACGTCAAACTGTGAACTTAAATAAGGCTGAGTATTTCGCTTTGATAAAAGCTTCTGATCCTATTTAAATAAAGCCTTAAAGTGATTTATTAAAAAGTCGGCAACCCTAATAAAACTCGAAAGGTTCACCGTCAAATTGGCCCTTGATTGCGCAAAGCTGATTGAAACGTTAGATACAGAGGTTCGTCTTTCTTTTAACACAACCAGTCTACGTTGACCTCTCTTACACCTTGCTTTTGTCTGCAAAGATGAGTATTCATTTGTAAATATTAATATTCAATATTATTTTAATTATTTATTAACACTGGGTTCGTTTGTGCATAACCCATTCCAAGTAATATGTTCATATATATATAATTTTCTATATACGTGGTTGATATTTCTGAAAATATATTTTTTATCAATTTCTTATAGACTTGTTGTTGTTGAGCAATCAGGCATTCAAATGCCTGGAAAGGTATGTTCAAAAGCTCTTAATTAGTTTATAAAAATTCGTAAGATATAAGAAAATACATGTATTAAATACATTATATGACTATAGAAAAATTTGAACATTAGAGCCGAATACAAAAATTCCATAATTTTTGCTTTTTGCAAACGCCAAGCACTTTGCCAAACTTTCTCAAATTTTGTACTATATCAACAGCTCCATCCTAATCCTTGTTTTCATGTTTATACTCTAATAGAGGTAGTAGCGATTAGCAATCTTTACTGACTCACCACAACTTGCTACGAAATTAATCAAAATTGCCAAACTTCCATCTTTTGTAACAGAAATTGGTTAAAGAACTTTTTGATTAGGATTTGCATAAGACATTTGAATTCTCTTCGCTTCCAGCAATGCAACGTTTTGTTTATCTGTAGTCGTTGCATAGCTCAGATAATCCCTTTATGTCCCTCTAACAGTATTTGTATGACTACTAAAAATTTAGATATGAAGTTTAAACCACCTTATTGAGTAATATTAATTAAGTAATTTAGTTTATCAAAAAGATTTTTAATTGTCAAACCAATTATAAATGTGGTGCCAGTATTTATCTGTTCGTCATGGTTTCACTCGTCGTTATATTGAAGGATTTTGTTATGAAAAGAACTATATAATAAGCACTTTAAGCGCTTGAGCCGGAAAGGATGAGATATTCAAATAAAACACCAGTGTGTTGTCTACCTTACGTGAGTAGTGTAAAAGTTCAATAAAATGCGTTAGTCATTGTCAATTATTATCGGTGTTCGTAATGGCTGTCAGTTTGACCGGCGCTACTTGATCTCTGTAATTGTTATGTACACTGAATGATTAACTACATGGATACAGTTACGTAAAATTTTATCGCTTTAATATTCGATGTTAAGTATGATTTCGGAATTTGTTGATTGAAATTGCATGCATAGTTCCATGAAGACTTTTTGATTAATTGTAATATAATAAATGAACGTCCCTAAAGATAAACGAACATGTAATTTTCCCACTTCCCTTTTATTGCTCCTTGTTTGAAGTCCCAAACCGCTCAATAGCCAGGAATCACAGGACGTCCGGGTTATACCTCTACATGCGCCGAAGATAACGAATTTATACGTACGTACGTAATTCCATACAGACAAAATCGCAGTCATTCCAATTATTATACTTGAATATTGTTATTAAAGCTAATAATTTCGTGTTATGAATGTGAGTCCAAATTCCGTTGATGCTTGTACAAGAGCTGTCAAATTTAATGGACCCGGTAGTGTGTCTCATTTCACACGTCCATATTTGATCAGCCGTTTAATGACGGCTATCGTTAGTGTCGATATATTTTAGTTTAAACGATTTGGATTTAGAACATTGATCCTATTATTTTTTAATACGCGAAAGTTTGGACGTTTGTTGCGTAATAGCTTCAATATATTAGATGTTAGTGGTACGGAAGGAAACGGAATCCGAAATACGTTTAATATTGTCTCCTTTTTAGGAGCTAAGACCTTTATCAGCAGTTAACTTGTCTAGATTTTAAAATGATAATAACCATAATAATAAGTGGCGCTAGCAGCATTTCCTTTATATGTCAATGACAATAGACCTCGGCCAAACCGCCATAGCTGATGTTATATAGGACAGTTTTTTTTATATTAAAAATAAATAATTGGAAATTGTTGAAAAAGTTCTGATGTCCGGTGGAGATGTAAATTTTTTCTTAACATAAAATTCGTATCACAGAGTTAAAGCCTTATCTATAGGATGTTTTATTTTGATAAATGTCTAAGCACCTTTAATGTACATAATAAATAGTTGGTGCAGTACTAAAATCAGTTGAGTATAGCAAATTATACATAATTGCGCCTACCGGCTGTTTGTTCTACTTACAATTTGGGCACTCAGCCCTTCACCTATCACGTTTCTATTTAAGATTGCTAAACCTTAGGAAATATTGGGCGCTGCTTTCCGCTCGGCCATACTTATAGCGGTTGTAACAATTTAAACAGTTAAAAATTATGTCTCATATAATGGTATTAAGTTTTGCTGTTAAAACTGGTCACTTTAAGTCTTATATATGAAAAATGCCCTGATGTAATAACAAATTACATTAATTTCAGCAAAAAGAAATATGAATTTATTACGATACAGACGGTGAAGTCTCGGTAAGAAGTCTGTGGTTGTATTAAACATTACTATGTCCACTATTTCCTTGATTTCCAAATAACACTAATAACTAATACTTAATTCAAAATAATTTTGTATAGGAACGAAACAATTTCACGTGTAATGGTTGGTAGCCGCTTCCACTCATACCAGTACTCGTTGCGTAAGCTACAATAACCTATAAAAGGGCATAATTTTTAGAGCGGAAAGCTCTTAAAGTTGATTAATTGTAAAATTTCAAATTTCACTTAATGACCGGATGAGTACGGACATTAGAAATATGTTTCACACGAACGTGATTAGTTAATTATAACACCGTTTTAATTAGAGGCCGCGAATGTTGACTTTGATGGAAATATTGCTTAGTATGTTAATATGGTTAGATTTAAGTGTTTATGGCGTTTCGAAAGAAATAATTATAGGATGTATGTGCGCACTAAGATATTGGCGATAAATAGGTGCAGTTTATAAGTAAATAACATTTGTAAAGGAAGCCTGAAGTAATATTATATTCCTACTGTAACTAACTAACTAACTCGCTGATAATTCACTAACTAACTTTAGTGCTAGCTTTTTGTTGCTTAGCGATAAGGCCGCCCGTGGCCTAATTAATTATGTAACCTGATTTTTTATAAGTATGTTTTTAAATAAGGTACTGAAGTGTTATCAAAAAATAGTATGGTATGAATGTAGTACTTATAGCAACAAATTATTGAATTAAATAATCACTAGCTTAACCTAACCTGTACATAGTAATAAAGAATATAATAATCATGTTTAAATGAACTGTATATTTAAGATAAATTAATTAAAGTATAAAGTTTTTGCATGAAAATTACTTGACTTTGTACACATTCTTAAGAGTTCACTATACCACGGCAAAGTACTCCAAAGAATTTCTTAAGTAGCGTAAAGATTTCTAGGTTATTGTCCTCATTATTTGAAACGGCCTTGTGCGTTTTTAATTTAATATTTCTGTTGAAAAATTTAGTAAAATTAGCTTATAATTAAACTATAATCTTGTTCGGTACGCTATGATTTAATTGTGATACTACTTATTGACTGCGGTTTCGTTTGGGTTGGAGTTTATCCTTTAATATTAAACACTTGCTTTATTTGCTTGATTATGGAATTGCTGACCCCTGAATTTTAGAAGTAGAATATCTTCTAATAAATATAAAGATATCTTAACTTTTGGTTATAAAGTTTTAAAAAAACAATTCAAACAAAACAAAAAACAAAAGAATGATTAGCTTTACTTAGGTAACATCACATTACAATTAATTATATTCCAAAAATATCAATAAATATTCGACATTTATCAACGTTTCAATTATGTTTTCTCACAACAAATTAATTCAATTTAATTCATCTAAATTTAATGTGGCTTTCTCCAGACGAAATTTTGAATATTGCATTTAACAGCAAATGTCGTTTGCCTTATAAATTGTAACTAATTGCTACCTTTCAACACAGTTCACATGTTATTAGGGTTGCCAAAAGGGGTTGTATGAAAAAATTAAAGGTAAACTCCCTTCCATCCTATTAAAATCAATAAAATTCACATTTTATACAAAAAAACCAATACAAATTTTATAGTAAACGAGTTTTTGGAGTATTTTTAATAATTTTCACTGTTTGACAACCCTAGGATTAAAAGATTAAACGTGAGATGAAAACCTTCAATTCATTTGGATGACATGATAATTTTAGCTTCGTTATGTCTTTGAAATACGAATATTGTTTATGACTTCCAACAAATATGTATCATATCGATAAATATCTGGCCTTATTGACAACTTGAGACTTTGGGTGTTTTGGCTATTTTTAACGAATAGATTTAAGGCCATAAAATGTATTATAATATATGTTAATAAAAGTAATCTTCATGAATTTCTTAGGAAATTCTTAAATTCAGCAAAGACAAGTAATATCTGCTGCTCTTTGTAGTTTAGGAATATCTTTTGTTCGTTACAAAGGCAATTAATATATCTGACACCGCCTTTGTAAGAAGACATTAGATTAAATTTTTTGTTAAAATAATCTTGAATTCTTGGCTTTACTTTGAGTAATAAATGCGCTATCTCGACGTATCTTTTTTAAACATAGGGTTGTTTAAAAATTCAATTCTTATTTTATTATTATAGAATGTCCTACTTAAAGTTTTTAACTCGTATTAAGTCTCTAATGAAATCTGATGACTCTTCTTGTCTTGAGTGCAACTTTTAGGTAGTTCCATCTCTATGTCAGAAAGATTGTCTATTTGCTTAAAGAAAATTACATTAAAATAATATAAATTTAATAAAACAGTCACACTAGTCCTATGTCCCATTGAAACTTTTTAATCAACTCTATTTTTTAATGTTCCTCAAAATTTATATGTTTTTTCAGATTAACAGTTCCTGGTCAGACACATATTCAGTTACCAAGCGATAAAGAAGATGAGGATGATACGGGCACAAGATTCCGGCGGACGGGTTCAGAAAGGTTGCGGGACGGGGCTAAAGCCTTACTTCGACGAGTCGAATCTCTTAAGACAAGAAGAAGAAAACGCCAGAATAGGACAGAAGTTATCGTATCGTCACCGCATTTTTTAGATGCTCAAGACAAATATCCAGAACTAAACTATATAGATATGACACCGACGACTCCGTCAGCCTTTCCATTCCCTGACTTCCATAGTTCCCCGTTACATGCACCAGCAATAAGAACCCAACCCCCTTCTCCTATGACGATCATGCCACCTTCGCCAATAGCTCCTCTTGAACAATCCTTTATTTTACATACACCGTTTGGAGACGACAGCTCAAGTTACGCATCAGACGGCAGTATGGGATCTAGCAATAAAAGTTCTAAGTCAAAATTAGGTAAAGCAAAAAGGATATTCCACAGAGGGTTGAAGGGTGAAGATTCGAGTGCCCTGAGTGATTCTGAATGTCAACCGGCAAGCTGGAGGCATAATTATTATAAGGATCAAATTACGCATCATACGACAGAGGTAAGTGTCTGGATACAACAATGTAAAGTTTAGAACGTAATTTTGACTGATCAAACTGTACGGCAATTGACACCCTAATTATAAACTTCAGGTATACGTAGAACCATCATCACCGATGGACCTGAAGCCGGATCCAGAAATTCTGCGGGAAGTCCAAAAGTCACCAGGACACACACCACATCGGCGACAAGCGATCAGAACAAGTTCGCTGAATTTGGGAAAAGATGGCCAAAAGTAAGCAAGATTACAATCCGTCATTGGCTTCTATTACCTATATTTATTTGGTATTCCTAAAAATGTCTTAGAATACACATCGATTAATAATTAAGTCCACCATTTCCCGTCATAATGTATAATGATGTGATTTCATCAAAATTTACGGTACTTTTAGTAGATTTTACATATTTCTTAATCAGAAAAACCGATATCCCTACAAATATTGCTTAGACTTTTAGTAATTATAAAGGTATTACTCCCAACGTACAATAAGGCTTTCTCATTACCTTTTTACAAAGTAGCCAACTTCGACACCGTTAGCTAACAATAGCAAGCGGTTAATTTTTGATGAGTTTGTGGAAAGTTTCGAGTTTAAACAAACCATACAAATACTAAGTGTTTGAAGCCACTTGGGTACTTAGCATTGTTCACTTTTCGTAAAGTTTTGAGTTTCAATTAAATCCTCAAAGGATGGTTTCAAAGTTTGTAAAAATTTGCTACGAAAAGCGTTTTCACGTTAAACTTCACATAAACATAAACGTCATTATAAACTTCACACGTCCTTGTGTAATATGTTAAGATAATAATAATAATAACACTTTATTTGAACCAAAATAACACAAAAAATTTAAGAAATGAATACAAAGGATGAAAATGGGCAATGCGGGCGAGTTAAATGCAGTTTTTTTCAAACTAGTACGGAACGATATAAGACGATTATTTTTAAAAAATCTAAATTATTTTCGCCAAAAAAATTACAATAAACCAGACGAATAGAACCAGTTTTATTATAAAATAAATTCCTAAAACCATTTGAAAGGAAACGATTAGCCTACAACTAATTGTCCCAAACAGACACAATTACTGCGTGTAATGGACATTGGACAATGGTGTATTCGTATGTTAATGTGCGACTGCGCAACTAATGTGCGTTTTTCTGTTTCTGGAGCAACGAACTCAAATTGTACCGTGAAGTCTATTTTATATTGTGGCACGATTTCTACCTCTTTGAATGAGAGAAACTAGGAATTTGCCCTAATTCAAATGTTTTTTTTTTATATTAATAATAAAGAATTAGAAATATATTTTGTTAAGAAATGAAGACAAATTTTAGTTACTGAACTTGTTTCCCAAAAATCATCTATAACGTACAAATACATGTTTATCTCACAACTAAGTCTCATCAATATTAGTAACAAAATATACAAATCATCGCTTTCTTTTACACTCTACATTATTGTTTTTACACTCTACTTTATATTCAAAGATAAAAATAAATTTTCCCTTAAATTATATAAATACAAACTATACGTATGAGGCATTTATGTATATTTTTATTTAATATTTTGTCTAACTAAATTTAACAGTTTTTCCACATACAGATTTCGCGATAGAAGTTTGAAAAGGGACAAGTCTGCATCAAGAAGTTCAGAGATGGACAGCAGCCCCAACTCAGCTGGATCCAGGTCACAGGATGGCGACCAGGATGATGACGATGACAGCATCGACATGAAATCTAAAAAGTAAGTTACATTTGCAGTTAAGTTTTATTATATCTTAGAAACATATTTACTCTTACTATTTCATACGAAATGTAAGAGAGTGTAGTTATATATTAATATTATATAAGTGGGTATCTAAATAGATAAAATCGAAGTAAAGGAAATTTAAAAAATAATTAAACCACTTAAGCTGATAAAAATAAGTTAAAAATAATTAAGCTGACTATAATAAGTAATAATACTTTTAAAATGAATTGGTTATATTCATCAGACATTGTTATGTAATATTTTTGTTTTGTTCAATCAGTAGATTATTTAGTAAAATATGAAATTATTCTCCAAGAGATTTTTACATTTACCTTTTCTACAGCTATCGAACTTTTATATTTAAATATTTCATTAAAATAACTAATAACTAACGAAGACAATAAACAAATTTGAGTCAAATGCATTACAACTCCACAATCTGATTTTCCACCTCTGGATACGTCTGGATTTTTGCTCTGAAAACTTGTGTGATCCGATTCAGTTCGTGATTTCTTGTCCGCTAAGGAGTGACCACCCTGCAACGTTTCTCCGGATCTTTACAACATGGCACAAAAAATAAACCAAACGGACATTGCCTTTCTTGCATATCTACCAAAACATCTATAAAATTAATACATACTATAATACATGTATATAATAACAATCTTTTTTTTTTCAGAAATAATATTCAAAGGTGGTATTCATTTAGAACGAATACGCTCAACGGTGGACCGAAAGCGAACAACACGTTGCAGCCGGCACCAAATCAGAAAAACCCCGAGGCCTATTGTAAGTAATGATTAAAGCGATAAGGCTATCGTTAATACCTTTTCGCTAATAGCTATAGTCAAAGATTGATATGAAGAATTTGATTTAATGACCACGTTTCAGAATCAATATGATCTTGTGGCTTGATCACGGATAAATATTTTAAGAGTGTTTAATAGACTTTTTTCCGATACTTAGACATCCGTTATTCTTTGTACCTCATTAAGAAGTTCGCGGAAAGTGTATCCAAATTATCAACATTTCACAGTTTTAATATTACTTAAGAATGAAATCTGTACCAACCGCGGTCTTAGAGGTTACCAAAAAGGTTTGATTGAAATCATTTAAGAAAAGGATTTAGTTGTAGGTGTTGCGTTCGGTTTCGTTGATAATTTTAGGCAAACACTATAGGTAGATAACTGGAGCTACCTTCTCCGCCTGAAACCAGAAAAGTTTATAGTTACATCCTCTGTACTATTCTCACTATCATGTACAACCAAGCCATGTATCCGTTACTACCTTAGTGTTTTACAGCAAAACTAGTAAGAGTATAATTTTGAAATCCAATAAAATTATGGATAATCTTCAACTATAAAATTTTCAGTATCGAGACCAATGTCATCTCTATCCTGCGGCCAGTTGCACATTTTACGGAAACTCGCTTTACTACGTCTGACAGCTTGTATGGAACGGTACTGTCCATCCCACAAGTCCGGGTGGAATTGGGAACTACCCAAGCTAATTAGGAAGATTAAGACACCGGACTACAAAGGTACATTTTATGAAAGCCCTATTTGTTACCAGTTGCATACATAAATATAAAATATATTTAATTTTCAAATTCAATATTCCATACGACTATGCATGAAAACTGGAAAACGAAGTTATTATGTAAATATCTCTGTGGTTACTATATTGACAAAGTTTAGAAATAAAATTCACAGATGATACTTATTTCAAAAATAGAAGTGTTTTTTGCTTCTTATTTCAATGAATATTCCAACTTTTAACGGTGGCTTACGTTTGGGACATAAAAAGGATTAGCTTCTATTTTATAATAAACAATTATTTATTTCTTATGAATTCTGTATAATTTCAGACAAAACAGTATTCGGAGTCCCTCTTACCGTGTCACTGCAGAGGACCGGGCATTGTCTACCAAAGCCGATTCAGTGTGCCCTCAATTGGTTAAAACATAATGCCATGGATCAGGTAAATTCAATTTTTACTATATGAGAAATGCATATATTAAATTTCCAAACTTTTTTATAAAAACTAAACATAAATCCACATCTTATTTAAAATTAAATACACACATTTGTACTAAATAAAGTGATACTGGACAGTACTCTCTCAATTTTAAATTTACGCTTATCTGTGGAAAAATGTGTAAGGTTGGTGGTAAATTTTAGCGATAGTCATACGTTTTGCACTACTGAATTATGTGTAAATTAAAAGTAAATTCGACCTTACTAGGTATTTCACACCGCCGCCTTACTAACCAAATCGAGAAAAAATTTTATGAGAAATGCTGCCATAGTGTTGAAAGTTGTTATAGTGTAATAAAATTAAGGAATTTAATGTATAAAAATATCCAGTTTAGATGAGATTTATAAAAAAGGCTAGTTACAAAAATATAAAAATACTACTCGTACTCATACTCTAAAAACAAATCTGTAAAAAATTACCACTATTGTTACGTACAAAAATCTTTTGTATCTTATTCTGAAGCGAACTTAATACCTTAAACAACGATTTATTTTTTTATCTTCATCAATTTAAAAGTACATAAATATGTCAAAATATTTATGAATAGGTTTACTAAATTTCCATGTTTTCAGATGGGTATATTCCGGAAGGCGGGAGTGAAGTCTCGGATAGCGAAACTCAGAACGATGGTAGAAACCGCCGGTTCAGCTAACGCGGCATTTGCCATAGAGAACATGAACACCACAGACCCAACACATTCCAGCCTAAACTTCGAAGGTGCGCAAGCGCATGACGTGGCAGATATGGTCAAACAGTACTTCAGAGAGTTGCCTGACGCTCTATTAACGAATAAATTGAGTGAAACTTTTATCGCTATATTTCAACGTGAGTTTATGTTTCTTATTAGTAGCTTAATTAAATCAATGAACGATTTAAAAAACAGTAGAATCATAATGTCATATTATTCGTCTTTCGTTCTACGCAGATATTTTCAGGACGACAATACTTGAGGTTAAAATCCTCGCCTAATTCACAAAAACTAATCTCTCAAGCTTAACCTTGTTATTTGTTCCGTCAATAATGTATTACGTCATAATAATTTAAACTTCCTAAAACATACTAGCTATCGTATTAAAAAAACCAATTCCCTAAACAATCTTAAGTAATTTATTTTTAATTTGACGATATAATTAAAATTCTTTATATGCGTTTGACCTGCTTTTACAGATGTTCCAGAACCGTTAAGGCCTGACGCAGTACAATGCGCGTTGCTTTTGTTACCCGAGGAACACCTCGAAGCGCTACAATCATTACTTATATTTTTGGCTGAGGTATTTTAAAATCTTTCTATAAATAAAAATGTCATTAAAAATCAAGTTTAGGTTCTACATAAAACAAACTTAACTACACATGTAATTTCAAATTATAGGAATTTTGACGTTACTAGATCAACTCCATTTATGAAATATACACAAAACGTCGAAATTACTGTTATCTCTTTACAGTTTACAATAACACTGAATGGACATTCCGTTCAGTGCTACTGTAAACTTTAACCTATAAATATAATTAATGTGTTTTTTTTAAAGGTGGCAGAACATTCCGCAGTTAACCAAATGACAGCATCAAATCTAGCTGTGTGTTTCGCGCCAACTCTTTTACGGCTACATCATACTATTCCTCACACTGGCAGCACCAAAGAAGGCAACTCGAATAGGTGAGACATATTAGAAAGAATCCTTTTCTGGCAGCCAACAGACAGAGTTAATATAGATGATCGATTTTTGTTAAAGATTTACTAAACCAATCTTTGTAACTAAATAACTACTTATTAAGAGATTGTTTACGATATTTCATGAAAAGAAAATTTTATTAATTGTGTGTATTTTTTGTTTTTAAAGTATGAGGGTAGTATCAAAATAAGACATGATATCATTCTTATTTAAAAATAAATTTCGTAATCTTAATTTTTTTTAACTATTGTGAATGTATGATGATGCCTCATAGATAACCCAAAAGCGAGTCACGAGGTCTTGCTTTTGGAACACGGAACTGTTCTATAGCTACTAGTTTTTTTTTAAAGGACGATCATAGAGAGTGTAGCAGATCAACGCCAGATTAGCGAGAGCAGAGCAGCTCACGCCTGTCTGCTGCTTCTTATACAGAAGCATCAGCAACTGTTCCTAGCACCTGCTGATATGCTTGCTAGGTGCAAGTTCAACTACTTTGAGGAAAGCGTACCAGTATGTATATTCTTAATACAATTTTTTAAATCTTGGAATCTAATCAGTATAGATTTAGATACAGTTAAGAGAGGTTTCAAAGGTTCTAACTAGTAAAATGATTTGTAATGTCTACTACATTGTTTCAAACTTTTCAGAACCTGCATGGTCACGAGTTTCTGATGTGTATTTACAGCTGTCAAACCTTTTAGAATGGGAAGTTTGACAAATTTGGCCATGTTTAAGATGAGATAGTGACTCGAAATATGAATTCAATACGAGTCTTTGACGAACTTTATATTATATATATAGTGTTCGTAATTTTATTTGACTTGCTTCAATATATCTTGAATATTTTTTCAGGTCGCCTTAGAGGAGTTAGGTGCAGATTTCAATCAAGACTGGAAAGGTTTCCAGCAAGCCTGTATTAAGGCGCTATTAAAAGAAGCCAAAGAAAAGTATGTTAATCCCTTATTCTCAACAAAGTTATTAACCATAGCTAACAATTTTTCGTATCATACCGATAATAATTTGGTTAACTAGTTATTTATTTACTAACATCGTGGTCGTATATCGACTAATATTTTAATTATTTACGAAATTAAAAATTGTACTCATTTTCGAATATTTGAGTACAATGATAATTTAAATTTAAAAATTATGTTTCACTAGACAGAGCTGTTGACTGAATTAATATAGATTCGCTTTAAAACATGTTAAAAAAACTAAAGCCCGCTTTTAGATGAAGCAGTTGTACTCTTAATCTAAGAGTCCGTGGTGAAATATATTATAAACATAATTCTAGTACTGTTGAGTATTCTGCCTTTTGCGTGCATAATATTTTTGCCTCTTTGCCATTTTTGAGTATTCAGAAAGTGTTTAATTTCTTTAATTTTATCAATTATAAATTAATTTGAACGTTACTGTGTTTCTATCATAGGACTTATTCAATTGGCCTTTGTAGTGAGTTCCTGTAATAACTAATTTCGTGCTTTTTTAGAGTCAGTGGGAAGTCTGGGAAGAGGTGAGACTTCGATGTTAGTCGGTTGTTGATCGATCTTGCATCTTCATTTCAATCTGTTCTTTACTCTTTTACGCATTCTACTATCAATATATATTCCTTTTTTTATTTCTCCTATCTTCAATTAAAACACTTTGTTAGTTAAAGTACCCGTAAAATATATTTTCTGAAAGCCGTTATACTTTACACTTATCGAATACCTGTTAATTATGACAATTTTATTTCGCAAATCGTAATAGTTTAAAAGTATATTATAAAATTGTGATAAATAAAATTAGCAATTTCAAACCAATAGATGAGATTTTTGTGTTAAAAAAAACAATGTTAGACTCATTATAAATTATTATGATCGTAAAGAACAGATTCCATCATATTCATTTGTAGATGTCATGTGAACACTGTTTAGGCTCGATGTTTGGTGTAAAGAGAAACTAGTTGAAATGCACCTAGTATAGGATTTTTTGCGAACACATCTTAAATAATGTATGGACGTGTAAATGTTTAGACTTACCTATAACAATAATCGTCACTATAATGTAGCTAATTTTTCAGGAAAGTGTTTTTAGAACAAAATAAATGTTGAATAAATCTATAATAACTTTATATGCAATCAATAATTTTGTCCTCTAACCTTCTCCCTCTATTTCTTTAATTACAGACAGTAAAGTATTATTCTACTTTATTATAATAGTAAAAGATATGAGTAAATTAAGTTAAGCAGCGGATTAAATGAATTTGAAATTATAAAACGCTAAACAAATTTGAGTTTGTTTTCCAATAGTTTCATATAGACATCGTGTGGAGGTGTAATAGATTGAAAATCTTAAAGTACGCATAAACTTATTGAATTTGGTCTAATAGAATAATAACATTGTAAGGAAAAGCCCTTGATTGACGTTAAAGTAATTGAAAACATGATCATATATCAAATTATATATAATCGATTCCACCTCTTTGGTATTAAAAAGTTAATACTTGACGAACCTATCGAAATTATCAGGATTACAATAATTGATATCGATATTAACATATTTAACAGAACGCGCGGTTGGATGTCTGTATCGGGGGCTGCATCGCACGTGGAGCTGTGCTGCAAAAAAGTGGGTGATGGACATCCGCTGAGACTCTGGAGGGCCACTACTGATGTTGAAGCGCCGCCTCAGGAGGTTATGCAGAGGTAAGCTAAAACATTTATTCATAATAAATTGCAATCACTATTGTCCAACGGAGGGAACAATCGAAGTTACATCTAAATCGGTTAAGTAAATATTTTATTTTCTTTGACTTTTTCTACAGTTTTATTTGTTAATCTTGGGACTACTGTGTTGAATTTATTGAGTAAAGCAATATAATCACGCTACGACCGAGTAACCCGTGGGGCAAATAAATAATTTAAAAAAGCACTAGAATATATACGGGAAAGTGAATATAGCTGAAACATTTATAGTTCAAAGTAAAGAATTCCTTATCGTAACGCATATACACCTTCATGCTAGGATCAAAAGTGTATCGAAAACATTATTTATAGCAATTTCGTAATATATAAGACGTCCACTTTTAATTCCTATTTATAGAATACTCCGTGAGCGGCATATTTGGGATGATTCACTGATCAAGTGGAGAGTCGCTGAGAAGTTAGGGCCCACTGCAGAGATTTTTCAGTTCATCACTGCTTCCACCTTCAATTTACCACCGAGGGACTATTGTGTTTTGAGGTAATTTTCATTAAGGCAACAATGCTCAAACAAAATTATAAAATTAAAAGTATCTAATGTTGCTTGTTAACAAAAAAATATTAATTGAAATATGTATAAATATTAAATGATAATAATTAATAAACTTAAAAAAAACCTTTAAAGTATTATTTAGTATTTTGTTTTATAAAAAATAATAGAAATGTATGGGTTGATGGAATATACGGAATTAAAAAAAACTATTTATACCTAGATTAAAAACAACATTAATATATACATCCATATATCATTTGTATCAATAAATTCATAATTTCGTTCAGATCGTGGCAGCAAGGCGGCGGCGGCGGCGGATGGTGCGCCGTGGCAGAGACCTCTGTGGCGCACGGGGCTGCTCCCACCGAAGGGTCTAGGGGAGTCGTCTTGGCCTCGAGGTACTTAGCCCAACCCGCAGGCAAGGGGCGAAGTCGTCTTGTGCATTTGGCTAGGGTTGATACTATGTAAGTACTCCTTGTAGTTTTAACATTTTTATTCCCAAGTACTCTACAGCAGTTACAGACTTTATTTTAAACTAATTTACCAATAAATAATAACACTGTTTTAATAATAGTTGGTAACATATCTATATATATAGTCTGTGCGGAAAAAAATGCACCGTAGGATTTGAGCTTACATAAGAGTTAAATTAACTTTTTTGTAATGTTGACAACACTGTTACGTCATGATAGTTCGCTAATCATCCTGATACTAAACCGTATTTTTGCGAAAATAATTATAATACTTTGTATAATCGCTACGCCAGTTCTCTTTCCGTATAGACTCTTCTGATCATTAAATTGTTTTATTTATAAACAGTGTAAAGCAGAAATGTTGAATTTATATTTTATTTTATCCCCAATATTAACATTATTTTTTAATTCCAGGGGCAGGACACCCGAATGGTACAACAAATGCTACGGCCATATTTGTGCTCTATACTTAGCTCGTATTCGAGCCTCATTCAAGCATAATACAGAAGGACCCGAGTCTAATGTATGATCCAAGCATTCCACTTAAGTTTGGTCCATATTGGCATCAACTTAAGTTAAGCCTTGATTTAGGGCTAATTTTGTCTGTTGTTTGTTGATATTATAATGTATATATCAAACGTCAATACTCTATTCACCCTTTGGTATTGCCAGCTCTGTTGTAACATCGTCGAAAACGTTAAATTATAGGGAAAGTTTATAATTGATAGTACTTTACTAAAGAAATGGGTAATTAAGTGACATGGTTTGCGCTAACTCCCGCTGATTGATGTTTCTTTACGAGTTTTCTTATATTCATGTTAAAATGTAGTTAAATATAATAAATTATAATAAAATATCTAAGATGAGAAAGTTCTATATTTACTATGAAAGTAAATTGTCAAAGTGACAAATTGTATTGCGCGCTATTCGATCGAGTTGGCCGAGGGCAATTACGCAGCGTTACCCATTTCTATTATGGTTAATCTAAAAATTGCAATAAATTAAATGCATAATATTTTTGTCGAAGTATCTCGATTAGGTTAGAATATTTACCTACCTCTAATAATTCAAGTTTTATCTTAATCCCCAAATGGGACCTACCAAAAATCCTGACTGCGTATTTGACACTTAGTTTTAAATTACTCCCCTTTGGTGCAAAATGTAAATATAGCGTAAAGATATATTACTTTAACATCACAAATTACCTATGATGGATGTAATCTCAGTTAAAGATATTTTACCATAAAGTTATCGTAACATATCGCTAGTCATAATATTATATATATATAAAAGTTTGAAACATTATTCACCGTACCTGCCTGTGTTCAGGAAAATATAGTATTATAACAAATAAAATGTAATCAATCAATTAAAATGCACTCTTCTGGAATCTTGGAATTTTAATATTAATATATGTTGATCTTTTATGATATTTTATTGTAAAAAGTCTGATTGTAAATAGATTTACGATATAATAAATAACGTGAACATCACAAACTATTTTAAATTTTGTAGTTATTTAAGACGCCGTTCGCTTTATGAAGAATGACATTTCATTTGCCCCATTTTCAAGACCCTCACCGTCTACATGTGAAAATCTTTAAAATATGTACTGGAATCGGGTGCGCTCTTTAAAAAGCAACGGAATGGAAGCCAAATATCACATTATTATATTTAAGAAAATTGTAAATATGATGCAATGATATTTTGATGTAGTAATCTCAAATAATAATTTATGTGTTGTTAGTTACCTGTGGAATCACAATTTTAATTATATTTAATGTTTGGTGCCCCTAATTGTATTTTGCAACTAAAGTATATTAGTACAAAATTATATTAAATAAAACCGCACTTTTAATCTCTTCATAGAAAGAAAATTGCCATACTTCATCATCATTCCGAGTTTTAAGAATGAAAAATAGGTACTTAGTAAAATTATCATTCCATACACTTACACTTTATATATCTACCTTATATACGAACTGGACTTTATTAAGTAACCTATTAAGACTATAACCTACTCAGAAATATTCATAATAATTACTCGGTACCCGCCTAAAAGTATGCGAAAAAATATTGAAACAGGTCTCCTATGTATAAAAATCCTTAATGCCAGCCAAATTATAACCATAACACATAAAGTAAGCAGAATATGTAATTCCTTTGAATTAAAGAAACAGAAAGATAATTTATTTTACTAAAATATGTAATACTCCATTGATATGTGTAAAATAATAACTATAAGTAATGCATTGTGATTTTATTATCTATGAATTAAATGGACCATTATAATACAAACGGCGCTTTTCTTTAGTAAGTCCCCCTGAGTTCCTTTCACCAAATTTGCCAGTGTAACATAGGCTCCATTACATATTTTAACTAGACACATGCGGCCTTAGGGCCCCTAGAATCTAGAGACTGGATAATGCGAAGCTGTTAAATTGTCACTTCGCAAATACAAAATCTTTACGTATTTTTATAGTAATGGAGTGCATATAAGGCCACTACACTTTAGGAAGCAACTAAGACACTATTGAAGCCAAAACTTGGCTTGATAAACATTATTCGGACTCAGCACTAGGAAAATCAACTGTTGTGAAATGATTTGCTCAGTTTAAACGAGGCGAAATGAGCACCGGGGACGATGCACGCGCGTCCCTTTAAGAGGCTTTTAGTGCCACCACCGAAAAGTGGTGTTGATTATGATAGCTTAGACTCTAAGGATATCAAAGGAATGTGTTGGACATTTCATAGATGATTCTTTGGATATGCGAAATGTTCAAAGTGGGTGCCGTGGGACCTCACAATCGACCAAAACCAACAACAAATAATTGATGATTTTGAGCAGTTTTTGAAGCTTGAAGCTTAATAAATCCAAATATTTGCGACGATATGTGACAATGCATCAAACTCCATCTATCTATTCACACCGGAGTAAAATCGACAGCCAAGTGGACTGCATGTGATGAACCGACTCAAAAGCGTGAAAAGACGCAAAAGTCAGCTGGCCCATGCGCCATAATATTCAACGACTATCTTTAAAAGGGAAAAACTATCAACGGTGACTATTACAAAGCGGTATTGGAGCGTTTGAAGGACAAAATCGCGGGAAAACGGCCCCATTTGAAGTAGAAGCAAGTGCTATTTTATCAAGATAAAGCACCATGTCACAAATCAATGAAAACTATGACAAAATCCCATGATTTAGGTTTAATACATGTTACATGAGAAAAAAACAATGTTAAAAATATAAAAGTAAAATATAATACGCCACCGTCATCAAAGTAAACCAAAAAACTTCGCAGGCGTATTCAAAACGGGACTCGTGCTATTTCTGCTACTACTATTTCCCATATCACAGGAGGCAAGCTTAAGCGAGACTCGCTCCAAAATCATTTGTGTTTTTGCGACCGTATTCGGTTTTAATTTTAGTTTAGCTTTTATGTATTTGGTTGTTTAATTTTTTTAACTAAAATGCATTTGTGTATTAATGCAAGTAGTGTATTATAGTGTCATCATTAATTGTGTTATTGGGAGTAAGAGGATTTAAATTAATATATTTTGTAGAACCTTAAGTTGTTTAAGTTAGAATTGGGCTTTGAATTTCTTCCGCATCCACCGTATTGTCCAGATTCGGCCCCCAGCTACTTTTTCCTGTTGTCAAACCTCAAGAAAATGCTCGCTCGACAAATAGCAACGGAAAAAGACTACATTGGGTGCCTTCATTATATTGAAGAATCTAATGAAATTCTATAATAACAATTTTTTTGCTATCTTACCTTTTGAACTTTTCAGCCCAACTTTTATGTATGCATAATGCATACATAAATAAAACCTGTAATCATGTAAGCTGCACGGAGGTAAAACTACCGTTGAATCGTACACGATTAAGCACTCCATATCTTGTGCGAGGTAAGCACGGCCGGGATTAACAAGTCTCGAGGCTTCAGAAAAAAATGAGTTATTACCATTTGTTTTATTTAAAACATGGGACAAACATTGAACAGATTCCTGAGCACCTTGAAAACATCTGTACCAGCAAAGACATCTCTGTCGAAGCTCTTAACGCCCGTAGAAACTACGCATCATTTAAAATTGGAGTTCCTGCCAAGTTTGGCAACCTAGTTATGGCGGAAGAGAGCTGGGCAGATAAAATAGGCGTCAAGCCTTGGAAAACAAATTTTCGTGGTAAACCAAAAGAAAAATAGGACTCCCGTAATTAATACATTATATAATAAGAATGAAAAATCAAAAGCCTTAAAATGAAATTACTAACATTCAGAACAAACCTTATAACGTTTATCGATGTCCAATTGGTCGCTATAACAGACAGAAATCTGGATAGTTCTGTATGTGACGCTTAAGTTATTGATGGTAACTGGTCTGTTATACGCAGAGACCGTGGGCGTCCTGGAGGGGGTGTTATGCTTTTGTCAAAAGCACCCTTACATTTGACGCATTTCCCAGAATACGAAAGCAGCGACGTTGAAGATATTTGGGCTAGGTTTAATTTTATGGGCCAGTATGTATACATTTGTGTTGTCTAGTAACCAGCTTCCACTTCTGAAAAATTGTATATAAACTGGTTTGATAATGTAAGTCATATTGTTAAGGTACTAAGTAATAGTAAAAAGATTTTTATGTTAGGAGATTAAATTTTTATAGCTGTAGTGAAAGTTGTATAATGAATTGTTTCCTTGCTGAATTGGGCTTAATTCAGTTCAATAAAATATTGAATAAGAACGGGAGGATATTAGATGCAGTCCTTACCGGTGAAGAGTCGAGTTACAGCAGAGTAAATGTGGTAGCGGTAGAATCAGGTGATGAGTTGTCCCGAATTGACGGTCATCTTCTCTTGAAAGTAACTCTTAATTACAATTTCTACCAACCTGCGCAAACCCTTGAACCATCGAATATTACCAACATAACAGTATGGAACTTTATTAAGGGATTTTTTTTTTCGTTATGTTACATTCTATCAGACGTAGACTGGAGAGAATTACTTGCTATTGATGATGTTGATGAAGCGGTGGAACATTTTATTAGCATTCTATATAGTTCTTTTGATCACTTTTTTTCCTAGAAAAGTTCGAAAATTAACCCTGTATATTTTAGTAATGAAATCATTGCTAAATTCAGAACTAAAGCGCAGCTCCACCTCCACTGGCAGTGGAAGTTTCTTAATATATAATAAACCGTGTTTAGAGTTTAAACGTCTTAGGTCAATCATTAAGAACGACATTGGCAAAGCTAACATTAACTATCTACATATCCATTATCCATATCATTAAATTTAGTTAGTAAACATACGCAATTTTGGCAACATATTAATTCCCTTAGAAACCCAAAAGCCAAAGAGTCTGCAATTCCTTATGTTGAATGATGTTGAATATTATGGTTGTGACGCGGCAGAGGCATTTGCTAGTCACTTTTAGTATTTCTGGCAGACCGCCCGCAACTAAATCTAATAACTGCCAATCGTAACCCAAATGCATACGCTAATCATTTTGATATCAAAAGTTTCGAAAAAGAAATTATTTATAAATAAACTAAAATCTAAAACACCTCCGGGTCCAGATATGATTCCGGCTTATATAATTAAAGGACTGGCAGACTATTTAATATTACATAGGTAAAAAATCGCATATTTTCAATTTTATTTTATATTCAGGGGCCTACCCAACGTTATGGAAGACATCCCGCGTGACCCCAGTTCCTAAAGTTAATTGTGGAAGCAAAGTCGAAAACTACAGGCCTATCGAGATTCTGTGTACGCTGGCGAAGGTGTTTGAAATGTCCTTACATTCGTTAATGTTGCCGAAATGCATTCCCCGCATGACTCCTTGCCAGCACGTCTTTCATCCACATAGATCGACCGACCTATCAAGCGTAATTAAATCTTCCAACATCTTATTATTTGCCGACGACGTCAAGGTTTTTAAAGTAGTTAAAACTAGCAATGACTGTCTGTGTATGCAACATGATTTGGATAAACTGCTGCATTGGAGTGAATTAAATAACCTCCAGTTTAACTATGGCAAATGTGAAGTGATGACCTTTAGTGCCTCTCCAAATAAAATACTCTGCGACTATAGAATAGGATCTGTAGTTATTAGCCGCGTAGGCAAAGTCTGCGACTTGGGTGTTTTGTTTGTTCCCGATCTTTCATTTGTGGAGCACGTTCGGACAATTACGAATGCTGCATTTAGGAGATTGAGGTTTGTCCTGCGAAATTCAGTTGGTCTGTCGGACACTGCCACTAGGGTGCTATATTCATCATTAGTAAGGCCAATTCTTGAAACCAGCTGCGACATATGAAAGGTATTATAGAGATATGATTTAAAGGGTACAGAAAAAGTTCCTTGGAAATTTGTATAAAAGAAGGTACAATTTTTTTCCTTACCTCAAGCCTACTAAGTTTTTTATGGGGGTTTTAGGGTACATTCAATAATCAAATTTGGTTTAAGCGTAATTAAAAACGAGACGGAAAGCGCACACTTGCTTGGAGAGATCATGAGATACATTCCGGACAATTATTACCGCTGCCGGAAACAACCTTTTTTCTGGGCGTTCGGCTCGAACTGTCCATGGTCAAAAGTTTTATGTTATTTTTAGTTAGAATTTGGTCTTGGGTGTACATTTGGGTATAAATAAATAAATATATATTTTATTTTATAGAAATTGAAAATATAAAGTGTAGTATCGAAATTTATCGAACTACTTAGTTGAATTTTTTTCTTTTATATAAGTAACAGGTAAAGGTAAGTATAATGTTGGACGAAAATCTATGTGATATCACTTGTCGAAATTTTTAATTCTTATCACGAGTTACGTAACCTTACTTAATTTAAGTTACATATGTATATGTTAGTCATCACATATAAATGTTAGCCATCGTCGCACACATGGCACCTAAAACAGAAGCCCATGCACAACATGAAGCCCCATAAATTGTAATACAATATTCTTGTTTCGGATAATGTCCAAAAATGTCGACTTCACTTGTGTCTCTCAGATTTATAAACTTTAGATGAGATGATGATGATTATTAGCGTCGCAACCCCACTACCCGTAATTGTAGATATGTCCCAATATTTTGTTAACTTTTCGTAGGTAAAATGAGTTGGAGCTGCAGCTGTTAGTGTCCTGTGAATATGATGGGGAGGGCGAGGTAAACTTTAAAAAAATATGTAATGTAGTCAATTTAAGTTAAAAAAGTATAGTTGTATTTTTTAACCAATGGGTTTGACCACCAAAGGAACATGCAACCAATTGCTTGCTTAGTCAAATTCTATGTAATTTTACAAAATTTTATAATCTTAGGCTTGAGTATATCTCGAGTGAACACAGCATACTTTGGCATCCATATGGATCTCGATTCATTTGTCGCTGAAGTTGACTACGAATCATTTCACATTTATATTTTTTAAGGGATATATTTTAGGCAACTTGGTGATCGGCCTTGTATTCCTTAGGCATTTAATTGATGTATGGCTTGTAGACGTACCGGTTGAACCCAGTCACCCTATGAGCAAGTATTAATTGCCCAAAGGTTTACAGTCACAGTACAAAAATACGATCACATGTTCATTTAATTCGTGTCTTAGTCATAATCTCGTCTTGAGCGATGTCAAATATGTCAAAAATTACATACAAATAATGGTTTAAAAGCTATTCAAACTAGATTTAGGTTGGATTGACGTTCTAGAATACGGGGCCTCAGAATGGAGATTAACACGCTCAGGTACAGATACCGGCAAACTTCTTTAGCATTAAACAAGGGAGTGGGGAGAAGTTTGCGCAGCGCGGGACAGAAACGTCACCTAATAATGTCACCGTCACCTGTAGCTAAAAATCGCTTCTGCGCAGGCATGGAAATTTGTTCAAGATGTTTGCCGGTGTCTGTACGTGCCGGTAGCTTTACACTACACTTATGTTAGTTGATTATCCGAAGCAATAAATAGTCGTTTTTAATCGTGTGAATATTAATAGTTTCAAAACATTAGAAGAAAAAGAAAAAAATACAATAAAGATATGGGTCTTAAATCACCGCAAACTTTTATTATGCTTAATAAGATTTAATCAAAGCAGAAATCGTTTGTCAGTTGAAATTTATGGAAAAAAAGGTATTGAACTTGAAGATCATCGCAGTAATTAGTGAGAAACCAACGAAACCTTGAACGGCTTGCTTCATTCAAAGCGTCGAATGCTAGCAAACAATTACTTAATTTGAGAACCCAACAGTGCTAGGTCATATGCAGAAAAATAGTGTAGAAGTAAAGATTCGACTTCCAAATCATTAAATATACATTAATTTAATATACATTAAATGAGCTTCTGTTTATGTTCTTTAAATATAGAATCCTTAATTAGTATCCGTTAGTATGTTTTCATTGCAGTTACCCAATGATGCCAACTTGGGGGGATTTCTCCCCAAATGTAGGGGGAATCAAGATAACCAGGGAATTTTAAGGGGTAAATTTATTTAGGGGAATTTTTAGGGTATACTTCATTTAATACTTTGTTTTTCTTGAACCAACCTCGACCTTATATTAAACCTCAAACCCGACCTACAAATTAAACCAAATATGCTAGGTCACTACGTGGCGTGGCTTTAACTGAAATATCAAGCTATAAATTTCCAAGATCGAAATAACAGCTATTATACTATGTACTTGTATTTGAATACATATTTGAAATTACTTCTCAGACAGAGAGTACAACAAAAACTTTAGAGGTTTTTAATTGTTATATTTAGAGATTTACGTTAGGTGGTCCTAGTATAGGAGGAACATTCTGTAGAAGTTTGCATCACTGCCACCAGTCCGAATTTCGAGGTCTGGCTTTTCCGATTCCGGGTTAACCCACACGAACTACCTACTAGTTAAATCATAATAAAGAAGTACAAAGTATTTGTGAGTTGGAATGAAAACTTTTAACGTACTCTAACCAGTTTAATATAATATGAAGACATCACGTATATATAAAATTTTAATTAAACATTTACAGAAATAACGATGTGTGGACGTACCGGTCTGTAAGTGGAGGTTTTGATTATAATAAAAAAAAAATATTGTTACTAACGGTATTAACAACCACATTAAATGTAATTACTTTAAATTGTAATACATATTTCAGATCACTCCACAGAGATCAAGTTTGTTGTGCTTGCAGCTTCTTGGAAAAGAAGTTGAATAGATTTATTAAACCCGATTATCTTAATGAATATAACAATGGCAAAGAGTATACACCATCTTACAATATAGCACCGACAGATGTTACTCCCATTTTAATTTCGGCGAGTAAATTTAAGAATGCTGCCCAAACAAGTAGAATCATTAAACCTATGATGTGGGGAATAATACCACCATGGCATAAGGTTATCTCAAGAACTATTCATGGCTGATTTGAATTAATTATATAAACGAAAATGATTTTATGGTTGATATTTAAATTTCAACAGGGTGACTACAAAAAACACAATTTAAGCACAAATAATTGCCGCATAGAGAATATAAAAAGTTCATCACTATATAATCCAATATTCCGTGGTGGTGGTAGATGTATAATTGTAGTAGAAGGATTTTATGAATGGCAAACTTCTGAGAAGACAAAAAATAAACAACCATACTATATATATATGAAACAACATCCAAATTTAAAGGTGAAAACTAAACTTTGTAATAGTAATTTTGTTCCTGGACAATTAAATTCTTAAGAAGTCACTCATGTAAAATTTTGGGTATAACTTCCTTAACTGAATATTGTCATATGAATGTATATACATTCTGCTATTCCTTTGGACTAAATTTACATGACAGTAGGTTTAGAATGGATTCTGCATGTTGGACAGGACTACTTGTGATTTTCAAATTCTGATTCAAGAACTCTGAACGAACTATGTAATTAAAAATTAAGGATGCAATTTGTATTTTTCTATAAACATAATCGTTAAATATATGGATGAGCACATAAGCAAAAATCCCAGTAAATAAGGTTTTACTTAGTTGAAATTTGATATTACATTATTTATTTATTCACCTACAGTATATATGCCAAACTATAATAATTATAATATATAGACATAAACATTACCACATACATTACTTACATTGCAGGTGACTGACCAAACAACTTGGTCAAACAACTTCAATGAAAATGAAGGATGGACAGGAATTAAACTTATGTACATAGCTGGTCTATATCATGTCTGGAGAGATGAAAATGTGGTCATATATTCTTATTCAGTAATCACAATGGAATCTAATGAAACACTCCGTTGGCTACATCATAGAATGCCAGCCATTTTAAATAATGAAGATCAAATAAATGTAAGACATTGGTATTTTCTTTAATTAATCATTATTATATGTCAATTAAATCAAAATGTTATTGAGTATCTTTTAAGTATAGACATTTAAATTTGTTTAAGGCTTGGCTCGACATTGATAATGTAAATGCAGACATGGCTTTGGAGTACTTAAAATCTATGAACATACTAGAGTGGCATCCAGTTTCCAACATGGTTAATAATTCTAAAAATAAATCTGCTGATTGTAATAAAATTATAAATCGAGAAAAAGCAAAATCTTCACAGAAAACTCTAACATCCTGGTTTTCAACAAATAAACGAAAGTTAAGTGAATTTGAGGAAAAAAAATCAAAAAAGGTTAAGTTTTAAATAAAAGAAATTCATTAACAAGTGTTATTTATTCATATTAATATTTATTGCACCAAACCTATGAAATTTATGAAAATGTATTTAGAGAATTTAGAAACAGTTCTTAAAATTCCATTTAAATGTTATCTATTCTAAATTGTTTGAAGTCAGCTTCACATCTTATCATTTTATGATTCTTCAAGAAATCTTGTATAAAGTCTTGTACTTCATATTCCTCTGAAACAATATATAGGTGCCCATGCTTTTAAAGTGAAATTAGTGACAAAAAGTAGGTACATTAATATTTATAAGATATGTGCAACACATACCAGGATATTTACTGCATTGATATATCAACCTAATTAGATGTTTAGCAAGAGACTTAAATAGGGCTTTCCCTCTAATCCTTCCTTTGATATAATATGGAGTGAGAAGTTTCACAACCCATGGAGCAATCCGCTCCTTACAACTAGTAATGAATTCTGGTGTTTCCTCAAGGGGTGACATAACACCTTCATCATCACTGTCATCACCAAATAAATCTGTTAACAAATCTTTTATCTGCAAAAAGACTTAACATGAATCCTCGTAAATTTAGGTTCTGATACAGTTTGACATTACTATTTTTATAATCTAAGTATATATTATGTTTAATTCAAATCTAATGTCTCATAGAATCAATATTTAGTTTAGAAGAAACGTAAATAATCATCAAAAATAAGGGATATACATTTTTCTAAGCTTATCTATTGTAAAGCACTCTTTAACATTAAATCATTACCCTTAATAGCTTTGCTCTATTACAGTCTCTAAGTTGGTCTAGTAGTTCATTAAGTTTAACTTTCAGAAAATATTCTTCACAAATCCATTTTTTAGACAGCTTACTATTTTTTGTTGCTTCAATTTTAGTGTTATGTGTTTCTGACTCTGTATTATTTGATAATACTTGGGATAGAGAAGTTAGCCTTTTATCTAAAGAACTAATTTGATCTGCATGATGTTCTATTATAGAATTATTTTGGTTTGTTTTATTTTGAATATCATTATTTAACTTTTTTATATCCTCAGAAAATGCAATATCATAAGCATTGGAAAATATTCCATCAAATATATCATCATCATTTGTCGCTCCTTCAAACAGTTTTTCCATTTGTTGCATTACTTCATCTGCATCATGTGATTCTTGAGTTAATATTAAATTTTCATTTGTTTTATCTGTGTTTGAGATTTGACAACAATTATCAACTTGAGTAGCCTTGACTTGTGTTATACCTTCAAAATTTTTATGTTTTAAAATTAAAGTTTCATTCTCATCAAATGGTGGTGAATCTCTTCTAATCTTTTTTCTTTGATAACAAGTGCATACACAAGAACAATCTTTACCCATTGTTAGTGATGTTTGTGACTTCTTTTCATTTTCAGGTGGTTTCTTTAGGCATTCAAATAATTTTTTGTTCAGTTTCCCTTTCTTTGTATCAGCTTTAACCTGATTTATCTATGAAATATTATATATAATTATTATAAGTATAAAGTATTTGTTGAATAAATAAGAAATGCTTTGTAAGCTCTTAAATGAAGACCTGCTTTTAATTAAAAGAGAATAATATTTTGTACATTAAGCCTGTATGCATCTTACACAGCGGGACTTATATTCAAAAAAGAAATGTAATAATATTTTAAGGTGATTTGCTGTATATATGGATTATTAAAATACACTACTTCAATGATTCTGATGAAATGATAAAAAAAAGGTCAAGAATATTATACTAGATTTATATCAGTATAGAAAGACAGAAGAACATACCATAGTGACAATGTTTCTTCTGTACAAATTGATCACCATTGAACTTTGAGCTGCTGTTGTCTCAATTATTTTAGCACACCGCCAAATTGCACTCGGGAGGTAGATATTCTTATTCAGCAATTTTTGGTGGTTTTCATAGTTTAAAGCAAGTAATTTTATGACATGCTCCATGTAATGTTTTCTTACCTGTAAACATTCAAATAATTTTAATATATATATAACATCGAAATACGAATACACAGTAGTAAATAAGATACCTTAGAAATTAAAAGATGGGGCTCAAATTCGATTTCAGGAAGTGGTATTACAGAATTATCATGCTGTTGAATCCATTTTTCAATCATTAGATCATTGTCGTCCATTTCAGTGTTTCCCCCTTAAGCGTATTTTAAATATTTAGAAAACCGCCTTATTTAAACTACCTTGTACCTAAACACAAATAAACAATAATTCAGAATTTTGACAGAGCAGTGTTACCAATTTTTATTATTATCATAAATAATTTTCTAAAACATTATTTCGTAGATTAAATATTATTACAAAACGCATGGCCTTGTTTATAATATTATTTCTTCTATAATCTATTTAGACAAAGTAATATTAGCAAATGGCTTAAAGGTCTCGTTACCAGGCCATAAAATTATTATAAAAAAATATTTATATAATATTGGCAATAAGCTAACACGTTTTCCACAATATTTCACAGCTATCAAAAAACTATTTTTTTTTACAGGTGTTACTTTGTGTACCTGGTGTACTTCTAAAGAAGCCGAGAAACGCTCAGAAAAATATTGAGGAAAAAATGGCTTTCGATATAAGAAAACTCAATCGAACAGAAAAGTACTCGTTGAACGCAACGACATAAATTCTTGGAGAGCAACATACCTCAAAAAAATTAGAAAAACGAACTTGGCGAAGAAAAACCAATCATATATTTGGACGAGTCATACATTCATTCTTCGCACACTGTTGGACGCACATGGCAAAGTGATGATATGGATGGTGTTTTGAACCCCATTTCAAAAGGGAGCAGGTGGATAATTATTCATGCTGGAGGAGAAATATAATTCGTACCGAATGCCTGAATGAAAGTGGAGATTAACATGATGAAATGAACAAAGAAAACTTTAAAAAGTGGGTAACCGAAAAACTTCTTCCCAATTACACGAAGAGAGAATTATTGTCTGTATTGCATTTGCATTAACAAAATTTGCCCCAATTCAAATACGAGAAAAGGTGATATGCAAAAGTGGCTCACTGAAAACAATGTGGAATACAATGAGGGTTTCACAAAACCCCAGCTGTATGAATTAGTAAAGAGACACAAACTAGCACCGAAGTACGAAATCGATAATTTACTCAAAAATTAAGGACACACTGTTCTTAGATAGCCACCATTCCACTGCGATTCGAACGCCATAGAAATGATTTGGAGTTCTATGAAACGTGATGTCGCCGATCACAATATTGGAAAGACTGATTTAGAAATGCCGCAATGAATCTCAAATGGATTTAATGCAATATCAGCAGAAGGATGGCAAAAATATTGTGGTCATGTAAAAAAGATGGATATTTAGATGAACCGTTCATCATAACTTTGAACAGTGACCGCCAAGTAGCGATTCTGCAGATGATGAAACTCATGATTGTTATGGTTCGGGTTCGGGTTCAGGAATTCGACCTATAAATGAATATAAAATTTATGTTTATTTCTTACTTAATGTTAAAAGACTTACGCTCATATGTATAAAAACACTATAACACTCCTTTATTCAATCTGTTATTACATCTTCACCTTGAGATATCTCTACCACAGAATATTTCAATCGACATTATCGAGTGTTTCAAGGAATCTTGATTTTATAAATAAGACCGAAAGAATTTTAGCCTAAAAACCGCCAACTTTCAATTAAGGGCAACAATAGATTCGACTCTAGCGACGCCGTCACCGGGTCTGATAAATGATAATTTTGTAGCCTGTAGGCCAGTATTTTATTCTGTACGAGTTGGCACTTGGCATCACAATCTCTACTAAACCTGTGATGTTCCACGACACAGAAAATAGCAAATTAACAATTCAAGTCCAACTGATTGACTCATACAAAAAAGAGATTTAATTAACCTATTTGCGAAAATTCAATGTTTCAAAATATTACTATGTTTTAACATATAATATATCAAACTTACGCCCAGGATTTAGTATTAAAGATTAATGTCTGGGTAAAGGTTTACTGAGATACATGCATCGTTATGTGAAAAATATAACTTTTTAAATTAGCTATATTCAAAGCACAGTTATCATAATGGCAAGTGAGAAACATAAACAATTAGCTCAGTATATAAAAGAGGTGCATAATAACTTGAGAAAAAGTGCAGCTAAAGTCGGGCCAAATAATGCTTGGATGTTGCATACTAAAAACGAAGAGGTATTATTGACGTATGCTAAATGTATGCAGGAGCTAGCTACAACATATTGGGAAGAAAACTCTGCCAACGAATCTAGTTTAGCATCCTCACGAATAGAATGGTCTGTCAAGCTATGCACTGATTATTTTGTTAATGAAGAATATATTAAATATCGTGAGCGGGATATAGCAATCAGCAAAAAGCTTTATCTAACATTAAACTTTGTTGATTTGTTTCAAGATCCTCTAGTGCTCTTGGATGTTGGAAGCTGTTTTAACCCATTTAGGGCATATAAGTTATTTCATGTCTTAGCTGTAGACTTATGTCCTGCTAATGACTATGTCAAAAAATGTGATATTTTGCAAGTGAATATAGGAAATGAAACAATTGTACATGATAATACTGTTATACAATTAAAAGAGGAGTCCTTTCATATAATTACATTTTGCTTTCTTTTAGAATATATTCCTAGTTCAGACTTACGCATAAAGGCTTGTGAAAATGCCTATAAATTACTTAAACCAGAAGGAATACTCATAATAAACACACCAGATTCTAAACATGTAGGTGCTAATTGTAAATTAATGAAATGTTGGCAATACACATTAGCATGTCTAGGTTTTACTAGAATTAAATATGAAAAATTAACACACATGCATTGTATGGGATTTAGAAAGGCGCTACACAAAGATGTAGCTCTCCGATGGGCTACTATACATAGGAGAGCAGATACAGACTTTGCAATAAAAATACCTCAGGATTATATAAAAAGAGAACACAAGTTTTGGCAGTCAGCAGATTTAAAATTATCTTCAGAAGATTTTAAAGATTTACCTTTTTATGATTTATGAAATATATTATTTAAATTAAAGATTTATGTTTTTAGTCTTCTTTATTTAAGTGACTTAAGCTTATATTATATACTTACAGTAATAAAATGTTATGAAATTTTTGTTAAATTATAAGATTAAACCTATTTCACAGTACTAAACTTAGCTTTTCGTTTCTCCAATTTTTCCTGTTTTTCAATGTCAGTCATAAGTGATGATACTGATTGGCCAAACCTCTCTGCCCTCTTTTTAAGTTTGTCAAGATTGTCTGTAAGTGTACCAGGTATAGTTACATTTGATACATTACACATTGAAATGTTTGTGGTCCCAAATCGCTGTTTCCTTGCCTCCTTACGTATATCATCTGATACTTGAACAGGAAGTCCAAAACGTTTAGCTCTCATTTCTAAGCGTGTCTTTAAATCCAGATTACTTGTAATCTTAACTTTATTAGCTTCCAATGACGAGATTTTATCGGCCTCTTCCTCTCCTTTTTCAGCTGGTTGGGTAGCAGTTGAGGAAGATGTCATGGAAATAGTTCGGTTTAATACAATCTTTTTGGGGCCTATTTCCTTACTATCCGTAGATTGTTCCTTTTGTATCTCAGTTGTTATTTTTCTTTTCAAAATCTTTTGAGGCTTTGCTTCAACAGATGTTTTTTCTGGTGAGGATTCTTCGAGTGCCAACTCCTCGGTAAGCGTATCTACTGCGCTATCTTCCAAAATATCATTATGCGCTTTCTCATCTTCATCATCTAGTACACCTTCTGAGTCTAAGTCATCTGAATCCAGGTTAATATCGGCATGTTCATCGGCTTGTGTCGCAGTCTGGAGTCTTGCTATGAGTTCAGCTTTATCACCAGAATAGGGCAACCCACGTGTTCGTAATTCCTTTCGTAACTCTACAACTTTCATCTTAGAAATGTCGCTTAATGTAGAATCTGCCATTTTCCAGAAATTAAATAATAAATACGAGTCTTGAAATGCAATAAAATACTTCAGATGGCATAAAAGTTGGAAACAAATACCAATTGTTTACGCCGCAGACGGCAGAAAATCGAAAAATACTACAGACTAAAAATGACTAATAAACCATTCGATAACAGATGTCAGCAATGACAGTTACAATCTTACGACTGTCAGACAACAGATGTAAAAATAAACCTTAGTATCTAATAATTTACACCAAAAAATAATTATATCAGAAAGAATATTGTAAACCGTACAATAATGACCTCCTGTCTAGCAACAATATAAAATTTGTGGGGCTTGGATGAGGCTTTTACTTGTTGGGGTCCATATAAATATAAAGACAATTATTATATTTCTTACTGTTAGTATCTTGTGTCGTATGTGTTTGTATTTTTAAATAATAATTCAAGTGTAGAATAATAATAATTCATTATTATTAAGGGGAAGAGGTTGTGTATACTGTATATCTGAGCCATAACAGGAGGGTGATATGATTTTGTGAAATTCTAAACTTACTTCTGAGAAATGATAAATAATTATATTATTAGAATATATAGGTAAAGATTTAGAAATCTGTCGCCCGCATTGGAGGTTGCGGGGGAAAGAGGGGTATACTTATCACCCCCAACCAATTTCACGTATTTTTAAATTCAACCCATTTATAAATATAAATGTCAGTTCAATGAAGAGGCTGACTAAAATTCATTTTTCCTTTCTCAATAAGGGATTGCTTTAAGTTTTTTTCCTGATCTTCCTTTCAATTTTTATTTGTTGGAAGGGACAATGTGAAATGGGACTTACATAACATAGTATACTACATTCTTATAGCCTGCATTATAGGGGTGGTGTATTTTACAGACAATATAGTCATAAGTAGTATAATATAGTATTGATATTGTCAATCACATAATGTAAAAAGTGCAGGTGACAAAATAAAACTTGTTGAGTAATATTATTATAGAATTTAATTAGGGTACATACAAACATTTTGTAATGTTGGAGTATAATGATCAAACTAATAAGCACTTTCATAGCTAGTGAAAATTTGAGTGTAAGTAGTTTCACATCTGTTCAATAATTATAATAATTATATTAAGAGAGGAGTCAGTGTTAAATTAGCGATGCTTGAACTATGCTGTTATAAAAATACATCTATGTTTAATTCTAATTACAATAATATGAATATTTTAACCCATATGAGAAAAAAATACTGCAGTCGGTTTTCAACAGTGTTATATACAAAAGCGTTACCTTAAATTGTTTGTGAAGACTCCTCCTTATTTTATTAACGTGATCGTACCTAATGTTCGTTCTTATTTTATAAATCGATTAAAACATTCCATAACTATTTACTCTAATAAAGGAAATCACACTGATATTTTGAAAGCCAACAAAACGAACATAACGAAGCGTTCACTAATAAGTGTTAGCGAAAAACAACAAAGAATCCGGAGACGCGTCACCGGTCTGACCCGTGACTCCCTAACTCCCTATTTACAACGGACAGCTCCCGTGGCGAGGCCCAGATCGGTCCTTACGCCCTTAGTCTGCCCTGACGGCACTCACCCACCTTAACTGCCTTTCCCAATACTACATGGGAATAACGACACCAACTGCTTACTAATTGCCACTTCTCTGTATATTTTACGACGGATTTTGGTTCACAGCTCTAAGCTTGCACCTGTATTGTATATTTCCTAATTTACATGCATAGAATTCACTGACAAAAAAATACGTCAAATTATATATATCCTAAAATAAATAGCTTTCGAATACCTTTCTGCTATACAATAAAGGTGCAAATATTGTGAGGAAATGCCCTAATACCCATTTCTATTCAAATTGAGCATTGCTCAATGTCTCCCATCCCATTCCAGACCAGTAGGCAGACAACTTCCATTATCAGTACAGTCAATGTATCAATCAAATTCTAAAAATCTAACTTTGCGGACATACCAGTATGAGACAAATTAAATACATAATATAACATTAAAAGCATTTTCCGAATCATAGTTAGTTTTATAAATTTAGGGAATTTTAAAACATTATCTTCAAAAATCTAAAGTAGCTGAAAAAAATTTAGTCTGTCAATTGAACGGGACATTTGTCACACCAGTCTTAAAATGTCTGCAACTTGCATCAAATAAATTTCTCTGTTCTTACAATTCTAAAACTAGCGTTGAATACCCCTTTGAACGTGTTGTCTTCTCTATGGTCCGATTAGATCAGGGAGCGTTGTGGCACATTGCAAAACATACTCAAATCTGTCAATATCTCAAACTCCATAGAGAAAAACACACTGCTAAAACAGCATCCTGTTAATTCTTATTGAATTCACTAGAAAATTCATCTCATAATGTGCAGCCATTGAACATCTTTGTCCAATGGCAACACAGCATAGAGTGAATCCATCGGAATTCGTCTAACTGATTAACACAATAGCCCCACTGGATTTGAGTAAGACGTTCCGGAATGTCCTGCCTGTGTCAGGGCGGGTCAGGGCAGGGCAGGGCGGTAAAGGGGCGGGAGCGGCGGCGCTGGGCGGGCGCGCTCCTACCTCCCCTCCGGCATTTGCCTCGCTGCTCCGTGGGTACGAGCAACCGCCTCCTGCAAACGATTGTGAATCACTTAATTCTGTTTCAAAGTTCAATGTTTTTATAAAAATATATTAAGAATTATACTGTTCCAAATTTATTTAAAAACATAAATACATTATCAGTCTAATTGCACAGTTTAAAGCACTCATCAAGTTGACAAAAACGGACGAAATAGTACTTTAGTTAGCAGTATTTGGATTTAAAAAATTGCACTACCTTTGTGCGTGGTTGTGGCTTGGCGCGCGGAACAGGCTGCGCCGGGGCGGCCAGCTGGGGCCGGGGAGTATCGGGAGGCTGAGCGGGCGGCGGGGCGGCATCGAGTTCAGCGCGAGGCGTGGGCTGTGCCGGCCTCGGGGGGGCTGTTGTGGGTGGCGCACGGCCCAGCGACGCCATTAACAGACCACGGATCAACGCCGCGCGGCACGATGCCTCACCGCTTTCACTGGTCTCGGCGCCGCCTGGATTATTTATTTTTAATTTTATGACACTGAGATGTATTCGATTATTTATTTAAAATAACATGCTCGTTGATTGTGGACTATTCAGTCAACCGTTAGTAAGTAAAATGGTTGCATTTCTGCGTTTGTTTATAGAAGTAGATTTTCCTCAAAACTACATTGAAGTTAAAAAAAAACAATTGACTCAAGAGTTGTGTAAACTAAAATTACATTTATATATTTAAATAAATAATTTGAAGCGCATAAGTAAATTGTACTATAACATTCTCGCTTCCGATAATATCCAATAGGTCGCCTACACTTATATTCTTCATAGGTAACATAAGTGTCACTTAGATTTAAGAACCCTTCAATAAGTTAGTTTTATGTTAGTTATAAGCTCTCGTACAAAAAAACTACAGCCAGTTGACACCTAGCTTCAAACAAAGAGTGTCATTGAATATATATTTGAACATCCCTAAAACAACCGCCACCGAACTTAACTCAAGCCACATTAAAAAACCGATAGATAATTTTTTTTAAAATAATTTTATGGCCTGGTAAAAAAGTGTTATAGATAATAAAATAAATGTACTATAAAGTAGGAAATAGACTTTTAAACAAGACTATGGAGAGGTATCATTATCTATGAAACTTTAGGAATATTTAGTTACCTAGAAATCCAGAGAGCAAGAACTGCGAGTCAGTGTTGTCAGTTGGCTGCGGCTGTGAGGGCGGCTGCGCTGTGGCCGGCGCAGAATTGCTCGCGCTCGACGATGCCATTGCTGGCCGACGCGGGAGACGTTCTAGCTGTTGCCGAGCCGCCTGCAACATTTGTTAATTTACATATACTATATATTAATTTGCACAACCAATACAACAGTAATTATACAATTTCCATTTAATTAGTTGGTTAACAATATCTATGTCACAGTAAAGTAGTTAAATCAGAAAGTTAATTAAATCTCTAGACAGTTAATTAAATATCGATATTCAATCAAGTCGCTAGCTTTTTGATTTAAATATAGCAGCGTCAAAAACGTTTAACTATCTGTCTGACCGAAAGCCAGCGTGTTGATTAATAATGTAAAACAAGACTCCACCATGATTATTTAATTTGTTATTTCGGTGTGATCGTGAAGAACTGAGAGCTTGGAAATTCGTGTTTTGCTTTATTGTAAATGGTTAGGTTAGGTTAGTCATGTTGCTTAATGTTTAGGAAACTTGTTAAACGTTTCCTTCACTCACTTGTCTGACTTTAGCGACTTGGTTGAATATCGATTTCTAATTAACTGTCTAGAGATTCAATTAACTCTCTGATTTAACTAACCTTACTGCGACATCTACATAATATACATTATTAACAGTTACTTTAAAACCTAAACAGTGGTTGTGTCTGTTGAGATGTGAAAGATATGTGTTATTTTGTCTTTAAAAATCAATTTAACTTAATTTCTGGTTAACCAGACAATTATAATTGATATATGTAATAATATTTTTGCTTAAAGTCCACATCTAGTGTCCATAGTTATTATATACTATTTTAAAGTTTGATCAAGAAGCAACGTATCGTGTTGTTGACGTATTATTGTATATTTTGTCTGCACCAAAGTTAAGCTAAGAAAATAAGTTTAATGAGTTATTGTTTCTATAGAATAACAAAATACTTTTACAATGTGAATTATACTTTAAAATGTGAAAAACAAAAATTAATCGGAATATTGTAAGAAAAATCTTTTTAAATCATAATTTTTCACATTTACACTCACATGCTGCTGCCTTTCAAGCTGCAATTGCATCTGCAGTTGTTGTAACTGACTAGGCGTGTTGGGCTGACCGGCCACACGCCGTACGCCAGACAACTGGGAGAGCAATTCTGCAATTGGATCCACTACCGCATCACGGGACGACGGGGAGAGAGACGATATACCGCCGCTGCTGGAAGGTTTATGAAACACCACAATCTTTATACTTCCGTGAAAGTTGTAATACTAATTAAAATGACAATTAAATGCTAAACTAATGCCGACAAATTTTCAACTGGAATCAATATTGTTTCACCGCGGATCGAACCCAGAAGTATGAGCGATATCAACTAAACCACGAAGATTTAGATTACTATACCAAAAAAATAATCTTGAATTGTTGAAATGTAATTAAAAAAATCTATTAGAGAAATCAAAAATGCTTTATACCTGAATTGCATATTGCGCCTAGGACGATGGAAGCCACGTCCGGAAGCCGGCATACGACGTACTCCGCCGTGTCTTATACCACTCGGTTCATCGTGTTTATTTATTAAGGCAATAAATTTTAAATTACTTAATTATAAATTGATTAGTACAAAATATTGGAAAATATGTACTACAGGCATATTTTCTGTACTGTAATTCCGTGTAGTTACGTGGTTCTTAATTCCTGGTTGGTTTAGTTAGTTTTTGCTTATGTATTAATTACCTTTACTTATTTAATTAGTAACCCGCCCCATGTTCTACCTGTCAAACGTGACCCCTTTAAAAAAATATAATTACACCTTCCTCATGAAAAATTGGCTAAAACCGCAATAAACTAGGTGCAATAGTTATTGAGGGTATCGCGAACTGACATGCAGACACAGAGGAGGACTCCTATTTCTTAAAATTGTTATCTTTTAAATATGAAACAAATAACTAATATTAGGAAACAAATCTGAATTCTTCACAACAATTATTATGTTCACATTAACCCAATCCTGGTATTTACTGTACAAGGTTTATTGTCTATTAAAAAGGATATAAGAAATGAGATAAGATCCCTAGGTCCACTTCGGTGTTCAAGAGTGAGATGGCCAGCAAAGTCATCTGTAACAAAATTAGGCTCTCCTCCAGGCATAGAAGCACAAACTGGACACACCACCTTAAAATAATATATATGATAGTAATATTGCCATTAAAGTCATTTAAATAAAACTTATATACCTATATATGTATTATGAAATGTATAAAATAAATGTTTTGTTTATGTACTGACATCAACCAAACTTTTTAGATTTAAAGAAATAAAATAATTAAATGCAATAAATTAATACTATCAAAAAAACCTCGACTTAATATGAAATCTCAGGAATCTTAATCACATAGTATTGACAGTATAAGCCTTAGAGTTAAACACGGTTAAGATAAGGTCTTAAATAGGATTAAAAATAATAAGCAACAGAAGAACTCCTTTTAAAGCAGCTTACTAAGTAGGCCAAGAAAAGGTCAGCTTATAGTAGCTTGTAATTATTAAATAACATGATTGTTATTAAAGGATATGAATTCCTAATAACATTTAAAAACTCCCATGTGTTTAACTCTTTTTAAATATTTTATTTAAAAAGTAAGTGGTATTTTTTATTTAAATATAATAGGCTATATTTAAACAAATTATGGGGCTCCAAATCATATTTTAAATCCCTATCTTATTTTGAGCATTGTATTGAATAATAACATTGATAATGTGGTTAATCAAATAGCAGCTATCTTTAAAATATTCAGGAGGTAAAAATACATTAGTTCATTTCTTACAGCCACGGTGGTGTCATTATGGTCGGAAGTGACATGTTCCATTAAACCTGTATCTGTGAAGCCCATTCTATTGCAAAATGGACATGTATAGGCTTGAGGTTGTTCCAATGCCAAAGCCTCTCCGCCATAGTAGAGATCTAAAGCAAAACAGTAATATACAGACATTAAATGTTCGCCAAGAATACTTATAATTCTATATGTTTAACTGTTTGAATTCTGGGACTGATCTGGAACTGTTATTCAGGGAAATAAATTAATTCTGATTACAAAAACAGACATTTAGTAAAAATATAATTAGACAAACAGAAAAAGAACTGTAAACTTTACTAACATTAAACCTTGTAGGACTTCAAATACATTTCAATTCAAAGTTTATAACTAATCTAATTCACCAGTTAAATTTAAGAACATCAATAGCAAAATTTGAGCAATTTAAAACTACAGTCAAAATCTGTTATAACAACATCAAAGGGACTACATATTTGGTTGTAATAGCTGATAATGTTATTAAGTATCTAATACTTTATCACCGGGACATTTGTGTTTAGTGAATATAACCAGTATGTTGTTCTAAATGATGTCGAGATAGACAGGTTTGACTGTATATAGTAATTGTTTTAATAAATCAAAATCTTATTAAGTAAGGTCATTTGTTTTATTTTATTGGGAGTCTAAGCATCATTAAGCATCATTTAGGAAATATGTATATATCTATGCTTATAAAGTTTACACAATTAATTAATGGCTTTCAAGAGATTTGAGAATACATTTTAGTACAGAATCTTCTTAATTCAAAAGAACATACAATAAAGTGTGAAATTAAATCTGTTAGTAATAGTTAATACATTCATATTACAATCTCTTAGTTAATTATGAAGAATCAATAACCTATTGTATGAATAAATAGTATGATACTCTTTGAATTAAATTTCAGTCTAAGCCCTAATTAAATTATCTCATGACAACCATATTACACATGTATTTATGTATATAAAGTGATACCATAGTATTATGGTATCACTTCTTTAGAAGGATAACTTGGATGAGTATGTAAAAAATCAATATTAAAATAGAAAATTATATTTAGAAAAATTACAGAACACAACATCCATAGTTTGGAAGTTATCACGTCTTATAGTATGCTCTAATGGGATAAGTGACAAATCTAGGCCAAGTTAATATTCTTGAATAATAAAAGATATTTACCAAAATCGCTTCGGGAAAGTATACACTGCATTGGATGCTCAGTGGTATGTTGATTTGTGGTGGCACCAGACTCATAGCATGCAGCACACAAGTCGTAATCGATGCAAATCAAACATTTGTATCGTCGTCCTCTAAAGTTATTTTTCAAACAAGAATCACAGCTGACTCCTGGAATGAGATAGTCCATTATATTAGAATTTATTCATTAACAATTAATTTAACTATCAACAAATTTTTGCTTAGAAACGTACGAATGACTGTTTACAAATTTCACGAAGAAAATTCTGACAAAAAGGTAGCTACGATTTTTGATTATCATTACCTACCTTCATGGCGATTCATTTTCGCCAAGAAACGCCGCTGAATCACACTAATCTTGGCACTAAAATTACCGCTACTTTATGAGGTATTTATATTACTAATCTAAATTAAGTAGCACAACATCTAATATAATAAAATACAAGATTTTAACAAAAATTTCCAATCAAACCTAACCCAACCAGGCCATAATGACGTCACATAATGACAAGTGCTGCCACCGTTCAGAATAAATCAGAAAGCAGAAATTAATCACAGATTAAACATTTTTAAATAATTTTAATTCACAGCCTATAAGGAAAATTAAGCCGATTTAAGATATGAGAATATTACAAAACTAGAATAATTATAATCCTAATTCAGAGTTGCGACTTAGCTTAGACTTGCGATATAGGACTCCCATAGATCTTAGCATTAATTCATAACTCTGAATTTGAACCCAAGTGTTTCCGTAAATTACATGAGATAGATATTCTTAAAAGTAAATACCAGTAAACTATTTTCCTAAAGAAAGGAGACATGTTCCTGTACTGAGAAGAAATAAATGCGATTAATGATTTTAAGTTGCAACATAATATCATTGACATACAGAAGAAACAGGTTCTGGAAAAGGACACAGCGTTGTGGGATCCCAGTATTCACGAGTTTAAGGTCTGAGCATGCCTCATAAATCATGACCTTGATGCACTGATCACCCAGATCAAGTTGCATAATTTCTTGGAGAGCCCACAGGATCAAAGTTTCAGAAGAAGGACTCAATTGCCTCTGCCTATCTGTGTGTAAACTAATCAGCCGGTGGCCCTTTAAATGTATCACAAAATTTTGTGAAGTTCACGGCGAGGATACCTTTGTTAGTTACTAAAACTAGCCCGTTAGCCCTGAGATCGATATATAACCGACTAATGTTATAATTGGTTCGTTAGATGTGTAACTTACACAGTCATAGCTGTAAGGGTGAGTAAAACAGATAATTGACATACTTTTGATTGGACGTGCATATTTAGGTAGTTGGTTGTATGTGATAACGTTATTTGGTAACATGACAACATATCATTCGAAAAACATTGTATGTAATTCTAAAAAGTAAATATAATAATTGTTTTTAATACTGTTGTGAAAGTTGTGGTACAATTATATATACATATTGTTTGTGTGTATACACACAAAGTAGTATGTGTGTTTTATTATGTAATGTATTGTAATGGTAAATTATTATATTTAAAAAATATCATAATTTGTTTTAGTTCCATAATCCATATTAGCTCGACTAACTCCCCAAATATTTCAGATTTATTTTTTACATACCTTGTAAACGATTTTTGTTTTTTATTTATAAAGAAAAAACATTATACATAACGCATACCTGTACCATAAATAACTATAGTATTAAAAAAAACAGTTATTACCTCTGGATATATAATTATATATTTATGGAAACTGTCAGCAAAAGACTTAGCCCCTTAGCTTAGGAAGTATTAGCCCGGAAGAAATCTAATGCGAACCTACGTAAATTCAAACACGACCAAGATTATTTTATTTTATTTTTTATATAGTGCCAGAATATATATTTTAGTTCTTGTTAGCACTCACCCCTAAGAAAAGAACGCTTTGCTTTCAAGCCAACAAACGCCTATTTTTTTTAATTACTAGCTCCTTTCTATAGAGCATAATAGATATTGTTATTTAATCAATAGTTCTACTACTATATCTACTTTTAATATTAAATCTTATCCTCGTGTTAATTCATTTGTATCTATTTTTAAATCAGTATAAAGTACAAAATCTAAATTATTAAGTTATAGTTATGTACTTTTAGTTCGTGGGCAAAATGTAAGAGGGCGTGTCATCATATTTAGCTTCAAATTTTAGGCGGGAGTGGATCCTTTATTCTTTTTTCTTATTACCTACCTTAGTCTTTTGCCTGTGTTTACAGCTTACGGCCTATATATTGTAAGTTGTAGCAATAAGGTAAAGCTAAAAGTTCTTTTTAAAATGGCTGTAATTTAAATTCTCGTTCGTGTAGATATTTAATGCTTAAACATGTGGAAATATGTAACGCGTCGTTTGAGGGATACAATTGAAAAAAGTGCTAATCATTTTGATATACGAAGTTCTGCTTTTATTAATACTCCGAATGAGTTTTGTGACGAGAATAAGAAGTATAGTTCACCATGCTGTTGGTTTAACCCGCGTAAATGTTGGAGTTCCTACCAAAATGATGATACAAAAAGTAAAAAGTGGAATTTCGACCACTTAAACCACACTTGGATAGGTGCCATTACATGGGTGTGTAAATTTTTTGATATATTAGCAAGTTTATATGTATTTATATAGATTTATTGTCGTTACTTGTTGTCCTTACTTTCTTTTTGTGGGCCAACTTCATTCACTATTATAAGTTAATAATGTTTACTGCCACTAATTGATAAAAAAATGCAACTATTGTCTTTAATTTACAGAGCAGTGCTTTGGTATTCGGTTGGTATGCTGGACAGCTAATCCACCTCAAGATTAAGAATCAAGTTGCTAATAAGAAGTATCAACACACAAGTATTAATTCACTTCTTGCATCCCTACAGCATCTTAAACATGCACAAAAGGCTAATAAATTAGACACAATCTATGAGATAGCTGGTGATAATACAGTGGCACCTGTTCTTCATTTGATATCAAATGATCCTAAAGGAGAAAACAATACCGATAGTAATAAAAGTTCTGATAGCTCTAGTAACGATCTAGGAGAAGTTCTGAATTCCATTGAGAACAAATTGGGCTTAGCAGCTATTGAGAATGGACAACATAAAGATGGATTGAACTTGTTAAGGTAAATTTTTGAAATGATAAAACTAGTTGATGATTATAAGCATAATAACCTTGCTTATTTTACTATCTATAATGTCTTTGTCATACTAAAATGAAAATGAAGTTCCATGATGGTTAGGTTTATAGATTTATCTATATCCTGAATGATATGATGTTTCTCAAAGTACAATTTATAGCAAGTTTTTTAAGTCAATTATGGATTATATAATATAAACACCTGCTTTTCAAAATTAATAGTGAGACTGAAAATGGTATACCTATTTAATTGTTGTATAATATACAAAATTACAATTTGGTGATTGGTATCAATATTATACAAATATATTGGATATGGTTTAACATTTTAGTTCCCTCATTTTACCAGGTCAGCTGCCAATAGAAATCATCCTCCAGCCCTCTTCAATCTGGGTTTGTGCTACGAGATGGGATTAGGAGTCAAAGTTGATGAGAAAGTTGTAAGCATTGAAATTCTAATTTGAGAATTGTTAAATCCACGTCTTAATATTTAAAGCAACTAACTAAAAATTTTAAATTATTTTTGTAAGAGTAATGTGTTCTATACATTCACAGGCTATGGAATTATATAGATCTGCAGCCGCACTTCATCATCCTGGTGCCCTATATAATCTTGGCATCTATTATGGACAAGGCCGTGGAGGTCTAACAAAAGATATTCATACAGCAACAAGGCTTTTACGACTAGCTGCTGTACAAGGTCAACAAGATGCAATTACGGCCTTGAACAAGCTAGATGTTGACATTAAGGAACCATCATCCCCACAAGAAAGGGGGTGTTGGACAAAGCAGTACAGTCCGTTAATGGAAAATGGAATAATCCCAACTTATTCTTCACTCTTTGTTGACAATGTAACTCCTATGACAAGTTACAATTATGAACCTATTGTTTACTGATTTAATAATTACTCTACTAATATAGTGGTGGGATGTTGTATTTTTATTTGATTAATATGGTTTTTTATATTTGTTTGCTTATTTTTTTGGCATTTACTAATGAGGAATTGCTTCTTACTTTTATTAACAAACTATATGATTAGGAATATTTTTACATATTAGGCTAAACTTTATATTTTAGACAATGCCATGTAAATGTTCTAAGAACAAATTATAACTAGGAGCTAAAAATACGAAATCAAATTTCGTAATACTTTTATTAATAGATTTGAAAAAAAAAGCTATCATTTAACTAAAAAAAGTTTTTCTGTTTGATAATATAATTATAAAAGATCATCTATTATATCCATGGATCACACAAAAGAACATAGTTAATTCTTTTATTTAAATAGTTTACATGAATAAACATTGTAATAGTAATTCATCTTGGGATTAATTTAATTATAAGATTCTGAAAATTTTGTTTTTTTTTTCAAAATAAATTAAAACTTGAAATGTTTTATTCAAGCTAAACAGTGTGCATATTTTTATATTACAAACAAAAACCGGGATCAGAAAGGCCCCATAAACATATTATGGTAATCTCTACCTTATAATAAACCTTAATTATAATTTTATAACGAACTTGTTAAAAATATTTTACAACCCAGTGTTGTACTTGCAGGAATGGTAATGGGTCTTCTATACAAGAAATCTGTTGAATTATCCATCCATTGTCCTAAAACAAAAAGTTATGTTATGAACTATCTATGGAAAATATAATTTCTATGAGAACTATTACATTCTTAAAACTGACAATCTTTGCAGGTTGAAAGTGTTCCATCTATTTTTGGTTCTATCAACATGATACTCCTAAAAACCCAGCATATAACTGTTACTGATTACATTTTCTTTATAGATAAGCAAGCTTTCAGTACCCAACACATTTATCATATAAGGAAAGTTTAATTGGACACAGAAAAACCCATTAGGGGCGAGATCGCCTAGCCTAATTATTGCTGATTTGCCCTATTACAATCCATTTCATAACTTTAATCAATATTATAAAAAGTAAAATACCTAGTACTTGCGCGCATACTCTCTGGCGGCGGGTGGGTATCGGTCAGGGTAAGTAGCTCCGGGCGGAGGTGGTTGGTAAGCAGCGGGATACCGTGTGTCATACGCGTTGTACCGGGTCTCATTGCTCGCAGGCCATGTTGCATCGTTGGGAGCGCTAGCTGCAAGGCAAGTAGCCAGATAAATTCTGTAGGTCTCAGCAGGTCATGAGAGAGTAATTACTCTTATTACTAAGGGCAAATTGACAAGATTGTGGAATGGTGGGAGAAAATTGGCGCTTGTTCCTGAACCAGTTCTCAATAAACACCTGGCAATTAACACACATTTTATATAATCACTTTTTCATGAGTCATTTTTAGACAAAAGCTTTACATACATATAAGATAATACGCAATATTTAAATAAAACTGCGAGGCACACCTAGTTGTTTAATAATAAAATTGTCTAATCTATATTATACCTTTAGAGGATACTGCAGCATCAGGATAACGCGTTGATGAGTTCCAGGTCCGAGCGTCAGGTTTGGTAGGCGGCGACGGCCGGTATTGACGACTGTCACGTGTTTCATATGTACGACTGCAATAGTAAAATTATAGTATAATTTCATGTGTTCGTATAAAATTTTATCCCAATAAATATTTATAACTGTATATGAAATAATGTTCTATTAGGAAAGCCTGGTATGTTAAACTTGCAATTACTAAAGCGTTATGAAGATTGTGAAGATTAGTTTCTATCAGGAAAAAAGTTAAGTAGTCACATGGAAATAAATACTCCAGCATCAGACATTGAGTGTTATCGCGATTTGTCTTTCTGATAACCGCTAGATACTAATCTAAGGATTAACTACAAGGGGTGGCCGAAAAAAGAAATACAAAACTAAATAAATAAAAAGTTATTCGAGGTGTTAGAGATTCAGTGAACTCAAAAGTGTCCTGTGAAATCAGAAATTACTAAGACTAAGATAAGCTAATACAAGATGAGTTAGGTACATGCAGAAAGGTGTATATTGAATAATTTGAGCGTGAAATAAGATTGCGAACAGACTCGGTTGCGAAAAACATATAATCTGAGCGATTATTTTATAATGTGACGGGCTCGGCCTACCGCACCCCATTAATCTTAGGATTAATATATGAGAGGAGTTAACGCGCGCTCGAGCTCAACCAATATTTGTACAGCACACTTGCAGAATCAAAACATGTTCATCACATCACTTATACAGGGTCCTTCCTACTTCAGGCTACCATTGAACTATTAATAAAAAACATCACAATGCCATATTTTATTTCCGGCCGTAGTCTTGATTGGAACCGTCATCGACAACATGCTTTAGGTAAAATCAAATAAAATATCATACACTATGTACGAGCAATATATGTCTGTATTAGGATTCCATCTCCAAAATCTTATCTACATTACATTGGAGTCATATATGGAATTTTTACTAACCTTGGCTCTTTGGGTCGTGTGCCAGGTGGCATTGGTTGCCTTGAATCGTCATTGGATGTGCCATTACTGGGATACTTCATGTTGCTGGCTAAAAAAATCAATTTTAATCAATAAGATGCAATTATTTGGATTATTTTATAGTGCGCCACTGAACTAATATGAATGTAATTTTGAAAGCACCTTGTGACAAATATTTAGTTAAAGAATTATTTAGTCTTATTTGATTTCAGTTTGGTATATATAAACTTAAAAGTAAAGTCTTATTTTCAACAAAATGGAATTTAAATGTATACACATCTCAAAAACGACTGAACTGATTTTGATAAAATTTAGAACAAGTAAGTTGTTATAACCGTAAGTTGGAATATACCTTATCATGATAATTTTAAAAAATGTATAGAAACACAAATTGATCAACAAACTATCAAATTCTAAAAATATTACAATCCTCCTATTTTGAAGTCGGTTAGATTAACAGCCTTTTTATAAAGTATACTTACATGACACGTGTCTTGGATAATCCCGCTTGTAGTCTCTATCCCTTTCCCTCTTGTCACTCCGGTCATAATTCGAGGACATATCAAATCGGGGCGGTGGTGGCGCTTCAAACTGAGCTCCACGGGATGCCTATAGATCGTTTATGATTAATAGACTTGCAACATTCATTTACATTCTGCTCAATACTTTTTTATTATTTCTAAAATAAATGGAAGTATTCTTAGATATATACTTAAACTTGTTATCATCAATTAAGTATTTAAAAAAAATGAACAGGACAGGACATACATTTTTAAAAATATCTAATAACGTATGCGTTTCCTTACAAATTATTTAAAATAATTTCAAGGGAAGTACTAAGTTAAATTGTTACTTTGACTTCATTACGCATGTAATATGTTCCTAATCAGAATTCGGTGTATGAATGCATGTTTGCATGAGATGGCATATTTCATTTAAATAAATTTCTTTGATATCGCTGAACATGAATTTATATGGGACAAGAAATTTATAAGTTTTTAAAAGAGTTAAACATACTAAATTATTGTCTTATTGGTGAAAGCTGAATAACACACATATTGTTATAAAAACATATGGCAGTTGTAAATTCAAAGTCAATTGCGAATACGTAAAAGTAGCCAACGCAATTTTCAGTTTTTATTATTCTGGTTAGAAGTTAAAAAAAAAACTAATTCATTTAAAATCATTGATAATTTTGTTTAAGAATAATTTCAAGATATTGAGAACATTTACCATTGGAGGTGGTGGAGGTCTTTTATGCCTGCTCTCGTAGGCCGGTTCTGGGGGTGACCCAGCCTTACGGTAGCTGCTGCCTTCATAGCCACGCTTGCGACGCTCTTCTTCTAACCTGCAATACAATAATTATATAATATTCCCCCACTTGCTTAGTGGTTAACGTACCTGTATAAGCTCTAGGTCATAGGCTCAATATTCGGCAAAACAATAGTTGCTTAGATATAAAGCAGACGCCGAAAAGAGTTTACAGGATTTTATTTAATTTATATTGAGTATCTCCAACATAACAATAATTCAAAATTAATGAATAATTATGTAAGAATTAACTAATAACCAGTTACGTTAGTACTTTTATAATACAAACCTTAGCTGTTCCCTTTTCAATTCTAGTCTCTCCAACTCTAATTTCTCTCTTTCCAGTCTATGTCTCTCTCTCTCTAAACGTAATAACTCGTTCCTCTCACGTTCAATTTTCTCCCTAAAAAATTAAATATTAACATTTATTTCCTGCAAGACGTGTTCAAAAACGTTTTATTCGTTAAAATTATGTCAGTATGTACAAACCTCTCAGAACGAAGTTTCTCTCTTTCGATGGCAAGACGTCTCTTTTCCTCGCGTTGTCTCCTCTCTCTTTCTCTCAAAGCGTCTTCCGCAGCACGCCGTCTCCTTTCCTCTTCCCGAGCGGCACGGGAACGATCTCTAGCGCGAGCTTCGTCGCGTTCTTTCTGTATTTGAAGGACAGATAATTAAAAATATTTTCCTCTTTGTAAAATAAGAGTATACACTTTTTTAAGTCTCATACTATCAGTCTTAATAAGTTAAAGAATGACTTATCTGTTATGAAACTATTAAATTCATGTTTTTGATAATCTAGATTCACTAGGTGCCAATCCAAGTGGCGCTGCATGTTGTCTAGATTTTTGCTCGACTATGTTTAATTATTCACACAAGACTCATTAATCTAGGCTGAGAGCAACGGGAGGCCTTATAAGTGCACATAGAAAGAAAAAACAGATGTGTTTTATACGTGATAATATTAAACATAAAGTATAGCTAAAAATATTATAAACGTAAAGCAAAACTAGCGATTCGGCTTTTAGATATATTTGTTGTTTCCAGTTTCAATTAACATTGTACTAACCCAAATTTTCGAAAAGGAGAGTACTTCCTTTGGCGAGCGTCTGCGTTCTCGGCTTCGTGTGCTTCGCCTAGCACGGTCCTGAGAAAATAGAATAAAACCTTATTATTTAGACAGTCAATAAAAATATAACATTTTTATTAAGCATAATTCAATGCGAAAGCCGTTTCAGCTTTAAACTGTTTAACTATAATGTAAAGCATTGGGTGTTTGTATACCTTATCGGAGCGTTGTGACTTTTCCCTTGTACGTGACGTGGATCGCGTGCTCTCGGGCCCTGAGATCTCTTCCTCCCTCCTCGGTTTAGTTTCTCCTGTCTTTTCAGCTGTTTCTTTGCCTTCCTGGATCTAAAATGTTATCAGGTACTTATAAAATCAATGTGCTTATATATCGGTAATTATCAGCAATCAACGTGATGATTTATTAATTCACTAAATAAACTTAAACTTGCGGTGGTCGGTATAAATATAGATTTAAGTTCCTGTTGTTTTTTTTTAATTCACTGACTATATACTAGTCTTTTATGCACCAGGCGCTATATTTTTAAATTGATACCAGTCCTAGTTCATTAAATAAACATGACTGTTTGTATTTGTATGATATTAGACACGATAGAAAGACATATTTTTAGATGTTCTAAAGTATAATGCTGTGATTAGAAAATAACATCCAGTATGAAGTGATATCAAACTATTTTATCCTCTGCAAAGTTCAGAGTGAAAAAAAACTATAAACTGTTTTGTCCATTTAGTGAACTGAACAACGTCATAAACATCAAAGAACCTAAATAGTGACTAAAACGTTTTCACGGGCGGTGGGATCTCAGTCCATAAGAATATGTGCCTACCTCAGTATCCTTTACTTCCTCTTTCAGGTCCTTGCTGGGTCGCCTTTCTGGTGCGCGAGGTATGGCCGCTTGTCGCCGAGACGCAGACTCTGATTCAGATTTCGCTTTCTCCACAGATATCATGCGACCATGTAATTCTGAAAAAAAAATTTTTTTACATGTATCAAGGTCCCCTTTTGTAAAACGTTACGATGCGGGGCGGCGATTGAATTACGCGTTATTGTTAATATTATTTTCCACTTTCCAGTACTTTAGACCACATAATGGTGAGTTTTAGGTTAAGGTGGGGGGTGAAGAATCTCCAAAAATTGCGTGACGTAATACTTGGACGCTTCCCAACTTAAAAACTGCTAGTTATCATGATCTGATTCAATGACAAAAAAGGCAGTAAGGAGATATTAGGTAACACCAGTAATCAGTATTAATAGTAATATTTACAAACCTACCTGATGCCAGTAACATTCATAGTTGCAATTACTGACATTATGTTAATATTTATATTTGTTTAAATAATCTGCATGCAAAAATTTGTTTAAATAATGCATTAAATGCATTAAGTATAAAAAATAATTGCTTGAGTTGATAATATTTTTTACATTTTCAATGTTTTTATAACACTAAGAAGTTCCCTTGTTTATAAGTTAGAGGGAATATGATAGAATTTATCACTTCATCAGATTCAACCATTTTATAAAATGGCCTATAACACTACAACATGTATGCGTTTATGAAATTACCTGTCCTGTGTAGATTTTTAATACAATTTTCAGCATCCTGGGGGCTGGCCATTGTGACATATCCATAGCAACGAGAACCTGGTGTACGGGCATTAGTAACCACTTTTGCTCCAATTACCTGTAATCAGTTTAAAATATGACACATTTTATTACATTACTATGGTAAAAAGTTTTCAAATAACTGAAGTGTGGCTTAATTGTTGAACTGTACAGTTTCATATTTATTTTGTATGACAAGGTTGGATTGTCAAATGTAAATCCAGCAGTTATAAGGGCTATGTTTAAACTAAGTGTTTAAAACAAATACATCTTGATCTAAAAATTTGTCTCCTAGAGATTAGTCAATGAAACAGAAAGTAAGTTTTAAAAAACGGTACATATTATTCCAAACTCAAAATAACTTCTTTAATATAGGTTAAATAAGTACACTTATGAAGGCCAACAGAAAAGGTCTTAAAATTATTCTAAATTTAAATTTACTACCAGTTCGCAAGTCAAGGGCGTAGAGAGGGTAAGAAGAACTAGCAAGAAACTTTCCGCCTCTATTTTTAATTGCTAAATTTTGAGTGATACAAATTGTTTGAACTGGAGCAAATCAAGATGGATGGTATAAATATTTATTAGTGGTTATTGAACTATTCATATTTTATTAACCCTCCAAAACTTCTCTATGAAAAATAGCGTCGCATCAAAACGTGGTACGTCGTTTGACGTACGTAATGTGACGTAAATTACAAGCATGGGCTTGTAAATAAGTATAACTTATCATTCTATAAGTTACAAATGGCGTGCAGTGCTATATTTTCAAATACATCCGATAAAAACCATAACTGACCAACCTAACTAAATATATAATTTGAAAGTTAATTAATATTTAACCATCAAATTAAGTAATTAACTTAGTTTAAATCATACTTAGCAGATTTCTTATTGTTAAACTTGAGAAAATAAAACCGTAACGTTTTTACTCTTGACCATTTTTGCGTCAATTTTAGGTCAAATATAAATACTGTATATTTCGATCTCCAAACTCCAAAACAGTGTTAGGATTCGGGAGCGTTCAAGTATTACATCACGCAATTTTGGAGGTTCTTGGACCCCCCACATGAAACGCGCCGTAGCCTTTTCTGTATCCAATAGTAAAACGTTTCGTGACCATCCCCCAGTGACACTTTATAACTTACCATAATGTGGTATGTGGTAAGTCCTGGAATGTTGAAAATAATACTACAAATAACGCGTAATTCAATCCCCGCCCCGCATCCTAACGTTTTGCAAGAGGGACCCCCCCACCCAAATTCGTTACGTAATACTTGAACGCTCCCTTAGACAGGAAGACATTATTAACACGTATGCTACGTCGACGTACTGACTGTTTAGTGTTGCATAATGACGTATTAATAAAATAAATATTTTTAATTGCGGATTTTTTTATAAAGTAATGGTTATTTAAAATTATTTTACTAAAATGTTACCTTTCCATGTTTGCTGCACAGTTGTTTCAAGTCCTTAGCCCGAGTGTCTCCTGATAGACCACTAACCCACAAATTTCTAGCTCCACCTTCCTTTTGTTCCTCCTTCTTATCTTTCTTTTCAGCCTCAATTTCTTTGTCTTTATCATCTGGAAATAAAGTGTAAATGTTTATATAAAGTCAATATAAAAATACATAAGTAGGCTTTTTTACTGCTAGTAAGAATATCAAGCAAATATAGAGATAGTTTATTTATAATTTAACTTAAAATGCGGACATTTCTTACCTATTGTATCACTTTCTTTATTATCTTCGTCATTATTACTGAAAGAAAAATAAAAGATTAATTGTTATTTTAAACAAAACTTAAATTGTAGACATTAATTACAATTTGTTTAATCAAAAAAATGGTATATGTATAAAGCATTTGTTACAATCACACTCTCATCTACAAAGTTTTGCACCATTACTCCAATGTGGGGTGGGTGACCATCTTGATTTTGACGACGATATTGATGCCGTAAAGTTGCCAGGTGGCCGCAGATTAACACATGATGCTCGTTGACCTCTTTCTGATGCCTAAATTTCCATAACATCCAATATAAATCTTCTCATGATGAAAATCTTGAAGCTTCGAGTCAGTTGAAGGATTCACAAGATGAACAGGAACAATCTTCAATTGTGGTGCAAAACTTTGTAGTGAATACAATAATATAAGTATCGAAGTATAAAGGTGCGCAAGAACTTCGTCGCGACGATCTGTCGGCGTTCACCAACCTAGTGGCAGCTGCATCGGAGGTTACTTGCTGATTTTCAGTTGTCGCTGCAGTGTCGGTGGCTGCATCTTCATTAGGCGTCGTCTCGGAGTCTGCCGCCGCTGCAGTGTTGTCCTCCACAGCCGCCTCATCTACGTCATTAATATTGAGATGAGTGCAGGTCCCTCAGAGCAAGGACCCAGCCCTCTATTTCTTCTTGTATTTCCCATATTGAGAAATGCAGGAATACTTGTTCACCAATACACTTTTAACACCTTATTTTTCACCTGAAAACTCGATTTGACATTAACACCATTGTCTTTGACAAATGGAGCAACATGGCCTGATCTGCTGATAGAGCTAGTGGATATTAATGATGGACACCCGAAGGAAGGTACTTCTTGTAAGGAAAAAGAGCCTGCATGACAATATGGCATGTGTACTTTTCACTTTATAATCTGTGGTAAAAGTAGATTTCTTTATTGATCTTCTTTCTCTGGTACCAAAATCTCTGCGACATCCAATATGTTACTCTGACAGTACTGAAAGTGTTACATCAGTTGTTCTCTTCTTTTACTCCATATACGATAACACTTCACGGTGTAATTGTATTATATCACAAATATAATATGTATAACATTAAATTATGACAATGTATTGTATATATTAAATTCCACCAGCACCAAGTGTGTGCAATATAAGAGTTGTACATTTTTATTTCAGGACAGCAACTATGTTTCAGAAATAGGAAATTCATATGTCAACTTAAAAAAAAATGGAGACAGGATAAAGGTAATATCAATATTATTATTTTCATAAGAATCAAGTTGGTCAGTTATAACAAGACTAATCATTATATAAATATTTTCATCAAATACAAGTAATTGTTAGTATGATCCAATGATGTTAGGAAACAACTAAACTTACCTTTGTTGTTTTTAGATGTGTTATCAGTCTGAAATAAAAAATATTTTATTAAAATCATAAAGACACTATTAGTTTTAGGTTAATTCATACTGTTAAATTATCTGACTATTAAAAAAATAAACATGTTACATTGTAACAATCTAACTTTATTTAAAATGTCCTTATAAGATAGCTAGTCTACTTCCATCATATATCCAGTTGATATTACAGTTTTGTGGAATGGGAGTGCAGCATTTATTTTGAAGACATAGAAACATACCTCTTCATTAAGAAGTTCATCTTCTCCAAGGTCTAAGTTGATACTGTCTTCAGCATCTGTGTTGTTTTCACATTTGTGATCATCTTCCTGTTGTTTATCATCTTTATCAAGACACGGTTTCTTTGCTTCTGTAGCTTCAGGCTCATCTTTGCTTTCCCGTTTTCTACTTGGTGTTTCAGACTCCACAATTTCCATACTCTCCACTTTTTCTTGAACCTCTAGCTGTACTTTTTCTTCATCGTTCGCAGTGTCTTGGTCTAAAGATTCCATGATAGATTCCTCAGTTTCTGTTGATTCATTCAAGGAACTTTCTGTTCGTCGAGTCCTTTTTGATGGAGTCTTACCACCCAAATCGAACTTGTAGGTTGCGGGGTCGAGCCCTTCCTCTTCTAAGTGCTGAAAAATTATTTAACTATAATGTTTGCAATATTTAAGTGAATACAAATCTACATGCTAATTTATTTTTATTCCCGATAATACCTTTGACAATCGCTGAACAAGCACGCTGCGTATGCCGCTTTTATCTAGGTTACGTTTTTCTAATTCTGCACGTAAATCTATAACTCGAAGTTCTTCCAACTTCTTTCCGTCCGACATTGCTTTTTATTTTTCTAAAAATACCAAGATATATATAATATATTTAACGCTAAAAATCGTAGCGCTTCAACGCAATCACTATTTTTATCAATGGCGACGAATTATTATAAAATGGCTGCTATTAGTATTAGCTATACTTCCATGCCAATTTCCAAAATAGCATAGTCAATACTCAATAGTGATGTGTGACTATCATATAGATAACATATTATTTATTTATCTGTGGTGTTGCTTGCTAATTCTAAACCAGCTCTTTGGTACTTAAATAACTTAAAAGTTAAACCAGCGAGCGAAGAAGGCGATTATAGTTTATCGAGGACTGAGATTAAATCACTTTGCGACAAGCTCAATTTTCTAACGCCATAGGAATTTGTATAATACCATAACAGAAGTTTGTAAATGAATATCATATGACACAATATGTTCACACAAATGTCCAGTCGTATATTTCGTATACGTTAGCTGTGTATTTTAGTATTCTCTATTACTCTTGTACTAGCACGATCATAATCACTTGGTCTCGTTACCAGGCCATAAAATTATTAAAAAAAAAAAATCATAATAACTTATCACAGAGGTCAGAGGCAGATCAGCTGATATATTTTTGAAATAAAAACACGTAAAAATAATCCATAATAGAAAAAGGTCATTATTTAAATAAAGCCAGTTATAAAAGAATCCGGGCCATGACTCTAGGTAAGTAAAAAACGTCGTACAATGTTATAATTTTTTTAGCAATCAGATATAAAGGAATCTGCTTTCAGATAAGATCTGCAGTGAGGAAACTGTGAACGATCTATTGGACAGGCTCACTTTAAGGCAGTTGCATTTAATGGAAGAAAAAATGTGCCGAGAATTAAACATAGAATCTAACATAAATAATGGATGCTTCAATTTAGCTAAGTCTCGATACATTATGGGCCAAGCGGCAGTAAGTAAAGAAAGACTACCCACAGAGGCTAGCTCAGAATTCTCAGCTTTAACAAGGTGTGAGACTATAGAAGAAGATGGTGAGATGAAACTTAAAATTGTTGAAAACGATACGAATACTGTAAACCCAATGCATTGGTTTGGTGTATTAGTGCCTCAGAATCTTCATAAAGCAAAGAACATCTTTCAAAATGCACTTAACTTTATAGTGGAGTGTGCCAACATACAAATACAAATACAGGAAAATGTTAAAAATATAGATGTGTTGAAACGGTACAAAGTGATGCTAAACCCATGAAGTTTTCAGGACAATCTCTGTATAAAAAATAATCACTATAAATTTGCAATATGAGTTACATTTACTTAACTGATAAACAGCCATCCCTATCTGATAAATCTATTACTCTAGACTAATGTTTTCTCTACTCATTAAATTTGTATTATGTTATTAATTGTAAGGTATTGGTGGATAGCATTAAATCTAATTAACGCTAATTTGTTTGAATTCAATTTAGTGTTTGGCCTTAATCAATATGACACACTACTTGCTACTAGATGGTGCTATATAGATTTATAGCAAAAAGTTTTCTAATGAGTGGGGGATTCGAATGGGGATTCTGGCGTAACTATAGTCGAGACGTGCTGAGAATGTTTATACAAATATTATTCTGTCATTGTTGATTTATCTTTATGGTAATTTTATAAACTTCTACAAGACAAAAGCTATCAAAAATCTATTAAAGTTTCTTTTATAGTATTTATTGGTTTTATAGTATAAGTTACCTGTTAAATCATAGACACCACAAAAAAATCCTTATTAATAAATTTTCTTTTACTACATTTGTATGAAAATTACACTATAAAGATGCGCGAATTACAAGAATGTTTGGTAAACTATGGTTATTGATCAACATTTGCATATTTAACATATAGAGGAATTGACACGTTTGGATTATATGGCGTTCATATACGCAAGCGTTATTTTTAAAGTTGCATCATATTCCCTCAAAATTGATAAATGAAAAGAACTTAACATTAACTGCTTTGTTTGATAAATTATGATTTTTTACTTTTCGTATCTACGCTTGAAATCGCACCTATACATTTGCGACGTTACCGCACTTGCATGTTGTGCGACAGTGACAGCTATTCAAAGATTTGCAAACTCACCTGAGCATCAGGACGTTGAAAGGATTTTAAAGCAAAATCTAGCGGAGGTTTCTTAACAATTTCAAATTAATAGGTAAATATTTCTTATTTTGATACACATGTATCACATGTGACATCCATAGTCAAAATATTAGTTTTAATTTTACCACGAAAATAACGATTTTTCTATTTATAATTAAATATCTTGAGCTAAAAACTTTAAAGTAATCTAAATAAAATACAACATTTTATAAAAATAAAAAAATTATATTTTACTTAGACAGACTTAAATATATTTTTAGACTTGTAAAATAAAAATAAATTTGTAAAAATTGCTTTAATGGTTTATTTTACATCTAGAATAATTTACACTTAATATAATAAAACAAGGAACATTATTAATAACCTTTCTATAAAATTACACTATAAACAAGTACATAAGTTACAAAAATGCAAATGATATAAAATTGTATTACGTAAATTGTGCTAAACTTAAATATTAAAAAGAATTTCTACAAAATTTTGTGCTCAATTCAAATTGGCGCCAGGACTAGACAAATTGAGCTTAATAATATTTTAAGTATAAATTAACTTAAGGAATGTTTAAAGACATTGATATAAAATATTATACAATTACAATGTTAGCAAGTAAGTAAAATTGTTTCTGATTTCAAATAATTTGCTGTCAGCTTCTATACAGTCTATAGTTTATTAAAAATTTATAGGGCCAAAACTTACACAACAATTTTACGCATAATAATTACATGGAATGTTATTGAATAGTTGGTAGTCTCATTGGATTTTAATATGAACATTTGTCATTAAAATTTTATCATTGTTTGCCTTCAAAGGCAATTTTAATAAAACTGAATAATTCTCAAAATGGGTAACTTTTATCTGTGGGCTTTAAACCAGGTATATATTAAATAATAAAAATGTAAACATAAAAATATACAAACTTACATGTAAAAAATGTTTCAAACTTTAAAATATTTGTAAAGATTAATGCATTTGCATTAATTTGATGTATATAACGCAGGTGTATTTTGCTGTAAATTTTATATATGATAAACTCTTAGTATTTATTACTGAATTTGTGAAAAAATACTACAATAGACATTATCAAACAAAAACAATAAATATGTCCTGTGTAGTCATGGTAAATTAAAATTATATCAATTATATGATATTGTTCATATTAACCAATAAAGCCTTTAAAACAACTATTTTGCATAAAACTAATAAAAAATTAAAGAAGTAACAGAAGAGGTTGCCTTTTTTTTGAAGTACCTACTACTATAATTTAAGTTTTAATAATATAACATTACACAATTATTATTAATTAACAGTGATGTAATCAATATATATTAATAACATAATATAATTTAAAATTTACTATATTGTAGTATAGTCTGGAACCATTTTGTATGTTCATTAGAACCTTTCACATTTATAATTTGTTAAGTGCAATGTTTACTATATTATATTCAGACATACAAGCGCACATCAACATTGATCACTAATTCTTAAATTGCACTTCAAAATAATTTGAATCAGTTTTACATGATATATTTCTAAGTAAATGGATGAGGATCCTACTACATATTCATTTTGGGAATAACTATAATGCCTCTGGGAAACACCATTTTCGTCAAATAAAATTAGGTCGTCTATATCATAGAACCACCGTATACATATGATACAAGCGAAGCACATTCATCAACGATTCTACTATTTTCTCCACGAAATATATATTTCAGTCTTAACTGTGATATTAAAATGCGCCAGCACTATGAAAGATGTGTGCACGTGGAGAAGGTGTGTTTAAGTAGGTAACATTATTTTTAATTTTAGGGTAGTTTAATCCTATAGCTTATCGCGGGAGTCGCGCACGGTCGACCGCCAATCGCCGCGCGTGCATGTTGCGTCTCGCCACCACGCTTGAACGTCAGTGTAATGGGCGTTTCGCTGCCTGCGCGCGTTAGCGTGAACCATCGCGCATACACGACAAAAGAAGTATGTGTTTATGAATTCACCAGTGCCCTGAAAGCAGAACTTTATTAATTTAAAGACTCATAAGAGGTAAAAGCTAACAAATGTCAATATATAAATTTACCTTCCACTTAAAGTAGGAGTTGTAAAGCGTATCATCCTCGTCGAGTCGGCGTAGATACGTTGCCAACTCTTCTGGGTTGGCAAACTCTTCCACGTGCACGTATGAGTTGTGCGGGGCTACTGCTGCGTATTCATCGGGCCGGGCACCCATAACTATTGGAAGCACGTCATGTCTGCAAATTTAAATAGACTGTACTATAGAGTAAAGCCGATCGCACACGCTGTAAGTTACAGATAAATATAGCTCCATAAAATATATATTCAGTTAAAGTAATACTTGCACGTTGTCCTAATAAAGACATACCTTATTTATACGAGGTATACGAGTACTAATATTGAATGAAAATATGAAATTATTTTAATGAAAACTAGCAGCCTGCCAACTGACTTAATTTCTTTAGCTTTCCTGTATAATTTTATTGGAATGAAAGACCAATGGAACTATCTATTTTTATCAGCGTTAAGTATATACTGGAATAACACAGCATGTGTTAAGAGGCCATTAGTAAAATATACAGACATGAATTAACAACATGTTTTGGCTAACAATACTGTTTGTTTAGATTACATTCATGAGGGGATTATTTTCCTCGACACCTTTTCCTTGCATTTACAATGAATTATAGGAAAATATTAAAACGGAAATAATACCGAAAGTACTTAATTAAATTAAAAAAAAACTCGTGGATATTGCTTTATTTACAAAGCTATGTCTAAACCTAACTATATTATAATAGTTTAAACGACAACGATAGAGCATCATCATTAAACATATTTTTTATAGTTAACTTACTGCAATCCGTTCACAAAGAATTTCTCGGTGACGTAGTCCCGACAATTGGAGTTCTCAAAGGCGAGGTAGAATTTATACTCTTTATCCAACATCTCCAGGCAATTTGGGTCTGTTCGGGGGCAATGATGGGGCCCACAAGCTCCATATATATCCACTGGAATGTACTTAGAGAGTTGCCTTGCGTACTGTAGCCGACGGTTGCGCGCGTGGCAATTTGAAACAAACCATGCCACCTGTGACAAACGCCACGTTTACTTCACAGCTTAAGAGAAACGCATTAATATGATTTCGTGAAATATTTTCAAAAACAAATCCCAAAATCATACCCATGTCAAATCAAATCTAACAAGAATATGATAAAATAATATTGTCTTTTGTTAACATGGCTTTTACACATTAAGAAAACACTTTTTATAAGTTTATAATAATAATACATAGCTTTAATCCGTTCAAAAAGTGTTTTCTTAATGAAAAAATAATTTACTGAAGGGTAAGTACTTAATATATACACAGCATTAGTTATTCCTAACATAGATAAAACCCACCCTCATGAGGAGACCATTTATAAATCTAGTGATAGCTAACCTTTTTAGTCTTGTTGGCCGCGTAATTCCGCTCTAATTCTTTCTCGGTGACAATAGGGTCATGGTAGACCCACTTTTCATAGGGCGCTACGATGTCAGAATCTCGCCGGTAGGTAGCTGTCCAGTTAAATACATCGATAGACGTTGGCCGTAGTGACGCGGTGTGGTAGGGACATTCTAGGTAGTATAAAATCCATATCTGAAATAAACAAGAAGTTGATTAATATATTGACGTGAGAAAAAAACATGTAGCTGTGTCTAAAGTCCAGCGGAACGAAAAAGCCCTGTCATCCTAAAGAATAAAAAACACTTTTTATTAGTATGTTATTAAGTGTCTTTATTTAGTAGCTGATTTAAGAAATAAAAAAAAATAGATAAGATATGAAATCAACTGAAAAAACCAATTCAAAATCCTTTTAAATTTATGTCAAAATAAATTGTTAGACATATTTGTCGATCTATGACTAGCTCATAATACTGGTGAATGGTGGTGGATGGAAAAAGGTAATGGATTATGATGTAGTTATCTGATATATCACTGTAAATTAACAGTTTGTATTTAAATTATGTTTTCGGTCATGTTTAGCGAAGTCGTTGACTGTAAACGTGACTTAATACGTAAGTTTTTTTAAAGTTTTGAAGTGCAGCTTCGGAATCAACTTAGGTTTAAACGTTATCAAACTGTTACAAATAGTGATAAAACTGTGATTAGATAGTGTTTAATATTTATATCTTATGATAAGGATCAATATATAATACTAATAACGATAATAATATAATCTTATTTTTTTACAATCAGTCCGCGTAAAATCCATAGATTAAATTAAGTTGGATAGATTATTTGACTATAATATTATTTGGTTATTTTTGTATCTTCCTGTATCTTGGTTCTTAGGCAACAAATGAAGTTAAAATTGATAGATTTAGTAATGATGAGATTTATGTATGTGAGAATTTACACACAATCTGCATAACTTAGCCAATTAATATATTAGCTATACTTTACAGTTTAACGTTTCTTCGGAGTATGTAAAAAACTAGAGACGAAAAAACCACCATTGTTCTTTATCTCCAGGCCTAAGAAATCGAAAATCTTACTTGATGAGATGGACGCTTGATATTATACGGCGTATGATGATCCTTAAATAAGATTGCATCCGCTGTAGCTGCTTCCCTGGAGTCTGCGGTTAGGGTGCATCTGTCCACTGGGCATTTGTTCCTGATAAATTCCGTTCGACCTCCCGAAACACCCCATGTACCTAAACCGTTAGCTAGCAATATCTTCTTCATAGGAACCTCTTCGTCTTTTGGCAATGTATACATAAGCTGTTCGACGATCCTAAAATATATGTTATATAATATAGTTTTTTATTATGCAGGCAATTCACGTTTAAAAGAAAATATGCTATCAACTCGAGGGAAGAACGTAAGTCATGTAAGTTTTTTTTAAAATTCTGATAATTAAAGACATTCTTTTAAACATTCTTTTACGGTGTATTTTCTTTTGAAGAAATTTATGTAGTTGATCTAATGATATAATGCGTATAATATTTAGATTCACGATAATGATTTAATTTTTTTTAATCTATTATGTTTTAAGTATGTAGAAATTAGGTTGTAGCGAAAAAATATGTGCGATTTTTATTCCTAGACTGTCACATTTTTGGCAAGCATGTTTTCCTTTTACGCCGCACTCAATAAAACGATATAAATTTTTATAGAGGCAATAACGTGCAAAATAATTACGAATTCAGGTAATCGTACTCGTACGCTTGTTATACAGTCGGATAAGCATTTTTATATGCGTTAGTTTTTAAAGCCTCCCGTTTATCAGAATGCATAACATTGATTCGATATTTCACTGTCGTTAAAGTATTTTATTTTCAAAAATATTGTATTTTATCTCATAAATTTAAGTTTTATTAAATGCATATTCATCAACTAAGTTATAAAAGAGAAATTTCATACGAAGGTCGAAAAACAATCTAAATCATTTGTTTTAAATCTTAATAGTCATCCTTCCAAGGTTAGCCCATCGTGTAAACAAAAGGCTTGCTCTGTTTTGCGCGTCTTACATTGTTATAAAGAAGTCATGCCTATTATTTAATATTAAAAATAGGTACACAAAAAACATGAAAATGAATAATGTACATATATCAACTTTAATTCTAGTTTTTAAAAACATTTAAATATTAATACGCACCGACTACTTTCAGTTATAAAATACCAAAAAAATATATCAATAACAATGAATTGCAGATATCAAATTAAAATTAATAAATGACCCACAAATATTTATCAGAGATAAATCACGCGAAACGTCTCATATTTATCGTCTCATCTATATACTTAGTCATCTAATATGTTTACAGTTTCCAGGATAAACCGGCTATCCGGGTACAAATTACCGATTATCCCTGGAATGTCACACAAACCTAGAATGGAACTTGAAATATGTTTTATAATACCTGTCTTCTCCGGGTAGGTCTTCTGGAAAAACCCTGGCCTGCTTATCATGACTCCTTGGTCGTCTTTCTCCCCCACTCATATACCAAGGTCGCATTGAAGTATCATCTCTAACATTGTTCACTTCCTCGCTTTCTGTTATAGAGTTCTGAAAGGACGTCACGCTTTTTAATCAAAAGGACCTGTTCATGATGCGTGAACATTACAATCACTGACGCTGGTGAAGTCGGCGAATTTAATGTTTCAATATACTTATTCAATTATTTTCAGGAGTTTTTTTAACCTAAAGCAACACGTTTAATGTGTTTAAATGGTTTTAAGGAATTCTATGACGGTTTAAAAAGATTATATGGAAAATAGTATTTTATCGCTATACCTAATACTTTTTGTTTATTTGATTAAATAATTAAAATTCATAGTGTTTGATATTAGGAATTGAATAGAAATAATCTTATCGCTATATATTTTACCAGTTTAATAGATTAAAATAAATAAAAAGGTACTCAATATATTAAAACTCATTAATTTGAGATTGAACCTTTTTTACTCCTTAATTGGGTGAAGGTATTTAGTATTTACTTTACTGCCTATTATTTTTTGTCACATCATTCACATATTTAACACTAATTACTCAGCTTGAGTACGCCAATTTCCAAGTAAAATAGGTTCCGATATCCTATCCTATCCGATAATCAAGACTTTCGAGTTAGTCGCTTTGAATAAAGCAGTGACAACCTTTGTTCTTCTCTTAGTTTTAAGTTCTAACTCAGCGTATAATCTTAATTAGGTTAGGTAATTGTAAAAGTAAGGCTAACAAATCTGCATCTATGATTTTTAGACGTGTACGTAAATTAATTACATGTATGTATACATCGTCCCGGGGCTGCGCAGTGGGTGGTGGTGAGGGCAGCCGCGAGGCGCGATAGGGCGGGGGGCGCGGCAGCAGCAGCAGTGCCAGCGCCGTTAACACAAACGGCGCGAGCAGCGCTACCCGCCGCAGCAGCCGCGCCGTCCGCGACCACATGCGCCCGCTCAGCGCACCCCGCCGAAATCTGTTTTGCTGGCCATACTACCGCGATGACATCTAAAACAACATCACCATTGTTGTACTCGCATATTTTATTAAATTTATCACCACCATGACTTGGCAACGCACTCCGAGTGCCTAGCTTCGTGGCGACATAACAGATATATCTCATCCGCACAGCACTGATACTCAAGAAAATTTATTAATTAAAAATATACATTAAATCAGTCTGTGCTGCAGGGAAGACTCTAAAGATCCAACATTATTTGTAACTAAAATGCTTCTGATACAAGTATCAAATGTATATTAGCAATATTTTCTGTTTAAATTCTTTCACGTTTTCAAATTGAGATATATAAACGATTCTGTTCCGATTAATTTAGATAAAACTGTTAAGAGTAGTTAGTTGTATGTAGACATGTTTTGTATAAGTCTAAAATAAAGGTAAAATATTTAAAGGCAATATAAACGATAATTTAACTCAATATATACATTCATCAACAAACCATGCATATTCGATGCCGATACCTTTTGCAATTCTGTGTTATTATAAAATGATTGGATAAGTAATTTACCTTAAAAGTAAAAATTCAATTACCACGGCTTCATTTACATAATAAATTTGCACCTACAATTAAATTCATATATAACGTACAATTAAACAAATTTTATGCATTGGTAATTAAACAAATTTTGCGTTATTTCCAAACAAATTTCCTAGGAGGAGAACTTTGACTTGACGTGACAAACTTAAAAATGTTGTCAGCAACAAAAAGTTCAAGTGTCTATCTACATTGTATTCGTAGATTGAATATTTTCGAATCATAAGTAAGTACGACCTTGATACCATACTGGAGTTATTTAATTAGCTGGGAGGACATTATCGTCTACAAAATTAAATGCTTTAGACCATACAATAACAAAAAATTAACTAGTAACCAATATATGTATGAGAAAAAAACCTAAATGCAATGACCAATCCCAATATACTCAAAAACAACTATAAACTATGAAATTTTTTATACACTTGGGCTATTGCAACTGAAAGCTAGTTAAAACTTAAAAGTAAGTAATAACTAAGTTTTTAAATAGACCGAGGTTATTGAACTTATAGACAAGTGTGTTAGCTTATCGGTAACCTGAAGGTGTTAATTTGATACCGTTTCCCAGTCAAACAAATTGTCATGTCGTTGCATTTACTATTTTCTACTACGTTTTTGCTTAAGAAACTGTATGTTTAATTTAATATTTAATGTTTAATTGAAGTTTAGGCTCATCCTCAGAACATCCCAACCTGGACTCATACTACTATTACTGAAGCTGAAGGTTAACCTGACAAAGTAACCCTTGTAAAATCCCAACAAGATTCAACGGATGATAAAATTTGTTGGCACTTTGCTTGTCGCCCTTGTATTTTATTAATCGTAACAAGTAGCCAGATAAAATATCTATTTGCACGCAAGTTAACCACCAAACAGAACGCAAAAATATTAGATAAATAATACCAAATTACTACTCATTTGTTGAACTTAAATCAAAATTAATTGTGACATATCACATTATAAAGAAAGAGCAAGTTTCTGTACAAATTCAGGACACTAATTATAATTTAATTGTGACAAACCACTAATGCACGTATATTTTAGAATGAATTATAACAGTAACAAATATATTTTGGTTAATTGAAAATCACATTAAAATCATTATAAAAGAATGGACTACCAAACTAAGATTGAAAATGATCAGAATAATTTGTTTGCGTTAAATACCTCGGTTAAATACTTGTTATTCGCATACCTGCTACGCTCATCAACAAATGGTAAACATTATTACTCAGACGTACTATTAACGTAGTACGTACGTACTATTAAATCAAATTTCCAGGTTTTACGTAACTTTTATATTTGCCCGAGTTGAAAGTTAGTCATAGCAATTACTAAGCACTAAATATAATTTTTTTTGTATGTTATAAAATTGATTTTACTGCTTTTAGTTATAGCATAGTTTTTAAAGTTTATGCACAGAAACTGAGTAGGTAATAAAGCGAAACATTTTTACATTTTCAAAGATTAAAAATATAAAAGTAATTTATATTAGCATTTAGATTGTCATTGTTAATTATCTATAGAATTGGTAATGCGCTTCGCAACTGAATAAATAAAGCGTTTGTAGCAAATAAAATACCTATTCTATAGATTATATACGTAAATATGTTAGTGTTGCTTATTTTTTTAATTAGTTTTTTGTGGATTTTGGAAACGATTTCAAAAATCTAACACTTTAAATTTGAGATGTAATGCGTACTGAATTCCGGTTAAATTGCGAGTCTCGTCCCATATACCTATTTGTCGTTAAGTATATGGCGTAACTATATAAACTTATTCGTACAAGTGCATACGGTTACGTCTCTGATATCATTCCTAAAGAACAAGATACAATTTTGCCAATAGAAACAGTTCAAACTTCCGCTGAAATTAAATATTTTTACGGCACTAAATATCATGATAGGATCATTCACTGAGGTCCTTAAATTAACGCGATAAATCGAACAAACTCTTCAGCTATTATCATATTAGTATACTGTATTATAAATTCGCTTTAATCTTTGTATCGATGTAAAAACGTATACCTACGTGTAAAACGTCGTATACCCCAATAGACAACCTAATGTGCCCATGACAAACTGATTATAAATATCTATTGTTCTTGTGTGTAAACTACGTGACACGCCAACCACGATGCTATGCAACAAATTATGAATTCTGAAGTACATATTTCAATAGCACACACGTATATTTTACGTTATATACGTATAGATACATATTAAACATAATTGTAATTAATATGAATTGACATTTCCAAGATTATATTAACATATAATTTAATAACACTGGCTGTAGTTCTTCGCATATACATAGTACAAATTAAAAAATATTTATGACTTCGTGAAACACGTCAATTAAATACAATTCAATAATCAATTTGAAAGACGTGTTAATGAATCCTTTTCATTTAATGGACAATAGTTGCAATTTCATGTTCTATTATATCTGTTTTAATAGTATAAAATATATAGTTTTTGAATAGTAAACGTTATATTCCATCAAAACGTTCAAATTATATATATAGGTATATAAATTTAACAAAAATACTAAAATACTAGACCAACTTGACAATGTTGTATGTTATATGCGTAATTTAGTTATAGTTAACATAGGCTGTTATTTATTTTCTCTATAGACTAACTTGCGGTTACCAACTAGCTAAAGATACTTAGTATAAAGCTGAACGCGTCTGACAATTAAATGTAGACCCTCAAGAACAGTTATTGAACTGTACCAAATTATTCGTGTAAATTATAACTGTTACTATAATTTATTTGTTGTCTTTAAATATTTTTACATACCTACAGCTTAGGTTAAGATTCTATTCTATCTTATTAATTTAAATAATTAAATCCTAGTTGTAATACACTAAAAATAGATTAAAATTAAAGTGACTTCAGCTAAGTTACATATAATGTTATGAATTCAAATGACACAATTTTCAATACACGCATTGGGAATGTTTTATTTCGGATCGGCTGCTAAACGTATGATGTAAAACAAAGTGGAAATAGTGATATTGATGTATTTTTTATGCTGCATTGCGTCATTGAATTATGTGGCAAACAGCTGCAGCTCTTTGACCTTTTTGTTTCTTCGAATTTCTGGGGAAATGTATGTATATTTAAAACACCCAACTATTTATGTTCTTTACAGTTTAAATCCGAGAATGTCATACAACAACCTAACTTAATATGGGCAATAACATGGAACATATAAATACGTACTTTTGTTACACTGTGTAGATAGGTAATAATGATTATGATTATCTCAGTCCACTTGTCATCTATAGTAAACGGTAATTTGCGTTTACAACATCCTTAATTGCAGCATTTTATGGCGTTAACACATTCATTTTAATGCTCAGCGCTTTATACGTGTATTAACAGTAGAACAGTTTTCAAGTTATCACAACTTGCCTGCTATTTTATGTATCACAACTTTTTATTCCAATATCGAATTGATTATTATCACTTTAATTACTATTGGTAATAATAATAGGTACATTACAATTACTTCACAGCTGTCATTGTTTCGTAAAAAATATTATTAAAGTACACATTTCTGGCGCCACATGAAGCTACAAACGTAATAAATAAATCATAATGCCCAATTTCTTCATCGATTCAAAGGATGTTATAGTCTGTACTTTGCAATTTTCAGTCGTGAAATCAGATACGAGAAGCCTATTGCAAGTTTGAGGACTCCTTACATTATCCTTATAAACCCGGTGTTTGTTTGTCCGTAACGTGTAACGTTTATTATATATTTTTTAATACTGAAGGAAATTTAGTCGTTTTAAATTTATTTGCAGTTTGCTTCGACTCTTGGTCTCGTTAAATTAACTATAGTTTTCGGAATATAAAAAAAATGTTTTGTTAAAGTCTAATCGTGAAATTTACCTACCAAGTACTGTTACATAAATATATTAATTTTACTTTGGATGAACATTAATTTCTATGAGTATTAGTAGTAACTCAGGTCTTGATTATAAAAACTAATTTTATGGGATTATTACTTCCTTTTTTTGTACACTGAAAAGGAAACTTACGTGCTATGTAACGTTAGACCGATACCATCTCTGATCCCGTGATCTATTTATGTTTGACCTTACATACCTAAACTATTGTGCGGGTTAATTCTATAGGTAAATAAATAAAAAATGTTCTATAAATATTAAAGTTTTTCTTCTGTCTACAATAAATGTTTACGTTGTACGTTCAACTGAGGCTTACTTGAACATTGATTTAGTTTTACGAGTAAAAATTTAAGGAGGCTTAATATTCATACAGTATTTTCCAAGAATATAATAAATTCATAAACACAGTTGTCGTTTGATATACACGTGGCACTCAATACTATAACATAATATTGGTGACCCTGGCGGGATAATATAGCTAACATGATAGTCTAATGGTAATTGAAGTAAAATCTGTTTGCGCTCTCAATACATAAAAATAAAGAATTGTGGCTTAAAGTCCAACATACTAATATTATTTGCAAAGAGTTATAATGTGTAGAATAACATAAAAAATGTTTGTAATTATTAATAAACGGTGCGTATATCCTTACGAAATATTGCGATTTTTATGCTTGAATATGGAATTGAAATTTGGCTAATAATTATCAGATAATTTTTGAAAAATTTAAAATTTATACAATTGGTATATACTTAAATTTGACTACCACGCTTCTTGCTCAGAATGTAAAATGTTTAAATTGAAATGCCTTCTCTGGCTTGTACGAGGGAAAGAGGGACACTCCAAACATGTCAGGGTCGTATTTGCTATTGTTTCAGTTTACACAAGGTTAAACATAGTCTTAGTTTTTTTTTGCGCAACTTTTTCAGAATAGAATTATGGCAAACGCCTCATCACGATCCCTATTTATTTTGTTATCTAGTCAACAGCATCTTCTTAATACTATGAATGAGAATTTTGGACAAGAACATTAATCTAATAATAAATCCATGTATGAAAATAATTGTGCAACGCTCTCTTGACGTAGATAGTAAACGCGATATAATATACGGACGGCGATAAATGTATAGAAAATCTGTTTTGGTGATATCAGAAAAAAACATTATCGACGTATATTTGATAAAATTAGATCGATGGCTGGCAGGCTCTGGCTTAATCACAGTCCAACGTGGCATCTACTTGATGCCCATTGATTACATAATAAAATCGTCACGTAACATAAAATACAATTGGAATGTTTTAATTTATAAAACTATGAAAAACAATTAAAATATCTAGTCAACAAAATGTATGATTGAAGACAATTATTAGCAATGCTACTTTACGTAAAGTATGTATGTAACGAGTACTTCTTAGGCGAGACTAACTCATAGGTTAAGCCAAAGCCCAGTTTCAGTTAGACTGATCGTCTTGAGAGAACGTGAAGCTTGTGATTATAGTGACCAGGAAGCCAGTTGGATATAATTATATCGGGAACACCCAAGTGGCTGATTCAGACAGAGCTGCGTAGACGCTGTGAAAGTCTAATCGATGTCCAAGTGGCCGAATGGCCATCAGTAGCACAAGATTGGCATAGATGGCGGAAAAAAGGCATAGTATAATATCTATACATATAGAATAAACTCCGGTGTTTGGGAATTATTGATACATAAACTATAAATGTCTAATACCAATATTATGACATACCATATAGCATGAATAACAGCAAGATAAGAATTACACATATAATTTAGTATATAAAATATACTTAAATTCATCCGTATCGAAATCGATTTGTTACAGTTACAATAAATTTATTAAAGTCTGCCTCAAAAGTCAATAGCCACTTATACAGGTACGTGTGACATAGTTGTTTTATCATGGGCTATGCGCAATTTGATATTATAAGGTTCAGAAATTTCTTGATCTGCTGCACGATAGCTAACTTCCAGGGTTACCATTAAATGAGGCTAGGCTAATCTGACATATAGATAAAAATGATGTCCATTTAGATTGAGTTTCTTATTCATTTAAGGCCCATTTAGATGCAGGGAGTTTCTCGCCTGAAAGGTACGATTATAGAAAGAACATAAAAAAGTTTCTTCGTCTAAACATTCACACCTCTCGTTCTTCCACTTTGGCGACAATTGACTCGCAATGTAAAATTTATTGTGTCTGTCTAAACAGAATTTCAAAAGTAATAATCGTTTTTCGAGGTTTTGGGCTAGTTGCTACCATGAGTGCAGTGCATGAGGGTGTTTCAATCATATCTGCTCTTCTAAGACAATAATTATTTAAACGGTAATGGAAAAAAAGATGTTGGGTTAATTTTAATTTTCCGTGTTCCACGAACACTCGTAATTTCTATAAAGTTCAATGAACTTAATATTATCGGCAGCGCCGAATTTAAAGGATTTTTGTGTCATTTTTGAAATCGATACCCTAGTAATGACTAAACTCGAACATCTCGCACTCAAAACGGTTCAAACCGATTTTGTACCATACTCGTATGAACATAAAAAAATGTCATACGAGATCGTGTTTATACGAGTCGAGATTCTCGTAAGTAAGAATCTTCTTACTAAAATGTCGATGTGTAAACAGATGAGGAAATTATCGCCTAGCGATAAATCGGGCGATTCTTGTATGACATAATCGTAGGTGAGAATTTAGTTCTTGCCTGTATGTAAACATTTTGATACGATAATGCTATGGCGAATATTGCTGGTGATAGTTGCGTACGATTTCTCTCTCTCTCCATCTAAATGGGCTTTAGATGTCTTTTTCATACCTATTTTTTTATATTAAGTATAAAGTATATATAAACGGGTATTACTTTATCGAGTGCTTTTCAGCAACAAGTTGTAATAATAAGGGTATTTCGAGCGATCTACGTAATATAATTCCTTTATTATGCATTGTAAGGTGAAAATATTACAGATTTTCAACTTTATATTTACCGATCAATAAAATTATTCCAATTTTATTTATACACTAACAAAGTCAATATTCAATAATTCCTAAGACAGTAACATTAGTATTAATTATTACGTTTGGCGAATACCTGCAACCTTTAGGATTCCAGTATCTGTGTGGTTTCGATAACTGTAAGCTATTCGAGTCTATATACTTAGTAAAAATATACGGGTATTCTAAGGTAATATTGTTCGAGTTTTTAAATAAATGCTGGCGCAAACCATTATTGGTAATATATTTAACACAAAAAGTTCTACAATTAAACAGTTATGTGTTGAAAATAATTAGTATTTCATTATCTATTTACCAATGTATGGTACATATACGCTTTACATTGTCCATTACATATTATATTATAGACCATTATTAAGCTCCAAAGTCTTTTATATTATTGGTATACCTAAACTGTTATGCTGTTTATGTGGAAATTTATATTCAAATAAAAAAAGTATTTACCTGTTGCTTAATTTTTAAACGTTTATCGATTTTACGATCCTAGTTAATTCCCATTTCAAATGTCTTTATATTTGGACTAGAAGGTGATTTTAGAATAAAGTCTGATGCCTTATAGTCTAATGTTACGTTGCGTTTGTCTCACATACATAGTCATTTTTATAGACGTTTGCCATACTATGTAAATCTACCTCGGCCAAGTTTCTATAGGCATGGTACAGAATAAAAAAATATTCGCCGAATACGACACGTCGTACTTCGATTTTCTTTAACCGGTTAAATAATTTGCTGAATTTCAGGTTCTTAAATAATTTAAAAAAACGGGCTAGCCTTATTAAGATACTATCAGCTGACAATACGATGGTAATTAGTTAAGATAGTACCTATGTAGGTAGTATATACCTAATAGAAAATTTCTGCTTATCGATAGGTACCTTACCTTTACTGATAATTCTTCAGCTTTATTTTCCAAGGATTTAACATAGTTATATATTTTCATACATCGATAATTATTGATGTAAAAATTTATTTTGCAATCAACTTACAAGAAATACGATCCTGAATATTGCTATCCAGCTGAGTATCTTCAATGTTTACACTGGTGTAATGCACTGACTATCAATTTTTATTCAACGGGTTCAACGGGTGTGATACACATTTGATTTTTGTCGATACCGCGTGTGGCGCGCGCTCTCTGCGTTCTACGGTGAAATATTGGCAGCACGATTCGGCGCGGCTACGTGCGCGCGCATTACCTGCCCTCTGCCTTCCGTCGCAAGCCACACTGCATTGACGCTGTGACGTACGATGTAGTTCCATGATTTAGGTTCTTCCAACTGTATCATAGAACTCCAGTAATTGGCACCCAGCGGGACGTTGCTTTAAAATAAGGTTCAACCATTAACCCCCCACCAAAGGTGAATATATACACATGTTAAAATCTGGCTACATTATCAGATTAGACTCACGAGTATACCGCCATCCTCCAAAATTAAATATTTATCAATTAATAAAATGACATTAGACTACTAATTAGACGTATCTTGAAAATAAAAAATATGTATGTTTTGTAATAACAAGTCAAAATTTCAATGCGTGTATTCATATACACAAGGCAATCGGATTATACAGAACTGGCAGAACGGACGTTTACATACCAGTAGGTAGGACTAGAAATATGTAGATACTATTAGTTTTTTTCGAAAAGCATAGTAAGAAGTAAGGTAATAAATATATGATTGCTATGCTTTAAAATAGAAATCTCAGATTCCATAAAAATAAAATTTGCCTTATTTGTACATTTAGTTACAATTTACATAACAGCATGCTTTATTTTACTAAGTATTAACTCAAACTCAACTCAAAATCAATGTATTCATATAGGTAACCACCACTTATGAACGAAAACATAAAATATGATATATTGATTCTATTATTATAAGGTGCCTACGCAAAATTGTAAACAAATATTAAATTATATAATTTTCTTAAATGTACGCGTGTAGTCCTAATGATTGCAACATTAATCTTCACGAGTATTAGATGGTAACAATAAATAGCTTTCACCATAATTACAGCATCAACCTTTTACAGGAAAGTATTGTCTTTGCTTAACATAGCTTTTACACATTGAAAGAAAACAATTTTTAACTAAATTACTTATTATACATAATTTAAAAACTATTATGTACTTAAATAATTTTAAGTTTATACTAATACAAATAGCTTTAATCCGGTTAAAAAATTGTTTTCTTTTCTTTTACAGGATGGCAAGTCACCAATGCTAAATACAGATATTTAAATTTTAAACGTTGCAGTTTACACTCCTTCAGAGTTTAGTGTTTACTCTTAGTTTCGTGGCAACTTTCAACCCCGCGGTAATCCATTGGTGCACAGAGTACGAATTATACTTGTGCACCAATGGATTATTATTTCTATGTGCACAATTTACACTAACTAGTGAAGGCAAACGCCGTGAGTAACTAGCATGTCTTAAGACCCAAAAATCTACATGCCAGACACAGAAAGCTGATCACATACTTGTCTATAAAAAAAAGGCAAAAATGGATACAAACTGCGGCCGTAAAGGTAGCGTCACTGGATAATTATTTCTTGAGCTTAGTGTGATAAACTCGTTAACTGGATATTAATAGCAAGATTTAATTGCTTCTTAGTGATGACAAAGATATAATTTATTTTTGAATCGACCTACATTCTACTCAGACTTTCATACGTTATTGCAGCAAATAAGTTATAGGCGTTTTTAAGGCGATTTATCAAATTCATAATATTTTGTGTCAATCATACGTATTCCAGGTTCTGCACTAAAAGTATATTTATGGTTATTACATAATATTGCGACCGCTTTTGTTGTTTGAATTTCAAAATATGAACTCCGCAAACCCAGTTCAAATTTCAAATCGCACGACCAGATTTTTTCGATCATAAGATGAAAGGTAAGAAGTTTATTACATGCGTTCATAGTTAAGATCAAAATTAAAAGATTTTGGAAAAGAGAAAGTTGATCTTGATCTTAAGTTGTCTCAAACTAATCTACGGTAAAATTCACCAATTAGATGACGTACAAATGTCTGATGGTGTTGAACTATGTGTATTAAAAAAATAATATACATTATATATTGTCATGTTAGGTAGGTCTCGTCGTATATACCTGGACTTGGACCAAATCCAGCTTGTCATAGAAAAGGGACAAGTCAATAGTACCCATTACCAATTATAATGCATGGTGAATGTCATGAAGGTTGATAAAGGGAGGGTAAATAGTAGCAAGTGCAAATTGGTGACAACTGCCAATCCCCATAATAAGATCGAGCTGATTTAACTAGCATATGCTACATAGATGTAGTAATAAATTAATTATGAATAAGGATATGCAAACATTTATTATGTACCCATTCACAAGTAAATTAAAAAATATTGAAACCAAACATTGAATTTTTCTAAAGATTCTAACACAGCACATCTGCATTTACAAATTACAAATCTTAAAACTATTTACATATTATTGTATATAATGAGTATAATACATATTAACCAACCTTCTTACCATAAAAAGCCCCTTAATAGTTTTATGTATTGCTAAAGACTTCATAAATGTTGGCTCCTAGAAGCTTCAACTTGTCATTTAATGTTAATTGCTGAGTAAGTAAATCTGGAATGTTTGTATTAGCTTTGCATGTATTTTTTGTAATCAGCTCATTAACAATAGGCAAGAGCTTTACAAAATGCATTTCTACCTTATTGACATTTATAAAGGGATCTACTGGGCCTCCTAATTTTAGAGCACCATTAGTAACAACATGACCCTCATCCACTTCTAAGTGATTCTTAGATGTTGGTACCCACTTTGAGACAAATAAGTTAGCAATCTCATCTATAACTGAGGAAAAACTTCTACTAATAGTAGACATAGTTACAGATGTAACTTCATCACTTTCCAAAACATCCATTGTTTCTTTAACAATTGTGTCAAACTTAGCCTCATTTATTTCTGTGTGATCTACCAAGTAGTGCACCATCTTTTTAACAGGATCTCCCTCATTAGTATCAGTACATAAAATAGTTTGGATTGACCAAAATGTTTGTTCAACTTCTAGTAATGTTATTTTTTTTTTTAGTGATATAGGGTCTACTACTCTTTTAACCACCCTTTCTATCTGCCTTACTAAATCCTCTAACCCAGGCCCAACAAAGTGATGACACAAGGACAGATATTTTGATTGCAAATTGCTATCAATCATTGGCTCATGTTCTAATACAGAGTCCCTATATAAATAGCCACCAATTATATTCAGTTGAATTCTTAATGTCACTTGTAATATTGAAAGAGCATACACAAGCACACATATTCTGGTAAAAATCATTACTTTTAATTGTTCCCATAACTCCAGTTTGTTTCCAGGATTGTCTTGTAGTTTTTGTACAATTTCTTCAGTATTCAATGAAGTCAAAATATTTTCAGAAACAATTTTTGAAAGAGACAATATTGTTTGATTACATGTGCGCTCAGTGCTTTCAAAGTGTTGCTTCTTTCTCGTCATTTCAAAGAATTTTTTGGCCTCTTTTTCTTGCCATTCTCTTAGTTTTTTCTGTGCATAGCTCATCAGAAAATAAATTGACCCCAAAACTGCACCAGTCACAAAAAACTTTCTTCTATGACGATGTAAAAAATTTTTGACAGTCGAATACATTTTTAAATTTATAATTCAAATGCTTAAAAAAATTTAGAGGATTGAACAAGCTTATTGAAATTCCAAAGGTGAATCAGAGCGGTATTTGGTTGTATTCATTAGCCTTTTTGTTATAAAAGTGGTAGCATCAATGAAACGTTCAACACAGTTCATAATGCATACTTCAGTCTTGGAGTCTAAGCGGTTCAAAGGTCTTCCCATGCAAGTGTCCCAACAGGTATCAGTAAGGCCATGAACTAATACCTAAAATAACATAAATATTATACTTCACTACTAATTGAAAACATGTCACACATAATGTTACATAAAATTTAGGAAGAGGAAAATACTAAATATGCTACATTAGCTGATATCACTTAACATTAAATTAATAAAAGTAAGTGGATAATAACAAGGAAAAGTTAGCGGATAATATATTAAAACAATATGAATTAGTAATATAAAAGCAAAGTTTTGCAGAAAATAGAATTCACTCTACTACATACCTGGAATCGTTGTTTTTGTGTTTCCGTTAAAATGAAATCTTGTAATTGTGGATCTACTCCTTCGGAATCGCTCATAATCAAACGAATTCAATGAGTAGTAAGTTAATTCGTGTTGCATCAAAATTTTAAATTCTTCGCATTAAATTTTATTACATATATGAACATTGGACTATCTTAATCTTTAGACAAGTACCAAGGGGCATAAACCACGGTCAAGATTGGAAATTGAATCAGGAAATAAAGATTTAAATTTATGACCGATGGCGTTTTTAGTTTTCACTTCTTATCTAAAGTCTAAACGTCAATTGTTGGCTGTCAGATATTGTGTACCCACCATACCCAGACCAAAAGTCAATATCACGAATTTGTATGAAAATGGTCACGAGACAAAGCGTGAGTTAATGTCAATCCCATACAAATTTGTCTAGTTTTGGCCACGCCTGTGGAAAAGTGTCTATCTGAAGTATAGTATTCAGAAGACACCGTAGACTAGTTACTTATGTACAACAAAGACAATAAAATATTACTTCAGCCTGCCAATCGTTTAAAAATAAATACATATGCTGAAAATTCTGGCTATAGTGGAATGGCGTCACTGATAAGCAAATATTCATGATATCATTTAATCTAAGGAATTCAATATACATCTTTATACCAATTTAGTGTAAATAAGATTTTATAAATTTCATATTTCGTATCCATAGTCTCTATACTCAGGCGTCGGTAACTCGGTAGAAAATATTTAAACAAACCAGCGTTTGTAGTGTTGAGCCAGGTGGCGCTATACTTAATTTTTTTGCAATATATTCTGGAATGAGAGAGATGGGAAGGTGAGTTAAACGAACCCATCGTATCGTGTGAATTAATAGTCAATTTCCTATCATAAATAAAAATATCAACAGACAAATAATTAAACACAATCGTTTGTAAAATTATTCACAATAATAGCTTGTTAGTATTTTTTATATGATAAGACCATGCAATAATTTTAAATATATATTTCTTCTGCTCTTTTGTACTGCCCTTTTGATAATCAAAGGATTTCGAGTATCATTAATGTGAAGGTATGATATGATGTGCTGGTGAAAAATCATTTGGTAAGTAGATAATTGTGCAATTAGAGCCATAAAACTATTTATGGTGATGTTAAAGCGGATACTATACATTTTTTGAGGCAGATGTGCCTTATTTTCATTACTCAGAATGTCACAATGTACGGTTTGTTTACAAATTTCAATACATTACACAAAATTTTAAATAAAAAAAATTAATACTTAGACCGGCAGCGCAAATCACTTGGAGGTGTTCCAAACAAGGTCCCCCAAAACCAACCTTAAAGATATGCTACGTACAAAACGGTTTGGTAAAGTACGCGTGATTTTCTACATTGCGACACTTGTATAAAAATATGACGGAAATCCAAATGTCGAAACGTTACGGTTTGGTCCCGATAAAAGTGTGTCTTTAATGCCATCTTATATGTCTTATATATCATGCTATAAAGTATTATAGCATGCAGCTGGATAGTAATCAAGCGTTATTATACAATCCAGCTCTTTATTTGCGTAGGGTTTATATAAATTATGTTGATAATTTATTGATCTGAGGCCTGAGACAAAGTAATTTCACGACATCGGCACCATAGTAATGACATTACATAAATATTGAAATACTTGGCTAAGATTGAATGAATATTTGAAAGAATCTGCAATGTCATGTTGAGAATAAATAATAATTGTCATCCGTCTTGGGAACACTTGAGAATTACGTACGCCATACGACTCAGTGATGCCAACTTGGTGGTTATCGCTCCAAATTTAACGAGGAAACAGTCGTGAAGGTTTTAGAAAGTAAATTTATGTAGGGAGTTTTTAAGGGTACTTTTTAAAGGATTTTTTTCAAACGCACGATTCTATACAATTTATATTAATCGTATAACCCAACCAACAAACTAAATTAAATATAAACTCCAAGCGTAGCTATACTGAAATATCAATAAGCTATTTTATTTTAATGTATTTTTGATGAAAATTTCAAATTACCTTTTAAACCGTACAACAAAAACTAGGGATATCGAAGTTGGTCCTAGGGGGAATATTCTATAGGAGCTGGCATCACTGATACGACTGAACTGTCAAACTGCAAAAGTTATTCATTTGAAATTTGAATTAGTAAATTACCTATTTGGTGGCCAAAATATTAAAAGAACAAAAAAAAATATTGGGTGAGTTTACAGAAATTAAAAATCATATTTTAAAAATATTGCTGTTCATAAAGTGGATCAGTTTTATAATACTTGTATATCCCAACGATTTTTAGAAAAAAGAATCATGGATTTGCAAAATAGTTGGAAGTGGTCGAGTAATTATGACCTGACCAATTACACCCTAGTAGTGCCCAGTGTAGCTGTTGGAAATGTGGCACAACTTGCATGTGATCTTTTGATCGCTACATTACGGATGGAAAAGCTAGTTTCGATTTATACTACAGCTCAAGTTCCTTTAGTTGGATGTGACCCGTACGATTTGGTTTCAAGTACTCTATCAACCTCCTGTGAGTTATATGTATCGGCTATTCACAATTTGCTTGTTCTTCAAGTCAGATCTCCACTTATACAAAAACGAGCACGAAGTTTCTTGGAAAATTTAGTGGACCAGTTTCAGCAAAAGCAAATTAAAGATATCATAATACTATCAAGTAGTTTTGCACATGAGAAGAAGTACATAATGACATCACCATTCAGATTTATTGCAAGCAATAACACACCTTACTCGGAGCGAATTCAAATGGCAAAATTGATTCCACATGAACAACATGAAAGTGACATTAAAATATTTGGTGGTGGGTATGCTGTCATGCTATTTAATATATGTAAAGAGAAATCCCTACCATGTCTGTGTCTTTATAAATACTGCTCAGAAGGAGACAATGTACCTGATGCATATGATATGGTAGAACAACTTCAAAACATCTTTCCACTTTTGGATAGAGATCAAAATCCTACCACTCAATTCATGCAACCTGCCTCATGGAAACTTTTATTTGGCAGACCACCACCACAAGAGATCTATTAATTATAATGAAATTTTTTAAAACATTGTTTGAGCTGTTATTATTGAACCTCCCTAATTGTGTCCCCTCTTTCATAAGTTAGAATTTCTGTTACACTAATATTTTATATATTTAAGAGTTGATTATTACTTATATGTGAAATCTGATTCATAGTGGTTTTAGCAACAGCTAATTGTGGAGCAGTAATTGGTAATAAATTTCAGAATATACTTTATGAGGTACCAAATACTTATACCATAATGTACTGTACTTATACCAGACCTAAATGTATATCGTAACAAATATAATCCTAGCTGGTTTTTAGTTTCAAAAATAGTTTTTGAGTTCAAGTATATACAGATATAAAAAAATAACTAACTATGAACTGATTTTATTTATTTCAAATAATTTGCCTAGTATCTTAAATATGCAACTCTAAATGCTAAGGTTGTGTGTTCAGATCATGGCTGTGCTCTAATAGACCTTTGTCCTCAATAAACAATCACTCTTACAATGAAGGAAAACATCTTGAGGAACATCCATGCTTTTGACCCTAAAGTTCACGGCGTATGGGGGGTTTATCAGCTACTTACCTCGTGAAATCTCGTGCCGGTTGTTACGCCTCTAGAATTTTATTAAAAGAGTTGATAATGAATTTTTTAAATTTTAATTTAATCAATTAAGAAATATTTAAATTCAGACATTCTACGTAACTGATAAATATACACAATTCTTAAAGTATCTTCGAATTTTTTAGTATTGGGATTTCACCTAGGTAACACTGAAAATGTTTAGAAAATGAAAAACGGCTTAATGTAGAAAGAAAGAAGAAGAAAATGCCAATACATTTATTGTTTTTGCAAGTAATCTCCGTTCCTCTCGACACATCGTCGCATTCGATGGAACCACTGAGAAAAGCAGTTGGCCAATTCTTCCTTCGGGGTCTCTTCTATGGCATTTTCGTACGCTTTCATCGCATCTTCAGGGCTGGTAAGGTGATTACCTCGAATTTAATCTTTAGTTCTTGGGAATATATAAAGGTCGCAGGGCGCCAGGTCAGGACTGTGGGGTGCATGATTAATTATCTCGACACCTGCCATAGTCAAATATTTACCAGTCCATGCGAAGGTGTGCGGTCGTCGGTTAAAGTATGGGGAATCCATCTGGTACAAAGCTTCCTGACGCCTAAATGTTCGTGTAATATTTTCTGAACTTGACTCATACCAATTGCGGGGTTGCCCGTATCTGCTGATAGGTCACTCTCTTATCTTACTCTATCATGCGTCGAACAGTACTGATGTAATCTTCAGTAGTCACTGTTAAATGACGTCATCATTGAGATTGCTAAGTCCACGCTTAAATTCGATAAACCAATTGTAAATAGTGGAACGAGATGGGGCTTCATAAAGAAATTCTAATCACAGCCTATCATAGCTTTGTTATTGAGTAAGCCCACAACGAAGTTTATAATAATCGCCTTAGGTTCATTTTCACGTGGAACAAGTTTTAGATTTGCCGCAAATTCACAAAAACAAATGACAAATGAATGCAATATACTACATTAGACTACCAAAGAGTTCTAAAATTGAAATTCAAAAATAGTTTTCTTTAGCAATGTTTCTAACTCGCGCCAGTTAGAAACATTTTCAGTGTTACCCACGTATTATAACGACCTTGAATTTACTAACTAACCGATTTATCGATAATAAGCCAATGACGGCAAATTTATCGTTGAAGTGGAACGAAAGGGCGTGAACGCTTCGTCGACTAATATTATTGATCACATTATTTATATTTCAGTAACTCATATAATTATTTTTATACATATTATCCGATATTACAACCATATAAATTATATATTATTGACTTTCATTTTTGGAAACTATGATTAAATAGGCTCACGTGATTTAAGGCTAACTTAAGATTTTTTATGGTGTATATTGTTTATTAAAAAAAAACTGTTATTTAGTCATTCCTTAAGAAATAATACATTATTTTAGGTTTGTAGATACGACAGCCTATCTACTTATAGCAGACAATAAGTAGAGTAATATTAAATGAATACGTATAACGATTGTATAAAAGAATGTCTTATAATATTATATTAAAAAGCTTTTAACCACGCTTGATTGCAATGTATTATGATCGTTAACATCCAATGCCGCATAATAATAATGTATTTGACCATTACATGGATGATGGAACAGAAATCCGATCACGTTGAATGAATATTAATAGGCAGGGAAGTGGTCCATCCAGGCATGCTTGGCTCTCAGTAATTGATTCACATGTATTACTAGATTGTACGTTGCTCCCCAAGCTTTTACTTTTCTTTTGACAACATATTGAGGACTGTGAACTATTTCCGTATGTTTTCAAATAAACGCTTCGCTCCGAGCTTCAAATTTTAGTTTAAATACATACATTTCATTTGTTAAGATATCTCTATTAGCTAGATGTTCAACAGCAAAATGATAGGTACTAGAAGTTCATTAAAGTTATTGCTTTTTTAAAAATAGTTTTTTTTCTAAATCAATGGGTTTTTGTGATTAGGTTAGATAAAGTATCACGTACAAATATTTTTTATCTATAAATTTTAAGTAGGGTGAAAGTTCATAATTCCATCCGTATAGGTTACGTTGAGTTCTAGCGCATTTACCATGGAGAGTGTCCAGAGGAACTCCTCTGGACACTCTCCATCCGAACAACTGTTCGGATTATTACCTGCAGCTGGGTTTCATCTTTGGACGTTGAGGCAGAATACGAAATTCCTTCTTTAATCACCTCGACGTCCGTCGTTCTACAGCCGAGCGTTTTTGAAAATCAGTTTTTGCCGAGCAACACCACTTTGTGGAACCAGTTTCCCAGTTGACTTCTTCAAGAAAAGAGCGTAACAATTCTTAAAAGGCTGGCAACGCACTCGCGAGCCCTATGGCGGTGATAGTGTCCATAGGCGGCGGTATCACTTAACATCAGGTGAGCCTCCTGCCCGTTTGCTCTGTAAAAAAAAGGTTTAGGTATTCCTCTCCTCGTGACCTTACAAGCGGTCGTTTTCTCTCAATTTCTTTCTTATCTTTCGAATACCAAGTCACAATGCTTAGTATTTGTAAGCTTAAAGCTCTTAGATATCAATCAAGTATGTTTCTATGTATGAGTAATGAACGATTCAGCAGGATATTGTATGACGATATATTTAAGACTTAAGTATTTAGAAATTTCGCTTCAAATTTTTGCTTTCAAAATATTCGTCGAAGACGTCGAAAAGTAAGTGCCGTCATCAATAAAATTATTTTTGTGTAGATGGATTTAGGCATCTCTTGTGATAAATGGGGAAGGCGTATGCCATAGCATTTTTGTACGATATTTTTATACGATACGATTGTAATAAATTGATAGCCATATTTAAGTATTGTAATATTTTTGTGTAAGAATTGTAATGTAATTATGTTATACTTGAATTTATGTACTAGAACTAGAAGTCATACAGTTCATTACGCACTAAATACTATGTAAATATCACAAAAAAAAAATTTCTTTTAAACACTAATAATGAATAGATTTCTTTTGAAATGTTAAGCAGACAATATCTACACAAATAACGTTCTAATATCGTTACGAGTAGTGCCACGATTTATTCACGACCAAATACGATAATACCGTTCAAAATTGTGTGATCAATCCCCTGATAAATGTAAGCAATTCATCAAAATGTTATCGGTTTGTCGAAGCCATGCCTGTGTTTTTCATTATCATGTGTTCTATCCCATGTATTTAAAAAAATCCTTTAAAAAGCTATGAATAATATACACGTATATAAAATATTTTTACATCTGCAGAATATACTAAGAATAAATATTTCAATATTCTATGGGCGATAGTATTTCGTGTTATATTATTTTTCAAAGTTAGGACTAGGATAGACGCGTTATGAATTCAACTCTTAATTAAAAATAAATACATTGTACCTGATAGTGTTCTCACTCTGTGGGTCATGGGATAATGTTTAAACAAGTATTAAATAATGATGTTATTATATAAAACCTCCAAATAATTATTTTTTTAAATTGGTTACTAAGGAATAAGGATACTCCAAAAGAAAATAAATTAAGAACGAAAAATGTATAAACATCTTACAATCGCATTTTGTCGTTGTAATTTTTCTTATTACGTAACTTGCTGAGCTCAAAGCAATTGAACTATGTACGTAAAGTAAAATATCGCGTTGATGTAAAGAAGTGTTATGTAAATTTTCAAATCCATTTGATATTAAAAAATTAGGTATCGTTGGCATCTGCGAAGGCTACGCAGATAATTTCATTAGGCCGTCGCTTAGCCAACTCAGTCGCTTGATTAAACCGTTTTCACTTTGATTACGACTCCATTACGTTTTGAACTCATTCGGCCATCCTCACTTGTATTTGCTTTGGATCCAATCCAATATCTATATTTTCTAATTCATAATGTTATTACTTTGTGTCCAGTATATGCTACAACAATTACAATACGTACAGTTATTTATTACAAAAATAACACTAGTGTCGCTCACAGGCGTATACCAAACAAAGTATTCCAAACTCATTAATTAATTCATTAAATATCTACGTGTGAGCGCCGTTCCCATTTCCTCTGAACATTTCACGACGGTTTCTGATAAATTATTATATCTTTAATTAAAATTTTATGCATGGCAACATTCTCATATATCTCATAGCATAAAATATAATTTATATAACAATTAATTTTAATCTTGAAATACAATAATAATTGTTTAAATTGAAAGCTTTTTTAAAACAACATGACCATGAAGTTAAATAATAACTTTACTCTTTAACTTGAACAAATTGAGCACTTAATGCTCTTTGTTAGTGTTATCTTCCCATTCATCATTATTTAAAGAAATAAAATTACAACTGTATGGAACTCATGTTCCAAACTTTCATCTCCTGGGGGCGAATATTTTCCTACAAAGTTTCGAAGTCCTTTAATGGAATCCACACACTTAGCTTTAAACTTACATCACGTAAAAGTCTGCACAGTTTTCTTAATTTAAAATTAGAATCTACAGCTAGTGATATTTCGTTTTGTTGAATTAGTTCATGACTTAAATATGGAATTGTTCACATTAAGATATGAGTTAAAGTTGACACCTTTCCTTTGTTTGCCAGAAATCTAGCCTAAGTGCATTATCAACTAAGCCGGGAAAAGTATATATTATTATATATTAGATGATATTAATCTTCAAGTTTTTTTTGTTAATAAGAAAACAAATAAGGATGTTTTTTTATCATAACAGACGCACATAAAAATATCGTAGGTAAGGTACTCTATAAAAACGTATTATTAGTTCCATATTTGTATATATTGTTACGAGCTAGGGGATCGGATAGAAAATGCCGTGGATTTATTCAAGGGTTTATTTCTTGGTAAATCAATGAGGAATTTATGGGCACAAATTAATTGCAGAAATGCACTTATAGCACACAAAAACAATCACTTATTACTTCACTTATGCATACTTCACACAGTACTTTATCACTTGTATTCACTTTATTCGCACTTTATCGCTTCGGTGTTTCACTCTTGTTATCGCATTCAAAACTAAAGGTCACTAGTCGCGTTTCGGCTCTCTTATATATCCCTGGGAATAATTCTAAACAATATTCGAGAACTCTCTAGGCGGGCTTGCTACTGAGTAGCGATTGCACAATTCTAGAACGTCCGCACTCTTTGTCTCTTTCGCACGTTGCTCCGTCCTTGTTGTACGGCGTTCTAAAGTGCTCAGTCTAGTTTCGAGAAAGTTCTGATCTTCTCTCTCTCTCTCTCTCGTATCATTTCATCCTTGTCTCACACCTAGAAAGTTTGGTCTAGAATATTCCTTCATCAAAGGGTTATACCTAGGCCTGAAAACGCCTGAAAACGGGTCTCCTGAAAACTGCACCACTCAACTTCACATGTTCTGAAACTGACTGAAAAAATGTTTCAGCTTCCTGAAAACTAGGGTAACATTATGGATATTACAATTTTCTAATATGTGATTGACCCTCTCCTGAAACGGTCAGAAATCATAATACAGCCTGCTGAAAAGTTCTCTAAGTAGTGGAAAAATCTAGAAACATTGCAGTCGACCCGTCTTCGTAACAATATTATTGTATATTAGATGATATTTATCTTCAAGTTTTTTGTTAATAAGAAAATATATAAGGATGTTTTTTTTAATATAACAGACACACATAAAAATATCGTAGGTAAGGTACTTTATAAAAATCATCTAGTTCCGCTTATACATATACAATATTATGCAACCTCAAATCTCACTAATGAACGGTAACTAATATATTTGAGGATAACACTCGAGCGAGGGCATTTGGATACGGAGATTGCCAATTAATGTTACATTCCTCCCAGCCTCCCTTTGCCCTCATAGTTATTCCGAATACCTTTCCCTGAGATTTATCTGTCTGGATATATCCCATCCTAATATTATAAAAGTAAAAAATATTACGTATAGACGAAGTCGTGAGCACCAACTGGTAATAAATAATTACTTCTTTTAGAGTCTTTCCGCAATGCGGAGTATCCTTTCAAACTTTCGTGCTCAAAGGTATGTGAAAACGAAATCTGAAATTCTATCCTTTAAATTTTATTAACGTGAAAGCTTTTGTGTATGAATCTGTTAATGGAAATTTGTTTCTCTATTGTTACACTTTGCTACTAAGACCTAATATAATAACGAAATGCGATTATAAAGAAAGAACAGTTGCATATCAAGAGGTTAATTTAAAATTATAAACATTCTCGTTATTTTTTAATAAAACGGTGTTACATGACGTAAACTGTCGTTATAGTCAATTGAAAGTGTTTGTATCATAAACGGTTTTGTCTATAATCCAACATGGGAGTGTACAATCGAAATGACTGCTATAAGCTGCATTAATTGCTTTTTGGATAATTGTTTTCAATTACGTTATGTTAAGTCCACACCACTGCGCAATATTTAATCGACTAATTTGTGATTAATTAATTAAATATATGTCTAGCAGCACAGTATTTCATAATATGTATATATCTAGTCTTTAGATTGTGTATAATAAAATATTATCAATTGAAAACCAGTGAATCAATCCAGTACATATTTAGGACTCAAGACTCCTGAGAAGCAACATAATTATAGAATTCAATAAAATTCAGGATTCTAGAGATCGAGTTAGCTATTGCTATTTTTTAGTATAAAAATTCTACCAAAATATTTAAGGGTTAATGTTATAATCGTTAAACTATCGATTATCTAATTTCATTATCTCGGGCATAAAATTATTCAATTCGTATTCTGATTGAAGTGTAGTCCGGGATGTCGGCTACAAGCCACTAGAGCTACGTCAGTCGTCTACGGGACGTAGCCAACGAGCTACGCTTCGTTGTAGCTATATCGCGAATCGAAGTTAATTATTTAGTGGGCTACGAGAGCTAATGGAAACGTGATTAATTTATTAACATACATCATTTATTATTCATTATTCGTATATTACAGAAACACTTATAGATTATAAGTATGAAATTAGATGTAAATATATTGGTTTAGAAATAAAAAAAGTCGGCGTCATTGCTAACAATATCGTTCTTTCGTTTTATATAATGGTAATTGATTGAAATTGTAGTTTGGACTCATTTATGAATGATTCGTTAGAATAGTCATAAAAAAATAATTATTTTATTAATATCAAGCGAGATTGTTACAAACATTCTGTAGGGATGAGAATAAAGATGTTTTCTTGTGCTATGTTCTTCTGTATATTGATGCTGATAGTGGATACGAGGATTGCTGCTTTACCACACACAAGTTTGTATTATTTTTATAGTTGTTTTATTTGTGTAGGAATTAAATTTCTAATTTCTTGCACACGGGTCAATAATTAAAATCTATTATTGTAAACTTAAATTTCCCTTTTTCGTAAATGATTAACAATTAGCTAATTTATACTTAACAGAACACAACAAGATTGAAGTTACATTCAGCTTAAGTCTTATATCTTTATTTCTTAAGGTTCGTGAATTGTTGAATAGTAGTAAAATTCCTATTATTCGAATACAATATTCGTTATTAAAACAAAGAAAAAGTAATAAACTTTACGTGCCGCACTACGTATATATATCGAATAATAAATTTAATGTTAGGGTTAACAAGTTTAATTACTTTACTTAGTACTAACTTTCAGGCTGTTTCACAGACCGTACTTAAATGATTTTATTGGACAAAGGTAAACGTTGAATATGTTTTGTTTAGAATCACGTCTCGTCATGTACAAGGTAAAAACATTTATGTGCTTATTACGTATATTTTGTAAGGCAACTGGTGCGACTAACAATCCGTAACAATAATTGCTATTCTCGAATAATTGAATCGTGCATTGTGAAGTGGGTAGACAGACAATTCGTTGTTTCAGCCTGTTGACATCCACTGCTGGACATAGGCCTCTTCGTTAAATTTCAAGTCCGCTACCAACACCTTTCTTCCACCCTCACCAGGGCGTCTGTCCCCTAGTGGAAGGCTGTCCAACGCTTCGCCGACTGGTCCTCATTCCACGATTTTTTTGGCCCATCAGCCATCCGTTCTTCGGGCAATATGACCCGCCCATTGCCATTTAAGGTTATACGGTCTGTTTGCTATGTCAGTGACTTTCATGTACGTATCTCGTCATTGCAAATTCGATTTAAGCAGTGAAGGAACGCAATCGCTGAAAATACATGTTTTAAATAACTAAAGGCTAGATAGCTGAGGTGGCTAGGATAGGCGGACTCTTCGACTGATCTCTTCCTCCATGTTGTTGTAGGAATGACATATTTCTCAAATACCTAGATAATTACGTTTTTCAATGTTACTGGAGCAAGCGCGTGTGAACGACGCGAGTCATTTCAAGACTTACTTGTTTTGAGACTCTCTGGAGGTCGAAGAGCATTCGGTTGAGATATTCCCGAGACTCTGTCATGATAACTTTATCATCCGGGGCATCTCAAGGGGGCAATTTACTCGCTATTAATATTAAGGCCTTGATAGTTACATTTAAGGTGTTTGAAGGCATCGCATGAAACTCATTCAGCTTGCGATAGTGATGGTTCATGAGAACTTTAGAAAACAGATTATATACAGGGCTCAGTAGTGCAAAAGGTCAGTAATTTTTAAATCGTGTTTAATCTCATTTTTCGAAAAATTTCTTCTTGTACCATGCTTTTGGCATGGTTATACTTTGGCAAAGCGGATGTGAAGAGTCTTTGAAGTATTCTGCGGATTAGTCTACCACCTGCGCTCAGCAGCTCATTGGTTGTCTTCGCTTAGTCTTTTATTGTTATTTAATTATTTCACAGCCATCTTTATCTGGTATAAGGGGATATCTGGTATGTCTCCAGTGTAATATCGGGTAAGTCGAGCTTGTGCGTCATTAGACACGTTAAAGGCACAACAGAAGAGGTATCATAATACCTCTCAATCTCGTTTTATACGTCGGATATAGTAGAGGCTTCTACACGACTTCCCTTTTCAGCCTGGTCAACCGGCTTTGCCCTATATATCCATTTCTTGGGAAAACTTTAAACCCTTTGTTGTCCTGGTATGTTTCCTCGACAATTTTTTTTTATTAAAGGAACGGATATCGAACCGTAAGGCACTACGTTATACCGTCGACAACATCAGATTTTGAAGTGGTAGGGCACGGCTTAGTTACAAGGTTACTTGAGAGTATCTATTTACGTTTTCTTTGAGGAAGGTTTAAAGTATTGAGTATAAGTCCATCGTTAAAATTATTCAGATATACATCACCATCCAGACAAAAAAAGCGATTTTGGAAATCAAGTTAGAATTTTTGTACCTATGTCTTCGACTTGGAATTGAGACGTACAGAGCGTCGACTTCATGAGACGAATACGTTTTGATATTGATATTCAAAATTCCTTTCACAATACGAATGTATTCCTATCAATGTATCCCATCACTTTCAGTTTTAACCCTATGCATCACAGTAACGACTTTAAATATTTGTCTTTGAGTTGACACGATGTAGTCTGAACCATGTCGATTTCTAATGAAACTGCATCAGGGCTCACCATATAAGGATTCTTCTTCTCAATGATGGTACATACATATACATACATAATATTTAAGTTTGATGTTAATATGTTAATAACGATAAATTATTGCTCTACGTTTCCGAGTTTTGTTTTATGCTCAAAGTGATGACGTATTAGTTTCGATAAATTGGGCTTACTTAATATTTAGTTTAGTATTCTTTGTCAAGGTTGATGTTATAAATATTTTATCGCATTTTTTTCGATTCTATTGATTAACTATTTTGATGCATATAAGATAATAAAGCACATTGTTACCAAAATTTCAGTATGCGGAAATTTATTGTAAACTATTCTTTATCAATTTATCCTACAAATAATTACTTTATGTCTATATTCTAAGAGAATTTTCCGCGATAAATGTAGAATCTTAAATAAATTTTGAAGAATAACCTCTTTGAATAAACATCTTTAAATTACAGTATTTTAAGATATTTCCGAATAATTCAGGTAACAAACGTGATTGTTATGTTGATTTCAGAATATAAAAGTTTGCGGTCGAAATCCCAAAGCAACACACCGTGTTGGAGTATTCATAAACTTTATTGTAACGATGATTGAATTTTTTATGAGTCTAACAATTATGTTTTTATCTTTTCGAATCATGAAATTTAATGATTGATAAAGATTTTTTTTCTAAAATATGAACTTTTTTATTTGATTTTTTAATATGCAAAAAATCATTTTTATGGAAAAATTAATTTGCATTGTTTCACCGAGTTCTTTTGCTGACGAAACATTCATTCGGACACAGAACGCTGTCTGCCAACCATTTTAACAATAAACAACCTTTAATATAAACTACATGCATGAATTTTTAAAAGCTATTTAAAAAAATATCTGTAAGAGAAGCTTTCAGCATTTTTGTGTAATTTACACTAAACATTAAACGTTAACATGGCAAGTACCTAATGAAATAAATTAAATGGATAAGGACATTATACAAAAGCGTTTAAAATATATCGTATAAATAGCTTGAATTTAGTCCAAACACGTTCCAGCAGTTTTTGGGTCGCCGAGAAAATAAAAATAGGAAATGCGGAGATTAAAGAGGCAAAGGAAAGTTTAGTCAGTTAAAATTGCGGTAAAAGGAATGTATGTTTAAACACACGCTTTACATAAAAGTATTTTTGCAAAAGAAATTAAAAAAAGCACTGCCATATATATTAAAAATAACGTTTTAACATCGTGTTATTAAATATAATTAATTCTTAACATTATAACAGTTACATTACGAGAGTCAGACTATAGTCTGACAGTCTCAGCGTTATTAGATAATGTAATTTCTATTTTTTTGTGAACTGCACTGATTAAAAGCTTTTTTCTATTAAAATATAGTTACCAAAATACCAAAAAATATTTACCAATATTAGGAATACATTTATTATATTCCCTTGACATATACATATATTGTGCAATCTTCCATTCCAAGTGCACAAAGCAAATTAGAAACGTGCTGCACAACACAATCGTATTAAATGTAGACTTGATTAGGTTTCGGTACTATTATATACTCTATAATACTAAGATTATATAATAGAGTAATAGAGCTTGATCTTATGGCTAGGTTTAGATTTACGGTTTATTGGTTATTTATTAAGTGGAATTGTAGTAACTTAAAATGAAAGCGTTGGTTCTGTTCAGTTCGTTTCCTAATTGTAATAACATTACACTTAACTGCAGATTGAATGTAGGCCAAGCTTACAAAAATGATTTAGAACCATAGACAATATTTCTAAACCTGTTTAGAAGTTTCGAATCCAGAAAACATCTACGTAAAAATGAAATTTAATCGTGTTTTATTTTCTTGACCATCAGTAACAAACAATATGTCAGCAGGTATCCAGCCTCGAAAATGTCATTTTGGCAATAATGCCAGTCGCGTCGGCATGTGTCCTGATGAACAACCCTATTGCACTACAGTTGCGTCAACTCCTAGTAAGTTCTTACCCTCTGACCTAATTCAAATATTAACTTACTAATTGAATTCTAATTACTATCTGTAGCGCGTTGAATATTTAAATTGGTAATACATTCAGATTAGACTTTTACGGTTTGTATGATTGCATGTAAATATACATACAGTGTAAACATTATATAACGACACTGAAGAGACTGCATTTTATGGCGTTATAGAGAATTGTCGTTAAATGGAGAGAATAAAACCTTAAATATAATACATGACTCCTACTTATTAGTCATGGTCAACAACAGTCTACACTTGTATAAATATGTCTATTTTGCATTCAATAATATTTTTTCTTACAGATTTAACAATTACTCTTGGCTGTGGAGCGGCTCAAGAGTCACCTTGCGTGTTGGAATACAAAACTGAATATCTGTTGACCTGCATATGTAATGACAATCTCTGCAATGCGCCTTACAATCCACAGTTACGGGACGAGCTGCTCAATTTTTCAACAAACTTCCCAGCGAATAGCGACGCCAATTTGACAGAGATATTTTTTAAATTCACGACGTACGCTAACGTCAGTAACGAAGCCATTTATGAAATGGTAACTGCAAATACGACTTCGACCTCAATAGCTCCCGTGACCTTTGCGAGCACCTCGACTAAAAACTCAACACACGCTCCTAAGTTGCCACGTGCTGAGGCATTAAAACATGCGACAATACCTCCTGATGATGATGAAGATGAGGGTGAAGGTAGTGGAGTAGACGAGTCCAAAGTACAAGAGCATGCGTCACCAGCCGCTCCAAGTTCATTTCTTCCAGCCAAAGAAAACGGCGCACCTTGTCTTTCTCTGAACATCTTATACTTTGTTCCTTTATTTCTTTATCCATACTTTTAATTCTATTTTAGAATTATGATTAACGTATCTGAAAATTTAGTAGGGTTGTTGACCTAATATGGGAGCAAATGACCTCTTTCGACGGTTTTTATTCATTGCAACAGTCATAATCAGTATAGGATAACACTTGTTATGCATAAATGCATAGTTGAGTACGTTGAAACTGATGATTTTAATGACTAGTTAAAATTTAGAGACCATAATAGATAGTACCCTGTGCCAATTGTACGAAACATTAATATTATTGCTTAGAATACTTTAATGGCGGGTTATTTATAATTAACGGTCATATTTTCGTGCCAATAGTTGGTAAATTTTTATCTACTTATATATACAGTACACAAATATGTCTATTTAAATCTTATTAAGGATTGTTGTACATTAAAGTGATATAGAGAAATTAAGCGGGATACTTTTAAAAATTATAATAGACATATATGCACACGAGTCGGGAGATTTAAGATCGCTCAATGTTTAATTACTATTAGCGTACATTGATATGGAAGTTGGACTTAGTTTTCTTCATATAAAATTTGCGTCTTTATTAAGATTTTGCTATAATTTATTAAAATAGGCATTTTTAAAGGCGTAAGTTACTAATTAAGATATAATATAAGGATTTCAAATGTGATTCCATTTCACTCACTGCAAAATTACTTATTACTAATAATTATATAGATGCCAGATCATATGATTCCATTTTTATGATGTACATTAGGTTAATGCTATTAATTATTAACATCGAAATAACTGCCCTGAGACCACTTTAAATATCTGAAGATATTGTCAATTATACAAGTATATATCTTTATTTTAGTTTGGTTATTATTATACATTGTATACTATTAATAAAGATTTAAAATATATCAAGTTACTGTATTTATTAAACACTTACAATCGTGATAAAAGAAAGTGTCGGACTTGTATACATGGTGAATATTTAATGTTATTATTATAATTGATTACTATTTAATGTATTAGCTTAGATAAGCTAAAAAAACTTTCCTTTGACTAAAATTAAAGTCAGTAACAAGTAAAATCAAAATTATATAAATTTGGTAATACCAAAAATTATATTTGATGATGATGACTGATGACACATGATTGTCCTCCACAAAGTATAATTTTTAACAAACCGATAGATTTGTGTTGGTCATGACGATTACACGTATGAATAAAGATTATACTTTACTTAATTACACAACTATTAATGTACGTAACGTGAAATTAAATATTAATTTATTCGATCTCTAAATTTATTAAAAATGTTTATACTAACTAAAAAATGAAATAATAAATGGCGAGCGAGAGGCGATCGGAGCTCTCTGAAGGGCCATCTCTGCGGTACTAGTGAAGGGCACTTGACAACTTTTTCAATACTTTCAGCTCTCCAAAGCCATTGTTCTTTTTATTATGATTCAAAATCCTCTTGAAATTGCGTAACCTAATTCCATACATTGACTTATTCACAGTTAAATATTAGAAAAGGTAAATTGAACTTCTAGTATATTTTTATATTTTAGCTGAGACGATAAAAGGAACGCTTTCTCTATGTGTATGAAACAGATTTTTATTATAGTTCTCTCATTAGCAATTCTTCTGTAATTCAAAGCCAGAGGAGGAGCTTTCACCTTTGTTAAACGTCGGTCAGTATCTCAACGGGATGTAGTTTTAAGCACCGTGATTAAAAACGATATTAAGCTACTAGTATCAACGTACTTCGCTCAAATTAAAATTCAATAAACCACGTCGCTTACGGAGACTTTCCACTTGACGGGTCTCTGTGATAAATCATTTATAATTACGTGGATTTTAACGGGAATAAAATTGGTTAATTGATAACAGTTGCTTAGTGATCTGTCTAGCGGATTGTTCTTATCTTATTTAATGCGAAACGAAATGTAAAAATCTTACTTATCTACAAAGAATAAATAAATGAAAATTACAGATATATCTGCCATAGATACTCTTGTAGGATAGTAATATCATATTTATTGGGTAGTATAGGGACAAAGGTTATTTTTGTGACATAACTCGTGTATCAATCCCTTAGCTCCACAACCCTTTATCCGTATGGTAGTTCTGTAACTGTTTCGTCTTATTTTTTTCTTTGTGAGGATGAGCTATTTCCACGTTGATAAGACATGACGGTGTACTTACTACTTATGATATAATTCTTAAAATTAAATTATTCTTAGATTATTTACGTATTCTTCGTATAAATACATACAATATAGGATTTTATGTTTATTTAGTTTTCTCTTTCAAGTGACGTTCTCAGATTTAATAAAGCTACGAGCACAGCGAAACGTTTAAGATTTCACTGATTTACTTCGCATACATTTACAGAGAACAATTTAAAGCGGAGTTTAATTTACTAAAAGTCTTTAGGGGTTTCCTTAACATCCCTTTAATATTAAGGAGTTATAATGATTAGATATTACATTCTACGTATATAAATTATAGCTCTAATTATTCGAATTTAATTTAAAAGATTTTTGTATAAAATTGCAAATAGGTTACAATAATACACTTTTATAACTAAAAGTTTTTCTTAGTAGTATTGTCTTTTGTTAAAATAGCTTTTACACATTAAGAAAAACACTTTTTGAACGGATTAAAGCTATGTATTATTTTTAAAACTTATAGTAAGTTAAAGCTATGTAACTTATAGTAAGTTTTAAAAATAATACATAGCTTTAATCCGTTCAAAAAGTGTTTTTCTTAATGTCTAAGTGTTTTTCTTAGTTTTTGTCAGTGTAATTATTTAAATACTACCAACAAAAGCCAACTTTACACATTTTTTCACTTCGTTAAGTTAAAAATTTCATTTTTGCCAGGGGAGTTAAATTATATAAATACATAGTTCAACTAAGATCACGAAGTAACAGTATATGTAAATAATATTTTAGTATCACGGCGAGACAATAAAAAAATACTACCAAATGTAACACACAGTCTACAGACTGTATTTGTTTTATTCATTCATTTATTAGGAAATTTTTCTCTTTATCTCTCTCTTCTCTTATTATTTATTTTTCTTTTTATCTTTTATAACCTTACGCTAGCCTAAAACTATCTACATGATGTTTATAAAAACCAAACTGGAATGAAATAATAAGCAAGGCTTAATCATTGCACTAATTAAAAAAGGTTAGGACCTAGGCCTGAGGCTAACAAAAACAGTATACGTAATTTTTTTTTGAAGACGATTGAGAAGAGACGAAGTCGTAAATAGCTCTTAACAGAGTGCTTTAATTAAATCATGTGATAACATTAAGAATTGGATAGTTAAATAATTTTAAACAAGTTGGTAAAACAGTAATTAGCACATAATTACTTTAGGGCAGATTGGCTCCACCATATACAATGTTCCAAAGTCGTAACAATAAAACGCTCACAAGTTGTAGACTGGGTTTTGTGCCCCTCGGCATCTGCAGATGAAACTGACTGATGTAATAATACCAGGGCAAATGAACTGCAGCTGTGTGTAATGGAATGCTAGGAAGAAATATGCTTAGGCTATCTTGTCATTTAAGAAGGTATGTGAACGTTTACCTATATAAATGATTTCTACAACTTTCTAGAATAGTTAAAATTGCAATCAATACTTTATTTCCACAAGTAAAAGATAACAATAATTTATAGTTATTGTGGTTTTTAGCGTACGTCAATTTATATTTATAAGAATTGGAAAAAAATAGACATGTATGGTAGTTATTTATTCTTCCTTTGTGCTGGGTACGCAACTTTTTAGAAGTGACGACTATGTGTATAGAGGTTTAGCTTACTACAACTATAGAATAAAAATACAAACAAGCATTGATTATCATGCTTTTGCTTTTGACATAAGATTACATGGCAAATTATCTTTACCGAAAACTTCGTGTCAATATACTTGCACGTTGTAGGGATACATATGTATTATTTAAAAATAATTTGAGTAGTAACGAGTTAAACAAGATTTTTTTTTAATTTAAAAATCAACACTAACAACAACAAGGAACATATAAAACTCAAATCTTTCTTCTTTACCATATAAGAGTGAATGAATTACTTCGATTTAGAAAAATCTAAGCAATTATTTCAAATTTCTTTATACAATTATGAAGTGTATCCAAAAATGTTATTTCTTTCTGTTACGATGGTAGTATTTGGCCACGCGATATGTGTACATTTTTAAACTTTTTGATAGAGATTAAAAAACCAAAGGAGGATATATTTGCCACATTAAATTGTTTACACATATAAGTTAGTAATTTATGATAGAAAATAATGTTAAATATTTAAGTTACCTCCAGTTAATCACAAAAGATGCTAGACCAGATTACGTCGATCGCAGGCGATTTGCAACGTCGAGTTTATTAATTTTTTCAGGAGTATACATCCGGTCATATGAAGAAATAGGCAAGCAGGGCGTTGTATATAAAACATGGCATGGTATTATAGGCGATGCGACGTGCTGGTAATCTTTTGAGTAATTAATTATTCCGTAATTAACAGTATTTATTTCGTCAACATCAAAGAGAGTAATACTCTGTTGGCGAAGTCTGACAAGTTTAAGTTGTTACGGTCGTATTTAATATCACGGGATACGGCAACGTATGCTAGGAATACCGGTATTACAGTGGATTAAGTGGGCTAATAAACTTGGAAATTGCTGCGAAATTCTTACTCCACCTTTCCTTAATTAGCCTAGTTTTAGTACTTTCTTGGAATCAGTAAGTGGATATTCAATTAAGTCCGTAGTTTAAGCTCAGTTTAAGCTATGCACTCTTTATCTCACCTAAATTTAAATATCCGATCATACATTATAACTTAATTTAGTTCAATTTAAATTACACGGACAAGAACGGGCGGAGCAAAGCTGCATTTGAAATAATCCATTCAAAAGAAATACATGTAAATTCAATCGTAATTTATTAGAACTATAATAATTGTAGATACCTTTACTCGAATTTAAATATTATTGTATAGCTTTTATTCATTTCATTTCAGTACTGCATTCAAGTTTCTTTTAAACATAATATAGCCTTTGAAAAGCTACATTTTCTCTTCATTAAAACATTTTAAGCCGAGTGGTAAAATTTTAAGCGAACTACAAAGAGAATAAAATAGGTCAAGTTAACGTTCGTTCATAACCGATAGAGTTTTTGTTTTATAAGAATTCTTAAAATGAGGACAAGGGACGCACTGAAATCATAAAGAATTACGAAGGTGAGTCGCGTTCTGTCTTCGTTTTTATGAGTGAGTTCTAACCTCACAATTTATGTAACTGAAAAAAAAGTTCTTACTTACTACTTTCTACTAGACTTATTTAAACAGATTTTAGTTTCAAAATATTGTTAAGTGTATAGAGAACGGTACTAAAACTAATTATATTAGGTTGGGTTTACACATTAAAAAAAGTCATTAATTAAAGAAGTTAATCAGGTATTCTCAATCTGTTAAACATTTGTACCTTGTATGGATTTATACAGTGCCTTGTGCCAGCGTACACACATTTGTCGAAATATTGTAGGACTTAAGAACGATATTTTGATAGCTAATCTGGAACCAAAGTTTGCACTCCGATACATAAATTAAATACAATTAATGTTCCTGTTTTGTATATGTATGAGTTGGTTTGTTCTGCTAACAATACCGAGAACGGATGTCTTCCATTTATCCATCATAATACCCAGCTAATGTACAAAAGAGGCTGGGATTCTCAAAGGAAATGTATTTAGGGCCGTTATTTATTGTTTTCTTCTACACCGCAAAGTTATAATGAAATGTTTCTAACATGTCAACTTTTAAATGGTTATTTCAGTAACATTATTTTACTTCTTATGCCTCATGATATTTGGATAGTTTAAATTTAGTATTATTTAAGTGACTTGGGGAATAATATATAATATAACACATAACACAAGCTAAAATATATGTTTTATACATTTAAAAAATAATTATCGTGATTATCTACGATCAATATTGTAGTAAAAGTCTTGCTCAAATTTCTTCTCGAATAATAAAAATATTCGCTTTGGATTTCGTTATTTATGTACCCGTAAACGACTAAAGTCGATATTTACATTTATGTGTAGGTATTGGGGTGGCTAATACGATTTCAAGTTCAACCAATCAAGGGTCTAGATAAATACTCTTCCTTACCACAAATATCTGCCTTCGGGCAAACTCGAGACAAGCTGATTGCCATTTTATCGCCTCACTGAATCCTATTTTATTGCATTATGTTATTTGCCCATCTAGCTTTTTTACGACTTCTAATATTGTGCAGAAAATGGGTGAATATTTTCTATGAAAGTTTTGCGTATTCGTGCCTCTCAAGCATCATTATAGATATATATTTTATCAAGACATATGAATATGAATGTCAATTGCCTTAAGTACGAATAAGTGCACACTAACATATCAATTATGAGCTGAAGTACGATTAGTAAGCTTACTAGATTGGTCGAACAACTACGAGTGTATTTCGACTACGTCGCTACTTTTGATTGTTATAGAGAGTTGGATATGGAATTTAAAACTAAGACGAACATTTATGCTCAATTAACCAACGTTAATCATAGTAACTGATATCAGCTAATACAATATGTTTTTTAGTTCTAGTAACAATACCAGGCCTAGTCAAGTTAAAACAGAACTGGGTAGGGCCGGGTCACAGGTGCGAATATAGCGAGGGTTTCCACAAATACGTTTTGCTTTGCAAATAGCCGACATTATTCAACGTGTACCTCTCTTCTCTTCTGGGAATTTACTTTTTAATATTAACATAACAACATTATTTAACAATATAATATATAGTCTATATATAATATGCCATATATATAGACTATATGGCAAAATGTCAGAGTATAATGTATCTAGCAGTTTGATTCCCTGTGAGATATTTTCATTTGGAAATCATCAGGAGCTCGATAATTTCAATTAATTGTCATGATTGCTCCAAGAAGTATTGGGAAATCGCAATTTTCACACCGGAGAATCTATTTCTGCTATTTGTTAGTTTCTAATTTAATTAAAGTCCTAGTAGTCTCATTATCGTAACAGAAACAGCAATTGTCATAATACTACATAGACGATCGACTGGTCAAGCTGTACATGTATATAATACCATCAATCAATACTAAACAAACGTACTGCATATGTTTCTATATACGCTATGATTGCATCAATCTGTTGCAATAATTATAGGCCTGGATGACAGCTCGATGTGACCACTACAATTACCTATTATTAGAAGTAAGTAATAAACAATAAATACGGTAGATAACATCTTTTTTTATTACACAGATAGTAGTAATAATAGAAATAATAAAACATTAAAAAAAATTAAAAAAATCATTTAAAATGTTTGGGCCCTGATGTTCAATTAACCATGATGTGCGAAGTTTTTAAGAACTATGGAGCAAGGATTCATCAATCATTTTATTTTAAGCGGTAGGCGGGTTAGCTCAAAAATTATTTTTGTTTTACAAAACTAACAACCAATACTTCAAGCACATGACCAACGAGCCGCGGTGGTAAGTAATCAAACAATGAAAGTAATTTTGAATTTCATTTAAATAATGTATAGATTCGTTCTACATGTGACCCCATTCGCAGGTTGAATAATTGAGTAACGTCACACGGAGCGAATAACACCTCGCAAACTAGCCAGAAATTAATATTATTTTAATGAAAATGGAATACGTAATTATATCATTTTATTTTCCACGTTTAATACTTTTTGTGAGCGTGTTATGTTAAAACTATTGTTCTGGTGTCTATTACGTCTATAGTAAACACGATGTCTTAACCATATATAGAAGTAAATCGAAACTCTAAAAAAAGAAAAAAAATCAGTAAATAATAACAACCTTCAATCTTTATAACCATATAATACGAGTATTTTCTTCATTCGCTTAAAACATGCGAAGCTGGGATTTTGAGGAGGTAATCTCAGTAAAATGTTCGTATAAGCGTGGCTATATTGCAAAGGAAAGTGGTGTAAGTGTAGTCGGCATCCCCGGGAAACTCAATAAAGCTCACAGCTATCCGCAGTCTGAGCTACATTTGTTGATATATGTCTGGGATATGAAATGGTTTTGCGGTGAAAATGGGGTACGTATTGATTAGGGAAACCGGAATGATTTCACGTTTTATTTATTTATTTACAGACTATTCATGGCCAAATTCTGACTAAAAATAACATAAAACTAAATATTATACTATTACAGGAAACCTGCTATACATTAATATTTTCCAAGTATATTTTAAAACTTATTACGTTAGTAAGTTATCATTTGTTTTGTGTTTATTGAATTAATAAATTATATATCTTAAACGCAAGGGCCGCAATAGCTAGTTAGGATAATGGTAATATATTAGTGAACTGACCTAAATAGAAGAGCTGATGATGTGTCACTAAAATCAAACAAGAAATGGCGGGTTTTTTTTATTTTCTTTTGTGATTGAATCGCAGCTCAATCATAAACGGTTCCACGGTTTTATTTTATTGTATACGACTGCAGTAAATCGACACGAGTCTCAGGATCTGATGTTAGGTGAAAGGCTGTCAGTTGCCACAATATTTTAACAACCCTTTCAAAAAGTGGTATGGTATAACTAAAGGAAACCATTTAATGGATTTGATTATGAGTCTACAGGCAGCTGACTTCGTGGTGGTGATACGTTGCAAATAGATTCTTAAAATGACACTTGTAAGTAGAACAATAAACAGAATAGACAGATTAGACAAACGGAATTCATTTTTAAATACAGTGTAATCAACAAGATTTAAAATGTTTCATATTGAAAGTTTTAAAATCAAGCGGACCGTCGCCTGCAGTGACGAGCCTATTGTGTTTGCGAACCTTAAAGCTCCTCTGTGCATTGTAAAGTGTAGCTACTCGTATAACAGTCGAAAACAGATATCAACTTTACATTAATGACGAAGAAGACTTTGTTGTTTTGTTGTTGTTGTTTAGATTTAATGAGTAGATAATAATTAACTAATTTGTGTAATAAACATTGTGTTTGCTTCACTTCGGTAACGCAGAGTATTTTCAAATGATATCTATCGATTAAATCGTAAATGATAGTTTCATAAATAAATAGATGTTATATTGGAAATTGGTAAAATGCATAAAAGAATATTAACTTATCTATATATATTTCTTATATCGTCGTAGTAGCATCGACGTTGCTAAGAAAATGTAAATTTCATTTTATTTAGCAGACAATACATCACATGAATCCATAATATACATGAATACATACTGTAATGAGACTTTAAATTGTTTTAAGGTAAAAACAAAATGGTTGGTACCGTAAGCAGTTTAAGGGATGCGATATAATTTAATAGTCTTAATTAAAACGTTGCTAAAACCTAATAACCTAACCTAAATGCAATCCAAAGTTAAATATGTAATTTATAGCATAAATAATTGATACATACAGTGTATGTACATGAACATTATGAACATGTATTAATTTTATTATGAAATTGCCTCCATTTCAATTTATGTACAAATTTCTAATAAATTAATATACAAAAAAAAATAAGTCCCATAAATCAAACAAAGGTTTCTCAGTAACAGTTTTACTAAAATCTTTTAACGAATAGAAAGGCATTAACTTCTAATATCTGCTTCATAGTACAATGATCATAAATTAGGTCGGGTTAACGTCCAGTAGACTAGCGTGCCAAACTATCCATATATACCTATAGTTTAAATGTAAATCTTTACGGACGGGTCGGGCGTCATATCTATGACTTCAAATATATATATAAAAGGCCTAATACATCTGAGCAAAACTTCTTACGGCAATTCCAGTCAAACTCGCTTTAGCTTTAAATGGCTGAAGACGCATAATCAACCAATGTCTACGCTGTGTGAAGTGACTGGTGAGTGAAATCATTATTTGAAGTTTATAGGACACGGGTCTGATATTATATGTGGTTTACTCAGGCATTATTGTATGTTTAATAATTTTTTTTATTTATGCACACTTTGAAACCCATTATTGTGCAATTATGAACCCGGAGCGGACAGCTAGTTGTTTCATAAAGAAATCTTAGTATTCTCAACTCGGGTACGAGTGGGGTCAACACTGCCAGTTTTAAGTTTGAACGTGGCGGCTTGTCTTTAACATGCAAGCGGTTTCCAACTTTGCTTTAATGCACTTTGAAACTTTTATGCTTTAACGACCTTAGATATTTTTACTAGAAAGGCACCAAAGCGGTTTAAAAACATACACACAAAAACGAATACTTAATCACATTATCTATAAATTGCAAGTCGATTTAAAATAAGAACTGAAATTCCCAGTCTCTCATACACATTATATGTTTATATATAAAATACAAGTCGTACTTACGAACTGTAGATTTTTCAATAAAAGTTATTCTTTCTAGCCTATGCTTTCAATGCGCCATCTATACTTAATCATTTTCGCCACTTACTTAATTTAGAATGTAATGTCACTATTAAGTATGCTATTAAGTGGCATGTATCCAATCCATTAAAACCATGGGTTTAGTTTTTATTAGTACCATTTGCATTTTTTAAGATGCATTATTTTTGTAAAAGTTTGCCTAAATTATTTTTTTCCATTTAATTTCTAAAAAGTATAAATTTGGCAACTTATTTATACGTTGTAAATCAGACCTCCACCAGGAAAAACCAACAAACAATTTACTTTTACTTGTTCTCTATAAAAGCTGATACCTTGTAAGGTGGACAAATAGATTGAATACAAAACACACAATGGACATTAGAGAAAAATTAATTTCTTTGTACTATACATAGTGAAACATATATTTGGGACATGATCCAATGTTCTGTACCAAATCGTGCTTGTGGCGGAATAAATATTTTTTGTTGTGATTTCTTGCTTTCTAGTATAATATATATTAACATATACGGTGCACATAAATGCATTATATATTATTAATATTAATAAATGCATTATATATTATTAATATTAATATTTATGAATTCAACTACCTTTATTAACAATGACAGCTCTTCACTAGAGCACATATATCAGAACATTACAAACACAACATCTCTATATAGAAATAAGACAAATATTTTAAACTTGGAGCAGGATCTTGTTCTACTTACCGAAGTTAATCGAAGTTGGTTCGGGTTTCAGATTCAATTATGTGCCTGAACAGAATATCCCTTTAAATATAAATCAAGCGCCTAAAGGTTATGTATCAGCGTAATAACTGTGAATCCTATCAATCACTTTAACGTCGTATAAGAAATAGAAAACATATTGATTCTATGGGGTGTTAAGATATAAGAGATATAAAATTTATTAATTAGAGTAATGATGTTATAATATATGGTTGGAGCTCCAAACCTAAACCAAAACATTAAACTTGTCACAAAAATAGTGTGTCAGATTATTTCCCAGAAATTGTCGTCTTTTCGACGCCCTTCATTTGAGACCAGGTAAAGACGAAAATCCTTATTTCCTGGCAATTTTATAGTTAATAACAAAAACTATTTGCAAACAGAGTTGGACCCTCAGATTTAGGATGGTGACTTAGCGCGACAATTAATGCTGTATGTTACAATCCTACACATCTTTGATGTACGATAGTAAGACTTAGACTCGATTCTAAATCTTACCCTAAGTTTTAGAATTATTATCACATGCCAAACAGGTACTTGATTACGTAAAGCAACGTAAAAGTAACGCCCAATTTTAAATTCGTACGATTTTCAATTTTGCATATTTCCTACGGTATATAATAGTCATATTTATCCCGCCCATGAGTTTTGAAGATAAATTGCAAAAGGCAAACCAATTAACGTTTTGAACGTGAGTTGAATTAATGCAAAATAAAATTTAAATAACCATTTTTCGTATTGTCATCGTGATGTTGATACAATAACGACATTTAAGAAATAATATGTATAGTATTAGGCAATTGACGGTTTCTCTGGTCGTTATTGTTTATAAGTAACTTATTTAAATTGAAACTTTTTAGGTTGCTTATTAAATCGTATTGTAAAAATAAAATATATCGTATCATAAGTTTTTGTACGTCGGTTTTTAATAAACGTTTCAATTTTTAATTTTACAACATTGTATTGTCAAAGCGATAAGAAACGAAACACAATAAAGGAATGTTTAATAAAATCAACACATGAACACTCTGGTCTATCGTTTGTAAATAACGATCTATTTAATTCACATTTGGTTCGAACACGTAAATTTGCGTAGACGAATGACATCTGTTTCCGATAATGTTACCCTTTTTATCTTTCGTGCCAGTGTCAGCGTGACAGCGCGCCTAGCCCTCGTTTCCATCAAACATGGCTTTATGTATAAGTCTTATCACGATAGACCACCCGATCATTCGATTCAGGGCTTAAAGTAGTTAATGCAGAATAACTATATATCTATCTATATAATATGAACGCGAAAGAATTTTAGATCGTTTAGTACACATACATAACATTTACCACATTTGTTAAAAAATTTACAAACATTAAACATAAAATTTTCGTAATGTACTGGATTTATAAAGATTAATTTTTCTGTTCCAAATTTAAATTATAAGAAATAGAAAAGACCGTTGCGAGCTATGACGCTGCCAAGTGTATTAATAAAATGTTGAGAATTTATTAATTTCGAATAACAACAAGGTAATAAAGATGTAATTACCAGTATTATTTAAGACAATACTTTTATAAGCACTTTATTTGAATTGCTTACATATTTACTAAATTTACCTGAAATTCTATGTCCACCTTATAATACACTATAAAAAATATAATAATATTGGGTTTATTTATTTTTAGTAATTTTCTTATGGATCGTTTCGTTTATTAATCTTTCTTATTCGGCTATTGAAGCTAAAATAAAGAATCCACCTGTATACTGATACGCAGTTTATTTTTGAAGTCCTGATATAATATATTACAGTTCCATCCGTAAAGAGAATTTAAATTCAGTATATTCATACAATTGTATATATGTGCACTCCATATTTGTTGGCAAACTCAATTCATGTTTGGAACAGTATCTGCTCACAAATACGTTTATGTATAACGGTCATATACAATATTGACTATACTATATACGCTTATATAGTAATAGATAAACTTTTCACAATACTCAGAATTACTTTATTCACCATAGACACTTAGTTCATTACGTAGGTTAATAATACAAACACGCAACTAAAGTCATGGGAGTCAACGGCCCAAAGAAACATAAAAAATATCAAGTTGCACATTGTTATCGGAAAAATCATCAATTGTCTGCATTCTTTTTTCAATGATTTTGTTAGTCAAAGTCAAAATCAACAAATGATTTTGACTTTACGTAACACGATGTACACTTTTGAACGACAATAAAGAAATACATATTAAATGCTTCTAATTTTACATTTACTGCCAGTTCCAACACTCTTTTTAATCGCCAAGTTTTATTATTTTACATAATGTTTATAAGGAGCTGTAACAATTACACAATGTTCCACAAGACATTGTAAGTAATTAATAATTAAAAAAACATTAAAAACAAAGATTCAGCTATTAGGCAGGGAGGACACACTTACATTCTCGTGGGAACAACACGGAAGTACATAGCAGAAATAACTACCGTATACACGAATTTAAGTTCGACCAGTTACCACAAGTAGCACTCGTTCACGAGTATGACGCATGGCCAGCAATCGGCCCCCTCGCCATATTTTAGGTAGACAAATGAAATGTGAACTTGACTACATAAAAAAATACTAATTATACTGAAATTATTTGATACCACATGGACTACGGTTTATTCCTACTTTACATTAAAACAGTCGTAGATGTTGACGATCGCACCCGGGTCTGGACATGCAGCCGAGAGATTCACAGTCAGTCACGTTACCTCTTTATGCTCGAACAAATCATATCCAAGCACTAGGATCGTTTAAATATTCATTTGTATTATAATAGGCCTAAGCTAGAAGCTTTACTTTAACGTACGATTTGAATTTATTTATTAACAAGACTTGAGTCTCACTAGGGATTTTGGGATATTGAAAAAATGTATACAAGTGCCTTGGAAATAATTAATGTCTTGAGTCCTATAATTATGCAAGCTATATTATATACTATTCTTTTTAAAGACGTCTATATTTTCCGCACCCACGAAATATTCTCATAATTGTATTGACTTGCCTACTTACTTATATGTAATTATATTAAAGAATTCTTTAAACTTCCTTGTGACTGACTCCCATGGGGATAAGGATTTAATGTCAGTTGCATTACCCCACAAAATAACACCATATGACGGAATACTAACTTTAAATAACGTTGTGGTTTTTCTTAGCTTCATCGGGTCTGGAAAGACCCCACAAATAATTAAATATTATAGCTAACTCTAAACTGATAGCATTGATTAAATAAACACTTATACACCCCAAAGATCTTTAGGTTTTTAAATGTTTTTTTTTAATATCATTGCAGCGAATGCGTCTAAATATAAAGTCTTAATTGCATACAGGAACATTATTCTGCAATAATAAAAGGGCGGCTGATGGTGCAGAATTTAGAACGTTGGTTGTTTTTTTTTTTTTTTTTTTTATAAAATAGGGGGCAAACGGGCAGGAGGCTCACCTGATGTTAAGTGATACCGCCGCCCATGGACACTCTCAATGCCAGAGGGCTCGCGAGTGCGTTGCCGGCCTTTTAAGAATTTGTACGCTCTTTTCTTGAAGGACCCTAAGTCGAATTGGTTCGGAAATACTTCAGTGGGCAGCTGGTTCCACATAGCGGTGGTGCGCGGCAAAAATTGCCTTGAGAAACGCTCAGTCGTGGAACGTCGGACGTCGAGGTGATACGGGTGGAATTTTGTATTTTGCCTCGACGTCCGATGCTGAAACTCAGCTGCAGGTATTAATCCGAACAACTCCTCTGAACACTCTCCATGGTAAATGCGGTAGAAGATGCAGAGTGACCCCACATCTCTACGCAACGCCAAAGGATCGAGCCGCTCGGAGAGGGATTGGTCATCGACGATTCGAACCGCTCTTCGTTGGATACGGTCAAGTGGAAGGAGCTGGTACTGGGGAGCCCCCGCCAAGAGGTGAGAACAGTATTCCATGTGGGGCCGTATTTGCGCTTTATAGAGTTGCAAGCGGTGGCCCGTCGTGAAGTACCGTCTCGCCTTGCTGAGCACACCAAGCTTTTTGGAGGCTAATTTAGCCTTTCCCTCCAAATGACCGCGAAACTGAACGGTTGTATATGAATACAACTTTTTACTAACATTGCAATCATGCAATGTTAGTAAAAACTCTTCAAATGCAGAGGATACATCGAGGTGGAACCAATTATTTTGCCGTTTAGTAGGTGAACCTTATATTCAGTATCCTTTTTAGAGAATCCTTCAGTCTCCTCGTTCATTACTTTCCAAGTAGCCTTTATCTTATCAGAGCTGTTTCTATTTTAAAACTTAAATGTTGCGCGTGTGTTTTTCATTATATAATTCATAAAATTTTAGCCTTTTCTTGTGTAGCTTGACCAAAAAAGTCTTGGAGTGAACAACTATTTTAATACATCAATAAATGAACGCAAAAAGGAGGAAAGAAAGAGACGAAGATAGAAAATATTATGCCTATTGGTTTTTAAAAATATTATCAATACAGCGGTAAGTTTTAAGGTTATAGGGTAGATTTGGAGAGCGGGGACGGGGTCAAATATTATTTCTTGAACATATTCAAGCCATTTACGAGCAGGGTACGTCTTATACACGTATCGTATGATGGCCATCGATTTAGTGCCAAATATGTTTTAGTGAAGAACATTTAGTAAGACTTTGTTAGATTTTATTGGATATCACACACATTTTTTTAAGTGTATTAGTATATAAGAATTTAAAAAAGAAACGCTAAGGAAACGTATTTCATTAAATCCTGTTACATTGAATACTTTAGTAATAATCTTCTTGCAGCCCTGAAAGTTTGCGGCACCAGGGACCGATGTTCAAGTCATCGTTATTCAGAAGAACTCTATTCGGTCGGTAAATATCCATTTGTTGTGTTTATTGCTTTTGATCTTGACATTTTACTCAATTTGTACATCTTGTATGCCTCGGAATGGCAAAACTAACACAACACACACAACTTATTTAAGTTGTATTTAAGCTTAAGCCTTCAGCTAAAATAAACTTAAATCAGATTTAAACATCACTTATAATAATGACACGCATGGAGAACTTGTGGTATCATCAGTATTGTTACGAGCTAGGGGATCGGATAGAAAATGCCGTAGATTTCTTCAAGGGTTTATTTCTTGACAAATCAATGAGGAATTTATGGACACAAAATTAATTGCAAAGATTCACTAATAACACACAAAAACACAGTCACTAAATACTTCACTTATGCACACTTCACACAGTACTTTATCACTTATATTCACTTTATTCGCACTTTATCGCTTCGGTGTTTCTCTCGTGTAATCGCATTCAAAACTAAGTGACTAGTCGCGTTTCGGCTCGCTTATATATCCCTGGGAATAATTCTAAACAATATTCGAGAACTTTCTAGGCGGGCTTGCTACTGAGTAGCGATTGCACAATTCTAGAACGTCCGCACTCTTTGTCTCTTTCGCACGTTGCTCCGTCCTTGTCGTACGGCGTTCTAGAGTGCTCGTCTAGTTTCGAGAAAGTTCTGATCTTCTCTCTCTCTCTCTCTCGTATCATTTCGTCCTTAGAAAGTTCGGTCTAGAATATTCCTTCACCAAAGGGGTATAACTAGGCCTGAAAACGCCTGAAAACGGGTCTCCTGAAAACTACACCACTCTACTACACATGTTCTGAAACCGACTGAAAAAAGGTTTCAGCTTCCTGAAAACTAGGGTAACATTATGGAAATTACAATTTTCTAATATGTGATTGACCCTCTCCTGAAACGGTCAGAAATCATATTACAGCCTGCTGAAAAGTTTTCTAACTAATGGAAAAATCTAGAAACATTGCAGTCGACCCATCTTCGTAACAGTATGATAATACATTACAAGCAAAAAAAACACAACAAATAATTTAGTCGAAAAATTCATCGTGAAGGCCGAGACAGCAAAGCTCTTCAATTCATGAAATATTGACTTTAACTAGTATGGTATTGTAATTGCATGAAAATCGAATAGTATAATATAACATTTTGCTATAATATATAGTGAATATGCCGCTATTCCTGAGTTTTATATATGAAGTAAGCTTGAAAGTTATGTACACATATGTGTACGCGTTGGCGAACCATTTATTTTTATTTCCTTACAACCCTCATCTCAATGCTCTCAGTATTTATATGGTTTATGAATGTTTATTTATAAATGTTATACAACCTTTAATACTACGTATACATGTATACATACCAACCCGTCCCTCCATTGTGCTGTTGTTTACAGATTAACTTCAGTAAAAAATTCTTTATAAATATCATATAAAATCTACCTTTATATTGAGTCAAGGCGAGTCTGTTCAAAATAAAAGTTCAAAATCGATAAATATTTTGTGCTATTTTTCTTAAAGCATTTTAAGCAAATTAACTTCAATGCTTTTAAAAAAGCATATAGGATGGCTCAAAGCGATAATCTCTAGTTATCTTTGAACGAATTAGTGTTTGCAAAGGATTGTAAACATAAAGCGGACCTAAATACACTGAATTCCTAGCCTTCCTTTGCATCTCGTTTACCGTATTTAAATAAACGGAAGGCTTTAACAGTGAGTTTGCAGTACATGTACTTTACTTAAATCGGAAATAATGTATTAGATTTAGCAATTTATTGAAAAACTTTTGAAGTTTAAATTATTTTGGAACATCAAATCAAATAAAAAATTCCAACGTCTTGCTTAACAGCTTAAAAATAAAAGATAATACGTTCCGCTATGAAACTGAAACTGATTTTCAACGACTTGAAAGTCTCTCTCATAATGTGTCAACGAAATTTTTATTTAATCTGCATTTGCTCTGTGATTAAAAGTAAACAGGCATGCAAAAAATTAATTAATTTGAATGTTTCATAATATGTTGACTTTCGTGTCTACGTGGATGCTGGGGTGCACCGTCCGTGAGTGGATGATCGATCTGTCTAGTATTAGTTTACCGACAGCTTTATCGCTCTCACTGGACCTGGCACGTTGTGAAATGAATACTAATTTTTGTATACTCAAAAAAATATTAAGAATTAGTTTCATTTTTCAAATAAGTTTGTGTGTATCAGAGTGCGTTAGTCTAAAAATAACGTTGAAGGTATTTTCATATACTTATTTTAACGAGAGCCAGCTTCAATAAACATATTTTTGATTTAATTAGTAAATAATAAATTCGTACATTACGATATATTTACGTTGTTTGTTAAAGCAAACAAGTTAATGAGATAAATACTTATGACGATTGAAAAGGTAGGAGGAACGTATTTATTAAATTTACTTTATTAAAATCTATTTCTGGGCTATCAAATAGTAGTGCTTAGTAAACAATAAAAAGCACAATATTTAATTCTCAAAAAACTTTAATGGAAAAGTCGGAAACAAATTTTATTTAATTTTCCCGTGAAATTTTCTAATGAAACCTTTTGTCATCTTATACTTAAGTAGTTTATTTATATTCATTTATTTTTTATACAAATTTTAACTTAAATGCTTTAAATAAACATTAATCAAAAGGGATTTGAAAAAGCACATAGTAACTGCTGGGATAAGACAAGCTCCTATAAAGGGAGTGGCGAGGACCCCATCTACCAGCAGTCACCACGGTCGTTTCGTCCGAATCAATCCAATAAAGACTTTAATATAAAACATATTTGATGATGTACTTTGATACACAATTCAGGCTTTTGAGGTAGCTCGCCTCGAAAGCCTGAATTGCTGAATTGCTCTTGAATAACTTGTGTTTCACTCTACCGCACTGCGTTCGTGTTTCATGAAGTTATCACTTATGCATAATGTACTTTTAACTTGCGTTTAAAACTTATTTTTTCTTAAAAATTCATGCATTTTATATTAAAATAATAATGCAGAATATTTTTAAGCAACAAACTTTAAAACCGCATCGTATTTTCTTAAATGTAGAACTTTAGCGTGGGTATTAATTGTCGGTACCTTTATCCCGAGGTCGTAGGCAGACACCACGGATCCCCACTTTCTACAGAGCTGACCTCTCTAGCTTTATCTACTCTCATAATATTCAATATATTTGCTCATCGGGTATGGGTATTTTTAAATTGTCCCTTCTGTACCTGGTTTCTTGTTTTTTGTACCTCCTGGATTTGATCGAGGGATGTACGTCAAGGCCTACCCAACCCAATATCCATCCACACAGAGAACACTATCCACGGTTGCCTCGTATATCCTACTTGTTAACGGCTTTTCATTGATCCGTTCTACATGGCCAAACCACCTATGCATTCCCTTTCGTATCCTTATCATTACGACCTCTTTTAATCCTATCGCGCAATGTTACACCACCCATACTTCTTAATCCACAGGATTTATTTTACTCTCATTCTTTATCTGCCATACCCAATATTCACTCCCTTATGTTAACGTCGGCATATGCTCTTCTTGGCTGCTATGTACAGCCAGTCAAGCTTCGTTTGAGATTTCTTGGCTTAACATAAAGGAATGCAATGCTCCATTTTCTCTATTCCCAGTATTCACTCGTCTTTCTATATTGTCCTCATATTTTCCATCCATACTGCCTAAGTACACGATTTTTCATTTGTTCTACGTTTTCTTGAAATACTTCAAAAGTAAGTTCACAAAGGTTTTTTTTCAAAGTCGTTATTGCTTACGTTACCATTTAAATGCTTGGCCAATGTCTAATAACATATTTCAATAGACCATATACTGTGCACTGATCTTAGGAGTATTATCAGATAAGAACATCATTAGTTATACGGTTATGATGGTAATGTCCAGATTATCATCAAACATAATGTGTACCACGTGCCGATCCCATAAAGGACACATTGTCGGTAGTTAGTTCGACATTGCCATCGTCTCTATTTATAGCTGTTGTTGTATGTGACCCATTTCCGTGCTTATATTAATAACAATGTCAATAAAAAAGGAATTGTTAAAATTTTACTGTTGCAGACAAAGATTAGCATATAATTTCTAAGTGGTGCGTTACAAAAAATGAATATTGTATTACCTAATACATATTTTATACTATCGTTCTGATTTACTACAATAAATTAGTGAGACAAATCCTACTTGGATTTAGGTCTCATTTAGTTGTGGTCCTAAATGAGACCTAAATCGGACCTTTGTGGTCAAAAATATGTACAGTAGAAATAAAGTATTATTTTTTATATCATAAAATCCTTTGTCGTAAAGAAACATTTGTCTGTAAAGAAATTGAGGACATTCGTTGTAACAACAATAAAAGAATTTGTAACAATACCTCACGAAAACGTTTTCTAGGGAACAAAAGCGTCAGAAGTTTTCTTTATATATACTACATATCAAAGCGTCGTTTGATATCTCAATGTCCAGTATTTCAATGATGGCTGCGGCTTTACCACGAGTGTCTTCGAAGAGTGGATAAGCGACAAAGGGTAGTTCTTTTCTTGGGGTTAGATTGGACTAGCTTAAGTCGCAGTATAAGACTCCACGTAGCAGATTTTTGGCTTTACTCTGGCCAGTTTGTTCTGGTACCGATCAATAACGGCTGTTTAAATTTTTTAAGTTATTGTATTTAAATCAAAATTCAGTCGTGGACAGTCAAGGTGCAACCGCACGGCACGACGGTCGATCTAGTTGCATGCCTAATGTCCAGGCTAACACTACTCTACAATTTATAGCTACTAGAATACACAATTGAATGAACTCGATACTAAGATAATAGAAACTTCACACCTTAGACAACAGTAACACTAAGGAAGCACTTTGATATTGAATCGTATTGATAGACCACATAACAAATGTCTGTATGCATGTTACAAATGGTTAATATACCGTCATCATTTAGGAAAAACTAATATTTTCTTTATAAATCAAAATAAAATTATACACATGTGATGGTAAACTGACCCACATCGAAGAAATCTAAAATTACTTCAGGTTATAATTTTCATACATAGATTATTAAAAACTGTCACATTTACACAAAAATATTAAATTCCTTTACCGCAAATTAATTAAGTATCAACGTAATCCGTATGCCACATATATACATAAGTAAACATATTTTTTTTTGTTTATTTCTATTTACATAATATTTTAAGTTCGTTAAGTCAGCTAAATATTAATATATATATTAAATAAAGCATCCTTCATTTCGCTCATTCGTTCGTAGGCTGTTCGTAATTTATAACAAACTAAATATATGCTCTTAATTTATTGAGCTGAATTCTAGGAAACCATATTTGTTTGTATTTTGTGCTACTTATAAGAAAATTGGCATAAACAGTTCTCAGGGATTTCTAAATTTCGATCTTAAAAGTATATAGAAAGAGTGTGTATTTATAATTTGCTTCGACATCTTTCTTCACGTTTTATTTGTTGGAGACCTTTTGCGAATATGTAATGTGCCGTATAAATTTCTCCCCTCGGGAGGCTCGGCTCTCTGTTAAAAGGTGATACGAATTAATTTTACCTGACATCAAGGACATTACGTCAGAATATTTTAACTTCTAATAAGAAGGGGACTGAGCAAATACCTCAACGTGTAATTTAAACAAACATTGTATATTAAAATAAAACACCATGTTTAAATTATAATTTTAATCTAGTCTGTTATTAAATTTTATCCACAATTGTCTCCTTTTTTGGCAATAGGCTACTGAATATTCATTCCGTACAACTAAACAACGAAAATAAATTAAGCTGAATTAGAAAACAAAATCATATACTTGCGCGTATTAGCCTAACAAAAGTCTTATCATTTTATCATAGGATTATGTTCGTACGCTTTGGAAGACGATATATTTGGAAGTTTCGATATATGAATTCTTTAGGGACTTAAATAGCACGAGGGAGCATGTTGTTAGAAATTTAAATGACTAAAGACAAACGAATAGCAAATGATCGTCGATATTGGTGCCAGGTCAGGTCAGTTTTGGTGCAGTATCGATCTTACGAACTAAAAAAAATAAATATCATGTTAAGTTTTCAGTTTAGTAAAATGATTACATAAATAACGATTATAAAATCCCTATTAGTAAAATGACTCAGTGATCACTCAATGATGTAAAGCTTGCATTATTCATAGTAAACCTATGTTAAATACAAGGAGAGGTAAAGTTTAAACAGTTGACAAGTTCTTCGTCATAAAAAGTCATGTAGTTAAGTGTAGTTGCTCTTCATATGTAACGGTACACACAAAGTTAACTTGTTTAGTTCCTCAAAGGGTAACTACATGATAAATATTATATTAAAGGACTTCATTTCATCTCAGTGAAGAGGGTACGTTTGCTTTGACATGACGTAATTATTTTCTATGAGTGAGTAAGTATTATGTTATGTATTTCAAATAGAGTTCATTTTATATTCCGCTTTATTTCCGCACTCTAAGACAACAATCTTTATTCATTTAAGCATAATATTATTTAGACAAGTAAATCTGCAATATTTTTTTACGAAACTATAACAGATTTGTTTTGGTTTGAAGCCACAAAATGCTGCGTTTAAATATTACATAAATAATTGTCCGGGACACAAGCAAAAACACTTCCCGGGGTCTCTAGTTTGGGGGATGAACAGCGTACATGTTCTAAGTTTTATTTACCCTGTAGAAACTCGACAACTTAGTTGCATTAAGGCAACAACCAAGCCATGTACACTTAATTTAGGTCACAGGGCAAACTAAGTTTTATATTATGTAATGCAATTTCAAATTACTGAGGTTATTGTTCTGAATATCGAGTATAGATTTATGAAGCCCGAACCGCTTTGTAAATTTGGTAGACTATTAAAATAGGACTTTATTTAGAATCTCGGGTTTTATGAGACATTCTGTTATGCAGATTTCTCTAAAATTAATTTTCCCTGCTATTCCTTGATTTGATACACTGTCAAATCTTCTTGCAATTTTGTTTCTATGAAGTTTTATGATTCAGCTATTAAAAGTTTAAATGCTAGTCAACTTGAAAACAATAAATTAAATTCTCAAATTCGGAATTCGGTATATTCAATATTCAATAATGTATTTGAAAGTCAAAAAAATTGTAATTATTTCAATTACGTACCATATAAATAATACACTTTTAAAACTTAAGCACATATTTTATATCAATTACTTTATAAAATAAATAAACATATTAGTATAGTACGTGTTTAGGGACCAGATCTTAGTCTAGGTGTAGGAGTAGCAAGCTCTCCTATGGGGATGGATAGAACACAGACTTCGAAGGGATTTATCACATCCTCAACAGGCACTCAGGAACTAGACTGCACTTCTTAAGGAAGGTCGAAATACCAACAAAACCATTCATATAACAAACAAAGAATGTTGTCATATCATAAAGCATTTTTATTTAATTATAACTATGTTGAAACATAGCGCTAGTGAAGAACCGTGGACGCCCTTAGTCGTAGCTTAGACATTGCCAATACTATTATGTATCACCTCCTACTAAGTTTGATCTTTGTTTTACACTGAATTGACGTAACCTCATTAAATCATAACAATTCATAGCCTGAATAATTGAATTGTGCGGCTGTGTGCTTTCGCTCGCGTCATATAAATCTAATCATACTGTTATCAAAATTGTTTTAGCGACATGAAAATTTAATATATTATAAAAATATTATTTTAAAGATTTATAAGTGTACAATTTGAATATCAATGTTGTGGCATATTTATGATAACGTCACGGGCACGGGGCAGACACATTTCTTCATCTGTTTCTTCAATATATTTTTGATGAAATTTAGCTTTCTGTGTCGAACGACGATTTCATATCGATCAAATAACGATTTCGCCGAAAATCGAACGAAAAACCTCAGGACAATATGCTACATGCGTTAACCACTAGAGAGACCGGCTTCTACAATAACAATAAAAAACAATAACGTAAATAATTATAGGACGAGCGACTAACACCTAAGAAATGGCATTTTCAGTAGGGTAAATTAAATAAATTATAATACACTCATTTAAGTTATTATAACTTAGATATAGATATAAAATTTATCTATCTTATATAATTATGTAACTACCCAGGTCACCGGAAACGCTTTTACGACAGGCGGAAGCACTCTGCGGAAGGACATCGGGCACTATTTTCCACTTATCGAATTCTGTGAATCTGTATGGCGAAATAACATATAACTCACTATAATCTAAACACTTCATGTTATTACATATATTTTTTTCTAACATTAAAAGTTATAAATATTTATAACACATTGTCATCCTTAACCGGTCCTAACAGCGTATCCTTGAATTTTTTTGGAAAACCAAAGACCTTTTGGAACGCCTGGGCAATCTAGATAAGATTATTTAGAGGCGCGCCCAACCTCATCATGCGCAACTTAACCTTGCCTAGGTTCCTCAAGGAAGACAGGAACCGCAGCCGTCCCAAACTAAGAAACATTAATGTGAAGTTTAAGATACCTAGATACCTATAGTTTAAGATAGTTCTTAAGCTTTTTGTTTGTAAATAAATAAAATGTAGTTTGGATGAAAGCATTTTTTCATTTCTCACATTTCCTGTATTACCTATTTTCGTATAAATTCACATTTATTAAAACCGTCAACGCTTAATTGGTTTTCATCATAAATATCTCCGCTTTCCGCCAAATAGGATGGAATATTCCACAAATTACTGGAATCTGGCACAATTCCAAGTGTTACAAGCTATCTGTAACGTTGTCCGGGCAAAGTTCGCACTAATTGTCGGATAAGTTCACCAATATGTCACCTTGTCAGTCCGAATATTGTAGGAAAATGTTTCGTATGTAATGTAAGGTTTGGGTGTCTACTAATTAATCGGAAGCTGTAATAGAAAGATACCCTAAACACTACACAAAAGTTATTGTTATATGTCATTATACTATAGTAGACCTCGTAAGTTATGATAATTCAATTTGAAGCGCGACGATTTATATAGATTATAATTGTATGAATAACACACAGATAAAGATTTTTTTAAATATATATTTATCAATAAGATCAATGTTACAAATATTAATTAATTTATAGAGAGGCATAGGCCAGTTTTGTTAAATCTTCTAGTTTCCTTATATTTTCTATAAAGGCATGTTGCAGAAGTCTAAAACTTAAAAGTATGTAGCTCCAATAGAAAACTAGTTAACTAGTTAATAACAATAACTGTATTCGATGTGAACTTATGCATATCTTTTTATTTCAATTTTCTGTTAGAAGCAGCCTTTGTTCTAAAAAACGTTGGAAACTTTAAAAGAAAAATAAATACCTTCACCAAGTATTTTCATTTCGCATATTTCGGTGTAGCGGTGATTCTAGGAATCTTATTGCAATATCAATGTAACAGGAATATGGAAGAGGAAAGCCATTTGAGAATTTCATCTTTAAGGTATACCTGAATTCCCATTTCAAAGGCCCATTTAGATGGAGAGAGTTTCTCGTCTCGAATGTACGATTATCGAATGAATATAAAAAAAAGTTTCTTCGTCTAAACATTTACACCTCTCGCTCTTCCACTTTGGCGAGAATTGCCTCGCAATGGAAAGTTTATTGTGTCAATGTAAACAGAATTTCAGAAACAATAATCTTATTTCGAGGTTTTGTGCCAGTTGATATCATGAGTGCAGTGCGTTGGGGTCTTTTAATTATATCTGCTCTTCTAATATAAGAATTAATTAAACGGAAAAAAGGTGTTGGATAAAAAAATCTATAGCTAGGAGAAACTATTTTGCAGCATCTAACACATTGTGCCTTGAATTACAATTGGAAGATGAAAAGACATTCAAAAATATGTTTCGGGTTACGAAAGCCCAATTTTCATATTTACTTCAAGAAATTGGACCGTCTATACAAAAAAAGATACAAATTCGCGTCAAGCTATAGCTGCTCGGACAAAATTAGAAATAACGTTAAAGTTTCTGGCTACAGGGCATTCCTTTCAAACATTATCAGAAATATTTAGAGTACCTAGGTGTACAATTAGTTACTTTTTGGTTGTAGTTATACAAGCTATTTACATAGCATTGGAAGATTTTATTAAGGTATGAATAAAAACTGTTTTACTTCAAAATCAATATTTTTTTCTATGTATTTTATTTAAAAATTAAAATTATTCATCGTCTTGCTTTTATGAGGTAGATTACAGAAAAAGATTATGATGATTAGATGATGATATGATGTGTAAACAGACTTAACAGACTTAGGAAATTATCTCCTAGCGATAAATCCCTGGCGATTCTTGTATGACATAATTGTAGGTGAGAATTTAGTTCTTGCCTGTATGTAAACATTTTGATACGATAATGCTATGGCCATTTTAGGCCATTATAGGAGAGGGTTTCTCGTGCGAGAAACTCTCTCCTATAATCCTATAATCCATCTAAATGGGCCTTTACAGTGTGCAACATACAGGATTCAATACAGTTGTTAACGTTTTAACCGCCAAAAATAATAATAATATATTACAAAAATATTTTTTTTGTGCGTCTGTTCAGTTATTAATTAGTGAACGTTATTGATGTAGCATCAGATATTAATTAGCACATATTTATTTCGAATGCACGCTACTCGGGATAATAATTACGAACGAAGCTCTCATTAATTCGACATTGGTGAATTGCGATCATATTTCGTATAATATTTTGGTCATTTTAACGCTATATTTAGTTTAAAAGAATTCTATCATTTATTATATTATGGAATATTAGTTTTTTATTTTTATTTCATAAAAAATATTTAAATTTAATTTACGTTGAGGTGTCTGAAGCATCCGAAGCTCTTTATAGTGTCGCTATGGAAACATTTGTTTTCTTTGCTGTACGGGACAACATTTCCATATACGTAGTTGGTTCCAAAGTTCTGTCACTGGCAATATTGCATTCTTTTTTGTAAATGTTTGACTATTGTTTATAACAAAAAACAATCTCTTTCCGTAATTTTTCACACTGGAGTGGACATTGAAAAAAAAACCGAATAGCTGTTGCGTTGCACCACTGTGGACACTCGTCGAGTACCATTTTCAAGTTGCTCAAAAATTTGTATATAACGCTTGGGTTTATGTACCGTACGTACTATTAATGTCCATACCATGATGTGGTTGAATGAAGCCTCCAGTGTTGAGGGCAAGAAAAAAACTCCATGCCAGCCATGCTCCGCAAGAACACCAGCAGTAATCAAAGCTATCAAAGCGCGGACAGCTTTGCTAGTGGGAAAACAGGGTCTGTAGGAAAACAGTAAAAAAGGTTTTAAATGAAGATCTTGATCTACGAGCATATAAAAAAGTGGGCTCTTACTTAGTGCTTGTATAAAAGCAATAACGCTTAAGAGTTCGCGGGTATTGTAAAAGCGCTACGCGAAAATCCGACAACGTGATATCCTCTTTACGGACGAGTAATGTTCGATATTGAAGAGAAGTACAATAAACAAAATGATAGAGTGTACGCTAAGAGTTCTGAGGAAGCTGGAAATAAAATTCCGAGTTTGCAACATGAACATCATCCATCATCAGTAATGGTCTGGTTGGGAGTGTCCTATTACGGGCCATTCATTTTGCGAGAAGTGGGTCAAAACCAGTGCAAAAGTGTACCAAGAGACGGTTTTGGATAGGCTTGTCAAAGACCTGCCTAGCACGCTATTTGCGGGACATCACTTTGTATTCCAGCATGACTCTGCGTCTGCACACAAAGCCAAGACCACTCAAGCCTGGTTTGAGGGTCAAAACATCGACTTAATTAGACATGAGGATGGGCCTTCCTCCAGCCCGGACCTTAATCTTTTGGACTATAAAATTTGGAAGAAGAGAGGAAGGTCTGTGATAAACCCCATAAAAATTTGGAGAGTCTGAAGTCATTTTTTAAAAAAGCAGTCATTGAAATCGACATGAAAATGATGCGTGCTACGACTGGCCGCGGCGCTTAAGTTGTATTCAAAAGAAGGGAGGTCATTTCGAATAATTTTATTTCGATTATTTCCTTAACTAATGTACTATAAATTGATATATCATTAAAAACTGATCAGTACTTTTGTTTTTATTATTATTTCCATTTATGACAGAAGTTTAGGACCGACTAAATGATGATGGAGGACTTTTAATTTAAATACTAATTCGGAGTCCATGCTTCTTAAATACTAACATACTTTATAAGCTAACGAGTATATTGTTAATCTAAATATTTAATTATTTAATTCTCCAACTCAAAATATCAACTTATATACCAAATCGTATTCTGATCTCGTGTAGAAAAATATGTATAGGAATAGAACAAGTAGACAAGGTCGCTGGTCCACTCCAGCCGGACGTCCTGCGCTTACTGCATATTGCATCCTGCATTTATTGTATTGCACTAGTACATATTTTAATTCTAAGCTAATGGACCAAATGGGTACAAAGTTAATGAAAGAATGCCAGTAGTAAGAGGAAGTTAACCGATGTTGGTAAATATAATAAAAAACCAATCTTGTTGCTTGTTTGACTTTTTGATAGGTTATATATAATCGCTGAAATTAAAGTCCAATTGATTTTAATTTAAACTTTAAATCTCTTGATATTTACGTACTGCCAGATAAAATTCAGATAGGATAAGAGCTGTTAGAATCCGGAAGCTTAGAGCAATATTTAATGTTGCACTTTTATCATCTAAGTTTCAGCTGATAGGACGCTTGATATTTTATAGCCAAAGTTTACTCGTGCTAAGTGTTATTAGTCTTGAAAAAATTCCTCACCCACTCTAACTGCTTTTATCTGAATATAGTGTTGTACAACCATTTATTCACAAGTAAATTTACATTGTTCTACTGTGTGAAAATTGTTTATTTTTAGCATGACGACAGCATGTAGGGAGGGAAGTGGGGCACTACAATAAAACATAATGGCTATTCGAGCGATATAAGTTCACGGCCACGCTCAATATACATTCGTCCATTATAATCAAATTATTTTTAATATAATTTATCTTACGTCTCCGCATTGGATTTGCATTGTTGCATTAGTACGTGTAAAGTAGTTTATGTGCTTTGCTAAGCCTAAAATATGGTTAGTCAGACCACTTCGGTGATTTTCTTAATAGTAAGGACTGCCTTTGATTTGCAATAGCAAAAACTTAAAGCTCTTCCATACCTATTATTAATACGCACACGATTAAATAATTAATACAACTAGATTTTTTACATAAATATGTAATGTATATGTTACGCTAGAGGTACATTAAGCACTTTTAGCCACTAGCACATTTAATTTAAAAAATAAAAAAGGTGCATCAGTTTCATGAAAATTATTTATTCCCTTGTTTTATATCGCAGATTAAACCGAGGATACCCTATCTTAATTATTTTTATATAACGGGGGACTTATCTGATGTTAAGTGATACCCGCCGCCTATAGACGCTCACATTGCCTTGGGCTTGCAAGTGCGTTACCGACCCTAAGTCCAATTGGTTGGAAAATATTAAATATGGGCAGCTAGTTCCATATACTGGTGATGCGCGGTTAAAAATTGAGCAATAATGCCCAGTTGTGGAACGACGGATGTCGAAGTGATACCCCACATCTCTACGCAACACCAAGGGATCAAGGCACTCGGAAAGTGACTGGTCGTGGACGATTCGAATCGCTCTCACGTTGAATACGGTCAAATGGAAGGAGCTGGTCCTAGGGAGCTCCCGCCCAGAGGTGAGAACAGACCTCCATGTGTACTCCTGTCGCTTTATACATTTGGAAGCGATGGCCGAGAGTGAAGTACCGTCTTACATTGCTAAGCATACCAACCTTCTTGGAACTTAATCTAGCCTCCTTGCTGACTATGAGACTGAACGTCACCCGATAGTAGTAGCGATAAAGAGAGCTTTGTTAGCGGAAAACGCCCAATCTTGCCCCAGTAATTTTCCGTTTATAAGAGCTGGAGGCTGACTTATAAGGATTTTTAAGTTCGCTAATAGTCGCATCCCATTATGTCGCTGCTTCTGGCCAGGCTTTAAAGCCTTCTTTCTTTTGAGTATTTAAACCAAAGCTGGCACTTGCCACCGATCACTGGCCGACACTGCTGAGAAGTTCCAAATTACACTCAAACTAGGCTGTTGCCTATCGAGTTAGCATTATATGATAGACATATTACATTAATAAAAAAAAATAAAATTGGTTAATATCGAAACAACGACAGTTGCATCTTCCAAGCGTTATTACAAAGCCAAGGAGAAATGTGTAAAATCAAACGTAGCTATATCAAAAATTATGTTATTACTCTCAACAAAATTATAAAAAGAATTTATTACTAACACGTTATAATTTAAAATATGAACGGTATAAAATGTAGATATATATAAATTTAACCGTAATTTGTAATTTTTGGCGACAATTTTGTTTTAATACAAGTACAACTATTAAGTAATACACAAGATAGACAGTATGCAGCATCTTACGGCAAATATTATTTAAAATGTAAAGTGCCGGTTTAGTGTAACAGTGTATTGATAACACGTATATCTAATATAAAAGACGCGGCACGCTCCACCGGGGCCATAAACATACGTGATGCACGCTCATACTATACATAATGTGCTATGACATTATTTCAAATAGCTTTTGATGTTTTTTCGCTATGAAAAGTTTATTATAACCAGTTTCTTAAGTGAACCCTTAACATATGATAATTATTTATTGTCTTCAACTACAAGGAAACACCTTATTCGTATTCTATATAGATACGTTATTATATATAATTAATAAATTAGTAAGTGTACATGTTATATAAGAAACTAGAAGTTGTTTAAATAAACTCAGTATAATAAGGTGTTCTATAAAAAGTAATTATGTTAGTTTAATGCAATTAACTATTTATTAAATGTTACTTTATGTTACGATATAGCCACTTTCCAGGTTTATACACTTTGTATATCTTTTTAACAAGCTAGAATGACCTTTTTTTAAAATCCTAATCCCTTAAAAATTGTATAGCACGGCCACTACTGCGTTTAAGGTACTTAAATATTACCAGCCCTTGGTTGTCACGTAAAAACAAACAATATCTTACAAACTGGTGGTATTGTCATCAATTTCTCCGGAGTTGCAGATGACGATCTTTTCCTAGCCATGGACTGTTTTTTTCCGTTTCCGATTTATAATGATGTTGCCAAAGTTATCGAACCATTATGTTGTAATAAACAGCTTTGCGAAATTCTCAGTCTCGATTCTACCCGTCAGATAGCATTCTGGACACCCAGCGCGCTGACACTTTTTTGACACCTAAATGGATCTGTATATTATGGGCACTTCTTATAGAAATCTTTATTTCTTCTGCTATAAAAAAACAGTAAGATGACATGCTAAGACAATGTTGTCAACTTTGGTCAGTTACTGGCGATGTCCGGCGTCCCGTGCGGTGGCCGTGGTTAATAGAAGTTCTTCCTCACCTAAACTCAGCAAAAAGGGGTCACGAGCTGCTAATGTTGCTCTCAAGTCTTGATTTACCAACCGTGGTAAAATTTATCTCAATCGAATATTTTTAGGGTTGTTTTTAATGGGTTGAATTGAAGTTCGCTCTTTAATAATTTTATTATTTACACGTTCCCTATTTTATTTATATATTCCTATGAAACTGATTTTAAACCAAAATACAAAACTGCATATTAAGGAATCATAAAAAAATATCTAAGTATTCTGTCCTCTGCAAACATCAAAAGTAACTAGGTATATAGAATTAGATTAAAATATAACCTAACTGACATAGAAACAATTAACAAACCAGCAAAGTGGAATTTGGTTCAAATATTCAATATTAAAAGGAATCGTTATAACAAAGTATACCTAACAAAGGGTGACTAAATGATTAGTGAGATTCAGATACTATCTATATATATGTCTAAAATAATCAATATGTTAGCAAATTTTATAAAACTCCCTTACCTTGGCGTTATCATGGCGTTTAGAGCAAGCTTTACTCTCTAAAACTGACCATAACTTATAATCCAGCGAATTAAGATCGGGACTAGACGACGCGGCGACAAGTCTTCAGCTCCGGTGGAGGCCGAAACGTTCGTTTCCAACCAAGACTCCGTAGGCCGAGCTTTATGACCCGGCGCTGAGTCTTGATGGAAGGACCATTCTTGGTTATTGAGCATGGTGTTGTTAAGGGGCTTCACTACCTTCTCATTAATGATATCTTAATATACTTGTGCCGATCTTTTGATACCTTTTTCATAAACGTATGACTCAGTCACACCTTCATAGCTAATCCACCAAACCATCACTGAAGTCGGATAGTGCACACGTTGCACTCTGTCGACTAATTTGAAAGAATCTTTAAAGCTTTGAGCATAAATACGGTCATATTGTTTGTTAAAATGTTGCTCAATCGTAAAAAAAATATCATCCGTAAACAAATTTTTTCTGTGACCTCCCTTTACCGCTTCAGTAGTTTTTTCGGTTTTACCACTATATTATTTTTTTTTAAATATCAGTTAAGAAATAACTATAACGTCTCTATAGGCTACATGTCCTAAGTCATCTTTTAAAATACACGACATTGGGGTAGGTGTTATCTTGATCTCCCGAGATAAAATCTTATGCTTTCGGACAGGTTTCTTCGAATTCTTTCCCTTACTGCTTTGACCACCTTTTTCGTACGAACCCTACGTGAACGGCCAGATATTTTTCTGTCACAAACAGAGGAGGTCTCGTACCTATTAATAACCCCGTATAGAAACATTTTACTAATACCAAGCGTCTTGCATTTGGCTCCATACCTAATTTGCATAATGCAATCACAGCAGCACACTCCAAATGAGAAAACCCAATGATAACAATGATATAAAAAGTACAGATTCTAAATTCAAATGATTTTTTTTGTCAATTTTCAATAATTGTAACAGTATGTATGGCCAGACTAAGTATATATATTGTTACGAGCTAGGGGATCGGATAGAAAATGCCGTAGATTTCTTCAAGGGTTTATTTCTTGAAAAATCAATGAGGAATTTATGGGCACAAAATTAATTGCAGAGATTCACTAATAACACACAAAAACACAGTCACTAAATACTTCACTTATGCACACTTCACACAGTACTTTATCACTTATATTCACTTTATTCGCACTTTATCGCTTCGGTGTTTCTCTCGTGTAATCGCATTCAAAACTAAGTGACTAGTCGCGTTTCGGCTCGCTTATATATCCCTGGGAATAATTCTAAACAATATTCGAGAACTTTCTAGGCGGGCTTGCTACTGAGTAGCGATTGCACAATTCTAGAACGTTCGCACTCTTTGTCTCTTTCGCACGTTGCTCCGTCCTTGTCGTACGGCGTTCTAGAGTGCTCGTCTAGTTTCGAGAAAGTTCTGATCTTCTCTCTCTCTCTCTCGTATCATTTCGTCCTTGTCTCACACCTAGAAAGTTCGGTCTAGAATATTCCTTCATCAAAGGGGTATAACTAGGCCTGAAAACGCCTGAAAACGGGTCTCCTGAAAACTGCACCACTCGACTACACATGTTCTGAAACCGACTGAAAAAAGGTTTCAGCTTCCTGAAAACTAGGGTAACATTATGAAAATTACAATTTTCTAATATGTGATTGACCCTCTCCTGAAACGGTCAGAAATCATATTACAGCCTGCTGAAAAGTTCTCTAACTAGTGGAAAAATCTAGAAACATGCAGTCGACCCGTCTTCGTAACACTACCCCCTCCTTAGACATGCTCGTCCCGAGCATCATTACATCCTTTATAGGGAGCCAATCGATTTATGTGAACGACTTTCGGTTTGCTCCTTAAACCACCCATTTTCTTTATGTGATAGGTAGTGTAGTGTAGTAGGATTTATCTTCGTGACTATCGTGTATGGACCGTCCCAGTCAGCTTGAAGCTTTGGTGATTTGCCTTTTCGTTTTGTTGGGTTATGGAGCCATACTTGCGAGCCTTCTTTAAATTCTATGTGATTCGTCTTTCTGTCATACCTAATCTTCGTAGTCTCACTTATTTTATTTTGCGATGCACGTACGTGTTCATGGATTTCGTCCAGTTTATTACGCAGATCCGCAGCATATTCTGTAACACTCTCCGGTGTGTCAGGTGGTCGCCCAGTTACAATATCCGCTGGTAATCTAAGTTGTCTCCCAAACATGGCTAAAGCAGGAGTAACATTTGTGGTTTCATGAACCGCAGACCGGTATGACATTAGAAATAATGGAATATACTTGTCCCAGTCTTTTTGATGGTTGTCCACCAGTTTTGCCAAGTGCCTTTCCAAGGTTTGATTGAAGCGTTCCACCATTCCATCTGACTGTGGGTGATATGGAGTAGTCCGCGTCTTATGAATTCCCATTAATCGGCATAATTCTTGAAATAGTAGAGACTCAAAATTTCTTCCCTGATCACTGTGCATTTCCAAGGGTACTCCAAATCTAGAGAATACGTCATTTACAAGTATCTCAGCTACTGTAACTGCCTCTTGATTGGGAATAGGGAATACTTCGGGCCACTTCGTAAAATAATCCATAACAACCATGATGTACTTATTTCCTTTTTCTGTTAACGGAAATGGTCCAGCTATGTCAACTGCTATCCTCTCCCATGGGGCTCCGACATTGTATTTCTTCATACTCGCTCTAGTTCTCGTCTGTGGGCCTTTAACAGCTGCACAAGCTTTACATATTCGAATCCAGTCTTCTACATCTTCGCGGCAATGTATCCAATAAAATCTCTCTTTAATTTTCAAAAGAGTCCTTTTTACACCTAAGTGTCCGCCTGATGAGCCGTCATGAAACATTTCCAATATGTTGCGAATCTTGGATCTGGGCACAACTAACTGTAGATGAGATGCATCCCCACGAGCGTTTTCCCATTTGCGACATAACACCCCATTATGGAGAACTAAGCTATCCCATTGAGCCCAGTAACTCTTGGTCATGGTACTAGTAGATGCAACATCATTCCATCGCGGCTTTATAGCTGAAGATTTCATCCAGTCCAGAATTGGTTTAATATCAGAGTCTTGTTGTTGCTCTTCCTGAATTAATTTACCACACCAATCTGGACTAATGGTATCCGTTCTTAGTATCCTCACATGGGCAACCTCTCTACATTCGTGTCTTGTACAATGTTTACAGTCTTCCTCACATGGCCTACGAGACAATGCATCTGCGTTCCCGTGTGCTCTACCCTTGCGATGTTCAGTAGCAAAGTCATACTCTTGCAATTGTTCGATCCATCGAGCCACTTGTCCTTCTGGGTTCTTGAACTGAAGTAGCCATTTTAAGGCAGCATGATCTGTTCTAAGACGGAACTTGCGACCTAGTAAGTATTTACTAAAATGCTGCAGCGTCTTCACAACAGCCAGTAGTTCCCTCCGAGTGACACAGTAGTTTCGTTCTGGTTTCGATAACGACTTGCTGAAGTAGGCTATTACTTCCTCGCGCTCACCTTTTACCTGTGATAGTACACCTCCGATGCCAATTCCACTGGCATCTGTATCTATCACATATTCGCCATCATGTTCCGGGTATCCTAGTATCGGAGTCGCACATAGTCGGTTCTTGAGCTCATTAAATGCAACTTCACACTCTCCATCCCATGTGAATTTCCTCTTCTCTTCGGTAAGTCTGTGAAGAGGTTTTGCAATATCCGCGAAATTTTTCACGAATCTTTGGTAGTAAGAACATAAACCTAAGAAAGCACGGACTTCAGTTTTATCTTTAGGTACTGGCCATTCCTTCACCGCAACTATCTTCTCGGGATCTGTTCGAACTCCGTCCTGCGATATAATGTGACCCAAGTAGCTCACTTCTCTTTTGAAAAATAAACATTTATTTGAACTTAATTTCAGGTTAGCTTTATGGAGTCTGGTGAGCACCTGTTGCAGATTCCGTATGTGATCTTCAAAATTTCTCCCAATGATGACTACATCATCCAAGTACACTAAGCAGGCTTGTCCTATCAGTCCTGACAGTACTTTCTCCATTAGTCTTTCAAAGGTAGCAGGTGCATTGCAAAGCCCAAACGGCATAACTTTAAACTGCCATAGTCCCTTTCCAGTTGAGAACGCTGTCTTCTCTTTATGACTTGGGTCTATCTCCACCTGCCAGTATCCACTTTTCAAGTCTAAAGTTGTAAACCATTTTGCCCCACTTAAGGTATCCAAGGTGTCATCTATTCTAGGTAAGGGGTAACTGTCCTTCTTTGTGATATCGTTAAGACGACGGTAGTCGACGCAGAACCTTAAACTGTTATCTTTTTTCTTGACTAAAACTACTGGAGAGCACCAAGGGCTGGAAGATGATTCGATGACATTATGGTTTGACATTTCCGCAATCATCTTGTCTATATTTTTTTCATATGCGACAGGTACTCGTCGCGGTCGCAAACGTATCGGTCTTTCGGTTCCAGTCTCAATTCGATGTTTAACTACACCTGTCCTTCCTAGATCTCCATCGTGTGTAGCAAACATGTCTGAAAATGACTTTAATAGTTCCTTTGCTTTCAACATTTCTCCTTTCGACAAGGTTTCCTTACAGCCCTCTAATACTTCTTGAACTATATCTCGTTTACTAACTGTACTATTTTCAGTGATAGATCTATAGACGTCGTACCCACCCTTCAATGTATTACCTTTTAGAGAAACTACCTCATCTCTACACTTGAACGTACCATTCTCCAAGTCAATCTTACAGTTGTAATGCTTCATGAAGTCTAAACCGATAATACAGTCATCCACGATGTCAGCAATAACCACCTTATGTCTGTATGATCTGCCCCCAATCTTGAAGGTAGCGATACCTTCCCCTCGAACGGTTATGTGCTGACCAGTAGCTGTAAGGAGCTGTACATTTCCACCAGAAAGGCTTTTGTAAAATGACTTCAGAAGTTGGTATCTAATTACTGTCCGGGAAGCTCCAGTATCAAGGGTTAACTCACACCTACATCCGTTTACTTCTCCGTCGATAACAATGGTATTCCCATCCTGAGTTTGAGTGATCATAACTTTTGGGGCCTTCCTTACAGAACCGGCCAGCACCCGCCCCGTGGTCCTGGCTTCTACTCGTTTCCCTGCCGCTGTTCAGCGGCAGTCACACCCGCTGCTTCCGGTTCCCCACGTCTAGTCTTTATTTCGCCTCTGAGATCTTTTTTAGGGCATGAAAACCTCATATGTCCTATTTCCCCACAGAGGTAACAGGTGGGTCCACGTTGGGAACTTGGTTTTTCCGTGACAGCCCTGATGCGGTTAGGTCGATGATCCTTGCAAAATGCTTCCACCTCCAACGCATGGGCAAGAGCAACCTTAAGGTCCTTATGGTGACCAAGGTTCACAGCCATTCGAATTTCACGGTCTCGAATACCGTCGACAAAAGCTTGAACCAACATCTTGTCTGCAACATCTGGTGAGGATGCGTAGGCCTTCCTTACCAGCTTCTCTATTTCAAGTCCCCATTTTTGCAAACTTTCATTTGTCTGTTGTATTCTATCCTTCAATTGCGCCCTATAAACGTGCTCTAAATGTGCGTCTCCATACCGTGATTCCAGGGCATCTAGCAGTTGCTTCAACGTCACCTTACCTTTCTTGGTATCTAATATGGAGAGGGCTTCGTCTCGCAGTCCCAGAATAAGGGCGGTAACAGCTTGATCGTCAGTCCACCCGTTTGACTCTGCTACAGTCTCAAACTGCAGCTTGTACGCGCCCCAAGAAGATGTACCATCAAAGGGAGGCACTTTCAGATATCCAGGTGGTGCAACAGTCGTGACAACACCAGTGGTCTTCAGGCATTGGATTTCATTTTCTATTCCAAGGATACGTTTATCCTGCTTGGATAGCTTACAATCCATATCAGATTCCAAATTCTCGATTTTTTTATCTACCTGTACTTTCAGGTCACAAAGTTTTTCTCCGATACGGCGAGCCTGTTCCTCCATCATCTGATGAGCCTGCTCCTCTTGACGTCGTGCCTGCTCCTCTATCATGCGACGTGTCTGAGCCTGTTCTTCCATCACTTGGCGTGTATGTTCTTCTTGACGGCGTGCCTGTTCTTCTTGACGGCGTGCCTGTTCTTCTTGACGGCGTGCCTGTTCTTCTTGACGGCGTGCCTGTTCTTCTTGCCGGCGTGTCTGTTCTTCAATCATTTGGCGTGTCTGTTCTTCTTGACGGCGTGCCTGTTCTTCCTGACGGCGTGCCTGGTCTTCCATCATTTGCTGCAGAGCAAGGAGGATGTTGCCATCGTTACTTTCACCCATCCCGCGGTTTGCATCGAAACTTTGTCGCCGGGCGGCGTCGCGTGCTGATTGCGCCCTTGTCTGCACTCCCTCCGCAGCTGGAGACTCTGCCACAGACTCCTCTTGATTCTCCCTTGGAGTAATTGGCATGTTTCTATCCCACTTCTGACACCAAAATGTTACGAGCTAGGGGATCGGATAGAAAATGCCGTAGATTTCTTCAAGGGTTTATTTCTTGAAAAATCAATGAGGAATTTATGGGCACAAAATTAATTGCAGAGATTCACTAATAACACACAAAAACATAGTCACTAAATACTTCACTTATGCACACTTCACACAGTACTTTATCACTTATATTCACTTTATTCGCACTTTATCGCTTCGGTGTTTCTCTCGTGTAATCGCATTCAAAACTAAGTGACTAGTCGCGTTTCGGCTCGCTTATATATCCCTGGGAATAATTCTAAACAATATTCGAGAACTTTCTAGGCGGGCTTGCTACTGAGTAGCGATTGCACAATTCTAGAACGTTCGCACTCTTTGTCTCTTTCGCACGTTACTCCGTCCTTGTCGTACGGCGTTCTAGAGTGCTCGTCTAGTTTCGAGAAAGTTCTGATCTTCTCTCTCTCTCTCTCGTATCATTTCGTCCTTGTCTCACACCTAGAAAGTTCGGTCTAGAATATTCCTTCATCAAAGGGGTATAACTAGGCCTGAAAACGCCTGAAAACGGGTCTCCTGAAAACTGCACCACTCGACTACACATGTTCTGAAACCGACTGAAAAAAGGTTTCAGCTTCCTGAAAACTAGGGTAACATTATGGATATTACAATTTTCTAATATGTGATTGACCCTCTCCTGAAACGGTCAGAAATCATATTACAGCCTGCTGAAAAGTTCTCTAACTAGTGGAAAAATCTAGAAACATGCAGTCGACCCGTCTTCGTAACAATATAGATCGTTAGATATTAAGAGGATTCAATAGCAAATTTATACAAATAGTGTCATTAACTTGATTCCACAACACTAGCAAGAAGCCCCTTAATGAAGACGAAAGACCACCTTACCCCTGCTCTGCATAAATTTCCAAGAGCACCGTAGACCGTACATATTTTGCACCAATTTTACGAACCCACCGCTTTTCGTATTTAATTTTTCTTCGTCACTAGTACATGAAGGAATTTCAATTGATAAAATTGTTGTGTTTTTTTCTTACCTTTGTATTCAACCGACAAAAGGTCGATACCTAACATGGCAATTTCTTTATCAATTCTCTTTAACAAGCCTATTCGCTGCATATTTTTTTTCTTGTTTGTTGCGTTTACAAAACCTACAAAATGACCATGGTTATGACATTGGAACAAAGAGAGCGATGGAAAGATATATAATCAAGTTTTGATCAAGCTTCCTAAAGTAGTTTATGACTAACATCCAAAGCATTGTAATTATTTGTAATGTACAGATATTATCATAACGATAAAATAAAATGGGTAATATGAATCATATGTAAATACTATATACATTACGGCGGTGAACTATAACAGGAATGTCAATGTCACTGGTGTTTTTTATCTGGGCTATTATTAGTGATTGTAGTGCAGACACTGCATTGCAGGCTCACACGGCGATGCACAGATGACCTACATCGTTCACAATGCCTGCCACACGACCACAGTATCTACGCAAATACCTAATACAAACAAGAATTCAGCTGCTCATCTAACCCAAAATCCAATTACTTCCAGTTTGCCTACAGACCTTTTAAAGTTAAAATGGATATGAATTTAATCAAAACTTTTGAATAGGTTTTTGTTTAATATTTTTTAACTACTGAATTAAATCTCCAAAACTATAAATTTGAGTAAAGATTACTCAACTTACTCAATTTTAAAATGTAATAGTAATTGTATTACTAAAAATGTAGCTCTAGTAAGCGTTCACGTCGACAGATCTATTTACCAAATTAAGAAGATTAATTTGTCGTAATATATTTCATACAGTTTTGGTTAAACTAGTCCACTTACCTTTACAAATAAACAAGAAATTAAGTAGTATGTGTACACTACTATACATATAATACTTCCATATATTAATACAACTGTTAACAACTAATATTTATAGAAAAAAAAGCTTCTTAGTAGTATCGATAAAAATTAAGTTGTACCATAAATAAATGATCACCCTGTTTTTACATTTAATAGTCGTCGTGTTGACTCAGAATAAAGTGTCACCGTAGACAATGTCCACGTCACAGCTACGCGCTACGAACCTTGCAGTTAGCGCGTAGAGTCGGAACGCGCGCACGAATTTTCACGATCTTTGGTTTTTAAGGTTTTTGATGTAGCCTAAGGATAAAACTTATTGAATATAAGGTATTTTATTTTAAAATGTTAGTTTGAATTGGTAAAGTGGTATTGTTATCTATTTTTCATGTTTCTTGGCGGCAGATGGCGGAAAGAAAGTTTTCAACATCAAGAATTTTGCTGAGCGTTGCCGCGTTCATTTTGTTAAGTGGTGAGTATTCGAGAAATAAATAAATAATCGTTGGCTGTAGAACTTTTGCAGATAAAATATTTTCGTTTCTATTTTGTTCCATACGAATACTTCAATTCTAAAACAAAGCTTTGGCAACGTTATAACGTTGTTTGTTTAGCAATTTTATTTTCGAGGTTTTGTATTTTATTGAAATTTGATTAATGTTTGCTGACTTAAATTGATGGTAAAGTCTACAATAGTTTTTATTGTTTCGTAAATATATAAATATGTTATTTAAAAATTGATGCTATATTTTTTCTTTTATTATCATATTTATTTTTCCTCGAAACCCACGCATTTATATAAATTTAAATTCATTACACTGGTCTTGAATGTTGCAACTTTGTTTCGAATAAATAATAATTATAATAAAAGTATACCTTTAATAAAAATCTGTTGTTCCAGTTATATAACGTTTGATTATTAAAGCATTTTTTTGTAAGTATCCTAAAAATTGAATCTTTTTTTTAATTTTTGATATATATCGAAATCGCATCGCACTTCATTGTTTACATGTTTATTGAAAAAATATTTCTAGTAATGTAAACTTCGTATTTCTTATGAGGCCATGAAACAATCTGTTGTTTTCCCAAGACAACTAACAGGTGTATTTGATTTGTCAAACCAGCGATCGATACGTTGTTTGTAACATAAAAGAAGGATCAAATAGCTCTGGAAATCAATTGTGGTTATGCGTACAATAAAATGATAAGAAAGTATATTTTTCAACATACTGACCATTAAATTTAATAAAGATTTGTTTTGATATATAGAGATATCAGATAATTACTTGACTTCGTTACGGAAGTATAAAAGCGTTACAAAACCACTTCAGCTATTTGAAATAACAAATACTTTTCTGTGCCATGCCTAACAAAGACAGAGAATTTTAAGACTCGTAAATTGCTTTTAGTTTGCTATTTGTAGCTACACGCTCAATAAAATATTTACACGACTTAAGTGTTGAGTAATCTTGAAATACATTAATAAAAACAACCCTTATCGCGAGAAATGAAGATTCCCGCTAGGACTCTGACGCGTATTCTAAAACAAGACCTGAAGCTCGGTGCTTATCGTCGATATACAGTACATGCCCTAAATCAATCTTTACAGTTAAAGAGAGTGGATCGATCAAAGCCTTCTGTCACGATACGCATCTGAAAGCAAAGAAATACCCTTTTTACCGATGATTAAATTTTCTCGATTGAAGAACACTACAATAAGCAAAATTATAAAGTGTACGCTCCAATTCTAAACACGCTGCTCAAGTGGTCGGAAAGGTAGGTTCATCCTGCGTCAGTGATGGTTTGATGGGGTGTGTCTTATCTAGTAGTCACAACTACACTTTTTTGTGAAAAAGAAGTAAAAACTTTAGCCAAAGTGTCATGATACAGTCTTGGATCATGTTGTGAAACCTCTCTCAGCAGTACACTTTTTAAAAATATATCGTGGACTTTCTAGCAGGATTCTGCATCTGGTCACATGGCACGAACTATCCAAGCCTGGCTTGAAACCAACGTTCCGGACTTTATAAGAGCAAACCTTTAGACTTCAAATTATCGTCAGTTTTAGAGGACATGGCCTGCTCTAAAAGACACGGCGACATTGAGTTTCTTAAAAAATCTTTGGAGCAAGCGGTGACAAAATTTGGAAAAAGTGCGTAAATCCAAACAGATAAAAAGCCTGTATAAAAGCCATGGTGGTGGCTATTTCGAATATAATATTTGTTTTTATTTTTTGCTGAGACTTTAATAAATATGTACTTAGGTATAAATTAATAATATTAATAATAAAATAATATTACATTACTTCATTAAAAATAAAAGCATTTTCATTTGTTACAGAAATTATAGCTGGACTAGGTATGATACATTTACTTGAAACCAACTAAGACTTTAGTAGTCATCAGAACTATATGAAAGAGAATTCCACCCTCATATTCAGTGTAGAGACTGAGGGCTAAGTGTCTTGCTTATGTTAAAATCCTATAAGATGGGGCATATCAAATGGCCAGAAGGAAATCATTCTCGGCGTCGACTCTGAATCTCAGGGTAAAAGCCCTCGCAGAGCTTTATAAAACTTGGGGTCCTTTAATACAAATATATTTATCTAGACTCTGGGTCGCTGCGCTAGCAGAGTAGTATTAGTTCTCGAGGCCATAAAGAGTGTTGATCGTAGGAAGAATAATTATTTGTTACAACTGAATAAAAAACCTTCTAGGTCCGCTTCATTTAATAGTTTAGATTATTTTTATAGATTTTTAAGCATTCTTAACTACATCAGTATTCGAAAAATTTAATGTGTTAATTTTAGCTCTAATGGCTTTACAGGTTTTTTTTAGTTGAAGAATGCACTTCTGTGCATGATTAACTGAATTTTGAAAGCTATAAAATGAAAATGAAAAGTATTTTTTACTCTTTCACGATAAATGTTAGGACATCAATTGATGTCGATTATTATTAGCTACGTGCACCAAATACTAAAATGTATTTTTTTGTAGGTGTTGCTGCGGAGAATGAATGCTACTGGTGCGGCCCTCTAGCGGAACAGGTCCACCGCAGTCGAAGAGCGCCACCTTGTGACGCTCCCAAAGCTCACGTGACAATGTGCGATGCAGGCTTCCCGCATTGTGCCATCGTCGCCACTGCACCGCGTAAGACTTAATTTAGTCACCGTTGTTACTATATATGTAACACATCTACTTCTGTAGAATTAAGCAAATAAACATAATCATCATATAATTATTATATATATATATATATATAATAATTATATATATTAAAACTTTTTGTTTTACCTGATAATTTTTTATCAATATTGATATTTTCCGGTGTACTAACTTTCCAAACCCTAAATTTTCCAGCTTACGTTGAATCCAGATACTGCGTCAAAATCTATCAAGATGAGTGCTATTTAGATTTCTGTAATACCACGAGAACATGGAAAATGACATGCCCATGCAAAGGAAATCTCTGCAATGGACAAAACTCAGATCGAGAGGAATCTTCTTTCGCCCAACTTATCGCTACAACTGAAAAGGCTCTTAAAAGAAGAACAAAAAAGAGTATAAAGGAACCTTTAGTACGATCTGTACAAACTGAAGACAAGAACGCTGCGATGGTCGATCCCGATAATGTAAACAAAACAATTACAGAGCCCGGGGTGAACGAAAATGACAGCGATAAATTTATACCAACATTTAGTACATCTAGAGTCACTCATCAGGAAAATGGACAAGCTATTAATATAACTGGCACGAGTGAAGAGTACACCGCAGAAGAACAAAGTAAACAGAATATTTTCGTAGTTGTAACTACACCTAATACTATAGAATCCACAATTGTAAAAATATCCGAAAGTAAGGAGAAACATGCAGAAAATCTGTTTAAAACTGGTGAAAAGTTGCCAACAGCCGAAGCATTGCAGAGCGAACATTCTGATACTCCTAGTGAAAATGAAGAGGTTGAAAGTACAGTTAGCGACGATGATGTCACAACAACGGAGGCTCCGTTAGGTACAGAGCAACCCACGCCGCGTGAAAACTCGGCTAGCGGTGTTTACTTTAATATTTATTCATTGATATTTTTACTATGTGCTAAGTTGTAGACACCTTTTTGAGTTTAAAGCTTTTATAGTGAATAATGATCTCACCTTCTATCAATTCTAAAAAGCATCGTGTTGTGATATTAGACTAGGGAGATACCAGATTCATGTTTTTGCTTATGTATTTGTGAGAATAAAACTAACTAAAAATATATTTGTTTTATTTATTAATTTGCAATTAATCAAATGTGAAGTCATAATGTTTAGGTAAATGTATACCAGTTGACTTAGTTTCTAGACTTTTGGTACCTTGGGCAAATGATTCTCTAATATCGGATTCAAAAGGTTTTTGATGTTTCGAGATTTTAGGCTCAGGGCCGTAATAGTCGTATGTTGGTGGCGGCGCTATCTCAGAGTGATATTCATTATGACGTTTATCATGTCTTCTAACATTATCTTCCTCATCACTCAATTCATTCTGTATGGGAATTGGGTCCCCACTTTTGACAAAATTCTTATATTTTACTGAATTTTCGGATTTCTTTGATGAAAAATATAGACCTTTTTGATTTAAATCGTTAATCTCATGTAGAGGAGGAGGAGTAAGTGGTCTGACTTCTTGTCGAACATCTGCCCAAGTCTTCTTTTTAGTTGAATCACTTTCTTTCATATTGATTTGTGTATTTACTTTACTTCCTTGAGTGTCAAATGAAAATTTAGATTTACGAGATGTTGACGCTTCAAGTGGAGCAAATTCATTAATACGCTTAGCTCTCTGCTTTTCAACATATTCTTCTTGTGTCATTACTCTGAATTTCGTAACTTTATCATCTACGCCTTCTTTACCCAAGTCCCATTCGCGGATATAGGCGGCTCGTTCTTTTTGTCTTTCTTTCTCACGTTCTTCTTTTAATCTTTTTTCTTCTTCATTCGCTTTATTATCTGCTTCAGTTTTCTTTTCGTTTAAGAATTCAATTAGACATTTTCTAAATTCGTTCTGTTTATCTGCAATACCAAAGTTATGAATTATAATCATAGGACATATTAATCAAAATATGTGATCTTATTCTCTATATTGACTCAACTTGTACTCATAAGTGATCGTAATTTTGATGTTGACTTTAGTAATTTTAACTCATTTTACAAAACAAGAACATCAAATTTGGACAATTTGACTTGATGGTAATTCTGTTTTGACGGAACGTAGCACGAAGCCTTAATGTAAATGGATTAAGACCAGCAAGACTACCCAAAATACAGTATTTGGGAAAGCTATCTATGTGTCTTCTTAAAATCCATTATTTCACTAAAATTCGCCTTGCTTCCAATGTTCCAATAACTCATTTTATATTTTTTTTACAAACTGAATCTGTAAATAGCGACTTTCGGTTTCAATTACACCGTTAATAGCTTTTAAGTTTTAAGTAATTCAAACCTTACAATTATATTTTTAACTACAACAATTATATTTTTAACCACAACAATTATATTTTCCTAATAAATCGTTTTTAAGCATAAACTTAAATTTTCTAGAATATAAAAGCTTGCGGAAATCTGAATAGCCCTGCCATAGCCCTGCCTAATTACTCAATAAGAAATACTAGGGCTTGCGACAAAGTCAGTTTTAGGTCACGCCTGTCAACTCCAAACGAATTTGTATGAGTCACGTGACAACGCGTAAGCTAATGTCCTTCAGTGGATAATAAATTAACATTCAAATGACTGTAGACTCTTAAATCTCACCTTCAGGGTCTTCGGGTGGAAGTCCTAATCTCATTCTTTGCCTCGCCTTAGCTGCTGCAACCCTAGCAGCAACTAACTCGTCTCTTTTCTTCCTCAACTCTTCAGCTTGCTTTTGGGCCTTGATGGTCTCCTCTCTTTCCTTCATCAGTTGCTCTATTTGCTTTTTTCGTTCAGTCTCATCTGTACTGAATGCATAGTATCCAACACCATGCATTCTTGCCTCTGAAAGGTTTAAGAAATAAATATATATTTTTTTATTTTACTTACATTTTCATAAAAATAAAAGGAAATATTTACTTTATGAAAATAAATATAATTCAGATTTATTCATTTGAAATATTATCCTAGAGGAAGCATGATCAGAGTGAACAAACCAATTTAATAAAAGCAAAGTTAAATTTATGAGTCTCATGAAAAACTAATTAATGTTCCCACCATCAAAGAGGATATCCTGATAATGAATATCTTGGTCCTTAGCCAGTAATTCTTTCTCTTTCTCCTCCCATTTCTGCCTTAGAGATTGAAGGTAATCTTTGGTCTTCTGCACCAGGAATGGATGCTCAGCTTTTTTTTCAGTCTGTGAGTAGTAAAACATTTATTTATTTACTTACTCTTAAGGTTGTCTACTTGTATGTGCATATACTTGATATGGGCATGTAAATCAAAAGTGCCTCCAAATCCTCTAAGCTAATATTTCAAATTGTGTCTAAATGACTTAAGTACATTTTAAATTCACAGGTGAAATAATTGCCTGTTACAATTATTAGTTGACACAATTTATACAGATTTTTTAAATCTTGCTATGGGATTCTGGTTATAAATGGTATGGTTGTCTAGTTGTGTAAGTAGGTACTATGAAACAAATCCAGATGTATAAATGAATAAAATGTGACAGTTCCCTTACATAAAACTGCCTTAGAGATCAGGTTACCATATGTATGACTGGACTTTTTGTGGCAGTCAAACAAAAACATTTCTTATGATTGAGATATTTTTTGTTCTAGACAAAAGACAGAAAAATCCAAACAAAGATTTACATATTTATAAAAACTGGATCAGTATAATTGATCTAGTCTAGTTTCTTATATATTGCAGGCTCAGAGAAAACAGTGCTAGTAGGGTTTTATTACTTATTCAGTTTTCTGATTAAATAAATTACTATAGCATAACAATAAAGGTATAAGCTTTTACCATATCACTTTCATCCTCTTCAAATCCAGGCATTCTTTTCATCAGTTCTTTATCACGTTTCTTGTAAAAATCTAAGTCTGATTTCAGACATTTTCTAGTTCTTCCTAAACAGTCAGTAAATTCAATCCTGGAAACAAAAATCATGATAAGAAGCTTGTTTTATAACTTGGTGGCTGAACCTCCATGCATGGACTAGTTGCTAATCAAAAGTTCCACATTTATGTTACAAACATATAACTTTTCTTGAATATTTATTATTAAAAACATTAATTTACCAGTCACCATCTTCTTTTTCCTCCTTTTCAACTAATTGAACTTCAGTCAGCTCAACATCTGGCATTGTAATTCCTTGCTGTTTCTTCTCTTTAAAATCCACAAGGAATCGTCCTGCCAATTCAGAATGCCCAGCATTATTAGCCAAATGTTCATAAAGTTCAGCTTTTTTCTCTAGTGCACACCTGAAAGGAAATAAATTATCTTAATTGTGACAAATGCTAATATGTTACCGTAATATATAATAAGCCATCTTGCATTCCGGCAGCTTAAAATGAGTGGTGGGGAATTTCTGGGGAGTTTTTCTTGTCCACTCTAAGGGAGCATTCAAGAATTAAAAAAATATTACATGTATGTTTTGAAAGCATTACAGGGCCTTCAAAACGTACCTGTAATACTGTTTATATTGACTAGAATAAAAACATTGACAATAATCATAATTGTCTACAATACATATTATTGAATTACATCTGATTAAATTGCAACTTACTTTGATTTTCTTTGTGCTTCTAATTCATCAGTATCAATAGCCTTCAGTTTACTCTTTAAAGTCTGAGTATTGTTAGACTCATGTTTATTTTTATCTAAAACTTTTACAGGTTTATAGTTTTCCAACCTGTGCTTTGGTAAATTCTTCTTTTCTAAAACCTCTTCCTGCTTTTTAAGAAGTTCGGCCTTTAAACTAAATAACTACAACAGTAAGAGTAATGTTGAGTACTAATAATAAAATATATACATAGTACAGTAAACATAAAAATGAGGAGAAAACATACAGTTGATTTATTGAAAGTTAATGTCTTCTTACTGTGCTCATTCATATTTTCAGGCGTAAAATAACATTTACCTATTACAATTAACCGAATAACAATAGCAAACCTATAATTTATAAATTTAATCTGATCTGAACTGATTATTGTTTATAAAAATTAGCACAATTCATAGTTCTATTTAAAAGATTTTTTAGCCTGGCAACGGTTAATTATAGCTATTAAACCACAGACTAGAAGTACGATATATTTATATTGAATCAAAGACTTATTAACAAGAGTATTATAAATCATAAATATAGAAGGAAATAAGGAAGTTGCTATCATAGACCAGAGAAAATAGATACTGGAAATACAAGAACTAAAGCATGCAACCCTTGCAAAAAGACGTGGCTATTAGGCTTTAAATGTTGTATGACTTATGTGTGTCACTACTCGATTTAAAACTAGCTTCAGAAAAGCATACGACCGAAGTTAAAGAAAACTGAAGGAAAGGAAAAGCCGAACTTTATACAAAGGATCGACGCTATAGAATTGGTCTTTCTGACACATTATATGTACAAGTAGCGGCACGAAACTCTAGCGCTGACCGTTATTGCGCAGAAGTAAAAAATAAGGTACCTGAGGGGGGCTAGCGGAATGAAGAGCGGGCGCGCGTAGCGTCGATTGGCTCTCCAGTCGCATTCCGTCCCCCGCACCGATACGACGCCCCGCGCACATCCCGTCTACAGTCGCGTCATTAATATTATTGTTGCTGTTGTTATTTGTTAGTGTTTTGTTGTTTGTTATTTGTTTTTAAGTTTGTTTGTGACTTTAAAGCCTAGAACAAATACTGTTTTGAAAAGACAAGCCAGGAAAATGGTTTATGACGTGAATTATTTTTTAAAAAGGGAATCTAACGAATTAATTGATTCTTTAAAACAAATCCAAAGTGAGATTGACGAAGCTACAAATACTTTGTTCAGTCATTCGGACAGCAACATTGTAAATTTGAGACTTCTAATATACGTTGGCAACGTATCGAATATTTAAGGAAAATAAAGCAATATCGCCAAGAGGGAAAGCCTAATGTTTATACAGACGAATCTTACGTAGATTCATCACACTGTTCTTCAAAAGCCTGGACCGATGGTACTACTAAGGGGCTCAAGAAACCTATTTCGAAAGGACAGCGAGTTGTCATTGTCCACGCAGGGTCTGATACTGGGTTTATACCTAATGCGTTGCTGACTTTTAAAGCTGGTACCAAATCAGGCGGCTACCACGACAATATGAATTTTGAAAACTACGAAATATGGCTCCGAAGCCAATTAATGCCCAACCTACAACCCAGTTCCGTCGTGGTAGTCGACAACGCGTCCTATCATAATATGCAGTGGGATCGCGCACCAACCTCTAATTCTAAAAAAGCTGACATGCAGGCCTGGCTCACTGAAAAAGGTATGCAGTACGAGGAAACACATTTGAAACCTCAGTTATACAATTTAATAAAGATCAACCTTTGTTGATCTTTATCTTTATAAATTTGAAACATTTTCGATTGATCGAATCCTAGCTGAACGAGGTCATCAGGTACTGAGGCTACCACCTACACCATACCACCCCGACCTAAATCCGATTGAAATGGCATGGTCGGATATTAAACAATATGTAGGCAGCAAAAATATAAAATGGAGTGTCAGTAAATGTATAGACCTAATACAAGAAAAGGTTTTACTAATGGGTACATGGGATTGGCAAAAGTTGTGTAAAAAGGTGAAGGATATAAAAGAGTCATATGCAAAGAGTGATCATGTCGTGGATTTGGTAACAGAAAAATTCATTATTCATGTCGATGGAGATAGTTCCGAGGATAGCAATGAAGATGACGCTAGTGCCGACGAACGAAGCAGTCCTGAGCCCGAGCCCTCAGTAAGCAAAAGGCCTTGTCGCGAGAAGGCGTGATACCGTTCTCTGATTCAGATTAATTAAAGATTACAAATTAAAAGATAATGTTTTTGTTTTTCTACGTCCCATAAACTTGTTAAAATATCTTAGGTCTTTTTTGGAAATACGTTCTATGTACAGACACTTTTTTACTGTCTTATAGATAGGTAATATTACTTACATGCGTGACAGTAAACATGCGCAGCAGCTATCCTTCACATTTCGTTCAGCTTAATATCGTTATTTAGGTAATCATTAATCAAAGTGGCATATAATGTATTGCGTGCGCGACAGTACACATGCGCAGCAATCCCCTCCACGTATCGGCCAGCGCTAGACTTACGTGCCGCTGCTTATACCTGATTTGTCGAATAATCTACTTTCTGCAAGCAAAATTACAGATCATAGCTATAAGGTTCTATTTGAAAAGGAACAAGCCAGTGTCACAAAAGGCGGAAAAACCGTATTAAACTCTAACAGAAGAAATGGATTATACTATCTTGAATTTGATAAACCGGAAGAGACAGCAAACTTCACGCCTAGTGATGAAAGCGAAATTATGAAATGGCACAAGAAATTAGGTCACGTCAATGAAAGAGACCCAAAAGAAATGGTTAAAAATAAAATGATGCGAGGACTCGACTTTAAAGAAAAAACTTTGGGTACCTGTGAGACTTGTATCAAAAGAAAAATTTTCCACTCTATCATTCCAAAGCCAAGGACAAATGATCTCTACCAAAGTGCTCCAGATAATTCACAGTGACGTTTGTGGCCCATTTGAGTTATGAAGCAATGGCCGGTTCAAAGTATTTCGTAACATTTATTGACGATTATACCAGATACTGCTGTGATATTTCTTAAAAGAAAAGAGCGAAGTAATCGATAAATTCAAGGAATACAAAAACTACGTTGAACTGTTTCATAAGAAGAACATTTAAAATCTACAATCTGATAATGGAGGCGAATATAGGTCTAAAGCGTTTGACAAATTCCTCAAAGATAACGGTATAAGCCGAAGACTTTCTGCACCTTATACCCTACAGCAAAATGCCATGAGTGAAAGAAAAAATCGGTCGCTGATCGATAAAGCCAGATATCTAATGCTAGATGCCTTGCAAAATTTTGGGCAGAAGTAGTAAACACTGCAAACTATTGGATAAATAGAAGCCCAGCAAGAGCTCTCAAAAGCAATTCCCCATATGAGAAATGGGTACAACGAACACCATCAGAAAATCACCTACACGTATTCGAAAATAGAGCATTTGTTATGAACAAAAACCGAAGAGGAAAATTCAGCCAAAGCCACAGAAGGAGATGATGGATTCTTGGGATATGCGGAATATATGCGGATGTTTTTATCAACAGAGATGTAAAGTAATCGAAAAGATGCATTTTGGCGGTACTCCTGCTGAGAAACGCGAAGATCTTACTCCAAAACCTGAAACAGAAAAAAATTGAAATTCCAGAAAAAACAAACAAAATTAATGAGAACTGAACTTTTCAGGAACCTAAGTCCCTTTATTCCAGTTCTAGTCAAGATCCTGTTGATGAACCATCTCCCTCAAGTGGAAGATCACAAAGAGACGTGAGACCACCAGCATGGACCAAAGATTACGAGTTAATTCGCTGCGTGACCATGGTTACGTCAGAAAATAATGACGACAATGACTGTTCTTTACTCACATACAAAGAAGCTGTAACTGGCACCAACAGATGAAATTTGGAGAAGACGATACAATCTGAAATGGAATTATTACAGAAAAATATCATTTGGGTAATAGTTGACAAGTCAGAAGCCAAAGGACACAAAATACTGTCAAACCTTGTAACACGCCCGCAAGTAGCGATTCGAAATCAAAACTGCCCAGGAGAAGGAATATCCCAATAGGGAAGTAGTGTGAAGTTTACTGTACCACACCAGATATCGCACAAACGGTCAATCTAGCAGAAAGGTCGAAAACCCCACTAGAGATGACGTCACAAACGTCAACAAAATATTCAAAAGTAAAGTTTAAAAGGCTCTGTACAAGATTGATGTATGTATAAAAACATGTCTCGGCAACATGAGTGAACATCGGGAAAAGGTGTTGGAAGGTCGTGATGCTGTCCACTTATACTTGTCTATGATGCACTGCATTTGAATTTGAACACAATGTTTTTAAGCATTATTTGCGTTTTAAGTAATTACTATAGCCGCTAGTCCACCCTATCAAAAACCAATACATAAAAATGTTCTTTCAGGAAACTATACCAGGATATTGTTCCCTATAATATCTATATTTTAAAACATATTTTGTCAAACATTAAAATATAGCTTTATCCATGCAGCTTCTATATTGTGTTGTGAACTTTTTTAAGACATTTCACAACAGTCAACATTAAATTCATGCTTATTAAGGTTGCAAAGTGATTAATAATGATTGTATTAAAAAAACAGCGGTTACGCTTATTTTAATCGAAAAAATATGTTAAGGGTTTTAACTATGAAGAACTGTAAGAAAACTTACATAAATTAAACATGACGAGTATTAGTATTTTTTAATGGCTTATAAAATAAAGGAACAACATAATTCTTTAGTTGCTATTTTCGGGTGGTTTCTATGCTTTAGTTTGTGTCTGACATTTAATATAAGTTGTCTCCATCATCATCAGCCAAAAATGTCTACAATTACGTCATAATATAGATTTTTTTCTAATTTTTACTCTGTTATAATTAGTTATCTATGGTAAGCCTATTTCTCAGTTTTTGCTGAATATTCATGGTCATTTTGACAACCTTTTCTTAAAAGGTGACGAAAAAATCTGTGCAAATAACAAGGGCAGTGGGCAGCGCAAGTATTTATTTTATTTCATGGAGTGATCATTAAAAGTTATATACAATCCATTATTGAATAATTCTGCCTTGGGCCAACTTATTGTGATAACTTATTGTGTAAATTGAAAATGTCAACTCCTGCCAGACGACGGCTAATGAGAGATTTTAAACGGTTTGTACTATATTTTTTTAATACTTAATAATAATTCAATAATATTTTATATCTACGTATTGTTTAGTGGATCATCAAATTACGCACCTGTTGCAGTGATTTTTATACTTGTCCTATATTATTTTGCATTGAACGATCGATTTTGTTGAATTTGCTTTATTTTTGCACCTAAGACTTATGCTAAAAGCGGAGTGGTGCGTCACGCGTTATGCATTAACAGCTACGTGTTATGATGAATGTTAGACAAAAAGAAATTTCATAAATTATTAATTATTACTAGTAACTTCTAAACAAAGATCTGTGACCTACTTTTGAAAACCAAAAGCTAATTTAATCAATATTTTGGTAATTGAACAAATTATGGTTTAATAATTAATCTAATTTAAGTTACTAATTTTCAGCCTTCAGGAAGATCCACCAACAGGAGTGTCAGGTGCACCCACAGACAATAATATAATGATCTGGAATGCTGTGATCTTTGGGCCTCATGACACTCCATTTGAAGATGGAACATTTAAGCTCACTATTGAATTTACTGAAGAATACCCAAACAAGCCCCCAACTGTTCGTTTTGTATCTAAGATGTTTCACCCTAATGTCTATGCAGATGGTGGTATATGTTTAGACATATTGCAGAACAGATGGAGTCCTACTTATGATGTATCTGCAATTTTAACTTCTATTCAGGTAATATGAACATATCTTATATTGTATAAAATATAGATTGTTAAAATTATTATTAGCATAACTTACTTAACATTGTATATTATTTTACAGTCATTACTAAGTGACCCAAACCCTAACTCTCCAGCAAATTCAATGGCTGCTCAGCTTTATAAAGAGAACCGTCGAGAGTATGAAAAGCGGGTGAAAGCATGTGTAGAACAGTCTTTTATTGATTAACCAGGCCTAAATGGGAGCTTGGCCACCCATTATAAATAATAAATTGCTCTACAAAATATGGGCTGACACTGTTATACATGGAACAAGTGTGAAAAATAATAATTACCATTACTAAATGTACTATTGCTGCCATCTAAGCCTTGGTGGGTAAATTATTATGAATTTTCAATAAAAAACTACCTACCCGTTAAATTTTTAATGTAGTAGTGATGAAATATTAGCACCATATTTTGCTCTTAAATTTATTCTTATGGTAGTATCATAGAAATTAACACTTATAAAAATATGTAACCACAATAGTATAGCAAAAACTACATCTACAAAGTGAGTGATAGAGAAACATTAATTTTTTAAATTGTGATTGCAGTAAGTTTATAATTTTTCAATGTATCTGTTGTGCTAGATTAATTGTAATCACCTATAACATTCAAATTATAATAGAATAAGTTAATATTTCATACTAATTAACATTAAAAATAATATTATTTGATCACTTCTGTTAATTATAAAAAATTGTTGTTGGATCGCAATAAATGTAATTATACAATTTCTCAAGTTGATTTTTTTTCTATGTTTACTGAGCTGAGTACAAGTGTTTTATATTGTTTACATTTACTAAATACAGTCTTACTATTTATTATTGCATTTTATTATTATTAGTCAAATAAAATATTTTTAATAACATTAAAGTAAAGGATAGTGAATAGTTACCTTTTCAATTACTTGAGGGGTATAAATCAAAGTTTTTGAGTATTAGGACAAAGTAATCTGTAATATTGGTAACTTCAACAACTTACATTCAATTTTCTTTTTAAAATGTTGCTGTATATGCAATTTTCAAGGAATCTATTATTTCGGGTTGTATTACATTTTTATAAAATTGTTAAGCACTGATATGGTAATGTCCTAAACATAAAAATTTGTTAGTGACTATGAACATATATATAAAAATTGTAGCAACTAGCAGTTCCCTTGAGCCACACTTGCATTAATTTCGGCATTTTTGTATTTATAGCATAAAGTTGTTTCGGTATAGCTTTTTTAGTAAACTAAAAAAAATCAAAAACTAGACATTTTATCTGCAAAGGGACAGGGACCTACAGTTGCATAATATACAAAACATATATTATATTAGGTATAGTAAAAAAAATTCTTTTTAAATGTGACCACAATACCATGTCACAAGATTGTCCAGTCATAGTTAAAAATAATATAGATGGGCATTAACAAGATCCAGATAGGATCAATCAACTATTTCAATTATTGAATACCACAAAATGTGTATAAAAGTATTTAATAGAAAATTAACCTTATTGTTACCCACAATCATGTGTTGCTTCAATAAATATGCAGTATTTTAAATATTAGAATAATTGCATATGTTACATTTAAACATCTATAATATGCTTAAATTAAAATGTTAAAACAAGTAAAAATACAATTCACTTTATAACAAATCAGTATTTAATTTATAATCATTTCTTCACCAATTTGACAAATGGTAAGAAAATATTGAAACCATCAGTAATGCACATGTTAAATAAAGAATCAATAAACAATTATGCATTATGAATGAAAATTTGTATTATCATCTAGTTTTAAGATCTTCCTTTAATTTATAATGCAGAAGTTCCATACAAACGGTTGCATCTTCTGCACTGTCATGACCATCAACAGAATTCTGTATAATTTTTTTTAAATATTCAGATGAAAGGTTTCTTAGTGCCCTTTTAAATGGAGGTCCCATTTTATGAGGATATAGAACGCTTGTATCTATAACTGTATCATGAATTAATTTTAGTGCTTTAAAATCTGATTCCAAACTATGTCCTATTAATATAGTTTTGCTGTTAAACATGGAAAGTAAAGTGGCTTGAACTTCTAGCAATGTTGTGTTTACTTGTGACATGTGCTGTTCCGTTATACCAGAATACCGAGTGTTATAATCTATTATTGGGTGTAATGGTTTAACCAATGTTTCATAAATTACTTTACATTCTGTATTTATTACTGTTACTCTTGTTAAGTCAAGTCCGTATGTTGTATAGCACATTTCACAGTCTAATGAATATATGCCATAATTTTCCATTTCTCTTTGAGGGGGAAAAGTCTTTACAAAACCTTTTAAATTATCAAAATCAACATATTCATATACATGGCTTTCTGCCACACAACATCCATCTGATGAACCATCTTGACTACAGCACTGGTACTTTACCTCACCACGAACTCTGTACTTATTGTTTGGATGGTATATACATTCTTCTTTAATAATTGGAAATCCTTTCTTATTTATTGTATATTCTTTTTTGCATCTACAGCAAGTTCTTATAGACCCTTTGGGAGGTTTCTGTTTGTTTTGTCCATAAATTATTGCCCTTCCCTTATCACCACTACTATGAGTTCTAGGAAAACCATTTAATTGCAATTGTTCTTCTGTAAGTATCCATTTCTTTATGTTACTATAAAATTTAGCTCCAGTATATTGTTCAATATTGTCATAGATCTTTTTACTTCGACTCTCAATGCTCCATGATCCCAAGGAGTTTGTATTATTTTTAGAACTTGGAACTTTTTGTAAAGCTACACAATCATTACCAGATTTTTTTACACCATTAGATTCTTGTAACTCTTTTTTTAATCTACTTATAGCTAGGACGGCAGAATTTTTATAAATAGGTACTGTACTACATTTTTTACTTGTTGTTAACTCCTCATGTTGTGCTCTTGCATATGCATCTACAGCAGACAAATAAATATTCAGACATTGGTCAATCATTAAATTTAAATAGGTAGATCTAATATTTGCAGGGATTTTAGACCCTAATGGCTCTAAAACTCCTGGTCTGTCAATGAACTTTTCATTAGGAACATGTGCAACCCTTTGTTCACCTTTTCTCACTGTTTGTATTGATGTAAAACTAGTTGAAGCTTTAACTATGGGTTTATTTATAGGAGGTGCAATTGATTTCTTAGCAGTTACTAAAGTTGATGCATAAGGTACATGGGCAATTCGCACTTTAGAGATTGTGGGAGATGAGATAGCCTTGATTTCTGGCTTAGAAGCTTTAGTCAAATTAACATCTTTCTCTTCTTCTTTTTCTGCTTTAGATGCATGAAACATTCTTATTTTTGACAATCTTTCTGCCATAGTTTGAGCAGCATTTGTCTTGAAATCTGGTTTGATTGATGGTTTCGAAACAATTTTGATATTTTTGTCAATTGTTCTAGATATCCTTTTCTTAGTAGGTATATATGATTCCCCTTCATCGGAAACTTCTTGTTTACATAAACTTTCATCAACAGCTTTTGTTTTAAGTTGTGGTACATATTCTTCAAAAATTCTTTTACATTCTTCTGCAATTGTTTCTTCATCTGAATCTGATAATACTTCATTTTCTAGTGTTTCAATAGCATCAAAGCTTTTGTTATCTGGACTAAAAGAAGCTGAACCATCTCTTTTTCCTACTTTTCTTTCTTTTTCTTTTGATTTTTTATGAGACTTATAGTGTTTATTGTGGCTTTTTCTGGAACTCTTGGATTCTTTGTGTGTCTTTGACTCTTTTACTTTGTCTCTTGATGAACTACTTTTTGATTGTCGTGAAGATAAAGATTTTGTATGTTTCTCAGACACTTTATTTTCTGAGGGTTTTGACTTTGACAATCTAGAACTAGAGGACTGTGATTTAGTGTAGGATTTTTCTTCTTTTTCTTTATTATTATGAGAGCTCTTATGGCTTGACCTATGGTTTGAATCTTTTGTACTTTTCTTCAGTTTATCGTTTTGCTTGGCACCTTTCGTGTTAGACGTTGAATTATCCCCTTTCTTAGAGTTACTTTTATCATTTTTATTAATTATAGTGACATTTTCTGTACATGAATCCTTTTTATCTTTAGTTTTTAAAACATCAGTTTTATTTTCTTCATCAAGTATTTGATCTAGAATATCAAATTCAGGTCCTAAATCATCAAAACCATTTAAATCACTAGATATTTTGCGTTTTTTTGGTTCTGGTTCTTCTTCATCACTTGAAAAGCATGGAACTAGGGACTTTGGTGTAGGTTGATACTTTACAGCATGTACATCACATTTTTTTGTTACAATTGCTGGTTTATATTCTATTATTTTATTTTTAGTGGTATATTTATCAGATGGTGTATAATTATGTTTATTAGATACTTGTGTCTCCTGAGAATCATTTGGCAAATATTCCTGAATTTTAGCATCTGCTCCAGGCAAATATTTTTCACTGGATTCTATGGAACCTTTAGGAGTGTAGGGATCCACTTGAGTACTTTCAGCGCCAGGAGTATATTGTACAATAGGAGCCACATATAACTTAGATCCATTGGTATCAACAGGCCTTTTAATTTGAAGTGAAGCAGGCTTTCGCGGAGTATATGGCACTGGTACATGTCGTCTTTTTTTATCAACAACATCTTCCACTTCCGATTCAGTGTGAATTTTATTTAATTCAGCTATAGGCGTAGGACTATAGGTCGCCTTCACCTGTACTGGTCCAGTCTGTGTAGAATTGGATCCATTAACGTAAGCTACGTTATCCTGTGAAGTTGAAGGCAAGCCTGTGGCCTCATTCTGACGTAATACCTTCTGTACTGCTGCTGAAACCAACTTTTGTAGTATCTCTCCACTTTCAATTCCATCGCCGTTTTGTTCTCTTTTAACATGTCGAAAGTGACAGTAGGGTCGTTCACACAGGCCGGTATCAAAAAATGGACAGTTAATGCCTTTGAAATAGCCAGTCGATGGTAACATAATATAATGCCTTAATTTTACCTAGTTCTTTTATTTTCTTAAAGCATGCACAGCATGTGTTACAAAATATAAATGTTTAAGTATGATATATAACACTATTGTTTACTTAAAAATATTTTCCTCAGTCTTGACTTCTTACACTTTAAATTATTTAATGAGTAAGCTCTCATAGCTAAGCAAAGCAATACAAATTACAAGCTCCAATTCTTCAGCCTGTGTTATGTTCTTTATAGTGTTGACTGTCATGTGTCAACTATGCTGAGCACAGATATATAATATACTGGCGCTTCCCTTCCCTACAAAACTATATACATTTGTAATTAGTAATACCTTATATATAAGTACCAAGACAGACATGTTAACGTGTAGTGGACGGATGAAGTTGTGTATTATTATAATATAGGCGATATTCTACAGCGGCTACATGTATATTCTTGGTAAATGTGTAAATAAAAGCCTATTTTTTTAACAGATGGCAACCCTTTTTCATGAAAGTCGTCGCATAAAATGTCTTAATTACATAATATATACTTAAACTAAGGTAGTAAAAGTAGAGCAAGCGATAGGATTATCAAAGATTTAAATGCCTAAGTTAGCCAGACAGAAGAAGTTACGGAGAGCGGTTCAAATCGTCGACGACCAATCCCTCTCCGAGTGGCTTAATCCCTAGGCATTGCGTAGAGATGTGGGGTCACTCTACATCTTCTAACGCATTTACCATGGAGGGTGTTCAGAAGTGTACGGATGAATACCTGCAGATGAATTTGATCATCGGATGGATAGGGTGGACTATAGCAATTAAACAAAACGTACTTGAAAACATTGTGTTTACTTGTATATGCGAAAATATAATTCATACTGACACCCCACATCAAAAGTAAAAAAACAAAACAAATTCAAATGCAGTGCATCATAGACAAGTATACGTGGACAACACGACCTTTTAACACGGACGTCCAGGATAAAGGGAGCGTTCAAGTATTACGTTACGCAATTTTTTACACCCCCGTGTCACAATATATGGCGTAAGGTACCGAAACGTCGCTAAAACACCTTCGTTGTTCTGTTAACTGCGTTTATTGATTAAAAACATTACTACGTAACGCGTAGTTCCTAATGAGCCCAAGCTTCCAAACCATACATTATAACCGGCCAGATGTAACTTAGAAGCATCCTAATTCGGAGGTGTAAATTGATGTCTTTGTTGCAGAGTACCATTCTTATTTTGTTGAAGGATGACTCCTATGCCGTCACCCATGTGCCTAGGTACTTGTATTTAGTGCCTCTCCCCAAAGTAGTAGCTGCCCCCGAGATTGTTGGGTTTAAGTCTTATGTTCTTGAAACCACCTAATTACATGCTAAAAAGTTTATATGGTGGTTACCATGTAAACTTTTTAGCATGTAATTAACTCACCCTACTTTAATATGACGCGCTCGAGAATATCTAATGATTATTTTTTTTTTCGAATCTGATCCTTTATCTTTGACGGGCGGCCATATATATGGGACTGATATTTGGTGGAGGTACTTCACAGGGTACAAGGTATTCCTCTGTATATTAATCTGCCACGCTGTAATAAATCCCAAAATCCCCTCTTGGGCTCCCCTACTATAAATACATGCTCAAATGCATGATCAATATATTATCTATGAATCGGACATTTATCTTTTTCGTGCCGAAAAAACCTTTAAAGGAATATTTTTTCGCAGCCTAATATATTATACATCTGTAACCTAATCTATATTTTACCAGAGTATATAAGCGTTGCGACTTTCGAGCATTAAATGTTTACTAATTTTACATTAAACATGTATAAATTGTAAAATAATCTATTTAGGTATTATAATTATCTGTTTTCTACCACTAAGGTGTGATTAGGGCACTCTTTTGTTAATGCGTGAATACACATTAAATAATAATATTTATCACTTGAAACCATGTCATGGCTATTCAAAGCATTGCAAAATTGATGTCGCAATTGCCCAAGGTTAGTGTTGGTGGTAGTAGCTAGTAATGTATTTCAAAGTTGTAAATTGTGCTGGATAGGTTATTTATATATCAAAAAAACATGGAATTTGTAATTATTTTTTTCAATTTCATACCATCTTCATTTCAGAACCTAACAATAGCAGTAACAGATGTCTTTGATAAGATAATCAGTCTTTTAGAATATTTGTATCCTGATTTTGGTGTGTGATCTAACATGACTGAAGCATTAGCAAAAGATTATGCAGCTTATCTTAACTTAGATTTGACATGTAACTTACAAACAGTACAAGATGTTATTGATAATATGATCACTAGACTCGAAGAACTGACAAGTGTTTTGCACATGATAAAAACAAAAAATAATGATTGCTGTTTAACTGTGACATCTGATATAAGTGCCTACAGAAATGAAATTATAGTACTGACAAAGAAAATACTAACATTAAGTGAAGTTATTTCCAAACTACAAACAAACATAGAAATTATAGAACAGAAAGTAGAAAAAGCAGAAGCTGACTTTGAAATCAAATATGAAAATAAGTTCATAAGCCTGTTTAGGCCATTTCTTAATAGAAGCAAAGATGTATTACCAGAATCAGCAGTTGCTATTGAGAACTTAGAAATTTCCAGCATAACCGAGTATTTTGAAAATAATAATAGATGATGTACAAGTAAAAGAGATATATATATATTTTCGAAATATTTATTAAAATTATCTTATTCTTTATTTACTGGCTTCCAGTAGAACCAAATCCGCCATCTCCTCTGTTAGTTTCAGATAAATTAGAAACTTCTTGCAATGTAGGATAATAAATCCTCTCACATATAAGCTGTGCAATTCTGTCACCCTTCTTGACCACAAAATCTTGATCAGAGTGGTTGAAAAGAACCACCCCAATATTACCTCTGTAGTCTTCATCTATGACACCAGCTGTAAATTTATGTTTAAATTACAGGTATTATTTACACTAGAGCAAAATTGTTACACTTGTTACATTTCAAATAACAAGAATTTTATTTGAAAAAATGAAGTACCTCCAACATCTATAAAATTTTTGACAGCCAATCCTGAGCGTGGTGCAACTCTGCCATAGCATTTTGATGGTAACTCAATTTGCAAATCTGTTTTGATTAGTTCCTTACCCCTTGCTGGTACTATATAGTTGTATGCACTAAAACATTAAGTTTCAATATATTATTACTATCATGACAATTGGTTAATATTAATTACCACTACCATAGATGACGGACAGTGAATTTACTACGTAGATATAAAACTGAATGTTGTCTTCTTTATTTCTTAAGGTAAAATTAATTTAATGTAGCAACTGTTTTATTCAATTACATAGTAGTAGTATGCTAAGTACACAATAGTTGATAATAAGATATTTTATAAATACCTTAAGATCACTTTCATTTATTTCTGAATATAAATTTAACCAGTTTTTATGTAATAGATAGTTAACATTTTATCTATTCCACTTAACAGAAATATTAAAATATGAATACCTTTTTAAGTCATAACCAGCTGCTTTCTCTGAACCTTTGACCGGCGGGAAAGCGTGTTCAGACAGACGACTGAATTTTAAAATGACTTCGCTCGGGCTTTGCATTGCTCCCACAAAAAGACGCGAAATATAGTTAAAAATTATGAAAAACAATCAAAACAGTTTTCAATAACTAGAGTAATTTGACTTAGTAAACTGTTATACTAAATGCTTATTAATATATAATTGTTGAAACGAGTAATGCTAATAAGTGGCAGTCGGTAGATTCAAGTAACGTTATTGAGATTTGAGATTATAATTCAATGAGTATGAACAAAGAAAAATGGCGCCAAACGCAGGACTCTGTCAGTTGTCTAAAATGAAAGACGGAACTTACAGATAAAATATCATTTACTATAATTTCAGCGTAGACAGATTAAGAGACGGTGAAAATAATATTAATATGTAAATACACTTGAAATAAGCAAGTATCCTGATTTTTCGATATATTAATATTTTTAAAATGTCTGTATTTTGCCCTAGAATGGTTCATTCTGACAAAGAGAGAAAATAATAATAATCATCTATGAAAATAAAAATATTATGTTCGTTATAACTGGTTTTATGCATTAATATCGAACTATTTTTTAACTAATTTAAACTGGATTTTTGTCTTGAACACGTTATTAAAAATAATATATAATATGGCACACTCGTTTGACATTAAAATGTTACTATCTTATGTATATTTATGTATTCAACCCCCTTATTCTTTTAACTACTTTTAACTGAAATAATAGTTTGCCTTTGTCTTTGGAATTTAGATTTCGGTTTCAATACAAATATTAGGTACTTACATATTATAAAATTTTAATTTACTTTCACTTTGACCTCAAATATCTCCTCTTTGGTTAGGAATTCCAAATTCAATTTCTTTACCTGAAAGTGACTTGTGAGCGTTTGGTGGACTAGTACCGGGGTCGTTCACTATAAATTTCTTAAATCTGGCCAGACGATTACAGCAGATGTCTATTGTCAGCAACTGCAAACCATGATTACCATTACCGTAAGCGTACCGTTAATCAATGTACAAAGTCCAGGGACTTGCTCCAACAGACATTTTTTTCGAAATTAGTAAGCAAAAATAATGAAAATAAAACAAACAACATTTGTAACAAAACAACAAACATGAACGATTAACTTAAGACGTGTTATTTACTTGGTGACCCGCCTTCCTAGAACCAACTACGGACGAAGAAATTACGAGTTTGAGGGTGTTACAATTTATAATAATGTACCATCAGTTATAAAAGGAGAACAAAGTAATGCCTGGTTAAAATGCTACTAAAAATTCACACAATATATATATATTAACAAAAATAAAATACACACCCTATGTAGACTAAGCATACACCGCTAAATTTAAAATATACATTAGTAATTACTTAAATTAAACAAAAACAAATAAAACCTTATATCTAAAATGTTTTATCAACCATGTATATACCCAACATATATACATAGAACAATAAACTAAAAATAAAATAGTATTTTAATAAATAATAAAATAAATATAAACTGGCTATATCAGACTATGTCATCAATGGCATATCTAGTTAAAAATGAAATTCGAATATCTATGTTTTGCTTGGTTGACAGGTGGAGTTTACCCACATTGTTTTGCTGTTTTATTTTATTATTTTATATACGTACATTTGTGCGCTCTAATTTTTAATCTTAGTTTTTTCATATTGTTTCTCAGTAAATGAATTATGTATGAGTAATAAAGTTATTCTTAAATCAAACTTAAAAATTCAAAAACTCTGCTGGGGCAGTGGAAACCGCCTTCAAAGATTTCATTGATTTCCGTACGAATGTTTTGTAAAGGGATCAATGATCTACCTAATGCTGAAATTCAACCCAGGATCCCCAGTAAACCATGGTTCTATGGAATTAAAACTTCTAAAATTGTCACTTCTACCATTTGCAGAATGCGTTTAGGACATGTATCCTTATACACCTTATCCTTTAGCAAGGCTGCGTATTGTTGATAGTAATATTTCTGAGATTGAAGAAGATGTTGGTGACCTCGACCATATTTTCTTTTCTTGTTCCCAATTTCTGTATTCCTTTGCAGGTTGAGTGTGTTGAACAATTCCCCTATATTCTACTCCTTATAATGCCCTGGTATACACACCTCCCATCATCACAGACCTTGGTCTGATCAAAGGAGCCCTAGATACCAACATCAAATTACAAAGCTATCTTAATCAAAATTTGTCAAATCGTCTTATTTACACTGACGCATCAAAGCTATCTCCAGATGGCTGTGTTGGTGCTGCCTGTTGGATTCCTCGGTTAGAATTATCTTCGGTATTGAGTGTTCAGTGTTCACAGGAGAGGCCACAGCTCTATTGGACACTCCCATAACATACAACAGACAGCTATTTTGACAGACTCTTTAAGTTGTTTAATATCCATTAAAGAAAACCCATTTCTCAGCAAATCACGTTTTCCCATTATACTAAAAATCAGGGAGACTCTGCTCTCTTTTAATCAAAAAGGATTATCTATCATACTAGTTTGGATTCCTAGACACTCAGGTATCCCTGGAAACGAGATTTCTGAATGCGGATTTATGTGCCAAAGCAGCTGTTGAGTTAGGTTCTCAAGATCATTTTAAAAATTCAGCTCAGGGTCTTTAAGCTCTTGCAAAGACATATCTGGACAGAACTTGGAAGACATTTTGGAATGTCTCCAAATCGGTTAAGTGTAAGTTTTATGCTTCCATCCAACCAAAAATACCAAGACAACCCTGGTTTTGTTATTATCGGAATGCAAATCGCTGGATTATACCCACAATCTCATGTCTGCGTCTTGGCATGCCTGTTCATCTAGCCAAGCTCCGGATAAGGGATCATTCTATCTGTGAGTGTGCCTTGGATGAAAGCACTGTATCTCTCATACTATTTAACTGTCCCAAACTAACCTATCCTCTCGTTGTTCTCCCTAAAGTCCCCCGTCCTTTAAGTGTTAAATGTTTTTTAATGTTTGTGTTTAGTCCATATTGTAGATTTTTATGTTAATATATAAAAAGCAATAAAATTAAGGTGTACTATAAATTTTTCATAAATAGGAAATAGTATTTAATGATGTTGTTTGTGTTGTCTGTGCTGTCTTAAAACTAACAATCGAATTTCAATTTTATTCGATTTTTTTTGGTACATATTCAAAATTAACTTAATCATTATTTTCACCGATCAGTCTCCTTCGTGCCTTCTCCATCTACACGACACTAGGCTGTTAAGAGACGGCTAATTAAGCTAGTTGGCTGCGACAGATGTACCTGTGTGTAGTGTACATTTCAGTCGTAAATTCCGGGGATTGTAATTAATTTCATTCTTTAATATATTTCTGTATTCGCTATAACATGTTTTAGAGTATATACATATTTCCAAACTAAAATATATAATTATAACAGCTCTTTCACAACAAACATAATATCACCGCCATTAGGCTACCTGTACAGTTGTAAAAAGTTTTTTAACCTATATATATATAAAGATACTATAAAACATCCAATATTATACAAATATAGTTTTATTAATATAGCTACAATACTAGTCACTCCTTATTCTAATTGGCTCTTGTGTGATTTTTACCTGGAATACGCATACGCACGTACCAAGTGGGTAATAATAATTACCAATTTGTTATTTAAACGTTTTTAGTAGACTTAATTACATACATAATATATATACATATATAGGTAACATAGTGACTATGTAACTTTATTAGATGTGACGCTATATTATGTTATTTTTATACATTCAATAATATTGCATCTTTGACTGTTTACGCTTAAATGATTATTTCTTTAATACTTTATACGAATAGATTAATTTACGATTTACGCACATGAAAGCACAACAACTAAATAAAACTTAAATTCTGCAAGTAGTGGCCGAATGATTTTAATAACGAATAATTCACAAATGCTATGTAAGCCACAACTTATGTATGAGTCATTAGATATTTTACATCCTCTAGCCTGCAACCCAAAATAATACAAAAAATGGCTACCTGCTCACATTTGAGTATAATACGGATAGTAAGGCGCCGATCTTTGCGATTATCCTCAATTTAAGCCAAAAGAAAATGTCCACAGTTGGTGGACGTCGCGTCGATCAATATTTTGTCAAATGTAACACGGAAGTTCGCGTCTCACTAATATACCGCTCAAATTTGAAAAACATAATCGCGCAACAAACTTTTTTGTCTAGCGCTCGCGATTTATCGTCCCTCAAAAACATAATTGATCGCCGAAAAATACTGGAAAGGTGGGTTTACTGTGATTCATACGGGTGAGCCCCCTGAAGGGGAGTTTATCCATTTTTATATTTACACCATAGCCCTCGCGGCATGCGCGGCGCGTCTTCGCCAGTCTCGTTACTACAGTTTCACGTACGTACACCAGTGCGATCTCAGTGATGTAAATATAACACTTACAATAATATTTACTTGTGAATTATTGTTTTGATGCGATAAATAGTGGGAAAGACTGATATTCTAATAAACTAGTGAGAAAAGTTATGGTGTTTGTGTGAGGAAACAATTGGTTTCTTAGATTGTTTGATTTCGATCGTATCTACTCAAGGACATGCTTCTTTCTCATTATTCTGTATTTCAGGAAGCGTTTCAGCAAAGAACTTTTTGTTCTCATAATTCACGCTAGAGGTCAGTACTTCATTAAAAACTAGATACCAGTACGTTTTAGTTATATTAACCTAGGTAAATTCAATTTATATATATAGCTTGTACAAATATGTATTAAGGGTTATTGTACCTACTCTGCTCTTCCCTTTGCATCCCTTCTGCGCCCTTTACGCATGATCGACCGGTGGGTTTAGGGGGTTCATTATAAATAGGGTGCGAGAATACGTACGTGGTTTAAAACATGAATATTTTGTTTTTGAACTTAAGAGTTACATTATAAAGATTTTTATATACTGTATCTTTTTAATAGTGCGTTTAAAATAGACTTGTATACCTGCCATATTCAACCCTTTTTTATATTGGAAAAACAAATATTAAACAAAAAGATTACTACATACTAATCATATAATTGTAGTATCAACTTTCTTATTTTCTTCAATTATACTATATTATTATTAAAATCGCATATAATATGGTTTAACCCGCTAGTAAATGCGATACCTATGTAAACTAACAGAACGTTCTTGGTAGAGTACGGTAGGCCATGTAAATTTCAACTTTTTATTTTATTTTATTTTTTATATAAATAGTCTGAAATAAAAAAAGAAGTTTATAAAAGTGTGGTGGAAACACAAACTGGACACAGTTTAACTATGTAGGTATATACAATATTAAATAATGTTACAATCTTTAATATAAGGTTTAAAAATAATTATAAATAAATACCCCCTTAGAACAAGAAGAATTAACTATTCAGTATCTACAAATCTAATTGAATCAAACCAATAAAAATTATGCCTAGAACGATTGCGTTACGCGCACGTACGACAATATTTTGTAGATTTTTATTGATAAATCTTAAGAAGTAGAGCGAAAAGCTATTGGTGCGTCTAATGTCTATGCAGATAGATTATCCATTTATAGAGCAAGCAAGACATACCGAACGACATCGGACATGTTTGTTTTCATACCGGTCCGAATTAACGTCGCGATTGGTTCAAAATCCATAACTGGCCTCCGAGAGCCAGGTGTCGTTCACACCGCGGCCTCGCGCGCCTCGTCTCGTAACTCGTTAATCACTCGTGTTCGGTATTGTTATAGCGCGTCGTACAGCCATCTTTGTCAAATTACGGGCGATTCATTAAATTAATTTCGTTTCCCCTATCAAATGGAACAAAACGCAGATAGTGTAACTGACGCGACGCGTTGTGGAATCGGGAACATTACAACATTCTCTTTTGTTTTATCGCCGACAACGCTTTGTTGAATGGAAGCGTAACAACGTATACGGCATTAACGATCAGTCAACCATTAAAATGATGGATGATGTTGTTCTTTATAAAAACTGTGTGAAGTGCCCTATTTTGTGAATAATGTAAACGGTGTTTTAGTGTTTATGTTTTGATGTGTTTGTGATCCAAACTGCGTCTTAATTGTCGTACACATTGCATAAATGAGTGAAATGGCGTTGCGGAGCGCGCGGGCCCGAGCATGCGCGCCAGTTTCCTTGCTATTGCTGGGAACCCTCTGAAATGTCCTTAGTTTACGTGCATATCAAAATGGGAAGGTCCAGGTTCCCAGGGAAACCCCTTAAGTTCCATAACAGAAAACGTATAAGTGTTTTGTCGGGGACTGTTTACCACGAGAATACTGTTGATAATCATGCAGGCAGCCGTAGTTCAACCACTAATGAGTTTTCGGGGGAGAAAGAGGTACAACGAAATTATCTTTAATTTGCTCATATTTTGTTATAAATGTTTCAAACATATGTTTTATCATTTTGTTTACGTAATAACTCTAGTACTATGAAGCGTCAATCACAGAGTATCAATATTTGACAAACATAAAAAAGAAGCAACATTGAATTCTTAAACAGGTCAAGGACTGTAAAGAAACAATATCTAAATTTGGTTGTTTTCTCGTTTTTAGGAAAGCTTTTAATTAACTACAAAATATAAATGTATTAGAAATATAACCTTACTTTTGAAAACAAAAGAAATGTTCAGCCTTGTCAAAAATTAAAACATCTGTTCATTCTATTACTATAAACTGATATTATACTACACACATTTCATGGTTTATGTTTCATGTAATACTGAAGATCTGTAAGAAGTTTACTCAGTAGTTTTTATCAAACCACTTGTGTATTGTTATACTAAGTATTTTTATGATCCACTTTGGCCTATTATTGTATCTTCAAATTTTACATTAAGATGATAGAACTATTAGAAACCTGTTGGTATTGCTTAATATTTACACATATAGAAACTATACAATACCTGAACACTGTGGATCTGATAAAAAAATATCAAATATCTATGAACTTTAAACCAATAATAATAATATATATTGTATTTCAATAGAATGTAGAAAAATAATTACCAAATTGATAATGTTCCTTGGCTTTTATTTTATATTACTATTTTATGCTTATTTAAGTAAATAAATGTGTAATTGGTTGTCATTTCTGAACTAATGTTTACATTACATTTAATAATGTATCTTTGATATTAGATCTATATAGATATCATAGACAAAAATAATAATTGCACAAACCAATATTCGAAAATCTGTTACAGTAATTTGCTGTTCTAAATCACTCCATCAAATCTATAGAATTGGTCAATACACTAGTTAATTTAGTGGTTTTCATACTCTCTTGATTTATAATATAATTTATTAACATAACTGCTTTAAAAATGGGTTACTGAATAAATAGCTCATTTAATTACATGTTGTTCATTTTTATTTATAAATCTATTTCAGGAAGAAGAGAAGAAAGAAAATAATAATGAGAAAGAGGCAAATTCAGAGAGTGGTGGAAATAATAATAGCCCTTTGAGTGAAAAAGAAGACACCGCAGAGAGTAGTATTGATCCATCCAAATCTCCAGTTAGAACTAGGTCACAAAATAAAATGGAGCCTCCAAAAGGAGATAAACCTAAACTAGTGAAGAAGACTGTTACTTTTGGCACTGTAGAGAGTTGCGAGGATATTTTGCTGCCTCTCAAAAAGATACCAAAACATCATGCTCCTCTCATTTCAATTATAAAAAAGAAGTCTGCCTTTAAACAATCTGACCAAACATTTAACAGCATTTTGAAACCAGCAAAATTAACTGATCTAAGTTCAAAATCTTCATCAGAATATCATGAAGGCTACTTAAAGAAGAATTTGAATCCACTTTCAAAGTCTACAAACAAATTTTCACAGTTTAGTGAAAATCGGTGCATGTCCCCTCCGCCAAGAATCAATTCTCCAGTAGAGAAAGAAAGTTTGGGATCTGTAAAATTTTTGCCAGTCAAAAGTAGTCATTCTTCAAGAGTTATAAAACCAAATAAAAGGTTTATTGATGGTGAAGACCAAACTTCAATATCAAGTGGCTTGAGTTCAGGAAAGGTTTTAAAGAAACCAAAACTAAAGAGGCTAGTTTTTAATAATTTACATGATGATGATTCTCAACAAGATGAAGAGCCAGATAAAAATGAAAATCAACCTTTATCAACTGGTATTTTTAAAGATAAATCAACACATTCATTTTCTGGTCTCACAACTTCCCGAAAGGCCACTCATGATTTATTTTCAAATGAAAAAGAATCTGAAGTTCTTCAGGATGAAAACTCAAATATTGATGATAAAATAAAATCACCAGAGTTGAATAAAGAAGAAAGAACAGGGAATTCAATGAGGAGACTCTTGGACTTATCTGATGCAAGTAGTTCTAGCCACTCAAGTAGTGGTTCAGAGTCGGAAGATAGTTGGGAAAGTGAGAGTCCCAGAAACAGTGGTGATGAGGAAGAAAAGCCTTTAGTCAGCCCTGAGAAAGATAAATCAGCCTCTCAATTGTTGAGTGGCAAAGTCATTATAAGGGAGGCTCGGTTACAACTAACAACTACACCACCATCATCAGGTCTAGATGGACCTTTTTCAGCTGTGGCACCAACATCATGTAAGTAAAGTTAACTAAAATAACACACAATAATATTGTTACATGTATAATGTATTTGTAATATGTATGTGTAATTGATCTAACTGTGTTCACTGACTAAATTACTTTATGTTTTGTTATTCTTATGCCTTAAATTATCATTAATATTATTAATTTTCAGCAACTAACCCTCCAACAACAGTTACATGTGGAGTGTGTGGAGCTGTAAGGTTCTACAAATTTGTAAAACAAGCCAGAAAATTTGGAATTTATTCATGTGAATCCTGCCGTAAATTTGTCTCCAAATTGCTTAAAAAGGATAGAATGGCATTGCGGACATCGCCACTTGTCCTGCATTGTGAAAGAGGAGAAGGTATGATCTTATTATATTTATAATAATATTCTTAATTCATTAATGTAGTAATTTCAAATACATAAGGAGTTCCATTCCTTCGAATTCTTCAAAACTATCTTAATTGTTATTTAAAAAACAAAGTTTAACATATCTTAAGTTATAGAATATGGGCTGTAACCTGCCTAACCAATTTTTATAAGATTATAGTCTACCTGTGGATTCCAAGAAAAACAAATGTTTGTAACTAAATAGTTTTCATTATTATTAAGTATTAACAAGGAAATATTTCTTAAATAGTCTTTAAAACTAAATGTTACCCTTCTTACATTTTCAGGTAACTGCCAAGTTCCACCAGTTCTGCGCTCTCAACAGTGGAAATTATTTAAATGTTCTAATAAGGCAAGGTGTCCAGCTTGCTGGCTTAAGCTATGTTTGAAAGCTTTCCAAGTGCCTACAGATAAGAAAGCAATCCTAATGTCTATGTTGCCATCTTACATGAAGCCTGGTGCTAAACCAAATACTCTAACACCTAAACCAACAAGTAATTCTGGATTGACAACTCCATCACCATTGTTTAGTGGATTATCTACAAATGAAAATGAGAGCAATATCTTTGCTGTCAAATCTAAGAAGGCTGATGGATTAGAGGTATGTACAATAATTAATCCATAAATATATGAGTTTGTAAATTTCTCTTTTTTCATATCATAAAAGATTATCATAAAATTTCACTTGGTGGTAGTTAGAGAGTTACAAAGTGAAACTACTTTTACCCTGGATAAATCTTGTAGTACTGGGATAGCTTATCAATTGTAATTGGTGTCATGTTAAATTTTTTTAGGGCATGAAGTTTTCACATTTCATCTGTCATATTCATTCATTTTTATTATTGCGTTTTAGAACATATATTAATTAATCTTGCAAAACATACTATGTTGAACAAATTAAGTCTTAGAAGGAATATAAATTATAGAATTAACATAACTACATTTTTCTCATTACAGGAGGAAGTGAAAACGCATAATGAGAGACAAGATGAAAAAGAATCAAACAGCAATAGAAAGCGTCGTCTAGCTAAAATTAAAGTTCGTAAGAAAGATAAAAGTGATTCGAAGCTTATAGAAGATCCAAAACGACAGAAAATGGAATTAAAGGGACCCCGAGTTAAACATGTGTGTCGGAGTGCTTCTATAGTCCTTGGCCAGCCTATTGCAACATTCCCCACCCAAGAAGAAAAGGACAAGGATAAGCCAACTTTATCAGATGAAACTGTGTCTATGGCAACAGAAAAAGACAGAGCTACCCCAGAAATGAGTGAATCAGAAGATACTGAGAACAAATTGCAAATTGTTCCAGAAGTAACTAAGGTTGATCATGAAGTAATAGAGCCTAAGAAAAGAAAGGTTGAACCTACCGTATTAAAAGCCAAAATTGAATCCAGCGAAGATGAAACTGTTCTTGATCTTATTCCAAAGAAATCTACCTATAAACCACTAACCAACATAAGCAATGTAAGTATCTACATTTAAAAAATATAATTATTGGAACTTTTGCATGTCACATTTTTTTTAATGCAACTATAATGCAAATATCCTAACACTGGCAAGTTTAACGCAACAAGTTTAAAAGAGGTTTATCCTTAAAAAAATCACCTTTTATGTCTGTGAAATATTTTTTATATTCAATTTTTATAAATACTGATGATAATAAATAAAGGTATACTATTATACTTTAAAAAGACAAGTGTTATTAGAATTTACTTTGAATTTTCAGTTACGAGGAAGATCACAGAAGTGTGGCCAAAATAGGCCTGAGCTAATTTGTGTTGATTTCTGGGAGAGTTATGATCCTGACGAAGTGTGTAATTCTGGCTTTGGATTGATTGGTACTGCACCATTTACCATTGCTAAATTGTGCTTCCTGTGTGGTAGTGCTGGAAAAGAGAAGGTAAACTTTTTTTAGTCCATACCTGAATATGTATTACATTTATGATATTATTTTGCTTAATTTTATTTATTAGTTTAACTTTTAATGCACTGAAACACTATTAGTTTTATTCCTTAGTTTTACTCCTAAGCAGTGACTTTCCAAGGAGATACAACCACTTCTCTATGATCTAACGGAAATTGCTCCTCAAATACTGACCGACATCCAAAACAAAATTAAAGCGGTAATTATCTAATTATTCAGATGTTGGTATGTTCGTCGTGCTGCGAATGGTACCACGGGTGGTGCGCCGAGGGCTCCGGTGGTGGAGCGGCGTGGACGTGCGCGCGGTGCGTGTGGTGTGCGGCGTGCGCTCGTCCGTCCGCGCGCGTCTCGTGCCGTGTTTGCGCCCGCCCTTACCACGCTGCTTGCCTACCACCCGCACCGCCGGACCACAGGAGCGACTGGCCACAGGTAAAGTAGACAGTTTTAGGCTGATGGGATCACGTTGACCGTCGGCTAATAGGTCAAGATGTATGATTACCGTACTTCCTAAATATTATAATTACAAAGCACTCAATCGCGATATTACAGGAAATTTATGTATTTTTATTCTGTCCATTTTTTGTTACAGATATGTAGTGCATGTCTAAAATGCAAGAGTTGTGACAGCAGCCGTGTTAACAAGTTTGTGGGAAGTCTACCGTTCTGCCGGCCTTGCTTTAAATTACGGCAAAAAGGCAATTACTGTCCCCTATGCCAAGCATGCTATAGGGATAATGACTTTGATAGTAAGGTAAGATATCGTTCTAGAAAATTTTCTTAAATGATTTACGTACGTTTAAAAAGAGATAATTTTTTTGAATTATTGTATCTAATATTGCACATATTGGTGTTTTAAGAGGAGGCACATAAATCTAAACATTAACCAGATAATCTGTTCATTTTGACAATGCATTGTTATTCCTACATTACAAGTTAATTATATTTTTTATTTGTGCACCTTATATGTATACCTATCTTTCTAAACTTACATTTGGGATTTTCAGATGATGGAATGTGGCTGGTGTGCAAGATGGGTCCATGCAAGCTGTGAGGGTCTTTCAGGTGAAGGATATCAGCTTCTGTCAGCATTGCCACCATCTATCGAGTATATTTGCTGTAAATGCATGCCTCACGACCCACCGTGGCGGAAAATGTTAACGGAACATTTAAAAGGAAGACTTTTACATCTCTTAAAACTCCTCGCCAAAAACAAAAAAGCTTGTGCTCTTTTAAAGCTCACTCCTCACAAAAATACTCCAGTACCCAACAAACCTTATCGGCTCACCTCTCCTCAAGCAATACGAAAGTTACATTTCGACACTGGAGATGAAACTATGAAAAATACAACAGAGACAAAGGTTTACCGTAATACTGCAAAGGGCCGTCGAAGTACACAAAAAACGGACGAACTCGCTCTATCTCAATCGTGGCAATGCCCTTTAATACATGATGTTGAAATGGAAAAAGAGGAAATGCCACATCCATCACATAAGATCGTAAACCTTCAGGAACCACTAATGCAAAACAAAGAAATTTGTTTCTCAACCGGCCTCTACAATAAAACTGAATTCAATGCATCATGTGTAGAAGTTCATGAAAATAATCCGTCGGATAAACAAGAAAAGGCGGTTGCTATGTCGCCCTCCTTGTTGGATAAATATGAACCAATCTCTGATGATGATGAACTTGTTGATAGATTTCCACAAGCCCGCAGTGAACAAGATCTGAGTCCTAAAATAATTCGTGACATGAATCAAGATGAGGATATGGAAGACATGAGCAGACTCATTTCACCATCACTGTTGGACATAAAGAAAAGAGTAAATAGCGATGAATACATTTCTCTCAAGGATTTCAATCACGACATGAAAGAAGTCATTGAAAGAACGGCTAGTGTGGATTTAACCTCGATTTATAAGGAACTATTTTCAGAAACATTTCCATGGTTTAATTGTGATAACAACTGTCTCCAACCAAATCTAGAAGTTGAAGGAGAACAAGAAGATTCAGACTCATTAAAAGACCAAGAAATGTCTGATAACAAAGGTGTGAGAAACACCGTACAGTCCATTGAGAGGCCTTTGGACCAGATAGTACCCAAATTAGAAGAAAAACAAAAAGAAGAAGAAGATTTATTGGAATTTTATCCTATACTTGACTCAAGAATATGCATATTATGCAAATCTACAGGTGATGGGCTACCGGCAATGGAGGGCCGATTGTTATACTGTGGTCAGAACGATTGGATTCATGCCAATTGTGCTTTGTGGTCGGCAGAGGTGTTTGAAGAAATCGACGGTTCATTACAAAATGTGCACTCTGCTATTTCCAGAGGAAAAATGATCAAATGCGCTTCTTGCGAAACCAAAGGCGCTAGTGTTGGATGTTGCGCTAAAAATTGTAGTGAAACTTATCATTACGCATGTGCAAGGCGTACTAATTGCGCATTTTTGGACGACAAAAGAGTATTTTGTCCAACTCATGGAAAGGATATACCAAAAAAGAGTCTTCAGAAAGATGCTGATTTCGAACTAACGAGGCCAGTATACGTAGAATTAGATAAAAAAAAGAAAAGATACAGTGAGATATCTAAAGTACAATTCTTGATGGGATCTTTATGCGTAAACAGTTTGGGGAAAATAGTGCCATCTGTCTCTGACTACGAAGATTTTCTGATGCCAGTAGATTTTTCGTGCACTAGACTTTTCTGGTCATGTAAGAAGCCTACTAAGATTGTCAGATATACAATTAAGACAAAGCTTATATTGGCGGAACCCTTACCTGGGTTTGACTATGGAGTGAATATAACGGTAGACCATACAATGCATGTCCAAGTTGTGGAACGAGTCATGGCTGAAATTGGAGCGTGGCATCACAGCTTAGAGAAAGGCACAACAAAGGTCCTAATGCGGAAAAGTGATAAATCACCAATTAAATTCCGCAATGCTGTAACATTGGAAGATTTAGCTGTTAAGCAAGTGGTCGACTTCTTACTTGATAATGTTTGTAAGCAAGAACAACAAGATGAGGAAGAACCACAGAATACTGCTGACCTTCTTCCGCCAGAAGTAAAGGATGCCATATTTGAAGACTTAAATCACGATCTCTTGGATGGAATATCAATGCAGGATATTTTCCCGAAATTAATGTCATACGAAGACCTCGTAGCTATGGACTTGAAGAGCGAATTTTATGGAGCAATGAGCCAATCTGATGACAAATCCGATTCACGATCGACGGATTTTATTGACGAGTTGCTAAATGCTCGTTTAGAGTCCGGGAGCAAAGAACTTAAAAGAAGCAAATCAGAAATGCTTCTACAAAACCATAGTCTTAAGTCCCTGACGACGGGTCGCGGACAGCAAAGGTCGTCATCCCTGACTTGGAATAATAAATTTGATACGAATCTATTATCCTCTACAATAAAAAGATGTAAAATGGGAAAATCATCCAATGTCACTGAAAAAATGGGCCCGGTACAAAGACCCGAAAACGCATTAGATACAATTAAAGAAAGTGACAAAAATACTGACAAAAAAACAAAAAGGGAAGTGGTTAATTCCCATGAATTATGTTCTGAAGCACCGCATACGTCAGGATTAAATTATAGAACAACATCACCTAAAGAAAAAGATGAAAGTTCTGATAAAAATGATAAAAACGAAGGATATTATACTGATGTAATAGATTTTTACACTAAAATTCAATGCAGCCCAATTTCACAACTCGATGGAGCGGGAGATTGGTCTGGGTCAGATAGTAATTGTAGTTCAAGACCAGGCAGTCCTCAAAGTGACTTTTCACCAATACAACAACTAGATGGCGCCGAAGATCATGGTGATAATATGCACAAAACGCAAACAAACCAATATTTATACAGGGCTTCTGGATCTGAAAGTACATACACTGTGACCATAGCTGGTAACTCTATCAGTGGACAGCCAGAACTGGTAATGCGGCCTTTAGATGACAACTCTGGTTCTGGTCCAATGGAACAGTTGGTGAGATGTGATAGATGCCAGTGCACCTACAGAAACAAAGAATCGTATGACAGACACATCCCATCCTGTGATATGATGTCCACAAGTGAGAGTGAAAGCGAGAATCCAAAATCACCTGAAAATAGGACTTTAACAACACTACAAAATGCATTCCAGAACGCATTTGCCCAACCCATGATCATTCACGCAGGTGTTGTAAACGGAAGCGAAAATACTGTGAAGGCAGAATCTATATCTACAAGAAGAACATCGATAAATACACGTCAAATCACTATTAATGGTACAATTGTGGAAACACCATCTCCCGGACCTAATAACGAAATGACCATGACCATTACAGAGCAAATGAAATCTGGGACAGTTATATTCGATCAAAGCAAAACCAATGTCCAGGTTTCTTCTAATCAACAAGTGCTTTCGTCACCGCAAATAGTTGTTACACCACAGATGTTATTGCCGCCGAAAACTAGCTCCGCTGGAGCACGCTCGCTCATGGGTCCTCAAATTATTACTCAACCAGGCATTCTGCCCTATAACATTTGTGTCAAACCTGGCAATGGAAACCCGAACATACAACAAATCCATAGTGGAGCAGACATGACCCAGCTATTGACTGGGTCAGGAGGCATACAAGTAATATCATCGAATTCTAATCAAGTTCTTACAATTCCTTCTAACCAGATGATACAGGGCAAGAGTCAAATCGCCAACTTTCCAAATATGGCTAGTGCAAGTTCTATCGCTTTGCCAATTAATTCGATTCAAAGTATGCCCAATAGTTCCATTATTCAAAATATCCAGCCCATGATACGGCCACAAATACAAGGTAATCCTACTATTGTTGTACCTGCTATGACCACGCAACGGTTATCTTCTCCGAATTCACAAGGAAAACAACAGATTATGTTACCAGGATCGCAGCAAAAGTCTCCTAAGAAGCAATCTGCCCCTGTCCAATCTAAATCAATGTATCAGGCAGCAAATAGAGCTAGAGGTAGAACAATACCAAAACCAGCCAATACCATTAAAAGGCAGACTAAATTGGAAAAAACAATCACGACCATCAATCAATCGCCGCTTGGCCCAGGCAATACCGTTATTCAGTTACAAACTAATAACCAGACGGGACAGCCCTCGATAATAGTACAGCCGATGGGGAACCAGAATATTATGTCATACGTGGAAGCTTTATCGCAACAACAAAATCAGAATATGCAATATATAGCCACCATTGCACCACAAGGTGACTTCAAAACTGGAGCGACACAATTTATATCTCAAGGCAGTCTTATGCCTCAGACATTCCAAATACAGCAGACCGAATCAGGAGGACTGGTCGCAGTTCCAAGTGGAGGTATTCCTGTATTGCTACCCCAAGGAAATGTTGTCTTGCCGCAAACTCTACAACAGGGGGCGACCATACTACCCCAAGGAGCGATACAAACCCAAGGAATTCTTTCGCAAGGTCCAAATGGCCCGACTATACTTCCACAAGCAATTCACACACAAAACGGCACTACAATAATTCCACAAGGCGCGATTCAAGGCCTCACGCAAGGAAATTTGACATCTCAAGCAACTCTTTTACCCAATAATACCTTACAAACCACTGGAGCAACTGTCGTGTCTCAAAGTGGAATCGGAAATGGCCAGACAACAATAATTCCGAATGCATTAGTTTCCCAAGGTAACACAATCATATCTCCGGCTACTGGTACGACTATACTACCTCAAGGTACAATATTACCGCAATTTTGCAATGACCAAGTCATCCTTGGCTCAGCTCCTACTCTAGAAATGGTAACTGATCCATCTGGATGTATGTACTTGACTACCCAGCCTGTCTATTATGGCCTTGAGACTATAGTTCAAAATACTGTAATGTCATCACAACAGTTTGTCTCTACTGCTATGCAAGGAGTACTGGCTCAAAACAGTAGCTTTTCAGCAACGACAACACAAGTCTTCCAAGCCAGTAAGATAGAGCCGATTGTGGAAGTTCCGACTGGTTATGTCGTCGTTAATAGTGTCGGAGAAGGTGTAGCTGCGCAAGTAGCATCATCAGCAGCCAATGTTGTAACCGGTCAATCTGTGCAATCGGGACCGCAAATACTCAAAAATGTCAAAACTACAGTGCCTAATTTGACGTTACAACCTCTTCCAGATAAACAATCTCTTAACAGAACTCAAAAGGTTTTGCAAATGGGTCCAACGCAAATGACCTTAGGACCTCAATCTATGGCAAACCTTATAAGTGGGAAACATACTATGAACCCTATTACATCGCAAGTTCATAATATGACGTTGGCGAATAATATGCAAAATATTCAAAAAGCAATAATTTCTAAGCAAAATAATGTGTCAATGTCTCCAAATGTCACGCTAGTTTCGTCAACTGGACAACCTGTTATGGCAATATCTCAATCTATTCCAAATTCAGTTTCGGTTCCATTCTCTATGCAGTCGATACCGTTATCACAACCCATTGTATCCAGTTCGATATCATCGAATAAAAATAATTCGATGAAAATTGAAAATTCTCATGTGATTGAAATCAGTGGAACCTTAAATGATAACTCTAACTGCAACAGTATGCCAACTATAAGCGTTGCTCACAGTACAAAATCACCTACCCCATGGAGACAAATCAATCCCCCAACCAGCATTCATATGGGGGACAATAAAATTGAGATTCATAACATAGGATTGAAGACTAATGCTGCGACATCTATGGCATCTAATATGAATAGCGGAATCAATGGACGTCAAAATATGTCTCATGATACCGATAAACTTAACCAAAATTGCTTGCTGTCTATTAATAGCAATACAATGTCGGGATCTTTGCATTCCCATCAGTTTGAAGGAAATGCACATAACAATCATTCGTCAATAAACACCTCTAACAATATGATTCAAATAAATTCAGGAAATATATATTCGCCAGCATGTTCACTATCAAATAATTTCGACGCTGACACCACATTGAAATTGAGCAAAATAAATGCTTTGTCTAAAACCGAAGGAGGTCATATGAACTTTTCTCAAGAAATTATGGCAGCTCACTCTCAACAGCATATTCAAAACGAAAAGGCTTTTCAAAATATGGGAAACAATGACAATAACAAACACAATACTGAGAGCATGCTCGGCTCTATGAGTATTCACAAGATGAGTAGTTGTCAGATTTCTAACAATATGAACAATTCTACGCCATCGATAAGTATTATTCCACATAATACCATACGACCTCAAACTCAAACAAATCAAAGTTCAATCAATGTTATGAATAATCAAAATCAAATTTGTTCCATGTCTAATGGACAAATGCAGATTATGAATTCAAATAGTTCAATGCAAAATGTAAATACGTCTTGCCAGGAAATGTCTAATAGTAGACCTAATGTACCAGCTGTTAATGATAACATTCAACAAAATAACCAACAGCATGACATCAGTAATCCATCTATGAACAATGCAAACATGCCGCATGGAAATATGCAAATAATTTCACACGATAACCCGCAAATACAAGCCAATAATCAGATTCATATTTTGAATGGACAAATTCAACATAGTCGTCAGGGTGAAAATAATCAGTTGCAACACCCACAAATAAATCAAGGCAGTGGCAATAGAGCGTATCACGATAATTTTATGACTAATCAATCAAATCAACATCCATCAAATATGATGTCTTCACGAAGTACACCAGAAAATAATAATTTAATGAATCAAAATATAAATATGCATAGTATGCCTAATTCCCACAACATAAATCGAGCTGACTTGAATAATATTAATCAAATTCATATGAACCAATCACTAAATAATATCAATAATTTACAAAATAACAGGATGGTTATGGATAATATGCAGCAACATTCATTGAACAATTTAAATAGTATAAATCAGATGCATTCTAACAGAACGATGGAGACACTTCATAATCAGCAAATGCATTCAATGCAGCAACAAATGAATCATCATGCAGTACAGAACAGTAATACCAGATCCCAAATGGATCCTAATATGCATATGAATCAACCCATGTCAATGCAACAAACTAGACAAATGGAAAATATTCACCACCATCAACATCAAATGCCTAATGTAATGCAAATTTCAAATAATCGGACGCATATGGAAAATAATCTAATTGATATGAATCAACATGTTCCCAATCACATGCATAACAGACAGCAAATTGACAATAACATGCATATGCATCACATGGGCGGTAATAATCCAAACATGAATCTTGGCAACCAAATTGATAACAACATGTCTATTCATAACATTCGTCATGAAAACAATACAATAAACATGCAGAACCACAACTCTTTGAATCAAATCCAGAATAATAGAGCATCTTTAGATCACTCTAATATGATGCAACACCAGATTAATACTATGAACTCTGTCAACAACATAAATATGCATGGTAACCTTAACAGTTCTATGCAAATGAATAATTCCAGTCATCAACAAATGAACAACTCGATTTTACATATGCCTAATATACCGGACATTAAAAATGAGATTCAAAATGCTTGTGCAAATACTTGTTCCAATGGCAGTTCACAGTTTACTACTAATCAGTCATTTGAAATTTGCTCAAATATGAATTCAAATAATATGAACCTTAATAATTCTGGAAGTATGATGCACAATAATATGGGAATGAATAATACAAATAATATGTCAAATAACATGATGATGGGCAATGTAACAAACAATTCACTTTATGGAAACAATAACCAAAGTAATGTATCGGCGCATGAGCTGTTGATGAGTTGCAACAATTCCTCAGATAATATAAATCTTATGTCTAGTAATACAAATCATATGATGATGAGTAACAACGCTCCACATAATAATAACTCAAACCAGATGATGGGAAATCAAGTGCCGAGCAATACTCAGATAAATATAAGTAGTTGTATGAATCCCAACAATACAGCTCAGAATCAGTTAACAAGTTTAGATAGTCAAATAAATGTTAGTAGAAATATGGCAATAAATGAGTCACCTAAATTCCCCGGTGATGCATTGAGAGGTAAAAATATAATGGGATCGATAAATACTAATATGACGATATCAAACCTTCCTGAAAATGATTGCAGTAAAGTAAATGTTAGTGGTGCTAACGAAAAGCAAAACCATGCTATGTCTGTTAATAATCAGATGAACTATATGCAAATGAATCCTTCAAATAACAATAGAATCATAAACTTACCAGAAAGAAACCGAATGAGTAATACCAATTTAGAAAGTAACATGAATCAAATTTCGCAACAACATAATATTCGTGTGGTCACCAATAACGCCAGCAGCAATGTATCTAACGTTTCACCGGATCCTTTGTCATTCCAGCAAAAAACAGAGGCAAACAGTACAATGATAAACGTTCCCTTCCAAGCAATACCTAACAGTGCGCCAATGAATATTAATGTCAACTCCAGTAATAACACAGTCAATATTACTGTGCAAAACAATCTGGTAGATCCTAAGATTGCTTCTAAAGCAGCGGATATGAATTTCCCATTACCCACTACCACTAACTTATTGCAAAACCAGAACAGTGCTAATAGTATGATTTGTATACCAGTTCAAAATAATACAATCAACTTACCAACTCAAAATAGCTCCAGTATTACATTGCCTAAAGCTCCTCCGACTCAACAGTCTGGTATACCAACTAATGTCGTAAATCCGATGTCTATGAGACCCATGAATAGGGTGCTGCCTTTACATAGAGATGGACAGAGCAAATGTAAATCCGTGGGTGTCAAATCGACAACGGTGCCCAAGCAACGAACCGTTAGTCATGATATGCCAGATTTGAATGTAAAAGATGAAAACATTGATAGTGACTTGGAAAAAGCAATCGAGGAATCGAAGCGAATGATGGAACTAGAGAAAGCAAAGAGGGAAAAAGAACAGCAAGATGCGTTGAGAGCTTTGCAGATGTCGACTGAAACACCTCAAGCAAACACCAGTATGGCATTAGTGGATCCACCGCTTGGAAGAACTAACGAACGAGTTGAAACTATTACAAAAATGACATCACTTCCAAGTTTGGATGCTGAGATTGAACCTGAGCATTCGAAAGTTTTAATTGAAAAAGATATAAATAAGTCTCCAAGTATTCTTGCCAAATCAATTCCTCAAAAGATTATGAAACGACCTCTCGGCGACAAAAAGTCGGATACGGAAGTTACAGTGTCGAAAAAACAGAACAGGGTTTATAAGGGACAAGAAAACAAACCGTTGTTGCCGAAGCCTACCCCTGATCCATCTAAGGATGATGGCCCTAAACTAATATATGAAGTGACGTCAGAGGATGGCTTTAACTACAGCTCGTCATCCTTATCAGATTTGTGGTCTAAAGTAATTGAAGCTGTACAAAATGCCAGAAAGGAGTGTGGTTTGCCTCTCATGCAGTACAACCTACCGTCAACACTTTCCGGCGCTCATTTACTTGGACTTAACAACAATGGATTGAGATATCTAATTGAACAACTACCAGGCGTAAGTATACATAATTTTTATTCTAAAAAAACAATCTCCTCTGAATTTTATATTAATAAAAATTCATACCCCTTCAGTGAGTGTTTAAGGGCATCCTCGTGTGTGTTATTTAAATAGTTAATTACGAAATTGAAACATATTTAACTGAAAAACATTTTTTTGAATGAAGCATTAATGAAGTTATATTACATATTAGGCGAATCGCTGCACGAAGTACAAGATCCGTCAAGGGCGCGCACTAAACAGTTGGGACAATGATTTGGACCTTAGTGAAGGTTTTAAAGAAAGTCCGTGGGGTAGTGCCCGAACGGGACCCATCGCAAGAAAACAGAACCACGATATGTTTAGCTGGATGGCTTCACCCTTTAGAGAGGAACCACCGCCATTTGGTGGACAAGAGGGGGAGAACTCTATTTCAAGGTAATTAATATGTAATATCGTGATCTTCACTCGATCGAGTCAATTGTATATTTTTTAAATTTTGTTTATAAAAGATAATAAAGCCATCAATCATGTTATTGCGTTAAAAGTAATGCAAAAATAAACTGAATTATTAGCACTATATCATCAATTAGTATAGAGATATATACAGTGGTGGTCATATAATTAGAAACAAATCTTATGTATAACGAAAGTATAACTTCAACGTACAAATGTTCGTAAAAAATAAACACATTCAATATTTAATAATCGTGCAAAAATATAGCCACTCAAATAAAAGCCTCATTGTATGCATAAAATATAAAACATATCTTACGTTTGTTTACAAAATGAATCTGACACTTGCTGCAGCTATACATTTGCGTCAAAAAATGGCCCATCTAGGAGCCCCTAACACCAGTCAAAACTGTATGAAGCATTTGTTGAAGCATATAATTCAATCCCCCTAGAAAAAAATATGAAATTGATTGAATCAATGCCACGTTGTGGCAGTTACTGAAAATAAGGGAGGCGTCACTAAATATTAATAATAACTATTGGTAGACTGTGAAGAGTAGCTATTTCGTAAATAACAATACTCATTACTAATACTTAAACAAATATTGTTTTTTAATACATTTTTTTGTTGTTTCTAATAAGTTGACCATTATTGTTCATACGTTAAAACTGATTTAAATGTTTGTCCGTAATGTAATATTGAAACTGCACTTGTGTAATATAAATCGTTGAACATATTATATTCTCCTATAAAAATTGCGGTAAAGTATCTTATATAATGTCAAGGACCGTTAGTTAGTTAATGTTTCTAATTATTAGACCACCACTGTATAATTAATATATATGAATGTATTATTTTATCTTAAAAGCGTCACCTGGAAAATATTGCCGTAGTAATCCCCCGTTGCCTTCCTAGTTATTTAATTTCTATGATTGTTTTGTATTATTATGCAACGTATGTAAATCATCAATCATACATATATCAATTGTATGTTTACTACATACAATTGATATTATTGTATACTTTTATTGATTACTGAATTATTTTGCAGACGTTTGGCAACTCTACCGCCAGCAATGAGATTTAGACAACTAAAAGAGACTTCGAAAGCATCAGTAGGCGTATATCGATCGCATATTCACGGACGAGGACTTTTCTGCAAGCGCGATATTGAAGAAGGTGAGAATTTCGATTAGATTTATATTTATTATAATTTTACTGATACGAATAATGCGACAATATGTATATACATTTTTTTGTACAAACAAATGTGTTCTTTCAGGAGACATGGTAATCGAATATGCGGGTGAAGTCATACGTGCCGTATTAGCAGACCAGCGCGAGAAGAAATACGAAGCGACAAGTGGGCGACGAGGCGTCGGTGGATGCTACATGTTCCGTATTGACGATAACCTCGTAGTCGACGCCACACTCAAAGGCAACGCGGCGCGGTTCATCAACCACTCCTGTGATGTAAGTACTGTGCTTTTTAATGCAGATTTGCTATCGAATATTTTTATATTATCAATTCACTAAACACCAATACGTTATATTTTACAAAAATGTATTTATATGGTCGGTTATTTTTCAAATTTTAGTGCTATCTGTCGATATAGTAAACGAAACGTAAAAACCTTTCTGACTTATGTCAATGAGACATACGTCAGTAACTTTGTTAAATTTGTATGGATGTGAAAAAATTCAATTAAAAGATTGTCTAACATAATAATAGTAATTGCCAATCCATGTCTGAGGACCAACATTTTTCTTCTTTTTGCGTCATACTATTTTATATAATCATCGTATTTTTACGGCGCTTACTACACACATTAAAATTGCAAAACTTTTTTTATCAATAAAATCATAGATATGTCAAATAATTATAATATATTTTGAAACAACATGACGCTTCTTGGGCATCATAATTATAATACCATACTAAAATTATCTCTATAAATGAATGCATCCAATTCAAAACTTGTCTTGTTGACATTTACTCTGCCACCGCCAAACTCGCCTGATCCTGTTAGACTAAATTGAAATGATTAATTTCAGCCAAACTGCTATTCCCGTGTAGTGGACATCCACGGCCATAAACACATCCTTATCTTCGCGTTACGTCGCATCACCGTTGGCGAAGAACTAACCTATGACTACAAATTTCCCTTCGAAGAAGTGAAGATACCATGCACATGTGGAGCTAAAAAATGTCGCAAGTATCTCAATTAAATAATACAAATAGACTTTTGTGAATAATTATGTCAATTAAGAAGCGAGCAAAACGCCCTACAAGTGTTCCGTCCCACGGGCGAAGGAACCAAACGGCAACTAATCAAATAGACATAGAATAGCCTTTACGATGATTAGATTTCTTTTCCACTAGCATAATTTATGAAAGTACATAAATTAGACTATATTTTGATAATGTCGGACGATTTAGCTTAGATCGGATTTGGCGAGTGAAAAGTAAGGAAATGCTGGGTCGAGCACAAAGTGTAGTATATGACAATAAGTCTAGACGACATATCGTTTCCCACCTTTGACATTGTGCCAGACGGACACATTTACATGAATCTTGTTATGATCTCTATATTGAATCTGCCCAGTGTTTAGAGTTGTTGGATTGTATATTTTATTGGTTTAGAAATTAATATTTTGTGATAAGTTTAAGATATTTTTGTAAATATTTTTATGTTGTATCATTTCCGGCTCGAAGGCCAGGTACATTAACGTTGTTGTGATATGTGACGAATGTAAGGGCATAGTGTATAGGTATCGTATTTGTTCCTCATTTGTTCTTATCCTTGTGATCAGTTAAGTCTCGAAATCGTATCTCGTGTACATACTAGATGACGGATAGATATAAATACCGGTACATTCGAAGGGTAGTTTCGAGTACAATGTTACATTTTAGTAATTTTTTTAAGTATTGTATAGAGAATGTACATAAGAGAATTATTTGTCATAATAACGTGGTTAAGCGACAAATCGTTTTATCGTAGTCATAGCGGTAGGGTACTTTATGTAATTTAATGTATTGTATATATAAGTTATTCGGTGTGTGGGTTCGCGGGATGAGAGAAGTACATCCGATGCACGTATTAACGTGAATGCACATTATTAGCTTTAATACTTTCAGCACAGCTTGGGTTTTACCTGTTTTATTTCATTAAATTGTTTTTTAAGGAATCCAAGAATAGTCCGAAAGTAGAATACACACATCACATTGTCATCACATTGTTAAAATGATTTGAATTTAATTCAGAGGCAGGCGTTATATACATTTTTTTTATTTACTGCATCCCACGAGCAGTATTAATATATAACGTATTTTCTGAAGTCAATAGTTTTAGTCTTACGATATTTGTACAGCCTACATGCTCTTCAGCTATTGTGTTAATATTAAAAAAAACAACGTTTGTTTTCAACGCTTTAATACAATATTCGGACGTAATTTAATTAAAACAGACCAGTGATAAAACGAAATCTTTTAGATTTCATGATATTAAAGGGAAAACGGAGCCCTAAGTTGTCCGAATAGTTAAAGCCTAATTTGATTACGCGATTAGTAAACCCATATTATGTTTTAAGCGTTGAATTATAAACATTGTTCTGCGTCATACTTTGATCTGAAAAATGGAATTTTTGCGGTGGTCAAAATATAAAAACAGTAAAAATGGTAATTTCATATTATATTAACGCCACTGATTACATGATGCTAATTAACTTTAAGAGTATGAGGTTTTTGACCACCCCAAGAATTTGAGGTTGGTTGTTCATAAAAAGTAACCCGACAAATCTTGTATTTCAAAGTAAGTTAACACAATTTGTACTCAACACTTCATGTTTTGTGAACAGCCATCCTCAGCAATTGTCCGATAACTAGTCCTTGTAGAATTTGTGATTTAGTTTCAACCCTAGCCATAAAATAGTTGATTGTAATTTTAAAATTTTCTCTACATTTTATACATGGTTTAGAATTATACATCGACTTATGGATAATAATAAAAAAAAGTACAGATAATTTTATCGATTAGTTATCATAATTTTAATTTCATATTCAAATAATGTTAACATTAATTCTAATTTTGCTGTAATTTTACTTGTTGACCCTGGCAGTGTTGTGAATTTGTGATTTTCGTTTTGTATAAATGATAATATGGGGTAAACTACGCGTCGCGTTTAAAATATTCTGCATTTTCATAAATAATTATTTGTCATAATAACGACCATATTTTATATTGGAAACTCCATGTATGTACATTAAATTACACTAACATTGGTAAATAATGTTATATGTATTAAGTACAAGTTAAATTCCGAATAACAGCCAAAATTGACGCGTAGTTTAAGTCTTACATGAAATTTGGGCTTTAAGTGATATGTGTTTTGTTAGTACTATACAAAATGAGGAATGACCAAATCACCAAGTGATAAATGATTTGATTAATTTGTGAACATTCGCTTTTGATATTATTTGATTGCGTTTTGAATATAATGCTTTTATTTTATGTGAACACATGCCATTTTGCCTAAATGTTATTATAAATTATATTATTGCTTTAAAAGCACCAATTTTACAATGCATAGTTCTATGTCCTGTCTATACATTTATTACTTTATTTATTTCTATTATTATTATTTTGTATTGTGGTAAATTTTACCAAAAATAAAATTACTAAAATGTGCTTTAAATGACCATTTTATTTCAACCTCCTATGAATATGGCATGATGAAATAAATAATAATAATAAATAGGATGTGGAGAAAATAAAAGTATTTTACAAGCAATGCAAAAAGCAATCAATCAGCAAAAAACTGATATGCAGGAAATGAAAGAGCATATATATAAAAGAAATTATCAACCATAATAAAAAATAAATGAGAAATTTAAACAGCTAGAAACCAAAAATGAACTTTTGGAAGAAAAATTGGAACTACAACTAATAAGAATTAACTAGTTAGAGAGAACAATTAGGAGGAAAAATCTGCTCTTTATTGGAGTGGAAGAAAATGAAAAAACTTACGGCGATTTACAAAACAGAGTTCTTGACATAATATATATAAAATATTTTAAAAGTTAACTGATTACAATGGCATTGTTTGTGTTAGGAGGCTTGGTAAAAGAGCAGCAAAAATCAGACATAGTCCTAACGCTTTCTACAGTTGGCTTACAAAAAAATAAGAAAAAAATAGATTCTACCCCATACTACATAAAAGAAGACTTCCTTCTAGATGTTCTCAATAAACGAAACCAATTACAAATTGAAGTTAGCTAAGGGAGATTGGTGATCCTTAACTATGACAAAATATTAAGGTTGAACAACCGAAACCAATAAATTTTAAAACCAAGAATGGATAAAAATAAGATAACTCCATCAGAATCTCCCGAATCGTCGAGAACCAACCATAAAAGAAATAAGACTGTTAACCAACGCGAGGAAGTTACAGCATAAAATAATATGTCCATAAAATTGCTTAACAAAAGCAACTACTTCACATTGCTCTCCAAATGCCACCGTAACGCAATCCCATTTGTCACAAACAATACAATAACAATGACCTCCCTCCACCTCTGCTACCACGGCCGGTCCCCGAGGAAGAGCCAGACCACAACCCTCCACTCCACTCTATCTGCACGTACAATGCGAGATCACTTCTTTCAAAGGAGTGACTTTGACTTTCTCAATAAGTCTCGAGTTTAAAGTAGCTATTTCAAAAATAAAGTATGATATCATCGCGCTCTCTGAGATTCGAAGAATAGGATATAATATATTGGACGACCAAGAAAAGTTTTTTGTCACTACGGCTAAACTAAAGGGTTGTATGTCAGCAGCAAAAAAATGAAGAACGCATTATAGGTCAATATTGTTATGTTACAAGGAATAAAAGAGGAGAAAGTCTCCTTCATTTTGGCTAACTAAATAACTTAACCTTAAATATAGTATTTTTGAAAAATATACTAAAACATATGCACATGGCTTTCCCCCAAAAAGACTAAGACTCAGATAGACTACATGATGTCATATAGAAAAAAAATACTAATATTGAAATATGAAGGAGATGTGATATGAAATCTTAATTTTTCAAGTGATCACAAATAGAAGCACTTTCACTTTGGAAAAAATAACACCGAGGGCTTTAGGGCTGAGTATAGTGCGAATAAATTTTGTGTTAACAGAATATGTAATGAAAAGTGTTTTCTCGAGAAGCTTAGAATCCAATCTACAATATACCAGTTTCAATATTTGGGATGACGTCAAGACCTGTTATGAAAAATTAATAATACCTAACGCATGGGCAGAGTCGGATATAATCCTTTTATATAAAAAAGGTGACCCTACAGACATTGGTAACTATATGTAGACCGATAAGCTTACATCCGAATCTCTACAAATTATTTGCTTCATGCCTAGAGAGCGGAGTCTCCACTCTCACGTCTCCACAAGATTTTCAGCCCACAGAACAAGCTGGTTTCAGACGAGGATTTTCAACAATTGATCATGTATATGTTGTGGATCAAATTATTGAGAAGTATAAAGAAAAAAGAGATCACTATATCTAGCATTTATAGATTACGCAAAAGCTTTCGATTCCATCTCACACAGCAGTATGTGGAATGCCCTACACGAATGTAAGGTCCCATCAGGGGGATTGAACCGGTTAAAGATATCTACTCAAAAAGTGTAAGCCGAATCAAACTAGAAAAAAGGGGACCCAAAATAGCCATTAAAAGAGGGGTTAGACAAGGTGACCCACTTTCAACTGCCATATTTATAACAGTACTCCAAAGAATAATGCAAAAGCTTAATTGGACACATATAAATGTATAATTATTGACAGTAATTACTTTTAAATAACTTAAGATTTGCTGATGCCATCGTTTTATTCTCAGAAACATTACTACAAATAGAGGAAATGATAAACGACCTTTGTTCTGTTAGCCAAGCAAAAAATAATGACAAATCACCTACAAGATCCGAATTTAATGGATACCCCTTAGAATATGTACAACAATACATCTACTTGGGTAAGGAAATATCTTTTAGAAATTCACGGCATCATGACGAAGTTGATAAGAGAACTAGGATGTCATGGAACAAATTCTGGGGATACAAAGTACTGAAGGCAGTTATACCAATATACGTCTTAAACAGAGAGACTTAGACACGTGTGTATTGCCATGTCTTTCTTACGGTAGCCAGTCATGGATATATGACTCGAACACAAATAGGAAAATAACAACTTGTCAACGAGGAATGGAACGCAGTGTTCTCAATTTAAAACTAAAGGACAAGAACAGAAGTACACAAATAAGAAACAAAACAAAGGTTATTGATGCACTATCGCATTGCAAAAAACTTAAGCGGAAATGGGCGGGCCATACCACTCGAATGAACAATGGCAGATGGATAAAGAGGGTAACAAAGTCGAAAGGGCCGCCAGGAAAAAGAAAGCGTGGTCGCCCACTTGCACGGTGGGCTGACGAGCTTAAGAAAGCTGGATTGTGAGAAAAATGCTGAAAACAGAGAGAGATGGAGCTATTTGGAGGAGGCCTATACTCAATAAAAAATAATATATATATGTATAATTTGTAAATTTTTCAAGGAATAAATAAGGCTTAATTATTATTATTTTTATGAATGTGACAATAAAACGACGCGTTAAGGCGTTAAGTGTTTGAAAGTTCGCGAAATCAATACAAAGCTATAGCAAAATCATGTAGTTCATATAAGTTTTTGAAATGTTGATATTAGTTTTTTCGATATATACAAAGATTTTGATTGATTTTTGTTTTTTAAAAAATCTCTACCTTAAAGGTTTAGAAGGCAGTTTCATCAATATTTTTTCACTTATTTTTTATGTCCAATAATAAAACTAAAATTCGTTAAGTCAAAGTCGTTTTATTGTAGAGCAAGTCCCCAAATATTAACAATACAGTACATGTACTTATTTTCCCATCGCACAGTGCACGTTCCGTCTGTTGAGGTGTCCCAAAAATATGCTGCTGCCGTATGCAGACCACAACCATTCTTCTGAGTGACTGTCATTCTCACTAATAACAAAATATTTTTAGAACGTTTGTGTTTATTACGTTAGTTAGAAGAGCGTAGTGTGCAAATTAGGTTTACCGGTCACTTACTTATGTATTTAAAAGGCTTATTTAACTTTGTTAATCTCGCCAAAGTTCTTTCTGTGATTACAGTGATCCATTGAGGTGCCCGAGAATGACTGTAAATGTTACCTCCTAAACATAATTCGATGTTATCTCTTACTATTTTTTGAACTTCTTCAACATTAAAAACTAGATCCTGTAAAAAATATTTAGCATAATGTTTAATTGGCGGGATGCCGCCGGAACCGGGGAGGAAATTGAATGTTGACGGAATGCGTACGGAAATTTATTGATTGAAAATGCAAATTTTATAGATTTTTTAGAATCTTACATTCAATAATAATTTAATTACGTACCTCTTCATCATCTTCTTGAGCCATTATGTGATAAACCCAACTTCTTTAAGTTTTCTTATAGGATAGGGTTATTTTTTCATATAATTAGTGGGAAATTGACAATAATAGAAAACCTCAGTTTTCAAATATTTATGGCCTCTCTTGTTAAAACTTATTTTTTTCTAAAAAAATACCCTGCAGTTTTATATAATTAGTTTATCTATAAATATTATAATGAGGCTATAATATATATCATAAATAGTCAGTCAATTGTCATTTACAGTTACAGTTGACACTGACAGTAGTTGTGTTTTTCAATTTTCTCTTTTTGGAATGTTTGTGTTTTACTCTTGCAGATTGTGAAATTTATCAGCTATGTATGGCTCACTACTGATTTTATGAAAGAGATAATAAGAAGCCTATATTGTATATATTTTTAAACTGAAATGTATTGAGTTGAAGAGCCTTACGCTGGTTGGGTTTTTAAGCTGTCCCAAATTAATGGAGCTAAAGGTCTGGGTCGAGGGGATACAAAGGATTGTTTGTGGAGTAACTGAGACTACCACTTGTCAGGTATAGTCTTTAATATAGGATCTTTTTCGTAGCAAAAATCATTAAATTATGTTCTAAAAACTCTTCCGAGGGCGAGGGTGTTGTACTGAGGGTGAAAGAGCTCAACTAAAGGCGTCATATTATCGTTAAGTGTGTCCCGTGCTAGATCGATTCTAGTCTGGTCTCAGGGCATACTTGATAATTTTACTATTTAACACATAAAACAAATCAATTCAACTCACTAGTTGTTTCAATTAGGGTGTTCAACCAAAATAATTTATTTAGCTGTATAATAGTAGTATAGATGCCCTATAATTACATGATAGTGCAGTAAAAACTTCATATTTATAATAATAATAATATGAAATGAGAGAATAACATTAAATTGCAATTTCATAGGATGTAGTCTTTGCATTGGCTCATGCAACTGGAAAAGTGGGTAGATTCACATTGATAGAACGATGGAGGAATAATGAAAGACTCTTAGCTCCACAAGAATATCCTCTTAAGGTAAGATATACTTTAATGTTTTTGTAATGTATCTAAAATACAATATACTGAGATGTATCACCAGGCTATATGGGCCTAAATGTTATTAAACTTTAAATATCTGGCAACATTTTTGTTTTGCTTTTCTATTTAATCAACTTTGATTAACTGGCTGATGTTACTTATTTCAGATTCTAATGAAATGGGGTGAATATTCCAACGATATACAGTTCATTTTAAGAAGATCTGATAGCAGCGATAACCAAAAATTCTTACCACCTAATAGCAATATAAAATCACCAAATGGAAATGGGTTAGTTAATAAAAGCTACCTACTGTTTTTGTTTGTACATTGGGCATCCTCTGACATTAAGTGATACAGTTGCCCATGGAAACTTACACTGCCAGTAAGCTCGCAAGTCAAATTGTTTTGGAAATACTATAGTGGGCAGCTGATTCCCTATACTGGTGGTGTATGGCGATAACTCGAAAGCTTGTCTTCTTGGTTTTAAAATTAGACTAGATTAAGTCAAGATTCAAGACCCCAGTCTGAGGATGAGCGCATTAAAGAGTTTTGACCTCTAGACACACACTTGTTCCGGTACTGATTAAAAACTGCCCAAGAAATACCTGCACAGCCCGTGTAAAGAGTATCCACAGTGCTGTCGTCCGCATAGCAATGAATGTTGCTAACTTGGAACATATTGATATGCAGAAGAAACAGGGTCGTCAATTTTGTCTTTTTTACATTGTTGAAAAAGTTATCTATTCTCTTTGTAATAAATTAACCAACATTATTCAGTTTAACATTCTGCACACAAAGCACATCTGTCTATTACTAATCTAATCTTGTTTACAGTCAAACTACACTAAATCCCAATATACAAGATAAGCAGAATTCACCAAATAGGCCAAATTCAACAGCATTTAACAATGTAAATACATCACCAAGTAATCCGGTGGGTGTTGTAAGGGGTATACAACAAAGTAAGACTCCAGATGATAGTCCAGCATCTAAAGATGTTCCTCCTTATAGGTAAGAAAACAAAAGGCTGTAATAAGTTAGCAAATTTACTTTTTTTTTAATTGCCTGTCAGCCAATAATACAATTATTTATTTAAAAATTAGTGTTAATAACCCTAGTTTGCAAGGTGGTATTATGTCTAGCTTGATTTGAGTTGCGCTTTCTAATATAATTTGTAATGTAAGCTATGTTGGAATTGCTTTAACATATTTAAACAAGAGCCAATCTAAATTATCCACTAGATGTATTGCATGAAAAAGATAAAAATCTTTCATCCAGGGATCCCCCACCACCATACAGATCTCCCCCTCCACCTCAAGGAGTTCGGAAGTCTCCCAGCCGCTCGAGACCTCGCTCACACATGTCACCGGTAAATGAACCTGATGAAGAACGGAATCCAGAGGCAGTCAGCTATAACACTCAATATAGAGAGCTGGTGTCGCTTGTAAATTATCAGAGGGATAAACTTTCTAGCCAACAAGTTGATTTGATAAAAGTATGTATAAAGTTTTTATTTTCAAAAAAATTGTTTTATAGCAAAATTTTCGTTTTTATGATTTTTTTTTGTATTACAAAAAAACCACATAACGTCACATTGCTAGAGAGCCCGCAAGTGCGGTGCCAGTCTTTTAATTGTGGCAATACATAATATCAAAGAAATCTATATAACTGTGCTTATAATTATAAGCCTACATGATATTATATATATATAATTCTACTGTATGTGTGTATGTCACTGAACTCCTCTTAAACGGCTGGACCAATTTGAATGAGCTTGGATGACCCTATATATAACGTACAGATAAGTCTGAAATTTAAAATTAACAGTGGGTATGTCAATACATGCCATACAATTTAATTACTTTTAGATTATAAAGGTAACGATTTAATTTATATGGTTTACATACTGATTCAGTGTAGAAAGATTGTATTAAACTTTCATATCTATCTTTTTATATTAAATTCCGATCACACTAAATTGAAAGTATCTTTTTATGAACTAAATAGTTGCTATGATCAATAAATGTGTTTTATCGGGTTAAATTGAAGTGTATGAATGAAGGACATACTATTGACTATACTTTTGTTATCCTTTAAATTGGTATGAATATTTTCAGTATGACGCAGAGATAGGTTACTGGGAAAACAAAGGCAGAGAGCAGGAAAGACAAGTAGAGCTCTTACAACAACAAATCAACTCAGCTGACAGTCAACTTAGAATTAGCACAGAACAGGTATATACATCTTATACAATTTATTATATTCGTGGATCATATTAATTTGTGTCAAAATCGATTAACTGATAAAAAAGTGCCTGCGTCAAAGTACACATGTCAGAAGCGAAACTTCATTAACAAACTAATTTTTAAGTCTTGCTGATATTTATACAAATCTAATATTTTAGATTTCCGAGACTTAGAGGAAGGAAAAAAGGAAGATATTTTAGGAATTTCATGAATCTAATTGTCATTAAATTATTAAAAGTGTCGAAAATTAATACAAATTATATTATTATACAAATCGGTATTTACATTATCCGATTTCTATTGGTATTGTTGTGACTAAAGCATTATGATAATGGGAAATATGCAATATATGTTGTGTGTTTTACCATTATCTAAATATCTTTAAAAAATATTTGCTTCATGCTACATTCGCCCTTTCTCACTCTCTCTCAATCGGTCTCAATCGCTCTTTCCCTTTTCTTCGACAAAATCGCTGCACATCTTCGTGACGTTTCCGTCAAAATTTTACCCTCATGCGCCTAAAGAAGTTTCACTTCAAAAATATCGAATCCACGCAACGCTTCATTTGGGCTGCAATTTCTCTTGATTTGGTAATTGTGGATTGTTTATTATTTTTTTCAAATTACAGGTACAAGCATTAAACTATGTTGAGGAGGAAAGCGAAATAGCGAAACAAAATGAAAAGACTTTAAAATCAGAGATTGTGCTGGTTCGATCAAAACTAGCCAATTGTGAGACAGAACTTTTGCAATGTAAGAACAAGATACGAAAAGTCATGGAAGACATACATACTGAACAAAGACTTCTAAATGGCCGTCAACAAGAGAATCGGTAAGGAATGCTGTAGATAAACGTCGGATATAGACATTGTTTTTATAGTAGTTATTTTTTAATTTACATAAATAATTTATTTATCATAATGAAGTTAAAATATCTTCAAAATTTCTGCGACTTTTTAATGTAATATTTTCTATGTTTGTATATATATTGGTGGTGGCTTATAAATAAACAAATTAATATTAAATCAATTGAAATTAATTGTCCAGACAAGCTTTGGAAAGGACAATGTTGGCAGAAATGGATGGCCTTCAAACGCAGATACAACAAGCAAAACATGCCACAGAGATCAACCACTTAACAGCTGAAAATCTGAAACGAGAGGTAAAAACTATAATTTTTTCATTAATGTAACAAAAGTACGTCTTTAGTTTATTGTTAAATTTGGATAGAATTTATAAAGGTTATGAGAAAAAGAAATTTTCAAAAAGATAATCTCCTCGTTTTTACCACCTTTTTTAAATTGTCAGTTTCAAATATTCGGGTTTTATCGAAGCCGTGTAACATTTTATAATATTGAATTAAGGTGGGTGTACTCGAAACAGCCATAATGGAGAAGAAGCGTCAGGTGGAACGGCTAGTTCAGGAAATGAAGGAAGCTAATCTTCAGAGTCTTACTGGTAGTGTGGACGAGCTTCGCCATCCGTTAGACGGTAAGGGTTATATTTAGGAATATGGAGTCAAAATGTACAATACCATACATAGCGAGCATTTAAAGGTGGTGATTAGTAGCTTCCAAAATTTATTAAAATTTTTAGGTTTATTGCCTTGGCGACTATAACAAATTATTAATTTGTTTTTGAAGTGCAACTTCTTTATAGCCGTTGGAAAAAAAAAAACGTCACATTTTTCGAAGAGATTCGAAGCCATTATTAACAAAAATATACGAAAAATATAGAATAACGATAACAATAATGGTAATAATTCTATTACAATTAATGAAATTCTGTACTCTTAGTAGTAATAAGGTAAAATTAAATAATTGTATTATTTGTATTCATGTCTATGGTAATAAAAGCATTTTGTTAAACTTTATCCAATTTAACTTTATATTACCAATTTCTGTAAAGTTGCATATAGTAGAACAATTTTCGAAAAATAAGGTCATAAAGAAGTTTCACTTCTTACGTGTGTACACTAGTACACGCGCGCTTTTTTTGTAAATAAAACTTACCAATTATTAACAAACTAACTGACAGTATTTGTGTCTGTTTATTTAATTAAACAATAAATATCTTTCATGATTGATAAGATATTTTATGATTAAAGATAATATTCTACAGAGCAGTCTGACATGCGCGCCCTATCTCTGATGTCTTGCGTTCAAATCCCGACTGTGCGTAATATTCGTTTCTTATTCTTTAAGGTCACGCTCAATCTATATACCTATATTTAAGTTACTAAATAAATATCTATTTTAAGTTAGCATGTAAGTAAAACTTCGATTCGAATTCCAGGCATGTGCAAAGCAGGCAGCGCCAGAAGGATTATTGGGTCTCCGAGACAGCTCGAGAACGCCGCCCCCACAAATAAGAACCCACATGGAGTTTGGGTGTAATAGTAATATATATTTACTAATTTCAAAGTTTTATACAAAAAACACAAGAAAGACACAACAAACATTAAAAAATCATGTTGTCTGGTGTTTTACATTAAAGACCTACCTACCTATTGCAAATACCATCAAAATTAAGTTCTTTAAGAATTTTCTATAGAATTTAGTTTGAAAGTCTGGTTTAGAAACAACTACCCAATCTACGCGATGACATCGTTAAGTCTACGTTTTACATAACCAGGCCTAAATATTGTGTCTTATAATACAATAAATGTATTGCGGTCACATTGTATTAAAAATATAACTTTATGCATAAACATTTATGGTAGACAAGTTGTAAATAAAATTATATCATATTTAATCATATGAATTTAATATAATGTATTAGCTTTGTGTTCAAATTGTGTCATATACCGTCACAAATTACGTGTAAACGGCTCTACTCAGATAATTCTTAAGTATAAATTTATATTTTTTATTTTCTTTAAAATGAAAAGTTATAAGGAATGGTTCATGATATACCTTACTCCATTATTTAAATAAATGAAGATAAAACTACGAGTTGGAATTATCTAGTGTATATGTTTGAAGTTTCTATGTAGGGTTGTAATCGTACTTAGCGTTTTAAAGTCTTGCCTTTTTTTGTTTTAGCAAAAAATATATCTATAGGATTTTAATTAACTTCTATTAATCATTGCTTTTTGCGTAGCGGCATTTATTATATGGATTTAAGCGAGTTTTAGTTTGGTGCAAAATATTGTGTGATCTTAGTTTTTACGAATTTATTATATGAGAATGCAAAACGAGAAATATTTTTTAACTTAACGTATTTTTGTTAACGAAATATTAAAAAAAATTAAGCACGATCACGGTTTCAAAATAATGTGATAGATTTTTAGAAAACATTTTGAGTAGTACATATGACATTGACATTAAAAAAAGGAACATTTGACGATTGAAAAGTTTGACAAATGGCTTCGCTATGAAACAGTGTTGCTCACTTGGAAATATGTTTCAAAGCAAAGAAAATCTTATATGAAGAGGGTTTTTAACCCTCTTTTGTTCATATAAGATTATTCACACTTCACTTTGAATTACACATTGTAAATAAGATGATTTAAAATCATTAACCCATGCATTCTTCGTTTTGCTTTCTCCCATATGCCGTGCGTTGTGCAATGTGCCATTAACATATAGATTAAATAGACAAATTAATTTATAACAAATCACTATCGAACATTTTTTCTCTATAATATTGAGACAACTTTCAATATTTAAGTAAATAGTAAAATCTAGTCGAAAATATAAAAGCCATTGCAATATTTATATTCTTCATCACACTTCAATGAATTTTATTGTTAGCATAATAGAATTGGTATAGAACACTTTAGACTTGAATTTTGTATTATTTATATTATGGATAATCTGCATGGTTATTAGTCTGATTGTATACTCAATAAAAACAATTCAATTTAATGTTTTTTATTTTAAAGGGCCTTAAACATGTACTTTAATTCAAAGGACACCTTAACGGTTTTTGTGTAAATATTCCTTCATATGACATGATAAATAAGAAACCCGATAACACATTCCTGTTTAAACAATAAAAATGAGTGGTAATTGAAACAACATATATCTATAAATTAAATCTTATATTAAAATGACAAAATTTATCTGTTCATTATCTAATTATAGGAATATTCTATACATATTGCTCTATGTCATATCATTTAATTACGTTTGAAGTCAATAAAATAATATAACATTGGGCTTGAATTATTCTCATAAATGCAATCGCTGTACTTTATTCCAAAGAGCACTTAATGAAATCTCATTACCACAACTTCACGTTGATTCACCATTTACATACATCATTATTAAATTCATTGTGATCATTCAAGATTTAAAAGATTTCTAATATTAAATACTATATTTTGTGCTTCGATTGTAAATCACAAATCAGATTCGATCAGCTAGATTTTTGAACATTATAAGTTGGAATCAGTTTAGAGTACATTTAGTGTTAGATTTGAAATTAATTGTAAACATTTACCATACATATTAAATAATATTAAATCTGATCTGTTGTAGGCTCAGGTACACTTAGGAATGAGTTATAAGAAATATTTTTTTGATTCAGTAATAAAGTAAATAAACAATTTATATTATTATGCTCTTATTAAGTATCATTGCACTGAAATAATTTGCCAGCTGCCTTTAGTCTATACAATTTTTATAGTAGTTGTATATTGTTTAAAAAGTCTGTTTTATACACCTTAAAACTTACTGAGAATTGGATATTTCATCCACATAAATCATTTGCAGAATTATAAAATATGGACTAAACATAGTTACGCAAGTTATTCCATGTAAAAAATGGCAACCACGGTAACAATCACAGTGCTTAGCCCACGTATTATAAGGCCGCGTACGTTAAAGTAGCAAGATATTTTTTTTTACGAGCTACTGTTTCATAAGGCTTTAGTTAAGAAATTTGGGAATCAAAATATTTAACAAATATCCTTGGTTTAAGAAAATTACAATTAATGTGGAAAAATTTAATTATTTATTGCTACACATAAATCATTAATGAAAATCTCTTTTAAAACAGCATTTTCTGTTGCTAATGTTTTACCCATAGTTTATTTATGCATTGAAACATCTTATAAACATAACTGTGCTCTTCATACAATATCACAACCTCACTAACCAAACAGTGTATGCTATGCTTTTTCTTCTTTCTCTCTATTATACCTTTCAAGCTCCTTTAGAAATTGTCCCTTGGGCTTCATGACGTTTGGCCTGTCTCCTCGACATTTTGGGCAGAACCACTTGCCTTTTGGTTTCGTTGTGAGGGACACACACGAGAAATGGAACCACTCAATAGGACATAAGTCATTGTCACAAAGAATCATTTCTCCAAAGGATATCTGATCACACAGACAGTACCGAGGCTCATCAGGGTCTATGGCATCCGTTTCTTCAGGTGGTGTCTCAGAGCGCTGAGCTGCTTGACGCGCTTTACGTTTTTTCTTCTTGCCTATACCTAAAGAATTTTTTAGATATTAATAAATTTTTAAATTACTAAAAATTTCTTCACAAAATTGTTTTATACTAACATTTAATTTTAGTTCTAGATAATTGAACAATATGGATACTAAAACCGGCTGGCTTGAGAAGCCTACATGAAAGTATGTCTGGTAAGTTGGTGGGAGAACAAAGAAATGCTTTACATTATATTTCAAAAATAAAATTACAAAATACCTTTCTTGTGTGTGCTGTGAGTGTGTCGCTCACTATCTCTTTCGCTAGAGTCAGCTCCATCAGTAGCAGCACCTGCTGTTGTACGGGACCGGCGAGGTCTCTTTGACCAGCGCTCACCTAAGGATTTTCAACATTTTTTTAATTAAATTTAATAATAAACATATCCAAATCCATAAACAATGGAATAGACCTAAAAACTAAGCCCCACTCAATTATAGGACTTTATTTTTACTTAAACATGGCTACACCATACCTCCTTTCTCTTTTTCAGACTTATCCTTATCTTTTTCAGTATTCCGCTCAGGTGGTGGTGGAGGTACAGTCTGCTGCTGTGTCTGCAGTGAATTAGATTCTTTCTCAATTGATCTGGTCTCTGTGGTTTGTGTTGGCTCCTCTTTTACAGTCCCATTTGTTTTGACTTCTAAGCATGACACTAAAATTATGAAGACCAGATTATGAATTTGTAATATAAATAGAAAAAGTTGTGCTTGTTTCCCGAGCAATATGCATCACATAAACTAATGCATAAATTGTCATATCTGAACCAAGAAACATTAGTTTACAATTTTATAAAGTCTGTTGAGAGTATATCATATACATTCTTCAGTAAATTTTAAAAGAATTATAATGTAAATTAGGTACTCACCCAATTTTTTATGATCAGCATCTAGGCACCTTTGTTTGTTGTCAATTAGATCCTGCAAAAGTTGAACAACTTGCAGTTTTTCATCTCCTATTTCTTGTGCTGCAACAAGGGCAGCTTGTAACCTCAGAGCTGCCCTACCCCGCCTTCTTTCTTCTGTATTGGGACCAATACATACTGCTAGGTGTGCCTCTGCATCTCTCAGACATTCTAATAATATATAATTACTTTAAAAGTAATACGTAATTCAAATAATTGTTTATTCACACTGATAAATAATTTTTGTTTCCAAAAAACTATAAGTATTAAAAATTCGAGTAAAAATAGCTAGTTATAAGTTATTTTTGTCCATGGCTATCTAGAGTAAACAGTGAACATAAAATCACGCGTCTATTATTGGTGCAAAACAGTATGTCAACACAACAGGTACGCTGTTGAATTACTAGCTGAATTCGAGTTTTAACTATAGAAGAATCATAAAATAAGCTCATAAGGTGTCGGCTTATTAGATTTATTACGAGTTTTACCTCTGTATGTTACATCTAACTCTCGCATACGCGATAAATGTCGTTGCAAATCATTTGGAAGATTATCAACGATATCCAAGTAATTCTCAACATAAGCTGCTGATAGCAGTGCTTCAGTCGAAGTTTGATTCAGCATATTTAAACCATTACAACACTTTTCATTAATAAGTACAGAAGGAACGATAATTGTTTTAATGCATTTTTTAATTTCAACGACAAATAAGTTCTCTGAAATGTGAAGCCGTCAAAACACTAATGGACGTCACTAATCAGATGTCACGTCCTTTTGAGTAGCTGTGTTCTGTGGCTACGTCAAACTGTGGTGTTACCAACTACCGGAACGACGTAAATAACTACATAAATTTAGTTTAAAAAAAGGCCACGGAGCGCTGTTCGCGGCTGTTCAAGCAAATTTTTTTATTTATATTGGTGATTTTCGTAAACTGCTGCACGACGATGATAAACTGTGTCAAAATTTACCTGGTACAAATGGTTGTTTTTTTTTAAATGAATGTGTTCGCGACGGTGTCGCGAGCTGTAAGCCTCACCGGAGAAGTATGGGATGACACTACGGCCTCTTATTTTGTTATGGACTATCGGAAAATACTAGAAGTTTTGAGTTCGACTAAGGCCCACGCGATTGGACCATCATTTTTCTTTTTTTCATTGCGTAATAAGACCCCTGAAGAACCGCCATAGTACCAGTATGACCCAATATTTTGTGTCACTATCTCCCGGTCTATAAGGTGTTCCCAATGACATCTCGGTTGTTTATTTGTGTTGGTAAAAAGCGTTTCTATGTCTGCATATAGATGTCGCTGCATATAGCTAATACCGAATATTAGTTCCGTTGGTGCTTAAATTTAAATTATATTAATATTGAAAGACTCTCCAATGCCATACGGTTCCGTAAGTTCTTCGGTATCTTTATAATGGAGAACATGTCGTCAGAAGTTATACATTTGTTCTTACAATGTCTATTGTGTATCATCCGATCCCCATCAGGTCCATTCGTTATCGGTGCACTTTTTGTATCATTTTGGAAGTTTACCGTCTTGCTTTGGATTTCTCACATTCCACGCTGAAAGTTATAGTATACCTGGGAATTCTGCCCACCCATCAAAGGGACACCAGGAATTCGTGGCCACGGATTTATTAGACTTTTTCATGATTACTGACTTCTAGGGAATAATATTGAGCAGTGCCTTCTGCCCCAGACATTTGAGGGATTAGGGTCGATGTAGCTTCTATAAATCTGTTGCCGAATCACGTGTGTGGTATAACCACACTGGGTGGTCGCCAGAGCCTCGTCCATTATATATATCACCGCAGTGTCGCGCGTATAGATGAGGATAACAATTGGACTGAACATGATGTTAACTCTGTTCTAACTCCCCCCGTTCTTCTTGCTTAATAAAGTACGTTATATAACTGAGAGTAAATTGGTTCATTAATTCCATCGGTAAATACTCAATTTTACGTAGGTATTGTATCCTGCTTAAGGGTTCAGGTGTCATTATTTAGTTTGTGACCAAATGCGGTTAAATCACAAAAAAATGACATGCGATAAATTTCTAACTGAAAAACAAAAATGGAGGTTACAATTTTCAATTTTTTTTTGTCTAGACTTCTCCATATATATTAAAACATTTATTTCATAACTTACGAAAATTTCGCATTATAAAATTTAAACTATTATATTTAAAAACAAGAAATTTAGAATAACGCCTTATTTTATACAAGGTCCACACTAACTAGAACCAAAGTATGTACACCCACTTATTGATTTATAAACATTAAAATAATTATGGAGAGTCAGTTTATACTGCGACTGTCAGACCTGGCACTGATCTTACAAAATTTGCGGAATATATATTTTTATATTTGTACCATCTACACTGTAATATTAATTGTACCATTGGTTGGCATACAAACTATTTCTTTTTTTTAATGTCACTTTGACAGATTTGTTTAAAAAATTAAACAGTTTATATCATCTACTAATTTATTTTAATACATAATAAATATATGTTTACGTGGTTATAAATCTAAAGTAGACGTGCTTCAATTATTTATCTAAATTACAAGTGCATATTTAAGTGTTTCTTTATACAAATGTCATCTTCATTAATATTTGTCGGGCTGCCGGAGGATTCAAGGAGCTCTATAACAAAGTAAGTATTAATTAATTATATTTCAACAGAAGAAACTTTCGGATAATGTGAGTTTAATACGTTATGCACATTATCGCCCCTCAGCAATATATACGAGTAGATAAGTGATTATAGTAAATATAACTTGACAAGTTAATCAAGATGGTGGATTTCTGCGTTTAGCAAAAGTAAGGTTTTAATAAGGCAGTTTTTGCCGCGCACCACCGCTATGTGGAGCTGCCTACTGAAGTATTTCCGAACCAATTCGACTTAGGGTCCTTCAAGAAAAGAGCGTACAAATTCTTAAAAGGCCGGCTACGCACTCGCGAGCCCTCTCGCATTGAGAGTGTCCATGGGCGGCGGTATCACTTAACATCAGGTGAGCCTCCTGCCCGTTTGCCCCCTATTTTATTTAAAAAAAAATGGTTTTATATTGTATTATAGAAACCAACTTGCGCAGTATTTGGAATGCCATATATGGCGCCAAGATTAGTAACCATATTTGTGTATGGTTATTTGTCGCATCTAATTGAATGTGTAGGTAGTAGATTTATACCACAAAATCCTGTAGGCGTTAGTGTCACTACCAATTAAGGCAAACGCCAGTATTGTTAAATGTTAGAACAATTACTGTATCAATATGGGTAACCAATACATTCAAACAAAATTCATCTATTTTTATATACATCTTATATTATGGCGAGAGGACAAAAGGGTATGCGATTTAGTACAGAATTAGAATGTACTAAGAGAGTTAGAAAATAAGGAATGAATCGAAACTGATATCACAATTAATTTCAAATATCCCATAATTAATAGGTATATAAATTCGATGCTAATTTTATAATAGCGTACACTTTATATGTGGATGAAGCCTCGGGAAAGTAACCATAGTTTGTAGCGAGGACTTCATTAGCTTTGTTATTTGTTCCTAGCACAAAATATGTGTAACAGAACAATGAATTTGTTAGTTGTTACTAAAAAGGGTCAACTGTCTTGCGTCTACGTGTTTATATTCAATGCCCGGGCAATTTAATAGTGTTGCGAAACAAGTAACTGCAACGTTGCCGTATTTTCTTTGATAATTTGACTTGCACTTGCTATACCATTGTAAAAGGAAAGACGGAGTTGAACAATAGAATTGTATCCTTTGGCTTAGTCCAAATTAACGTTTGCTTGAATTTGTGTTAAGGTACTGCTATGCATCATGTTATTTACATGTATTATAAATAAATATTACGCAAATATCTTTTAATAAAAAACATTTAAAATTATCCAATTAGGCCAATTAAATCTTCAACGGCAAATCTTGGATGAAAGCTAGTATTGATCCCTTCCATCGCTTACACTTCCGACTTGAGCCTATTCACTTAATAAGATTAGTGGGAGCTTAAATATGGCAGGAGGTAACCAGATACGCAGCAGGTCGATACTGAAGCCAGTCAAGCTTTCCTGGCGCACTGGCGCAAGGGGTTTTAACAGTTTACCTTTGTGTTTTTACATTTGTTGCACCTACGAACACTTTCTATATAACAATTTATTTGCAACGTTCGCCAAATTTTAATAGCAGGCGGGATTAGTTTTTCCTTACATCCACCGTTAATATTTATTACGGTATTTTATGAGCACAGATCTCATAAATCTCTTAACTATTATGTTACATTAGTATGTCTTTCTTGATAATGGGAATTTTAAGATATTACAATAATAAATTATTGGTGATAATATAATTTTTTTGACCTGTTTATGGTAATACATTTTTGTATGAGTTTAAGTAATACCCTTAATTTTTATTTATATCCTTTTTATGGATATTTCTTCTTTAGGCAAAAGAAACATCGGTCACACAAACGGCTTAGGGTTGACAGTCTGTCTCAAGGCTAACAGAACTTGCATGTTATTCGCAGGAACGAGGAATATGATGAAAGGAACAAGCGGGATTTTGTATTTAAATTAAAATGACTAGTAATATGTACACGTTATGTAGATTTTGAGAATGAGAAACATTGAATAATAAAACGAGGATTTTTTGCGCGTGACAGGACATAAGAAACTTGTAGAGGTAGATAAACTACAAATAATACAAACAAACAAATAAAAATACGCACGGGCGCGGTGGTTTAGACAATGGAGACGCACCCTCGCGGAAGCTGCCGGCTATTACATGCTCCGCTAGACCTACTCTTCATCACGTCAGCGCTCCTGGTAGCCAACGGGAATGCGGAAATTGTATTGCAAATAAATAATGATTGATTGATGATTTGGTTGTGGTTAAAAAATGAGAGGTTGTTTGGATAGTGCTTTTCCTTGTTTATAATAAAATTTTATTGATTATATTTAACTTGAATTTGGGTTCAGTATATTTTTTTCGTTAACGGGGGAATTCTTTATAATGTGTTCGATAATATATTGTAAAACAATATTTGTGTAATTTCTAAGTACTTTTAATAAGATTTTCAACATCTCAGTTTCCTTTTCAAGGTTTATACCTTGAATAGGAACATAAGCATATAGCGTAAACACAAATAAATAGCGATGTCTATAATCTAAGTCGTGAGTTTTAGAAATCTTTTTGGAACAGGTGTGTTCGTTGACATCCTGCTTACAAATAAGGGATTGAAGTACAGTAGGTACATCGTCAAGCTTGACATTTCTCGGCCATTTCGATTAATAGATCTTTATTTCCACAAATTCATATAAGAAAAGTTACAAAGGCGAAAGTGTCGGCACAATTTGATTTACGATATTCTAGAAGCGGCAGTGACCATGTCTGGCTATCACAGCTGCAGAGATTGAGGTTTTTTGTTCTACGAATGTATAATGAATTGTTTTTTAAAGAGATGTGTATTGGTAAAGATTTCGATGGTATCAAGCTAAAGTGGCTTTTAGATTACTGAATATTAAATAAACTAGCATTATCTGTACTCGAATATAAATGACTTCTTAAAGATCTTTCTACATTTTAATTTTTTTTAATAATTGAATGATATAATTCGTAAGGTAATGTAATATATAACTTTTAACAAGAAATTTTATCAAACAAATTTGCACGCCATTATATGAGGCAATATTCGATGTTTATTTAGGTTGTACCGCCATATGTACAATTTTCTTGCTAATATATAATTATTATTGTACTTTAAGCACCAATAAACAAGTCATTCGATTTATATTGGTAAACAGTCGAAAGTAGGAAGTTTGTAGAATTTCAAACTGAGTCTAAGATGTAGAGCACATAATACGAACGTTATCTGTAACGAGACAGGCGTGTAATTGAACATCGTATATGTTAGTTAAAGGGGAACCGGCATCGATGACTCGAGAAGCAATTGACTGCGAAGGAATGCTAAGATTGCAAAGAGAGCGATATACCTAGTAGGGTAAAACATAAATGATAATATTTTTAAGCAAAAGTATTTCTTATGAGAGAAAACCTTTATTGCTTACACAAGTTTTTTTAACTTTTTTAAAAGGATATCTATTCTCTTCTATCTATTGGAGCTATACATTTTAAATGAAAGAATTCCCTTTCACAAATCTATATATACTTCTATGCAAACGAAAAATTGAAATGGTAGGTGCACCTTTTACTGTGGTAGATATTGGCGTTCATAATTAACAAATGTTATGGGTGAGAGTTAGTGCCTTTTAACAATCCAAATTCCTCGTGTGTATAAAACCCTGTACAAATATTTATACGACCTAACGTTTGGGTAATTAATTACGAATTACAAAAACTTGTTTGAGAATAGATTTAGTATGTTTTGTTACGGAGTTTCTATTACAGTCCAAATATTTTCATTTTCGTTTAAAAAGTCTAAATATATAAAGTATGATTTAAAAAGCTCGACAAAATCGCAAGTAAAAAGTTAGACATTTATTTTTGGTAATAAGAACAATGGCGGAACACTAATCCCACCAGCCTCATCCAGTTTATGACATATAAAAAGATTTTCCTATTCATCCACTAATTATCAGGACTGTAGGTAACTTATATTCTATTATTATTGTCAATAAAAGGCAAAGAATGTACAAAAAACAGTTTTGTCATCGAATCTTATAGTTGATATTCATAAAAATAATATTTGTACGTTGGTTGCCGTCCGCTCAAGCAGTTGATTGATTTTATGTTAGTAATTGCTTTATTGCGGTCCAGTTTGCGGAAAAGTAGCCAATCTATCGAAGAAAGATTACGTTTCAGCCAATAGTGAATGGATAGTCTAAAAATAGTGTAATCTACTTTTTATACCAATACAATGTAACAGAGTTTTATCCAACGTTTTCCTTATGCATTTAATCTTGTATTAATTGAAATCCTGATAAAACTTAGCAACACATTAACGGTTAATCAAAATAGTCACAGATATAAAACAAATAATTAAGCGATACATATGTAACAAAATGATTAATTTTTAACCTACGGCTAAATAATATATGGATTTAGCATTAAAAACAAGGTCTCTTTCTTTAAAGTAAAATTAATAGATTAGAACATCAATGATAAGAACGGATGCTGAAACACTATAAACTGTTGGTACGAGGTAATTGCTAATGCAGTGGATAACTTGTTGTTTAGTCAACCATTTTATAACACAATATGAAAATCGAACTAGCATTAGGCATGTTAAAAAGTTAGACTAGGCGATTGCTGTTGTAAGTGTAATTTGAAAAGAATTATCTTACATGATATTGTTATGACAGAAAGCAAACACACTTTAACTTCCATAAAAAGAGCGTGCCACATCTTAAAACGTCGGCAAGCTTACTAGGTAGTGTAAGTGCCCATGGGCGGCGGTACCTATCACTTAACATCAGCCTTATGTTGCCGAGCCGTTTGCCCGATATTCTAGAAAAAAAAATAGATTAATATTTTAGAGACAGATTGAAAACTTTCTTATTCTTATCATATTTTATGTTGTTACTTGACAGATTAATTGATATTTATGTGGCGTATAAGTGGTACCTAGTTCAGAGTTATTTAATATTTATATCCAAATAAATAAGCTTTTCTTGTTCCATTATATCAAATCGTTCTGTCGTCGTTTAAGCATAAATTATTCAAGTGATAGTAATTTAATAAATTGTATAAAGAAGTTTTAAATAAGTAGGCCTACTAAAATAAAAAATTCTGTTACTAATATTTGATAGCCTTAAGTCACCGGGTACAACACTAGAATGGTCTGGAAACTAAGTTTCACCTGCGCTAATGAGCTGTAATATTGCATAGCGCCGTGGTTTCGTGCTACCGCACGCCCTCGGGCTAAGACGCAACAGTACTGACATCGCAATCATTAACAAATGATCGCTGGTAATTGATTTGTGGTTGGCTTCTCGATTATATCCGTTATGCTCGCTTTTCATCTGGAAACATAATATTCTGACTGTTCGAGCGAGACAATTTATGTAAGATAGCAATGTTGATACTAAATAAAAATGAAATATAAAGTGGCAATTCCGAAGCGTTTTCTAGCATGTTTTAATATATTCTTATGTAGATTGTTGGATTTCTAGTTAAATATAGAGGTTGTGATGTATTAACTCTTAAAAGTCAACGTCCTGAATGTCCTATCGATCATTGAAGCGTCGATTACGAGTCAATGTGTAACCATAATGTCAATCAGTATTTACATGTTTGGAAAGCAAATCTGTGATTGATTAGTAAAGGGGGTGCTTGAACTTTAACTCCGTTATTTTTTTTATATATTACACATATACTAAACACAAATTTATGTTTATTTCGTACTGGTGTTAAATACAATATAATTCCAAGGCATGTAAATTTAAATCATACTCAAGACTAAAGCGTGTCTTTTACAATGTAACAAAATGACTATAATATTTTGTTGTTAAATATTAGTTGCGAATCGTATTAAAAAATATCATCCTTATGAATTATTAAATATGAACATTGAAAATTAAGTTACAAACGACCAATACGGGTTTAGAAATCATATGAAATAAATGTTTATCATTTATTAGGTATCCTAAATACAATGTTATTGATAGGACAGTGTCAGCAGTTGAACTGGACAGCGTTGACGAGCTGGTCTCCACTATTGATCTGGAGAACTCGGCTGTGAACACGTGTGTGAAAAGAATTGAGAGAGGGTGAGTTTCTTTCGTTGGCATTTATGTAGTGCTTTCAATTCAATTTTGAATTGTTGACATATCTAAAGTTGACATAGTTTAACGACTAGTTTCGGATTGGTACAGTTACTTTAATCGCTTACATCATATATGTACATTATTAAAACCGAAATACAGCTTGTATTTAGATATTTTTATGTTTTTCTATTATTCGTATAGAAACTGCCTTTAAAAAGATATTAACATGTGACATTGCCGAAGTGGAGCGCAAACACGAAAAGAGCAAAAATCCGTCCCATCTCTGACTGGTACGTGGCCCAATTTATGGAAACCGATCTGAGCCGATCAATAGTATAAATAATGGTTGTGATTGATGACTATTTTGCTCTGTATTGTCTGGACACATTGTTGATCCCGTCCTGATTTAATTATGCATTTGGGACGTTCATGCTTGGCGCGGGGTTTCTTTTGCATAGTCAATGAAGTGGAATTTTCATACGTGTTTGAATTTGCGGTATGAAAGTTTATGATTTATACTTTTATGCTAAACTTACTCGTGCTATTCTTATTGTAAAATATTCGCGAGAACGGTACGATCTATCGCTGATGATGAAATGCATAATTTGTAATAATGTGTAAATATGTTTGTGAAATTATGCTACAAATAATTTATCTGCCCTCTATTATAACAACAATTATAGAATGCATGGTATGTTTTCATTTGTGTTTATTGTGTAGTGTATACTGTGATATTTACTATACCTACACCATTTAATTTCCTTTGAAATGAGTATATTTATTAGAAACTAGCGGACCCGACGGACGTTGTCCTATCTTAATTATGAATATTGATATCCAATGGTATAATTCACAAATAAAGCTTATGGTGTAATTATGGTATATAACATTCTTTGTTATACAATATTGTTTGTCAACAACATTTGAACAGGCGACATAGAACTGGCCATGTGAAAAACATGGATTTCCAAGATTAACACCACAGATAATTAGCGACTGTAATTATTGTATCAATATAATAACTGCGATTTAAGCATTTGTTTTAAACGATATTCATTTTCTTACATCCTCTTTGATGATATATGCAGCACGCATTCCGCGCTTTTTTCTTAACATTTTATTTTATAAGAACCTTCCCCTGACAATATCAAATTCAACAATAAAGAATTAGCGAAATCGGTCCAGCCGATCACGCGTGAAGCCGTGACCAAGGGAAATAGGGAATTATTTCATTCATTCATTCATTTCATTGTAATTTATATATATATAGATATATGATCTGGGAACTTATTCATGAAATAGACAATCATCAAGGGAATTTGATGCAAGCGAGTACCGCTATCTAAAGACATCTTCACTCCTCCTTATCAATTAATTGAATAATCTCTTCCTGTGCCATTAAAAAGACGATGTTAATTGTGCAAAGAGCTCCTATTACTAGACTTGGCAAACTGTCGACACTGAGTTACTACTAGGGTTATTATCTACCTGTTAATTAATGTGGCCATTTCTAGTAGGAGATTTGTAGCAGTTTCTTTTGAGCAAAATAATAGTAAAGGCATACTGAAAACATTTAATCGCAAATAAATGTAGAAAATACTTTGTAACAATTTATGTTGAGGAGTAAATACGATTCAGAGCTAATTATTAAACTTGTTGGCGTATTCTAGCCAAATCCTTACACTGGTAAGCCTTTATGAAAGTAAAAGTCAATTATGTTCTCCTGTGGTTTTACTGGCGGTCTGCGGTAGTTGATCATTACTACGTGATGTGTGCTAATGCAATCACTTGCCATATTATATGTACATTATGTACATGTGTTTTTTCTATACTAGGGCTTCCTGGTAGGATGTTAAGGCCTCCAGACGTTTTCAAGTCCCAATAGTGATGTAGGAATTTATAAGTCGGGGTTGTCTGGTTTAATCCATTGAAAATTATTCTGAATTTGATATAACTTAGCTTGTTATTAATTTACAAAACAGTAGCTTTACCATACATAGAGAAGTATTTAACGCTTTAAAAAAATCCGCGTAATTTCTAGGACATATCCGATATTATGTTGCCTCCGAATAATGAACTCACACCATCTCATCATTCAAATAAATATTTGAAAGCTATATTTTACATTAGCGTGTCATACTTTGTAAAAATTAGGAGTTACAGGAAGCTTTTAAACTTTCTTGTTGATTTTCAAACCGCGTGAGTTGTTGTACATTAGAAATAATGGTACGTTAACATACATCGAGAATAGTTCCTACAATATTCGTGACTGTTACACAAAACTGCTGAGCAAAACAAATCATAACCTACGGGCAAATCCGATCAACCCATTATCGACGTTTGATTTCGCGTTATTTACATGTATTTCAACATTCATTTATGCTTGTTAAAGAACGATTTCATTCAGTTACTAAGAAATCAAGCAATGTATTTTTATGATGTAAATGTTCAGGCGTTGTTTCACATAAATTATAGTGAAAATGCTGCAAGGGACATCTCGAAGTACGTTTTGAGGTGTTTCGTTTGTAGTGCGTGACGTCACGACTGAAACACATTGATGTATGGTTGACGTTTCGGTTGAACGTTAATTTATATGGAGTGTAATTTGAAAGTCATTTATCATATGTTGTATTTGATACGTTTTGCTACTTATATGAAAAACGAGAGAGTTTTGATTTATTAGAGATTACTACTGGTATTATATCATTTCAATTAGTTGTAAATGTATGATTTGACTCAGTTACCGTCTTTATTCCAAAACATTATAACAGTTTAGTACATTATTAGTGAGTGAGTATTTTCTTAGTGACATTATACAAATTAAGTTAAAAAGACCCGTAGTATAACATAATTGTATCTTAAAATAGTTGTAAAAGTAGATACTAAATCTATATCTATTTTTATAACGGAACTTATTTTTGTAGCGGTCCAAAACCATGCAAAAAATTACACCAATATTATAAACATTACCAAGATGATCTAGATTAAAAAAAATCGTCTTTCTAAATATTCTATAATTGTTTTTATTTGCCTATTCTAGTCTACTGAACAACTCGATAAATATACTCGCATCATTATGGAGTAAAGATTAATAGATATCCTTTCGAATCGGTTGTCTATAACTATAATATTCAATATAGAAATAGAAATCGCTAGACCTAATTAATGAAGTCTCGTTATGAACATCAATGGGTATTGTATTAATAAATGAACCGTGGGTGTAATTGAACACCGCTGGAGGTTTGTGAAGGGTACATAGAACCTATAGGGATCGGTCTAATTGTCAGATGGTCGGTGCAATGGCTTTTTAGTTGGAAAATGGCATTTAAATTAATTGTACAATTGTTTTAACGATAAATATCTCAATTTCAATTCAATTCTTGTTGGTGGGCGGTTCGTTATGCTTTTAATCATTTAAAAAAAAACGTACGTGATTAGGTGTTTTGTGTGCTGTTTACCTACTTTTAACTTGTATATATGTTTTTAAATTAACGTTTAAATAATTAATATGTTACTGATTGGGAGGTTTGCTTACTTTAGTTTGACTTCATCATCTCAATGGCTATAAAGCCTCTTGCACGTAGTAGCTTCCTCAAGTATATTTCGCCATAGCAATTAGTATCGGGATTCTTGCGTCCCACTCCGAACCCCTTTAGTTTCGAGGTGTTTGACAATTACATCCCTCAATTACGTACTATTTAATTTATTACTTTGTTTAGTTTTCCAGTGTCTTTTAGTGTTATTTCATAAGTTACTCTGTATGAAATTTTGTTCGGCTCAATCACCATTACAGAAAACCCACTCCTTCATAAATTCAGTCGTATATCATATATCAAGTCATTCTTATAGGTATAAAGACCTAACTGTACTAGAATGCGATCTCTTTAGAGGCTTTGCATATTGATAGAAGATTACTTGGTAACGGATATTGTCGTGAATAGCTGTATAGAGATGTCACGGACCGATTTGTAAGATAGATCGTCGATATCTAAATTATGCTTGCGACAATGCTTATTGTGTTATTCTGTGCTTAAAGATATTTTCGATAAAGCCTTTTAATTATGTATGTTTTCGCGCTCTATATTTATAGACAATTAAATAGAACAGATTAAATTGATTCGAACTATTTGCTAAACGTAAGATGAAATGCGTGTTATTAGTATGATGATCATGATGCCCGTGGTTAGCCATAAATAGGGTTGATTAATAAAAACGCTATTGTTTTTGGTTTAATGTTAATGTTCGTGTTATTTTAGATTTGTGTGAGTGATCTTACCTTTTTCGGTTTTGTCATGTCATTGTCATGATGTAATATGAAATCCTAATTGTTTGTGGTATTTGTCAAAAAAATTATTATATAATTTAAGCCCATTTTACGTGATTTTAAAACTTATTCAAATTATTACTTATTTGAATCTACAAAATAAAGAAGTATTTACTTAACTTTTAGTACCCTCGTTAACCAAAGGCTTACGTTATGGTAATATAATGTTTTGTTGCATGTATCTTCATTGTTAACTACATTTATGTTTGTGTAACAAATTGTAAGTTCAACAAAGACCTTAACGTGAAAGTTGTAGAAATTTCTTAAGTACAATGACTTTTATTTCTCGTAAATCATTTTGGCACAGCATTAGCTAATCAACAGGTAAGGTGTCATTTATTGCACAGTAAAATGTAATTTAAAACCGATTTGTACTTAAGATATATTTTAAGTCCATTTCCACTTACTTCGTAGATAAATATTGATAAGTCAAGGTTAATTTAAATTCAATTCTTACTTACGATCGTCATACGGGCTTGTAAAGTACGGTAGTAAAATTTCTTTATGCCATTACAGGTCCTTTAAAGCACTTAGGGCAATAAACTGGTATTATTCAATCGGTTCATAGTTGATAGCTGATTAGACGATAAATTGGCGGATTACAAGATCAGTCTGGGAATTATTGATTTAAGAGACAAAGACGCCTGGGAACTGGGTTGAAGATGACAGAGACAAGTGCGAATAATCAAATGTTAATCGGATTTTAGCTTAGGAAATGTTTAGGCTTACAAATGTGGCTTGATTGATGTTAAACTTTATGTTTCACAAATGCGAATAAAAAACGATTTATTTTTGTTAACTATTCTTTAACGTAAAGTAAAGAATAGTGTCATTGATCTTAAACATGTTTATTTATAATTAGCTATCTTCTCTCGTATTGTTAATAAATTTTTCTCTCTGGATATCGATTTAGAATGATAAAAGTGACTATGCACTTAATGTATATCAGTAGAAATTATTCTTTGCGTGTATAGGCCACATTAGTCAAGAACGGAAATAATTGAGAGTCAAACTGATAAGCAATTATGTCTCCTTAACCATCTTATTAACCTCACACATCCTCATTGTGGATTTGAGGAATTAAGGCCAAATAATACTTAATATTAACATAGTGGGGAATTGGTAATATAGAGTAAAGAAATATTAGTTATAAAATCTTAATATGTAGCAATAAAAAAAGCATTTTTTCGTTGTTTGTTGCTACAATAGTTCTTTATTCTTAAATGAACAAGTTTTCTGTAAAATTTTCGCTACAAAGAACTGTTCAAAATTATGTTAGTTACAGATAGGTTTGAATGTAACATTTATAGTCGAGATTAGACCTTAGGCTAAGCCAGCTTGTTTTCTATGGCATTTTTTCATTCTATAAACGAAGTATCGTTGAATCTAGTGTTATTTGTTTTTTGTACCCTTAAAAATATAACTAGAGATAAGCTAAATTTACTTCGTATCATATTCGTATATTTGCGAAGTTTCATAGATCCAAGTATAACACAGATCTCGCATGACAGCTGACGGCTGCACGTCGGTGCGCCAGTTTTGTTTCGGCCACAAATAGGCGTTTCAACACACGTTAGCATAAAGTTTACATACAATAATTGACATGTCTCTGCGTATTACCAAGTATTAGTAGGTAGTATCTAAAGTAACTCGTTATTCCGAATACATTTATATACGACTTACGATAGTCTTACATGATTATAGAATAATGCTAAAATTTTATTGAGAAGATTTGACTGAAAAAATTAACTATGCCTACAATTTTTGAACTGTAACATTGAATTATAAAAAGATTTTCGATTATACTATTGAAAGCAATCTAAGTGAAACTTCTGATTAGCTATAATTATATTTTTATGTGATTTTATTAGCAAAGTTACTACGCCGTTTTGTGATTTAGTAAATGGCTGAAAATTGCGCCAGCTTCAAGATAATCAACACAGATAGACGGTGCCCGGAGACGTTGAGATCACCGACCTGCGCCCGCGCATTGTTCCGCGAATCCGCACCATTGATAGAGGGATGGATTAAATTCTGTTTCGCTATGAAGCGGTATTTGTTGAATTAACGAGTATACTTACTTAGGAAAAAATATTTATATATCTGATTATATACATAATAAATATGTCTTTCTAAAAGATTTATTATTAAAAAAATGTCTGTGTACACACGTAAGAAGTGAAACTTCTTTATGACCTTATTTTTCAAAAATGATCTACTATATGCAACTTTACAGGAATTTGTGAAATGAAGTTAAATTAGATAAAATTTAACTAAAGACTTTTATTATCATAGACATGAATACAAATAATACAATTATTTCATTTATATATCAATAATACATGATTACTACTAAGATTATTATAGAATTTCATTAATTGTAATAGGACTATTCTATCACTGTTATCTTTATTATATTTTTTTTATTAATGGCTTCGAATCTCTTCGAATCAACCATGGTAGGGACAAGAAATAGATGGCGCGTAACGAAAAAATGTGACGGTTAATATTTATGAAACGCTAAAAGTTTCACTTCAAATATGAAATCCTGAGACTCTAGGTTGTTCTTTTCCTATCAGCCGATCACATTGACAAGACCTTAACATATGAGTCAAGTTTATATAGATCAAGGGATTAATATTCACTCGGGTTTTGCATCATCTAACCCAAAAGATCCTCAACTGCGGCCACGATACAAATTAGGCGATACTATATATTCAGAGAACTGAAGTAAAATTATAGAATGATTGAAATATACATCTGGATGCAGGTTTTTTAACGCACCGATAAAATATTTACGATCGTGCTCCAGTCTTGCTAGACGATACGTCTCAATGGACTTGAGTATCGTAATAAATTAAACTCGTTCAAGTGCATCTATAAGTAATACATAGTTGAGATATAAATGTCTACGGTACTACAGCAGAATAAAGTTTTAGCTTAAAAAATTAAGCTGTATGTATGTTTTTTATTAACTGAGCTTTTATATATTTAACGAAAGTGCTGCAAGCTCAAGCTGCTGTTAAGTCATTTACAGAATTAAAACAAACATATCAGGCCGTTACGTGAGGACAGTCATCATACAAAGCAAGATAAAAGTAAATATATGCTGCAATCAAATACTTTCATTAGAATTATATCTTATAATTTTTTATGGTTGTGTTCTTATAAGTTCCAGTGTAATGTGATGAATATTCTGTAAGAGTAGTCTATAAATTCTATTTGTTGAGTTAACACACAGAGTATAGGAAATTTAGAAGTAGCACAATAATTTCGCGGAAATAAAAAATAAACACGGGTTCTGTAACTAATTTTGTACTAGGAAGCGTACCGCCCCAATTCGTTGTGAGCCCTTTGTTGCGCCTGCGTTTATTTCTGTTTACGTCTAGTTTCGTAAGTTTACGAGCGGCGATGCGCCCGCGCTGTTGCAACCGTAAAGCAGAAAGCTATTAACGGTCGCCTCAGGCCGGTTCAAATAGGAATAGCTGTTTAGCGTCGATAACGCTTTGATAATTGTTTTTGCCCGGATTCCTTTGACAGATTCGATTATAGTAGAATTGTAAAATGAATAAAGGCATCTATACTGTAGTTATAGGATACAGAAGAAAAAAACTGGCTGTCTCATTTCTAACACAGGTGGAATCGTTTAAAATTAAATAGATACTTTGTTGTATGAGTTTGATATACAACTTAATTCATTAATTAACACAGAATGGCGTATAATATCTAGGCTTAGGGCTGAACAGCCTTACAGCCCATAGGCATGTATTCCACTACACTTTCCAACTCGGATTATTAGCTTGAATAAATTACAACCAGAAAATTTGGTTCTTTTCATGATATTTATTATTATATGTGCGATATTTACACTTTCTTTTTTAAGAAATCTACACGCTGATAAATTAAAAACCAATCTCCCGTCATTAAATAATTAATATTGAATCAGCTTGATTGTTTATCATTAATGTAACATTACAGGAGCGAATTATTCTCGACCTTTAGCCTCATTCCCATGTAGAAAGCTATCACTATCACTTGTAGGCCTCGCAAGTTTATACATGGCGCTTCAAAATAAAAATTAAACAAAACAATAACAGTTAACATTATATATATTTTACAGTTTCGTAACGTTTCGGTTTTAGAGGAACATAACGGTTGAGACACTTATATTAGAATATTTTTCTAAACAACATTATATAATATAAACATTTTGAAATAACGTTTCGTAGATTTTTTCGTTCGGGATTCGATTCAGCTTCTAGGCACCTTATTTGTTCTTCCTAAATGCCTCATAAACTTTGGGTGCTTCTTGCCATCTGTACAAGCTGAAGCGAGACTTTGAGCGTATGCATACAAAGGCTAAAATATACCACTTTTCAGGGGCACTTCCAATATGCAAGTTAAAGTTACCCTGTATAATATTGTGATGTTATAGATAACATCTTTGTTGATTAATTGATGCACTCGCTGACATGACCGTGGACGTGTAATTGATATTATCTCGATGTATGTTTGTCAGTTGTTGTATATAGTTTGTTGAATATATTATCACGACTGCTAGTATGCACAACTGAAACGTGCTGTAATGATGACGGAGCAATAATCCCTATAGCAATATCGTGAAGGCTTTAATTATAATTGAATAATTTAAAGACTATTTCAGACAGCTCATCTAATATCTGATTTCTATATGTAAGGAATTGTGCAATTTAGTCACGGAAATTAGTACTTCATAAGTAAACCACTGTTTTAAACAACTTTTGATATATGTACGACTAAAGTGAACGTTATTCAATATTTACCTAGTCCTGATCTTTAATTGGGTGTCTCTGAGAGTGGCTGTAAATGATTGCTTTTAAGAACCTCTTGACTGCTTAAGGAGGATTGCATCGTTTGTTAGTTAGGTTTTCAAGTAAGGTTGTTTCACAAGTACCCTACAAACAGGCATTCTATAACAATTACCGCACGTAATGTCTGCTTATCCAAATTTGTGATTACCTTTCCATTTTCATTTCTCAACGGATACTTACATAACTTTGACCGAGTTCGGACTGTTCATTCAATTATAATTGCTACCAAATCACATCTAAATAATTGTCTGTTGTACAAGTACGCTTTGGTTTCTCATCGCAGTTCTCCCTTTAAGGCCGATTCTAATAAGTTACTTTTGATTAACAAATAGCAATATCTTTTCACATCAAGAATTCGATTTGGTTATTATAATGTCATGTTATTTATTTTAGTAAAAAAAGCTTTTTTGGCTTGGAATCTTTTCTAAAACTTTTGTTTCCGCCCTATTTAAGAATACATGGATGTAAGTTTTTTAAGATTATTTATAATTAACATGCGAATTAAATATTTATGGCAAAGTTAATTATTAATTGGAAATATGGCAGCTATTATATGCTATAGAGATCAACCATTTCAATTAGGTTACGTAATGAGTAATAATTCTAAGAAAATAAGTAATGAACAAGATAAAAGAAGCAATATAGATCAGTGATTTGATTTTATGATTGAAAGTTCCATCCCATCTGATTGCGAATGCAATTATTCTTAGATTTGTTCAAGAGGGCGTTTCGATGTTACAAATGTATTGAACAGGCATTATGATTGTGAAAGTTCGTAATTTGTATGAATTTTAGTTATGCAATAATTGCATTTAACATTTGGTAGTTGAAAGTGTTGAAGCTTGTTCACGGCTAATAGCAATTGACTGTATAAACTCAAAATGGTCTTGTAAAGTGTTTTATAAAAAAATAAAATAAAGTTATACAGTTGGCAGCTATTGGTAGCTGTTTGTCGAACATGAGAGAGATGTTATATTTTCAATAAGATTCGTCTTTAATATATAAGGTATTTTATATTGTAATATTTGACAGGTAGGAAGATACTATAGATCAATAACATGAAAATTGATCTTTGGTATAGTATTAACGTACATGGGTTATCAACATACGTTGTACTTTGCAACCCATGCGACTTCTTCAATACAAAAAGTCATATTGCAGGCTACTCGATTGTGAGGAAGTTGCATGGATCTGGCTAGCGCTGCCTTTTTATATTTCTAATGTCATTTTTTCATGTATATCCTTTCTATAACATATTTTCATAAGTATCTGTTTGTCCTCATTTTCAGATTTTAACATGCGTCAAGTTTGAGAGAAAATTCAATTTTTCAAATTCAAAAATATCAATAAAAATAAATTTTATTTACGCTTTAAAATAGGACACTTGTTAATATTTTGCTCTATGTAAAAACTAGCTTGTCCAATCTAGTTTGTTTTACATTGGTCTTGTTTAGCCAAACAATAACAAAAATAGCCATATAAAGTTAACTTAATTTAGAAATCCGTTATGACCCAAAATCTGGGAGGTCTAGCGTAAATCTAAGTTCACAATTACTAAATCTCAACAAAGATGAAACGGATCCAACCTGTAATGGCTCAATAAGATTTTTTCTAAGATACAGTCACGGTTTCTAGGTAATAAAACTTTATCGAGTAAATCAAGAACTCGGGTCCGCTCTGACGGAGGCAACAATAAATCATTGTCGAAATAATTTCACTGCTGGGCATTGTGCACTTTCCAATAAATATTTACTAATTGTAGTCTTTATAGCTTATATCTTATCTGATCTAAATGATCGGTACAATTACGTGTTTTTTTTTATATTGCCCGATGGCATAGATTCATTGCTTTTTCAATACAACAACTCAATCCCAAGAACTGGTGAGATCTTGAATAAAATCATTTTGTATTTTATAATTACACTGATTCGATCTGGTTCTAAACATTCACCTTTTTCTAACATTTATAATTTTTAAATTCTAATTTGTGTTTTGCGCCACATAAATTTAAATAATTTGTTTACTAACGCTGTTTTAAAAAGTCACAACATTTTTGTAATCAAGATATTAAAGATCTTTTGCAGTTTAATTTTTTTTACTTTATAAAGACTATCCCTTAGTATTTAAGTGCTGAGTTACGTGAAGCATAAACCAGTGGTCCGTAGTGGTAGCACGAAGAGTCGTGCCTGCAGCTCGTGAGCCCTGCGATGGTGGCCATTACTGATAGAAAGATATACGACGATCAGCCTCCGCTTGTCCGAGAACAACTGAAATTAATAGCCATATCCCGCGTATCTATTTGTTAAATGACCACGTTGAATAATGTTATTGTTTCGTGACCTCCTTCGTGACAAGGTACAACGGTATAGTTTCAGTTTTGAAATGTCAAGTTCTTTTTGGTCCCGTAAGCTGTGTGTGGGGCCAGTCTTTAACAACAAGACAACAGTTCAGTACTTTAGCAGCACTGTTATGATATTTTTTCTTCAGATAAGTAAACAGCCTGTGCCTGACACACGTCCAAAAATATTAGGTCTAAACCATGGCGATTTCCTTATGGTGTCTGTTTTCCTTACAAATTAAATCGGTGCAAAGTAAGATTTCTATTGTACCATCTCAACTTCAAAATCAATTAAATGTTTAAAATAGTCTAACATAAAATTATGTAAAACATATTAAACTGACTTCTAACATAATTTCTTACCCTAAATACTAACTTAAGTTACTAACCCTCGGTTAAAAAGCTTTAAGAATAAATTAAACTCAAAATAATTTATATACTGTTTTAACAACAACAAAAAAGTAAAAGTTCTCTTATCTTATCTGAATTAGATTTTACTTTTTACACTTACGCTTAATTATTATCCGTCTTAAGAAAGGAAAAGATAACACACGGAAAGTGATAGTGTATGACGAAAAATGTCGGTCAATTTAAATAATGCCTTCTACTTTTAATAGAAAGGCTCTCACGGCTATAATATTATGATACATATAGCTGTGTGAATATTTCGTAAGTCAATCATTTGCCAAGGCAATCCCCTGAAATAATATTCTAGAATATTACAATTTATCTATGTTTGTACTGGAACACTTCAAAGGTCAGTAACCATTAGTAAATGATGGCATTAACAAATGATAGTCCTTAATGATGAAATGTGTATAGCAGAGAGTCGAGATAGATTTGACTCGATTGACATTTTTTTAAAACTTACAATCGTTCTCTATTTTAAGTCATCATTTAACATCACGATCTAGTATAACTTAAGACTAATAATTAATTTAAGTCTAACCTAATTTATTAAAAACGATAATTAACATAAGAAAGTGTCCAATAACACTACTTACAGTCTCTATTAAAGGGAAGACACTCTGTTCTTGTGTTCAATTTTTTTCCACTAATCACTGTTCAGCACTTCAGACTAACGTGCACTTACACTAATTCGAATGGTTTGTCCTTTTCAAACTTCTCACTAGGCACGTAGTGTTAAGAAGTTGAATAGCCTCGACATTCGCATGTTGGTGGAACCTTTGTTCGTGGGCTCCAGAAATCTTTTTACATTAGGGTCTCGCCGATTTAGAATGTTTATATGACATACAATATCAAGATCTAACTAACAACTAACTTTATTATAAATGTAAATAATATAACGCTGTCTGTATGCAACGACTACGATACAATTTCGATAGTCGTCTTGTTATTTAAAAAAAAACAATAACGATTTTCGACCCTCATTTAAATAAGTTAACTTTTAAACCGTTTTATTGGGAAAATCCACCCTTACCTTCTGAATCAGCCTAAAACCATCATTATTTTGAGTAAAATTGATTGAATGATCTCCGCGTTATGTGCCAGGTGTCTGCTAAGCCATGTAGGTGAATACTTATTAGTATGTTTCCTTTTTTTTTACGAAATATAGTTTTCGTGCTTATTAATACTGACATATTAATTGTGATTAATACTGATATACATATATGATTAGGCGACTTCTTAGTATTAATTTTATGGACACTATTTCACCAACACAATGCATAAAATATAGTCTGAAAGTGAAGGATGTACGTCTATCTTCATTAAGATAGAGCCCATTTATAAGAAATAGGGAAATTGAAACGGTACTTTTCTTCATATCCGATGGAAATGATTATATTGTTTTTGTTACACACTTATGTTTAATGCAAACGCTTTGTTACCTATTTTCTTTTTGTAATTGTATATTTTTTATCATTAGTACACTTTGTACCAACAGAGCTAGCCGTTAGTAATATACCACTACGTGTGTATGGATTTTTCTGTTTTTGGACATATTTTAACGCATATAATTTAAAGGAAGGTATTGTCAACAAAAGCTGATTTATCATTGACATTAATGTTTATTGCTAAGTCATTGAAGATGTAAAGATAGTTTCATTCGTAAATTTATGTCTTTTAATTCTAAGGTATTATATTCCGTTGGGCACGCCATTAAAGTATAATGACGTGGACATTATTACAATGGAAAACATAAATGTAAATGGGTAAATAATATAAAGATTGATTTCTGACATGTAACAGTTAAAATAGTGTTTCTTCCTTTATACCAAAAACACACGTAATTAAAATTTAATCAAAATAATATTTACGTAAAATTATTTAAGCATCAAGAATATACCCTAACATCTTATCCGTCATTTGTTTTCCGTTACTACGGTCAAATAGAATGTCACAGTTTTCGTTTTCATAAACATAACAAGGGAGATTTGCCTAATTCTAATTCCTAAATTTTCGAATAAAATAAATTCTTGTATCTCTGTGCAATTATGATAATTTCGATGAAAACGTAAGTGCAGCTTTTAGATCTAAATGAGATGATACAAGGTAATTTTAACGCTTTCTAATCTTAGATGATTCTATTCACGGATGCTGCTCGAATCATTGCGATTTCGATCTTCAATTATAATGCTCGGCTCGCCCTCGTGCATCATATTTGTTGCTATTTAGATTTTAATCCTATTAATATGTCCAAGAATTTCAAATACAAGTTTTCCGAAAACGATTATACTTTATTTGAACTTTTATAAAAAATCTGTGTAATAAAATGTATTATATGTATAAGACTATAGATGTTCGGGGTAATTCCTGGTGCTTAAATAATTTTACGTAAATATTGTTTTGATTAAATGTAATTACGTGTATTTTTGGTAGAAAGCAAAGAAAAGAAACACTATTTTGACTATTACAAGTCAGAAATCAATGTTTAGTATTATTTAATTACCCATTTACATTAATGTTTTCCATATACACACATATCTTTATTATATTATTTATGACAGGCTGGTTTGGCCCTAGATACCCATGATATCTTTACTGAGGAACACTGTATACATACATGGTAAATGCTATACTCACCTAATACTTTACCTAAATACAAATTATAAACTAACCCCAGGTATGAAATCAATATCATTCAGTTTAGAACCTTTGCAGTACTAATAAAGATATTATTTTTAAATACTTCCGCGAAATGAGCGTGTATCAAGCCCATCGACCTGTTTAAATACAATTTATGAATAAGCAACTTTATCAATCTTTGTACACCTTACAGCATCCATTTATTCCTAAGGTTGTTTATTGTGCTTTCAAGATAGCATCCATTCCGTTTACATGTACGGAATTAGAAAGGGATGTAGATAGTAAATTAATGTGTATAATATTGGTGGTAGAATAAGTTCGCAAACGGTTCGGCTCGCGGGCAAGTCGGTGTTTGCATTAATCAGTGATCAATGACTCTGTTAGAGACAATTATCATACCTTATTAGCTATTCCAGGAAATCAAGCATTGATTTATAATTTCCATCAGCAGTTATCAGAAATCATAAGGAGTATCGAGAAAGCAACGAGTCTGTGTGGAAAGAGAACCGTCGTGGTTTGAAGCAGTGCTAAATTACCTTTTTTGTTATGTTAACCGATACGTCAATTTAGTTCAACAGTAATCATCTTTATACTCAAAAAATTAAAGGTGTACGAGCCCCGATGCAATATAGTTCGCCTAGTATGGAAAATATCGCAAAGCGTAAAATATAGAAAGTAACTATTGGTAAAATAATTAAGAACGTTTAATAAAAAATAAACCACAATTTGAGGAACATTTTAAAGTTTATTTTAACATAAACTGATATTCTTTCATGACTTTATATAACATAAACAATTTAAAAAATATTCTAAAAAACATAACGGAAAAGTATTCGTCTACCTTTGTCTTCGTCTACCATTTAGTTGTGTCGCCTTTGCTCTGAATGATTAATGCGAAGAGGCATGGTTGCAACCAATGCAGCACACTCCTCAGGCGTAATTGACTCCCAGTCTGCCAAGAGTTTAGCCTTTAAGTCACTAAGTCTTGATGGATTTTTACGGTGAACTTTTTTTAATTTTCCACCATAGGGTTTCGACCGGTGACAAGTTCGGACTGTTAGATGGCCATTCGATTGTAGGGATGCTTTTCGCCAGTAGCCACGTCTTTGTTGTCCTTGCAGTATTGCAGGAAGCACCATTCTATTGAAAAATGAAGGAATCTTGATGCTTAAGTGACGGAATAGAGGGCAGTAAATTCTCTTCCAAAAGGTTTTGATACCTTGCAGCATTGATAAAACCACAAACTGCAGACCGCCATCACCTGGTACAGACATGCAGCGCCATATCATAATTGAGACAATCCAATGCAATGCCTCATTTTTGATCCGAATCACTTTTTTCCTTTCATCGCTGACTGTCACTTCTAATTTGGACTCGTCACTCCAAATGATACTACGCCACTGATCAGAAGTCCAATTTAAATGATCACGAGCAAACTTCAACCTATTTTTCTTTTGTACAGCAGTCAACAGTGGTTTCTCTTTAAATCCGTACTTTGGGACTCTTTTGCAAGTATCAACTGCGACGTGGATCATGTCCTTCCATTGCATCGTGAGTTCTCCAGCTCGAGCACGACGATTATTTTTCATAATTTTCTTGAATCTGAAAATCTCTCTGTTTTTTACTGCACTTGTTATGCGTGGTCGACCAGTTTTCTTCAAACAAGAAGTCGTTCTATTCTTGTTATAGTGCTGAATGATAGATTGGACTGTAGACCTGGGAAGTATCAAGTCTTTAGATATTTGGTAACTTGATTTGTCAGCATCGACTCCACAAACTATTCGCTTTCGAAGCTACACACACACGGGTTTGCCACGACCCATTGTTATTTGAAAACTAATGAAAAAAATTGAAATTTTCAGAATTTATGCTGTCTAACTTGACAAATGACACAAAATTACTTTTACAAATTTAAATTATGCAACATAATTGTACAAAGAAAGAATAATCTTATTTAACTCAGCGATTGACCTTTTGCATCAATTAACAATTAGACAAACTATTTTGCTTATAACTTCTTCGAATTTAAAACAGGATATTTATAAATAGTATATTGGTTCATAATTAAAAGTAACGCGACATGTGATAGCAGAACAGCTTAATATTTTATATAGAAATACAAAAATAATGAAGTTAGAAAAAATCTCACAGAGAAAATTTCACACAAGACGAACTATTTTGCATTGGGGCTCGTAAAACAATGCTTATCAAATGCGAATTATATTAGTACGCATAACTGCCACACGGGTTCTTTTTCCACACAGTTTCTTGTATGTTCATTTAATTTATTTGCTGTATGGGTGGGTATATAGTACAAGGCCATACAACAATTTTCAAAAGCTATAAAAACAATACAACGCACAGAACTTAGTAGAATCTTACAAGGGTGTGTGAATGTAATAAGGCTGTTGGATGTAAAAAAATATTTCGTGAATATAGTACCAAAGTTTTAATAGACGGATTCCTAAGAGTTTCATACAAATTTAAATACAAAATTTATTGAATTGAATTTGATTCCACAGTATTTCCACGAATACAATTGTTTGAGGCCCACTATGAGAATATTTTTATTAATTAATAAAAATGTGGAAAAAATACTTCTAACTTTTAATTTAAGAATGCGCTAAAGCAGTTTACTACCTATTGTAAACTGGAGGTTTCACGGGATAAGAGATATAAGTTTCTTGTTAAGCGGCTCTCGATAAGTTAAGTCAGATATTAATTGAGTTGGAGTCACGAATAGCTGATTACCAATTACAATCTTGCTACACTCTACTTTATCTCAATTACGATTATGTCACGAAATAATTGCTTGCTAATGAAGAGTCAAAATATTTGTGATCAATAAATAACGATTTGTTTCATTAATTTTAATCGCTTTCTTGATTAGGTGTAAACCCCTTTTATATGTAACTTTAATATATATTTACGATTTGCAAGTACTTGGTACTTTAATTATGTTATTTATGTAATCGTATGAAGTTGTTTTTATAAAAAAAATGGTTTCACACGTATTTTATCTATCTACATAAACAGTTTCTAATCTTAGGACATCTTATGTTTAGTTGAGTATTCCACAGATCTCAGTTAAAACGTTATGACCCGGTGAACATCAACTCACATATTTGTTTTAAAACTAAATACATTTATTTTAAAACAGACCAAAGAGAACGAACCTCATACTACAGATATGAAACACAAATTTTTGAACCATCTATAAATATATACAAAAACCAAGTGACAATTTTTTATGTCTAAAAAAAAGTCATACAAATATGGGAAATAGCCAGGAACAGTTTTTACTGGAAAATCATTTTGCATTAGCACAATTAATTTTATATATTCATGGATTATAATATAAAATAATAATTATATTAAAATAATTTTATATACACTCACATATATATATTTAAACTTTTATATTAATCATTAATTAGTTGTAGGAGTAGGGTAAAATGTATTCCTAAATTTTAAATTTGTAAAGCTGTGAGATACTTTTCGAATACGTGACATATAATTTTAACTATGAATATATAGAAAATAGATAAATAAGTCTGGGCAGCGAATTTATACGTTTTATAGGTTGTTAATTTTAATTACTAATGAAGTTAATTAAAGCAATAAAAGCACTAGCTTAACATCAGAAAGTGGTTATAGAACGGAGATGAAATTGCATATTCCAGGCGAAATAATTGACGTATCGAGAATTATGAAGGGAACTTAACATGTTAATAGTACGGTCGATAGATTAAAATCACTGTCACTTTTATGAGCGCTTCCTAAGGCACTTCGTGTCGGGCACCACCACTATATGGGACCAGCTGCACGATGAGTTATTTCCTAACCAAATAGGACATAGGAAAGAAAAGAGCGTACCGATTCATAAAAGACTGCCACTAAGCTTAATCAAAGTGTGCCTCTCTTGGTATTATATAAAACACATATGTAAATATTTTTATTTATCTTAGTTACTATAAGAAAAATATATTTGCGCGTTATTTTTAAATTACGCGCATTGGATTGAATGTATTAAAAATCTATGGGACATCAAACAACATTATTTATTAAATTTAAAAACTTTGTCATTTTCGCTAAATGGAAAAGGAGATCAAATGCATTAAATTTTATTTATAAGTAAAAGTTTACAGCTTCCTTGTCTTTATCCATCTTTGTAGTACGCAACTTGATGATTATGCCTCCTATTTGTTGAGAGTGGATGAAAAGCTTGTTTTAATCCTAACATTTCCCTAAGAATTATGACAAACTTTTTCGAATTATTGCGATAGCTTCCTGGGCAAGCGTTTCACATTTTCTATGCATAAAAACGTATATAATATGCTAAATTTAATGATGATCTTTTAGGTATGTAAGCGGCGAAAGCGTAAACTTACACTTTTAATATATAATAATAATTGTCGAAAGTCATTTAAATGTAGAACAGAGATTAAATTCGACGTAATTTTCAAAGAAAATCATAATTATCTTTTCACTGGGTAATAAAATAATTGGTATTATCTACAATGGTATGAGTGCTATTAGACGGCACAGAAACATTTTAAAATAGCGGCAATTTTGTCAGTGGGTCACTATAACGCTTATTATTTACCGTTTATGAAAAGTGACTTTCATAAAAATGAGTTTTAATATGTCGTTTAAATTCATGACAATAGAGCACCTCGATTGTAGTTTGACGACGCCAATTTGGTTATTACCCATGAATGTATATACTGCAATTCGGACCGTTAGATTATACTCATTATGTCACTACGAAGGCGGACTGCATTCTCCTTTTTTACTAGGGCCGTTTCACAACAAACATCTACTATATGCCGACAACGAATTAAACAATATTTCGGTGATACAATGCGTAAAAGGGATGAGAACTTGGAGTCCGAGAATTGATTGTGGTTTGTAACACAGAACGCAAAAGGTTACGTGTCCGTTCACCAACCAGATGGACTGATCAAGTGAAAGATTCAGCGTCCTCAAAACTATACACTGTAATAAGAGAGGCGCTGCACAGAAACCATTGAAAACAGACTGTCCGCTCCAGGTGACCGAAGAGAGTTTTATCCCAATATTCACTTATCGTTTATCTAATAAATCTAATATAATCTTTTAAATTATCTGTAAAACATATTTAAGGATGAACTGGCACTGTTAAACAACCGATTCCATATCTTTATCAAAGGCTGTCTTCGACTTATTCTGGTTGTCTAATGGACCGACAAGATCTCCAACGAGCAACTTTAGGAGCGCCGTGAGAAACCCCGATTAGCGAGTAGATCAAACGACACAAGTGGCAGTAGATAGGCCATACACTCCGAAGAGATTCCAATCATATCTCCAAGCAGGCGCTTAATTGGAACCCGCAAGGAAAGAGAAACCGCGGTCGTCTTAAACTAAATCAGTGACAGTTGCAGATGAGGCAAAGAGAGCCGGGAACCGGGAAGAAACCGGGTCTTGGAGCAAGGTGAAATGCGAAGATTCGCTATGATGACTCACTGTGCCCCAGGGCTCATTGAACAGTCAAGTAAATAATCAAGTAAAGTCAAGTAAATAATCGATTCTGAGGACTTTTCTCCTGGTTTTAAAAGCTAAAAGACCTAAACATCTTACACAATACAGCTTTACGGCTGCTTTCTATACTCAATCTATAATCTAAAACTATTTTAGATCATAGATAATTTATCAATCTAGATTTTCCCAAATTTAGATTGATAAATGTCAAATTCGATCTGTCGAATTCAAAGATATCTTACAAAACCGATCCTTGATAATAATAGTCCTTATTTCTAATTGTTTTATACTTACCCATATATATCTAGCTTACAATTTAAACCCAGTTGTTTATGATAAAACGCAATCAGAGTATAACGCATCCGAACAATAATTGGGCATTCGTCCTAAACAGCGATTTGTATTTAACTTTCTTTTTGCGCCAGGGCTGACGTTTAATAGAGTGTAAAGTTGGCGGGAAAGAAGCTATGACTGGAAAGCGCAGCCAATTGTCCAGAGACTAAAACGCTAACGATTGTCTATGCTTTGTGTTTCGGTGTTTACTGTTTTGGCTACAGTGTAGTGCTTTATGACTTAGAAATTCTTCACCGCAAATTTCTACATTATTTAATGTTTTACGTACTATCTAATTGTATAATCGAGTGGTATATTTAGTGGTTTTAATTTGTATAACTTTAAACAAAGTAAAAATTATGAATAAACTATAAAAATATGAATAATATTAAGATTTGCTATGAGTCGTTTTTCGGTAAAATTTTAGTAGTTTTATACATGGACATCAAGACCAGTGTGAAATAAGATATGTTTTTCCAAAGAGTTTTTAATTGTAACGATTTCAGTCATTAACGAAGATTTTTTAAAATTCCCTCATAATAATAATCCAAGCTTTTAATATAGCAAAAAAAATTGTCACCTAAAATAGCAGCAATGTATGTATAAAGAGTGCACAAACTATGATTTCGCCGAGTCATTTAAATGGACAGAAAGCGGAATCAATTCATGCAGTCACCGTTCACTGAGATTTATTTGTGTCTGGAGCTGATGAGTGATGACAGACGATGATTTTGCTAACATTTTCTAAAATGAGTAGTACTTGAATAATAGTTTGGCATTCGTACAAGAGACAAAAGTTACATACATTCATGATTGAATAATCTTTAGAAATTAATGATTAAATTTTAAGGCTGAAATTTCCTTTGAGTTCGAGTATCACATGTAAAACACATACACTTGGCATCTACTTTTCGTTATCGTCAAAAATTTGAGGCGGGTTATATTATTTCGGCAATATAAAATAATTATCAAGTTTTGTTTGTTGTGAAACAAATAAAGTACAGTCTTGCAAAAGCAATAAATAAATGAATATCGTCTCTAATTGGAAATTTAATATGCAGTATTTTGATACAAAATTGCGTGCATTTTGTCCATTTGTTACACGGTTTATCTCACTTGATAAAATAAGCATAGTTGGGTATAAATCTCTATCCCTCACAGGTATAGAAACTTGTTATTTTGTAGGATTATATGTGGACAGTCATTGAATATATTATTCCTGGGTCAATGATCTAACATATAAAAGAAATGTATAAGGGCTATCCTTATTTGTAAATATATGATATATCAAACTATGGTAATTCATCAATGTAAATAGAGTTCCTTTTTATCAACGTCTTTGAGTAAGATTTCTGTATTATCTTTTATACGTGTAGAATTGTATCTAATAGAAATCTGTGATTTATATGATGTGTAAAAATCACGGCCGGCAAACTTTAAACATTGATGGTTTAGTTTCCTAAATAAAATAAATATCTATAAACTATAGAGCATCTTTCTCTCAAATACAAGATTAAATTATAGTTGTACCGAGGTTTCTCTTCCCTATACCCATTATGCAAAATTGAAATTAAATTAGCGATAATAAGAGAATGTTACCTAGGGTCGGTCAGCAGGCCGAACAATGTCGGTGCTATCTGCCGATCTACAACGCTCTCTAAACAGACAATTTGCTTCAGAATACTGAGATAACAGTCAATATGAAGCGTAAAGGCTAAAGACCTAAAACTGATTAATAAATTGAAAGTAGAAAAGTATTCACTGTCATTCAAGGAAGTTATTAATTGGGTTTGATTTCTATATATCAAAACGTTTTGGATTTTAACATACGGAAGATTCCGCAAAATTTGACTCTGTATATCTTAACTATGTATATACTTTTACACCTGAATATACTTTCACAAAACTAATGTCTCGTATTAACTAAGCCGGTATGAACTTTTGTGAGTCATATTGGAATGTGTTTTTGTAGCTATTTTAAGATAAGGTTTTGAGTGTGTTTACCATCCCTATTTGAGTCATTGCTGTGTTATTTTTAAATGCAACAAATACCAGCAGGCTTCCCTTTAATATCTATCCAGTTTTTATAGTAAGTGTTCGTAATTAAGTTTGCGACATGTGCAGGATAACGAAAGAGTTATATCTAAATTTGACAGCTATTTATTCATTGTAATAAATTATTGGAATACAAATTAGGGACCCAATTCTAGGCAAAAAGCAAACAGTCTTTGACACCGCAGCGACAGACAGCTTATACGCGAAACTATTTTTTTCAGTCGTGCTTTCCTCATTTAATAAATTTGCGTCTTCTTTGGTTTTTTTAAATAATATTACTCTTTCCACATTATGATCATATTCCAACATTATTGTACCTAGCAATTTTCTTTATAAGGCCAATAGCATTCTTCAATAAAAACCTGAGTTTACTAATATATAAGTTCAGAATCCTCAGAAGAACATTAAGTATATTGGAAAATAGATTAAAATAGTAAATAAGATTGTGGTAAATTGCATATAAGTAATTACTGAAACAATTTAATGATATCAGACAAGTCGATCCATCGGCTTATTACGCTTGCAATTTTGTAATCCCATCCCTAAGTCGATTGCTTGAAAGTAAAACGTGTTAGACACGAGTTTAGCTGGAATATACTATTTTTTTCAATGTTAAGTGATATATGTGACTTTTTCTAAAATTGTTATAATACTGGCTGATAAAAAATAATATTTAATATGAGTTCCATATTACCTAGTTTGTAATAGCATTCAAAATCATTTATTCATTTAGGTAACACTATGTACACTTATGAACGTCAAAAAAGAAATACATTAAATGCTTCTAATTTTACGTATGATGCTTCAATCCAATAAATATTTTTTTTAATTTTTTTGAAGTATAGTTGTTAATTTAGAATATATATACACAATAATAACATGTAAATTAGAGCTACCTATATGAATTACGAATTTTAGTATTTTGCTCTAAGTTAACTTAGCTGAAAACTTTTTAAAATCTCATTTTATAACACATAAATATTTATTGTGTGAAGTTATATCGCATACAGAGATGCTTTATTAGTGCAAAGATCGAAAGAATGTAATAAAAGTGCGTATTCCTTCATTTTGTAGGTTAATGGACGAGACAAATCATGTAATAATTCGACTAATAAAATTAATAGAGGAAAGGTCGGAAGTCCGGAATACTTAAAAACTTGATATTACTCTGTAATAATATGACGCAAGAAGTTATGATAGATATAAGATCATTGCGAAATTAAATAGAAATATTTCCAATTTATCTTAGCTCAAAACTAACTATTGAGGTAAAATAATATTGCGACGGTTACAATTCTTTCAATCTTTCTATGTTTTTGTTTCAGGTAAAATATGATTGAATTAAAATGGTTTATGCGACATAAATTTAAATTAAAAAACAAAATTTATTCTTGGAAGCCATAATTCAATGATAGGGAAACAAAAACAGTTGTTTGTGAAAAGTTACACTGTATGGTCGATTTTTAGACTTTTATTATTATGGTAAACGTTCAGCGTGCGACAACGTGCAACTTTTTGTATGTTCGAACATTTGCCTTATTTCTTTTTGTCTTTTCTTTGGCTATATAATCTTTTGGCAAATCATCTAACTTGACCATCGTAAGGAACAGCAGGTCTTAGATCAGAAAATGTGCCTCAGGTGAAGACTGATTGCCAAGTTGCCCATTAAATACAATAATTATCAATAATGGTTGTCGCGCCTGAAAGTAGCGCCTTAGAGTGAGCGCGCTATAACAAAAAGTAATAATCTTTCTTTTATAATCCACCAGCTATACTGTACATGAATAATAAAAAGTTTGTAATAATTATACAGCTGTTATTCTATACTTGTCAGAATACTAGGGCACTTACAAAACCTGTTAATTTGATGCGTTGTTTTTGAGAAGATAATTATTAACTCGCCAACAATTACACATATAATTTACCTTTGCTCAATAATTATTATGCAATGTTTTGTTTTTATGTTGTGCAATATGAAATGAATTCTTGAAAGTTAGTTTTGTTTCGTAGATTATCTTTATATAGAATGTAAATAAGAGTAAGACATGGAAATAAATATTGGATGAATGTTGAGTCTATATTTGTTTACTCGGAACTGTATTTATATAATATTCATTATTAATTGATACTATAGGCACCAAGCTTGTCACCTGTGATAGAAAATAATATAAGCAAGAACGAAAAATATGAAAAGATATATAATTATGTGCGACTGGGGTCGTAGGTTCGATCCTCGGCTATGTCAGTCTAAGTGCGCATTTAAAACCGATCGTATGGTGAATGAAATCATTATGAGAAAACCGGCCTGTCGTAGACCAAAAAAAACGACGGTGTGTAGAAGGTTGATCACCCACAGATACAAAAGGGTTGTAGCGCACTTGGTTAGTTAAGATACATATTATAAAACAAAACACTTAGACAATATACAAAGCCAAAACAGATTACATTGCTTAACAAAAGATATGAAGCAGAAAACATGAGTAAGTAAAAGTAAAACTCAAATAAAAAAAATTAAGGAAACTGAAATTTCATATTAATACTTAAGATTTCAAAGAGACAACTAAATTGTTACTGCTAAACCAAGTCAGTCTTCTCGTCTCTTTAAATATTTCCTTACATCCTCTTTGGTGAGGTGGAAAATATCAATATCCTCATTATTAGCCTCATATTTAGATAACACCCAAAACATTGACGAATTATGCAGGTAATTCGTGTTCGTACGAGGCTTCGTAGGCAATTTCGTACTTATTAAATAAAAGTTTGACCAAAATTGGCACGCGTCACTCTTTGTTCAAAGATAGCGCACGTTCGTTATAGTACGTGACCCATTAAACCAAAGGGAAACGTTTCACTGTAATGATTTATCGAATTAACCGTTGTTACCACCTTTTATCGAAGCATGCATTAATCATTTGCGGCTTGCGGTGTTCAACCGCTAGTGGAAAATAGCGATATGACGCGAAAATTTCACAAAACGCCTACAAAGAGCTAATTGTATAGTTTTCAATAGAAATTCACAACTCCGTTCCTTCTTGACTTATTATTAACTGGATTAATGGTTAAGGCACCACGCGATGCACCTAAAAGTTTACTAGCCACAATGTTGTTTTAACGTCCCTCAACACAATACATGTAATTAAGAGCTTAAACTCGTGAGATTAATTATATAATATCCAATATCCGTAAGTATCACATATACGGTATAAAAATAAACAATTGTTTCTCGTCAAAAGTTAAATAGATATGATAAATGACATGTTCTATTGTAAAATTGACGAGAAAGGACAGGTGAATAGAACATTTGGCTTTTTAACTTAACAATTAAATTGTCATCATTAAGCTCTAGTGTTAATTGTTCGAAATTCCATTGAGGATTATAGAACTTAATTTGAATACAATAAAGGTTAGAATAGCTTAATTTTGTCACTACAATTAAACAAAGAGTGAAATGCGTGATTGAAACGTCACTTTCGAATTAGTCTTTGTTTTTTAATGCCTAGAGTAAGAATTAAAGGGTTGACATTTACTAACGTTTTTTTAGTATACAAAAGTTTATTCAAGTTTTAATATAACTATTATTTATATGATAAAATTGGAATAAGTGAAATAAGGAAGATATAAAAGAAAATGTAGGTTAGACGCACGTTACCTTGTGTATTGTCAAAATTCTTCTCTTTACTTACTTTGTTATGAATAAAGTTTATTATTATTTCTGCTGTTGATAACATAATACTGTTTAAGCAGTGCATTTTAATAGCGATGGTATATAATATTAGGTCCTAACATATGAAATTGGCGATTTGTATGGGAGGAACAAAAAGTCGAATATTTTTAAATATAATATATTTAATTAATTAAAGTATGAACCATTGTTTTCTATGCACTTTTGCCATCTCATAGGTAGTTCATTGATCCCTTCACTAAAATAACCAGTCGGACGGGAATCAATAAAATCTGTGAAGGCGATTTGGACTGCCCCATCAGAGTTAAATTTTTTCCCTTGCAAGAAGTTGTCCAAATTTCGAAAAAAATGGTAATCTGTTGGAGCAAGGTCCGGGGAGTACGGATCCTCCGTCTTAGACATTCCAATTGAAGCTCTTCTAATTTGGTAGCCGTCTGTTGTGCAGTGTGTGGTCTAGCGTTGTCGTGAAGTAGCAGTGGCGTGGAGCGATTGACCAGCTAGGTTGTTTAGCCGCTAGCTTTTCCATCATGGTTTGCAATTGCTGACAATAGATATCAGCCGTAATAGTCTGGCCAGATTTGAGAAAACTGCAATGAACAATACCATTACACTAGTCTACCAAACACTTACAAGTAACTTTTTTGGGGTTAATTTTCGCTTGGGGCAGGATTTGTCTGGCTGGCCAGGATTCAACCATTGCGCTGAGCGCTTCCGATTATCGTACAGAATCCATTTTTCATCACAGGTAATGATTCGGTTTAAAATACCTTCATTATTGTGCCGGTTCAGTAATGTAACGCAGCAGTCGACGGGCGTTTGCCGGTTTGCTTCAGTCAATTCGTGAGGTACCCACCTTTCAAGCTTTTTATTTAATCTTCCCAATTTGCTTCAAGTGAATTAAAACAGTTTTATCACTAACACCGCACGTGGTTTGCGATGGATCCGCTTCCACAATAGCCTTCAATACTTCATTATCAACTTGAGTCTCAGGTCGTCCACGGGGCTTGTTCTGCAGGTCAAAATTTCCAGAACGAAAACGTTGGAACCAAAAACGAACTGTGTTTTCTTTTGCAACATGACCGCCATACACATCATTCACCCTTCGAGTCGTTTCCGCGGCACTAGTGCCATGGCGGAACTCGTACTCGTTAATAATGCGATACTTTAAGTTTTCTATTTTGTAAAACGAGTGATGCAAACAAAAAAAAAACAAATGAATGACGGTCATCGAAGCACATGAGTATTTACTCTAGCTGTACAAATTGGAATTTGGGATTCCTTACCAAAGAGGAGAACTTCGTGATTAAAGTGGCCAGTACGAAATACGCCAATTTCATATGTAAGGACCTAATATAAACTTAAAAGATTAGCGGTTAGTATTCTCTCTTATTTTTTTATAGTTTATTAACAAATGTTAATTGGTACGTTTGTGTTCTAAAACCTAAATGTATTTTTTTAAATATTTGGCTCGAATTTGGTTAGAATGCAAGTACAACGGTTTTTGTTCATTTTATGACAAAAGTATTTTTTAAATAATTAACACGATACCGATTACAGCGTATATTAGTGACTCGGTCTGAGACTGTACTGCAAGTCCGTTTGACCTAATATTTTATTAGTAGCCAATAATTAGAATAGTGATAGCTCATCTTGGCAATACTATTTCAGTTCATAAATAATTGGAAAAAATTACTGCGTCATAGTATCATATGTAATAAATTATAACATCTAAATTAATTAATAATTATGCTATTGTTTACTTTATCGGTAAGGGTATAGCTTGATATGGTACTCAACAAACAAGTGAGTTTACACGTTACGTGCCAAATTTCTTTCAGTTCCGTTGAGCCGGTCAGCTGTGATTAAGTACTACATGTCTATCTAAGCTTTTGTATTTAGATAATTATTAAATAATTGTTTGTTATTATTATTAGTTGATATGTCCAAATTTAATCTAAAAGTATAAATTCGAAAAGGCTAACTATAGGTACTATCTATACAAACTTAGAAGATGCTTGGGAAATGTCGACCTTAGGTTTTGCAGTATTTGCTAAAATATAAACTATTATACTACTATAATATTTAGCGTAAATGTGGCAATTCTACCACATTAACGCTAAATATTATAACTATCAAGTTTCTTGCTGCATTTTTTACATTGACCCATATTCCGAACCGATCATAAGTATAAAATTGTTTAAAGTGCTTTATAAAAAGTTTTTTGATTATTAGCTAATATATTTAATACGACAAAGAAACGCTTTTATACTAATTATACTTTGTTGTATGTTCATAGGATCTGCTGCATGAATTTCGTGATAGCGTTACGTAAAATATTCATAAAAGTCCACGATTTTGGAGTAAATAGTGAAAGCTTAATGGATTCTGCATCACGAGATGGGCTTTAAATGCACGTTCTTAGTTGCCCTTAAGTAGATTAAGCTAACGCAAATTATGTACTCATATATTTTCCGTAGCATATTTCTTGTAAACATCGCAACAGAATAGGTACTTATAGATAAGTCATCACTGACAATGTCTACTGTCACTGTCATATGACAGAAATATCCCTTGACTTTTATTGTTTAAAACCAATATTTGTATCAGCAGTAAGTAATTGCAATGTAGTACTTAAAATCTGTTAGCTGGACTCATGTAAAATTAGCTTTTAATTAAAATGGATTCTGAGAACAAAACAGCTTAAAATAAAGGGATAGACCCCTTATTACACGAAGCCCTTAGTGTGTACACTAGTACCTCTAATGACTCCGCGGGACACTTGTTCACTCGCAGATGGCGATCAAGGTTCGTGCGCACGCGCCGACGATAACGCGTTCGCCGCGATTTACACTACGATAATGCACTGAACGATTAAATTCAGGGCTTTCGACAGGGTTTTAATTTTATCGACTGTTTGTTTGTTATCAGATAAGAATGTAAGTCCAACTTTAAAACTAAAGCAATTTTTGATATCTTAGTCAATGTACGCAAGTTTTTTGGTATGTCTATTCAAACTGCTAGCCACTTGTAAATTATGCGTTCTATACTGTTTAGGTAATCTAAGTATTTTAATAAAAACTATCATTTAAGTAGAGAGAAAGCCCTGAAATTATGCGTGGGAATATAGAGCTGACATTAAGGTAAAAGTTATTAGCTTCGTACTCTTGCCTACTAATGAGTTTCCTATGATGTAAGAATACCATAGAGTAACATCGATAAATGTCAAAGCAACAACATTAGTTTGTGTCCTCTTTTTACTTAAAAACCATTTCGGTATTAAAAGGTAGTGTTACGGTGTTTTAATATATAGTTATAATATGGCGAAGGTTAAAGGCATAGTGTATGATATAATATATCAAGCTCTTGCTTAACCTTGGAGACCCATGTCAGAGCGTGCGCCGGCTGTAACGCTGTACAGTGCCCCCATTTAGGACCACGTGCTGAGCAGACGGACAAACCGTATGATTATACGGATGCTGTAGTGAATGATTGGGGTTCGGCCCGTTCGCTGCTACCATACTGTATCGTTCGAGGCGGTCTGTGTGTTAAATGGCACTCCTTCCTGGGCGCGGGAGTTGGAACTCCTCGTTGTCTTATACCACGTGCATAGACAGTGGGAGCAATTTGCCCAGTCTAATAATACTAGGTGAATGGACGGTGGGGTGCCGTGACGTTTCGGCTTTCGCAAGTACAGTTTGCGCATTGATCCTTTGGGCGGTATCTGCATAAGGGCCTAGAATGGAGGTGCATCCATTGTGCCACAACATACATTGGCTGAGTGTGTCACCTGGACAAGAAAGCATCATGACCTGTTATCGGCCATAGAGGCGGACTTCACCTTACCTATATTATATTAGCTAGGAAGTGAGGAGGCCTGGACTGCAATGCATTCTGTGAGCATATAGCAGAAGGAGGCTGCTCAATGATTGAGGAAGAGGTCTGGGGTTGACCGTAGACTGATGTCTCGGTATCGAGTGGCTCGGAATATAAGCCCGGGTCTCTAGTGTAGAATGCCTGGCGAACCCCGAAGGTTTTTTTAAGGACGTGTGAAGGGCTACGGTGTTTTTATTAAGTGGGGTCTCGCTAACCCTTTGAATAGCAGAGGGCTTTGAGTGTTGACCCAGCCCTACAGTTCCCGCGTCAAACTTGACATCCAAGGCGCGGGTCTGCGTTAGCGCATTTTCACCTCATTTAAAACCTATGTTTTTTTATGTATTTTTTCGTATTAGGTAATCGTATTGTGAATAAATAAATAAATATATATCCTTATATCATGTCTTTGGAAAGAAAAATGTGACAAATATGAATAATACGGATTTTAACTTGCCATAAAACTTACCTATTTGACTCTATTTAAAAAAACCTTAAGAAACCAAACAATTCCGTTAGCTAGAATAAAAAAATCTCCAGGAATCTCATAAAAGAAAATGAAGATGTCGAACCTTAAAAGTGTGTGGTACGTAAATTTAATATAGCGATTGGAGTCATTATGGACATTTGCTTGCAGATATAAATCGTTAATGTTATTTGAATCTTCAGAAGTTACAAATTCTAATAGAGTACACATTTATGTATTTTGTTTCTCACATTGCATACTTTATTTATGAATCAAAAAATTTGAAAAGGAAAAACTTATCACGTGTTATAATAGCAAAGGTCACTTTTAAATAACTGCTTTAAAAGTCACATTAAGGGCAAATTGCTTGCAATATTTTAAGACTTTCTCTTGATATGTTTATTGCTTTTGCTCTGTTTCTAAGTACTTATGATTATAGGTGTAGACACCACACGCTATAAGTTACAACTCGGAATGAATTTTATTTAATACTAGTAATATTTTGTAAGCTGCATGAGTTCCATGATGGTGTTACGCAAAATATTAAGACTAATAATAATTTTTAATATGTAAAATATAATAGAAACAAGAACAAGTTTGATCTAATACTGGTCAAATGAATGTGACTTTTGAATGATCCAATCGTGATCTCATTTGTCAGAATTGATCGTGTGGAAATCGTTTGGGGTACTTAATGAGTTATTTTATAATCGTTAATATAAGTTATTTACATACAATATTAGTTATTCATTTACAAATTGAATACAAATTTATACAACATTAGTAAGTTAATTAAGTAATTTGAAAGTTTGTATAACGTTAAACGTTAAGATCGTGATAAGCTGAGTTCTTTAAGTATTTATAACTGAAATGCCTAGTTAATTCATGCTAAAGATTAGAGACGACCTAGAACAAATTACGGTGGGCACGAAACAATGAGGAGGTGAGGGTCTGAATTGAAAATTATCTTTTAGGTCAAGTGCTGTGGAAATTCTTAGGTCGTTGTATGTATATTTGCTAGTGATTTAGTTAAGTAGATAGTAGCGACTATGGCAAAGGATCCATATTTATGTATGTTCCGTTAATTACATTGGAATCCATTTATTATAGGGAATCGATCACACACCACTAAACCATAGTTGCATGAAACAACAATTCGCCAGTCTGAAAACAAAATATTGTACTTATACTTTTAGATATCTCCGTCATCTTCAAAAATAGATTTGATTGGATTATAGAAACAATTATCTATTTAATATAAGTAACTCCGATTCACATGTTTTTGCAAAGAAGAACACAGCACAGTGTTTATGAAATATTGCAAATTAATTAACCATTTCGTGTATTGAATCTGATATATTTTTATAATAACAGAGAGTGAGCTACATAATTCCATAGCTGATAAATTTTTGGCTAATTCCAGGATAAAGTAGCTCTTGATATTTAATACCACAAAGAAATAAAAACAAATAGTTCTGTAGTGTAAGCAATGGTAACAAAGTCTACGTTCATAACATTTGTTTGGAATTCTAAACACATTTATAACGCACTTCCTTATCCCGAAGGTTGTCTTGTATCAAAGGCATTAAACTTCGACCACAATTATATATAGAAATTCGTATTTAAGGAAAATAATTTACTAATTATATGTCATTAAAATATATAAGGAAAATTGATCTAGACAATGTAGGTATTTCCTACATTGTCTAATAATAAACATAAACACTTATTGTTTATATTTAGTCTATGCACAATAATTAAAAGTGATGCAATATCGGAAAGCGGAAAAATTAAAGTCTTCAGACCAAAACAAATAGATAGCAATAATTGCAGCGTGGAAAGTTTGAAAATATTCGTTATACTATCTTTGTTGCATTTTTCACAACACACACAGAATTAAACTTCCAGAAATTTTGTATTTTATACAATGTTTTTTTTAAATTTAGAATAAAAACAATAACAATGTTTCTATCATCCAAGTGTAATCAATATTTTTTTCCTACGATAATGTAATTCATATGTCGATAGAAAACACAAAACAATTTTTTAAAAACACTTTACATATTTGAGGCTTACGTATATAAATAATAGCTTGAAATCTTCCAGTAATTGGTCGACATACATGAATATTATCGTCAATATAACATATTATTTTAATTAGGATTAATTTAAAAACAAATAGTCGTAAATATAAATCACGCGTCACCTATACATTCTATTCTATAATTCTTTTTATTTAACCAAAAGTTTATCATTCAGCCTGAACCCAGCTTCAAAAGTAATATCTCAAAGTTCTGTAAATGTTAGAATCATATAATTAACTTCGATAGAGTAAGGCACGAGCCAGTGATTCAGAACACACAGGAAATTTGAGGTAAACAAATATTTCGGTGAAATTGCTTTCTACGCTGTTTTCAGATAAATGTATTCGAGTGCAACACGCCTATGAAAATCAACTTAGAATAGATTAAGCTTTGTCATTCGATGTTGAATTGAATAGTGTTTTATTTAAGGTTCAGTTCAGTTTGTTTGTTGGTTTGTACCGTGAAATTGTAGTTCAAATTATATGTTGTAATGGGCAAGTGATGAAACTGGGAAGCTCGGACTGTTTGACGTGTGCCGCTCGGAAGATTGATGGCATTTGAAAGACAATAGTCAAGTTTGTGAAAAGGATTAAGAATAAATACAATAACCGCTTTAAAAAAATATGTTATTGGTTATTACTGACACAATTAGATTGATCACATACACAAACTAATTCAATTAATTTTGCTACATTTAGATTAATTTTTTATGTTTAGTTATGTAGTAGGTATCATATAAAACCACTATAAACTAATAATTGCTTATGGTGATCATATAATATTATGACCACGTATAAAATCTTATAAGTTATATTACGTGTAAAAAGATCTAGATAGTGATTATAAATTAATCCATCAAGTGAGGAAGAAAATACGATTCTTGAAATGCCAACATCGTATCGGATTACGGCGGCAATTCATTATGATGTAATTAGGTATTCATTCAGTTTTTACTGACTTATAAAAGAAGGTTTTAGTGCTTAAACCAGACAAGCGTAAAGTATTGGTTTAAGTACCGTTAAATAATTACTGAGCCAATTTATCTTATTTACTTGACATAATTATTTAAAGAATTAAATTTATTAAAAAAACACCTGTCTTTAATTGAAAAGTGAATTATGTTAACTTATTTTTTTTATTTGCTGTAGATTTTTCAGCGATAAAGTGAAACTTTCTAAGATCAACGTCAAAACCAACGAAAGTAAATCGCTGTTATAAACTAAATATAATTAAAAATTACTTACGTAAGCTAATTAATGCACTTATCTTGGCATTCTCTTTTTATCCATGCAATATCGACATTATTATATGAGCTAGTTGTCGCGTGCGGAAATACCTGTTTTTCGTCAATCATTGAGGCATTTTTGTACACGTCAAACCAGTTTCTATCTGTTCACACTAGTCATCTGATAGTTGGCATATGTTACGGCCAGGTGCTGCAGGGAAAATAAGAAATGAATACCTAAGTAACACTTACAAGGATTCCGTATTGATACAAATGTAAAATTAATTAATATCCTCATATAAGATGTATGTGTCAATGGTCTTAGACTACTTCTATTTCTGTCAAGTGATAAGACGTGAAAGGCTAGATATTTGAATGGTATGAAGGGTTAACCTTACCGTATATTGAGAAATAGGGTTATATTTCTTACGTCGGTAGTCTAGAGATTTGAGAGTCTAGACAAATAGCCGGAAAAAGCCGTTTCAGGAATTTGTTCTGCGTAACCCTAAACAGAGGAAGAGCGGAAGCGGCGCGAGCGAACGGCGCATGCGCGGTTCACTTTTGTCGTGCGGGCGGAGGGTGGCAGCATCGACTTAAGCAAGGGTACCGGGCGCGCGCGCTCAGTCAGCTGACCGCAAGTGCAGCGAACACACGTTTTTACCTTCGTGCAGTGGCATTCAGTGTTACCTCGTGTTATTATAATGGCAACTTACGCTCAGTTCAAGCACGTCGAGCTCTACAAGATCGGTCATGGAAAAAATAGGTAAGTTTTTCAGCCGACCCTTATTGTATGGAAGACGTTGATTTTCTTTATTATAAAAATACAACAAAGCTTGAAAACTGGTTAAATTATTAATACAAGATTCAGTGTATAATATTTTTCATTCATATAAAATAAGCGTCTATAAAAGCGATGTATTCAGGAAAAGCTTATACGAGTACAATGAACTCTTGCTGATTACGTAGCTATGAAACGCTACGATCGCACGCATTTTCAGTTTCAGCTCAATGTAGACACGTTACGAAAGCTCTAGAAAGTCTAATATACAAGGGTGGGATTAGTTAGTTGAGTGTGCTTTGATCATCATTTTAGTATTTTGTAGTTTGAATGAGAGATGCTTTGTCCCTAATTATTGTATGAAATGTTGTCAAACGTCTATAAAAATTATTACTATGTCAATAAAGCTTAAAAAAGTAACCCGTTGGCAAAGCCAAAGCGTTGAACATTTTACTTCTTATAATTTTTGGGGGATTTTGTATTTACGTTGCTTTTGTGATGTATGCGCAATTTCAGTTTTAAAAAGTACGGCAATATTTATGAATGACACATAAAGTAAGATGCATACTGTTATTTAAATGTATACGAAAATAACCGTAAGCATTTGTATAAGAAAAGACTTGATGTAGGGGTAGATTGGGGGGTCGACGTTGACTTCACAACTAAGCATTACTTGTGAAGTATAAACATGGAGACTTACTATTTTTATTGTCCTTAATATAGCCTTTATAGGCGCAGTTTTATTGCTCATTAGTAGCAGCTGGTAAACTGTAATATAATTGAACATCTCGTTATTATTAGCATACTAAATAATATATTTACATTTCGACTGGAGTAAATATATAAGGGTATGATTCAGAGTCGGGACTTAGCATAAACAACAAAAATGCAATATTATTTGACCTATGAGAGTGTCATATTTAATGTCGACTACTGACTTACCGTCGGGGTAAGATTCATACTTCTGAGTTCTGTATCTTAAAAATGTATTGGAATCCTTTTTCCTTCATATCGGCCGCAATTAATAAGCCTAAAATGTTTAGTAAATGTAAACTATTTTTGGAAACACACAAACCTATCGCGTGCTAGGCTTTTCATTAGCATATAACCTAGGTTTGATTTAAGCGACGTTTGGAACTTGGGCAGACGTGGTTGAGACTATTATAATGTTCATTTTGGTATTTCCAATTTGCGTCAAATATGAGACTACACAAATTATTATTTGTTATTCTGAATACTAACAAATATTAATTAACTATTATAAATTAATTAATGTTCCAGTCCGACTTAAAGAAAGTCTTGTCACTGAGTTATTTATTAATATCTTGAGGTTGTAATCATTTTCATTATTTTTATTATACTTATAGCTATTTTTTAGTTGTCTCAAAAAACTCGATTCTCGATCGTTCGGTCTTCTGTACATTATAAAAATATAAGTATCGCAAGTAGAACAAGTTACGGGATACAGCTTCCAATGCTTAAAGTTGATGGCGATAGTGTAGTGACATTTACTTTAATGAGCTGTCGTTAACGTCAAATCGATGGTAATCTACAGCCGAGTGTTGATCAGTTTATTAGTTTTACTACAAATTGATATAGAATGTCTATACATTAAGAATCGGAGCAGGTTATGCTTACAGTATAATCACTTTATTGGCGACAAATTAAATGTATGTAGTACGATAATGTGGTTAAAATTGGGGCGCAGATTTGTATATTTATTTATGATTTATTTTATGAGAGAAACATAAGTAACCTTCTTTTATAACTTGCTTCATACCTTTAAAAACAAAACTTTATAAATCACCTAAATGCGATATTTAAAATTAAAATAAATCAATGGCGCTACAACCTTTTTAGGTCTGGGCTTCAGATTTATCTATCTGTTTCATGATCATTTGTAAATTAAATAGGCCAGTAGGTAATCAGCCTTCTGTGCCTGACGCACGCTGTCGATTTTTGGGTCTAAGGCAAGTCGGTTTCCTGGCCATGTTTTCCTTCACCGTTCGAGCTAATGTTAAATGCGCACATATAAAGAAAATCCATTGGTGCACAGCTGGGGATCGAACCAACGACCTCAGGGATGAGCGTCGCACGCTGAAGCCACTAGGCCAACACTGCTCTCATGCGATATTTACGTAACGAAAATAGAAAATAAAATTTAAAGGACGCATACAGCACTTGACACAATTTTACTTTCAGATAATAAGTACTATAAAATCTCGCTTTAAACTCGGAGTGCGAATTTAATAGCTCAAACTTTCCTTATACATGACGCTATGCTGCGTATTTTTCTCTTTTACATTTTTTAAAGTGCTATAATGCTTTAAATTGTTTATACACTTTCACGTAATTCCCTCGTGAACGGTGCATTTCCGATTCTTGTTAACTAAGTGCATCTAATAGCCGCTATTGCTTACATCTCATTAAATAAATATGCACCTTTTAAACAGAAGCAGACTTGATCTTTAAGCCGGCCAAAAGTTCTGTGGCCAGGAACGCTTTTTTTTGTTATCTCTTTAATTTGTTTTGTTTGGTTACGATTGGTGAACAGCTTCTCTATTCATATTGGAATCGATACGCGCTCTCTCTGTTTGTTGCTTCACTCTATGGTTATAATTTATTAAATATTAGACTGAAACCCGCCGCAAGAATAAAAAATAGCACCTTTATGTAATATGTTCACATATTTTCAATAGGTCTGTATATAAATATATATATATAACAAAACTAACATTAGCCGAGTAGCTAACTGATAGAGCCTTATGAATGACAAGATAAATAAGATTTTGTAGAAGTGTAGATATTTCAAAGACTACTCTACTCGTAAGCAAGAAGGTTAAAATGTAATCCTCTGCCAAAACTTTAGTGCCATAAGTTTTTATCAATGAAAAGACAAAAGATATATTTCGTGCCAAATCTGTACGATCGAAATCTAGAGTATGCCAAGTATGATACTCAATATTCATTTTACACGAAGTCACAATAAATGTAACTCTAGAATATATTTATACATACAATACAGAAAAAATACTACTTTATACGGTTTAATATGGTTGACTTTAAAACAAAACTGATACATTTTTAGGACTGGGCACTCATGCTTACCATTTTATGGAAATATATGTTTAAATTCAGTGTATTTTTCGACCCCTACAGACAAACCTTTCACTAAAGTACTGTTTTGTCGTTGACAAATTGTGTTTGCACAGCGATGACCAGAGACGAGTATGTTAGTTTAAACGGTTCAATTAGACTATTTTATTTTTTTATGTATTTATACCGTCATTAAGCCTCAGCATATTGAAAACGTTTAAAGGTTCCATACAGCTGGTTTCAAACTCTAATAAATATGTCGATTAATCTAACTAGACATACAATTAGCAATTGTATGTCTAGTTAGATTTTAAAAGGTTGGAACGGTAAATTCAATATATTGGTAATATTTCCCAAACAGCAAGGCCGCAGTTCGCGTGACATCGCAAAATAGCTGAGATTTACATTTTCATGCCGCATTAGGTTTAATATAACGATTGTAGTTGAAACAAGGCAGTGACGAAACACGAAATTTGCCTTTTAAATGAAACCTTTAAGCGTGTAACATACCTATTGCTTTTAAAAATACTTAGTTTGCTTTAAGCGTAATAAATCGGGTAAATAGGTTATTGTTCTAATTTTAAATACTTTATCAGTTGGTACATCACGTTTTATAGATGTCTTATATTTTAATTGCAAAATTTTACAACGATTAATATAAAACTTATCTGCGGCATAGGAAATATTGATAAGAGAAACTGAACACAATATGAATCATGAGTGTGCAACGCGCCTGCTTTATCACACTGCTAATCATTCCTGGAATTTTCATTACACTGATAATAATATTGAAACCAGGTATCTCTTAGAGAGAGGTTATAAACCCTCCTTCTTTTCTGTTCTTTGTTACTTCCTTAAAATGTATGTGGAAGTTGTTTTATATTTCTATTTCTAAATAAGAAACACTGAAAACTTTTTTGCCTTCCTGTAAACAGGTCATTAGAGCCGGCCAGTGTGAACTGGCTGTTATTTATATCGACATTTTTGGACTTTGACGCACTTGTTTTTAAACAGTTAATTTTCGACAGCCTTGAATCGCTTCGGTCACGATTGCCCGTTAGATTCGAAGTGCCACTTTCGCTCTTAAACTTTTTATTAAAGAATTGTTCAACACTAAGGAAGTAAAAATTGGGTTCGATAAACTTTGATTATTATAATTAGTACATTCATTTTATTTTCTATTATTAATCATCGTAACTGTGTCTATTTTATTCTATTTTGTTGTGATGTAAATAGTGTTAATATTATAATAATCGTATTTACTTTACAAAATACACCCTTAAATTGTATGAGTCTAAGATACAACAAAATAATTATGAATAAATTCTGAAAATACATCATTCGATGAACATATTTTCTTATGATTTTAATTTCTTTCTATTTCATTCGCTATATCTCTAGGAAAACGTTGTGATGATTTAATATGATTTTCTCTTATATACTACTAGTTAACATTTCAAACGATAGTTTAACAATTGTCGGATCGAAATTACAATCGTGCTTAGTAAATCATTTCGGTAGGTATCGCTTCTTGTTACAGCTCGATTATATTTCATACAATGATATATTTATTGTAGTCTATAAATAAAGAAACTGATTGCTCGATATCAGCGAAGCTATTACTCATCTGTTCAAGAGTTAATGTTAGAGATTCGTTAAGAAGTACAGACTCTTCTGAAAATTTTAAAATTACTTCCATTTCAACTGACTTCAAGAATGGGAGGTTCGCAATTTGACCTGTTTGAGTGGGATTGGAATTGAGAACTATTTTTCTGACTTTCATAAGTGTGTGTATATCTTTGTTCACTGTTTTATTAGATTATATTCAAATATATCTGATACAACTTTGAGAACTGTCTAGGATTTATGAGAAAAATGGTAGTAATTCTATTGCTAGAGTGGGGATATGACTAATATTTGTACCTAAATAATGTTGGCAAGTTTTTGAAGTCAGTTTAATTTTTATAAATTACTTTTTGTTATAATGTTACAAATCGAACAGTTTAAAGAGTTGAAATGGAAATTATCGTCTCCGCTAATCCATTCAATAAAGTAATTCGAGTTTGGAAAAAGTATTTAGTTTAGTAGATGGGATATTCGATAAGAAAACTTTATATTTACTTTCATCTACATAAATATTTCCATAACTGCCACTGGCATTATATAATTTAAATTAATAATTTTACGAGTTGTCATTGTACACATTACAATTTAACACAGTATTTAATAGTCGTAAAGTGTAACTTTCTATTTATTTTATTGATAAATATCTCTGTAAAAATGCAATTGAAAGTTAATTGCCAGCACGTAGAAATTGTTGTTTGTATGTTGTAGTTGGCACTGTGTTTATATTAGCATTTTGCTGTGCTAGCCATGACGTTGATTGCTGCAGACAACTAAGTTGTTACCACAATAGCTAAAGTATTTGATTCTGAAGAAATATCGGATAACAAGAAAAGCTACTATATAATCAACGGATAAAGATATGGAGAACAACTAGAGTTTACCTGGTAATATTCATTTGCAAGCAGAAATGTTTTAATCTCCTCTAAGGCTGATTTCACCAAAATAATGGTTGTAACCTGGTGTCCTGGATTATTTATAGAAAGAAAGTGTTTCTAGTATTAAGGTATATTTTAAGTTATATAGTTAAGTTTATGAGTATACATATCTACGTATCTCGGGTGTGATTTCCTGTGTAACAAATCTAGGACGATGTTACGGCATGTTGCTCAAGAGTACAGTAGCTTATTTGCGGAGGGGCCTAAAGTTGAAGAAGATGTGCGCGTCCGACGTTAGTGTAACGGTGCAGCGATAATATCTAGCAGATAAAAGCGGGTGATTTGCGGCGCGTGCGATGCGCTTCGTCCATCCGCGTCGAAGCGTTAGTGTATAATAATACTATTTTGAAGCACCTATTTCAGTAGCAAAAATTATTTGCTATAGTAGTTGGCTGTAACACGTATAATTTTTTTTTAATTTCCCTGTGGTTTTTAGATGGCTTATTTTTGTCTGAAAGACACAGTATTCGTTTAAAAATGAGCACTACAAGTTTTCAATAGCAAGAAGTTTTTGTGTCGTAACAAAATGGCCACTATTTATCCACAAGATGGATCAATAGACTCGATTCGATAAAATATCTATAGTAGTTAATGGACCGTAACGAAAAGGAAATCGATAAAGTCTTATAAATTGACTACCGAATGATGCTAATCATCTTGCCACACACATGCAATATGTTGAGATAAACATACTGAATAATATTTTAAAATCGTATTATGTTTTTATGATTTATTATAAAAAGTTATAAATTTGTTAATGTACGTCCCGCAGCAGGCACAAATATTTATTTCGCTGTTTATTTTTATTTATATTTTGAAAGAAATATCTAAGCGTTTACATAAACTGAGACTTTTTCTACATTTAAAATCAAATTAATATGTAAAAAATTCAAAATTAAGAACCACGAAAAGTAGCAAACCTTTAGTTATAATAATATGGTATGTTATGTATGCCATATTAGACTAATACTTTGTAACGCTTCTCCTCATCAAAATGGTTATGTTATTTGCAATAAGCGGTTTTGTAGAAAAACGAGTAAGTGATATAAACTCTCTTAGAGTTTATACATGTGCTTTCATTTAGCTAGGTCAGCTACATACAGTGTATGTAGTTCATAAGTTTTGTATTCAAAAAGTGTATATATATGTACTTCATGTATTATATTAACACTATTTCAATACACCTTAATTGACAGCAAAAAGAACAGTGAAAGACTCATTATATGTAAAGAATACGCACTTTCAATGATTCGATACTAAACAATACTTTATTTACATTTTTCTACTATTTACATTCCAAGAAAGTGACGACTCACGCGAAACGTAAAAGTTCCCAAATTGTCTTAGTAATTAATGTGCATACTATGTAATATTTTCTTAATTACCGTGTATCATGGCATACATAATGTTAGAGTACAGTTATTGTAATGTGCAACTTTCTCATGCGTTGTATCTACGGGCTATTTAAAATGCAGTAGATTTTTATGAAAATTTACGCAGCTCGCTGGACCGATGAGAAATGCGCGTGTTGATTCACGCATTATTTAAATTTTTAATTGTTTAGAATACTTATATGTAAATTTTTACATGACATAAGTTTTTCCATGATTATGCGTTTTGTTAAATTAGACAAAGCAGTTTTTTTACATTAAAACTTTCACATTTGATTTAAATAAACTTAATTTTTTCTAACGTATAGTCATTTTGTTGTAAAATTATTTATGTAAGTAGCAAGTTAATGGATTCATTTTTGCTTCGTCATTAATTGCCAATTGTGTTGTAGCTAAGATTTTGTTTTCACTTATTCAATATACTCGTAAAATAGCTTTGGACCTTCATAGAGCTTCGAATTATTATATGTATCTGTATATACTTAATTAATTACTCTGTAAAATTAGAAATACAGATGTCAAAGTGTCGTATGTCGGATTTATTTCGAAACCTTAGATGCATACTGAAGGCGTAGTAGTACTTGTTTTTGTGTCCTAAAAAAAAATTATATAATTTTAAGAGCCTACAACGAATCGAAATCGATTTCTTGTATTATAAATAATTGATAACAATTTTTATCGAAAACAATTAATTGTTATGGCTATTACAGCTTGAAGCATTGATAGTTACACGTGGGCGTATAACAAAATTGAGCTTTATAGATGAGCTAAATTACAGTAAAGTTCTTAGGTTATGCCTTAAATGTACAGAATAGATTGTGTGGGTTGTAACGAGCCCACACTTAACGTTTATCCTTCTATATTTTAAGTAGCGATTCTATTTTATTGCTATTTAGAGATATAAAACCGATATCAATTGGAGTTTTATATCAGTGCATATTGGTCCGAATGCGTTTTGGGATCCAACTGTACTAAATGTTCATGTCTTTCTTCCAAACAATTGTATTCGGCGTTGTAAAATATAGACTACGTATAGTATCGTGTTTGTTATGACGGTTACCATTCATATTACTAAAATACATTGCTAACTACGTACCTGTTTAACAAACGTATTTATAATAAATGAAATATAAAGCAGTTTTAAATGATTGACAACCTTTGAAGCTTCTATGCAACCTATTCAAACTTCTATTTTTGTCATTTAATTTAATATTACTTTATGTATGTATAAAGTATTACTTGTTAATATTTAGTAAAGCAACACTGAAGATGCCACTGAAATGCTGTGTACAGGTGTAATTGGACTACAGGTTTACAAATGTTATTGATTTTGTAGTAACATTATGTATTCACTAAATCTGTTGTCACATGTAAAAACAAAAATTTTTCTTTCTTATATCATGTCGTATCGCACATTCTTGACTACAAGATCTCTATTCCTTTCTTTATTTTGCCTCTTTGCATATCAATATCGAACACATACTTAGAAATCTATTGCTTTCAATCCGTGACTGTGATTAGTGTGAGATTTATTGAAGGGTGACTAATGAGCACTCGAAGTTTGATACATCGTCGGGGGAGCTTGGAAATGGCGCATTGCGTCATATCCCATTTTCCTAGAAAATTTCTCCCTCATACAGGTTTCAGATGGGATAATGAGACACGTTGTAGTTTTTATTACTTTGCTCCAAATATTTTTTTCGAGGAAGCTATTACTCGAAGAAAATGGTATCACAGCGGAGATTATTTTTCTACGTCTATCATAAAAATTATAAATAATTAGTTGCAAGAATTCTCATGCAATCTTCGAACGCTTCAAAGTTTTACTGTTTCGAAGACCAGGCTTTGTTTATTAGCGCAGGTACAGAGCTGCAGATTCAGTTCTCATGGAAAACACAATTAGTTTTGCCAGTATTTTCGTCTCTGAAAACGGCTTTTATTCATAACTTGTAAGGTATTTATATGATCATTGTGCCTTGTATAAAAATCCCCTTTCATATTTTTGGCAATGTGTATCAAGTACATACATTCATCCCTAACGAGGTCTTTGATGAGAGAAGGGAACGCTAGAGGGTTGAATTTAAAATAAGTGGGTATAAAGAACTTGTCCTACTCCTAGTATTCTTTGTCTTAAATCACTAGAATGTGTAAGTTTAACATGGAGAATGACACAACATGACATGGAGATTTTGCAGTTTTCTTGCTTTTATCAGACCTGATAAACCAATGACCCAATCAGAACACATTAAGGATTGATACAGAAACGAGGCTTAAAACGAAGTCTGACTTTCGTACGTTAGAAATGTATTTTGATATACGGGAGTAACGAGTCTTGTATGTGACCCTAGATGTTTGTTATAAGTGGGTGTTATGCGATATTTTGACATTTTTACTTTCCCATCGCTATAATATAAAAGGGCACGTTCTCACTGTGACTTGGTGAAATGTACCTGCTGTGACGCGTGGCATTTGTTTTAAATCCCATTTGTCTGCTTTGATTCCAATCCATTGTTTAGGCATACAATACTACATTGTGCTGTTACGCTTGAATGGTTGATTTTTGTTGATTTTATAATCGTACATAACATACTATGTACGTCGGTCTTTGTTTATAGCGCGGTAATTGACGTGAATGGGTTGGATGGTTTTTATTACACAATTATACATGAGTAGAAGACCTTTGTCGCCGTATAGATGTTAATTAACAAATTGGGAGGTTTAATTGTTTCTTGTGCTTTTTAATAACTAACAGAATGACAAGCGTTTTTAATACAATGGTTTTGAGAGATTTTGATTATTTTTAAGATAATATTGTAACTTATAAGTCGGTGTTAATGTAAATCTATGTTGTACTTGCTAATGCTTACTTATGCGTTTTAGATGTTATCTGTTGTTCTCGACAAGAATTTAAGTATAGTGGCTAATGTTCTACTCTCTACTTTAAGAATGTCGAAACTAAAAGGGAGTGTTTATAAATAAGAGAGTCTTTCGTAAATGTATCTAATTTATTATATTATAGTTACTTTAAACTGCTGAATCACCGATAGATTGAATCTTCTGAGATTGTAAGCGTTGTTAGGTAATAACCTATTTGGTAAATGATAATGATTTCACGAACAGATTTGAAAAGTTTTATGAATAGATGTTATTCTATTGTTTATGTTGGAGAAATTTCATTACAGAGTCTCATTATAAAATTTCTGTTAAAGTGCACTAAATCCGAACTAAGTTTATGTTTGTATCGTTTTGAAGGAGAAAATATTGGCAGAAAACGGGCTATGAAAAAGCCAATTGACATATATAGAAGATGTAGGAAAGTGTTACTTGCATAACATAGATCAACTATGTTGCCTACACAACGCCTAGGTACTATGTACCTGTACCAATAATTTAAATTAAACTTAAATTTTATAACATCCAACCTACGGCTATATAAACCTTTATCATTAATAAAAACGATTTTAATATATTGTTAAAGTAATAGTGTCGAAAATTCTTAATAATAAGTTTTCTCATATATTATTTGAGTATTATTAGTATTTATTTGGATCTTAACTAATCCAACGAGATGGCTGAAACTAAAAATTTGTTCGTTAGTCTTGAAATGTTTTATGTTTTCACGACATGAAAACTAAGTAAGTATAAAACGGAAAAGGGCTATTATAGCCTTTAGTAAATCATATCGATGGATCAGCACTGCATTAAATCAAAAGTACACACGCTCCTTCCGGTGATTGTTAAGAATGATTGTTTGACGTATTGCGCATTCCGAATTTGACGTTTATTGAGGTTATCTTGATCTTGAGTTGGGTTTTTGTTCACCGAAGAAGCGTATTCTTGAACAATGGCTTCCACTCACAGTCAACACGATTGCACTCTGAGTTTTGACTTTTATAGTCTGTGGAAAACAAAACCTTATTGCCATTTCTCCTCGGCTGTTCCATGCCCTTGATTCTAGAACTAGTTTCGTAAATGTAAGACAATTTTTTTTACTGTCGAAGTGTTCATTTAGTTACCTACCATAATAAAGGATATTTTGATTTGATGTGTGCTCTAGTTACATCAGTTACATATATATATTGTGTTAATATCTTATTGCAGTCGTCATGAAGTCATGTACCTACTATACTGAATCTTTTTATTTTTACGATATTTATGTCAGGCCTACGATTGCATGGTCCTCTTAGTTTACACTCTGCTATATCTGATCACTAAGATAAGAACGGTTTTATCGAAATCATGAATCAATACATAAAACGCATCATATATAAATATATATATTGTGAAAACTTATTAATAAAAGTATACTTTTTCTGGAATTATGTACTAGATATGGCTTAAATGAAGTAAACATAATAAGTAGTGAACAAATAAAGTAGAACAGTAAACGCCCGTGTTGTATGTAAATTTTATAATTTAAGTATGCACTTTGGCATTATATCATTTAGTTCACCGCTAACGTAATCAAAAAAAGTTAATACAAAACTGAATAGTGATTTTTTTAAATTAAATTTTACTAAAATAAGAACGCTAAGCAATAGCAAAGTAGTAAAAAAAGCCCGGTAACACACTTGCGAGCATTCTGGCAATGTCTTCGGGTGCTCCTGTTCCTTTGCCTCCTGTTCTATAGAAACGATAACAGAGTGCACTTCTAGGGATATATAGTCTGGATTGCATTAAACCCTATTGTACAACAGCTAGCCCTTTCATGCAAATTAATTACAATTAACATTGATATAAAATAAACCTAATAGGTCCACCGTACGTAGAAAGTTAAAACATAAAATTAGTATTGGGTTAGGAGGAAGTAATATTATTTTATAGATAAAATAAACATGTCGCTAAATTACGTACACTTGTAATTATTATTAGTCTCAACATGTTTTTGTAATTAAATAAAAACGTTTGCTTTTAGTTAGCCTTTTAAATTTTTTGCGCGACAAATTTGGCAATTTGTTTAATATTTATTAATCTAATTGTTTTTTTAATTCAATAATTTGTAAAATGCTTAGTAATATAGTTTTTGCAATATGTTATGCGTAATATACTGCTTTCTACACAAAAATGTGGAGCAATATAGAAACAAGAATTTTTTTATAAGAGCCTTAGAATTATGCTATTTTAGGGAAAGTTCAACCTTTGAGTGAGATTTCACTTTTAAAATTTTGACCTTATTCTTATTGTTTATTTCTTTGTTTGCAGGTAAGAACACAATAGATGGTCGTTTACATATATGAAGTTTGTAAATATCACATACAATTATCCAGTAATAACTTTCAATAGGGAATATTTTAATTTTTATTTTCTAGATTTAATCCTAATTGTTTCAAACTACAATGGGAAAATTTTACAACTATAACTACTACTGCCACTCTATGGCTATCTCTATTTATTTGATACACAAATACTGATTGTATCTATAATTAAACGTTATACCTGTGTTGCTTAGATAAAATATATATATATATATATATAACCTAACTTAACCTAGAGACCCTAGCTTCCAGTCCTAGAAAAGAGATTTGGATTTGAATATACAAATTTGATTACGGAACGTGGCACACAGCTAATAATGTTTTTCTTTTATACCAGGCTTTGTATAATCTGTTTGTCCTCCGTGACCAAAGAAACCAATAGTATTGATGTCCTTGGGTAGTTAGAACTCTTTAATGACAAATGTTAAATCCATATAATAACTTAATATATAAGCCTCAAAGCCTCTACGGCTGACCGTTAACGAATGCATAAGACATTGAATAAATTTAGTTTACCGTCTAATTAATAATGCTAGGAGTACCAAATCACAGTAACAAGGGAGTATTCGAGAAGATCCATAGACAAATAGAAGTTATAAATAACAGCTTATTTAAATACATTTATGGAGGAAATTGCCGTGTTGTTACAGTCGAGGCTGTAATGAAAATTAATGACTGAAACGCCATCTGTGCTGCGCTCGAGTTATTAATAGATCCTCTTGGGTTAGGTCTTTTGTTCGATTTAATTTAATAATTTATTTTGTATATTTCTATAGTGTGACAGGTTTAGAGAGCAAAAGGTGACCCATGATAACTCAGAAAATTTCAAAGATTTTTTTTACGCGTTATAAGTATAAAGTAAATTTGGTTACGTGTTAGGTTTATCCTTTTAATGAATTATATATATGATAAGTGAATAACAAAATCCAACTTTACATTTAAAGTATGAACATACCAATTATGATTACCAACAAAGTAGTTATATAAACATGAAACTTATTAAACAAATCAATTAAAAAGAAAGTATCCATCTAATTGAAAACCAAACAGTCAAACATAGTAATAACATCACGATCTACATTAAAACATTCACGAATCACGATTGTACGTAGAAGCTTTACATCCCACGCATACTATAGCCTTATAAAGCCAGCCTTATTCACGTAATTGGATGTTAAGCCCGTATACCACTACGTATGGTATCTTGAGCTATGACAAGTGTCAAATAGTTGACAGTTTCTTGAAATTCTTGTCTAATTGCATTAGTAATATTATATAAACACACATTAATTTAGTATTTTATAGTGGTATGTCGTAGAGTGACTAACACAGAACGTCGACAATTCCATGTTCTGTGTTAGTCACGATCACTTTGACCGCTAGCTGTCTGTCGATAAAATCTATAGATGATATATATTATTTAATAAAATATTATATTTTAAATTAAGATTCTTTAGTCTTAGACATGTCGCAACTTAACCACTATTGTTACAAAAATTGGTTTATAATTCATCGCATCTATAATATATTCAATTAAGTAGATCACATCACTAATGCACCGTTTCGCATCATTGCACTTTCAAACTGCATTAAGGGAATATTAACTCGCGATAGACGCGCTCTCAATATTAAAACGATAGAAGTGCTCAGGATAATATTAAAATTTGCACCAAAACTTTGAACTGATGCTCCGGTTTTCTTTTACACCGTTGACAAACTCTGGGTACTTCCAAAATGTAGAAGGCATACAGAACTAATTTGTATGTAACACAATTGATACATTTAAACGGATAAATTTACTAGAATAATATCGATAGTACCATATAGTGCTCTTCTAATAAAATAGTGATATGGCAGATACAGAGGGTATGCCTAAGCGACATGTCATTTTTGACATTCTATAGATGCACGATAAATGACAGTTGAAAAATTGACGATTACATATTCCTATGGCGATTCCAAAGTTCAATATAAGAAAGTGTTCTATGCGTAATTGTTTTTATTTCTGTCACGTATTAATGCATCCTTTACATGAAATAACGGTTTATTTATGGTTTGAAAATATTAGTTTCATTCGGGACGCGTATTTCGGAACCCTTTCACTTATTGTTCGTAATTTGGACCCAATTACAATTTTATTGGGTGCTAAATTGTTAATGCTTGTAGAGCGGTAAAATAGAACAATTAGCGATATTGTGTAACTCGATTGGGACTTTGCGGAGAATGAACTTAAAACGCCTTTCCTTGGATCTTGCCAGTTTAATCCAAAGCCTAAGTATACGCAAGGAATATAATAAAACTATTTAAAATTTATATTAAACTAGTTATGTACGATTAGTTTTCGTATATCTATATCTCTTTTATTAACTAATAAAATAAACTTTTAAAGGTAAAATTCAAAAACGAGTCATGCAGTCAAAAGACTGTCATAGTTCGTGTCACTGTAGCCCTGTAGTTAAAAGATAGAGTTACCTTAAGTAGTCTGAGATTGGTTGCGAAAGAAAAGCTCATGTATTATAATGATATCAGGAAGACCACCGGCGATGGAAATCCATTAAGTTCCCAACATAAGAAAGTTTGCGCTTCGCGTGGGTCTCGAGAATGCAATCAATATGATAATTTACTTCTGAATTTTAAATATTAAAGAATATTGCAATATAATTAATTTCATAAAGATTAAATGGTAACTTTGTAGTTTGTAGTTATAATTATATTAAGTTACAACTTGATTGTTTATGTGACGTTATTTAAACCACGTGAAAATGAAAGGAAAATATTCACTTATACGAATAGACGATGTTGAGAAATGCCCAACCGCTTTTAGTTACTGCGATGGTCTATTTCGAGATGTCCATATGTCCACTCTACAACACATGTCATGCTTCCTGATATGTTTGCAAATTTCCTGTATCTGCTATTGTATTCCTTGCGTATACGGCTTTGGATTAAACACTCTTTTCTGAAGCTCTATTAAAAGATGAATGGAACCCAAAAGCATACGGCCTGCGTTTCGTCTTGTATATGGAAAGTACCCTCTTAGTTATATCTCATGGTAACATTTACGAAATACTGCATGTTCCGAATTACTTTAGAAAAGCCAGTTACGTATACTTTGGGTTGACAAGGATACTATTTCATTCATAGATAAATCAACAATTCGGAAAATGTAAATACGTATTTTCTATATCTATCTATTGAGGTGAAACATATTCAAAACTCATCCTTAATGTAATTAATTAACCGCATCCTTGATGTGATCACATGCGATTAAACATTAAATATAATGCAGTTCTGGCGTTAATTGGACATTTTCCTACTTGTCAATTCTGCGCATGAAACATTTTACGGCGATCTTATACGTAAACAGCTTTTAACGATACATTTATATTACGGTAATTACTATAAAATTAAGATTTTAATAAATTTAATTATTGAGGTAATTTGCATTTAAAATTTACTGAGGGAAACTTGCGCCTATAACATATAAAATAATAGTTAATTTGAACTACAACAATTAGCATATTTGAAACGAGAAACTACATTTTATAATAATTTATATTATTTTATATATAACTACTAGTTATATTGTAACAGGGTTGGGGCAGACATATATTTTTTTAAATTATATCTTACGGTACTTAAGTTTATTATCTTAGCTTATTAAATAATTATTGTTTTGCCGGATGTAAAACCCTGAACTCGATGTATAGGAGCATATTCCCGTGAATTAAGTCTTGAAGGTGATGTATGTATTTACTTTCAATAAAATTAAATTAGCAATATGTAGTCAAGCCACAAGTAGATTTTCATTCGTTGTTTCTAGTAGCTTAGATTAGTGTTAGATTTAAATAGCCCCTTAAATGTAAGAAAATCTGTTGAAAATTGCTACGTACGAATGATCTATGAGGCCTTCTGTCCAAGTAGAAAGACGAGAAGCCAATTTCTGCATCAGTCCGTCATCAGTCATCAGCCGCATGCTTCCTCTGACGTAGGCGAACGAGTCTTGTATCTTTTGAAAAAAACTTTGTTTATATAGTCATACATTTATATAATATAATCATAATAATATATTTGTATAATAATGAAGTTGGTCAAAGGGGACATTTTCAAGGAAGGTTTAAAAATAAGCGTACAAAAACTTTTTTGTGTCATTAAAACCAATCTTAAGACTAAATTAGTAAGTTTTGTTGAATCTAAGATATCTATTACGCCTGGCGTCTCACCTGTTGGTGGTAATTGCTTACACGAACCACATTTTGTGAAGGTTTCACTAAGTGCATTTGTTTTTTATAACATTGTGATGAAAATATTAATAGTATCAAATGCCATCCACTGATCTAATGCAACTATTTGTGGACGTGTTGACGACCCCTGCGCAGACGCATCGAACTTCCGCTCATATCAAATTGTTCACAACTGTGTTTACAATCTCTATTTTCGAAATAAACAAGTTTAAACAAATACTCGTAGATGTGGCTAAATTCGTTTTGTTAGTTCGTTTAACTGGTTTATAACGACTAAAATGGAGTAAGTTATAAACGTACCTACTATTTTATTATTATACGTATTTGTCATTTATTTATGCGTCTCAAATAAAAATTTCGTCAACATGTGTCAGACAGAGCTGATCACTTGTCTATGTAATAAAAATAAATAAACGGATGCACTGGCGAAGGGGCGAGAAGGCGAAAACCCGAAAGAGATGTAGGATTTGATCATTATTTATGTATACATATCACACGGTATATAAGTCACATTATCTTTTTAAGTATAATTTATTTTGATTATAATCTGTTAATAACTTGTAATATATGCAGACTTTTATAATTGTTTTTTTACATGCAATAAAACAAAATTTTACATCATCTCACTACATAATAGTCTTTAATAAACTCTCTCTTGTAGACAAGCGAAAAATTTAATTCATCATATTGACAAAAACTTCAAGTAAAAAGCTTTGAAAAACCAAAAGCCATTTGAAATGTAACCCGACGACCCCATCTTGATACTTTCACGTCAGACAGCGGCACAATGATGATCAAAATTGGCCTTTTTCACGCGTCTAAAACCACTCAAGCCCCGCACAGCTTTCTTGTTTTTGTAGCTTTTGTCTACAATAATTTGCATTATTTTTGTCAAAATAAATGAATATAATGTTATTTTTTAAACCAATCAATTTAATTATCCTCCAAGACGAAACATGTTTGTTTCAATGGAAATCGAATCGATGAAAATCCTCTGAACCTTCGGGTCATATGGCCTGGAATTGTATCTAAACTAGTTAATTAATATTTCAAGTGTGTCAAGTGTAGTGTCAAATCGAATTAAAAACCTTTTAAAACCATATTCGTTGGATGAAATCATTCTCAAATTTTTTTACAATTCGATGTAATTGTTTTCGGTACACAATATCTTTTGTCTGTGGTAATATCAACATTTATAACAATTATCATAAATTTTGGAGATATTGTTTTACAAATAGTAAATACCATAATGCCAATGAAGGCAATCTATTAACGAAGAGTCAAGTCTTTCGTATTTAAATTAATTGGTTAAACAGAGCGTGTCTATCACAAAGTTCTATCTCCGGAATATCGATAGAATAGATACGTCGAGGCCTCAATTAGAAACTCTAATTGCAGTCTCCACTTGATTGAAGTAAATAGTCGTATAGGTATTGACAGATAACTGACGGTTTTCTTGCTATTTTGTTACAGCACGCTCTACTGGTATAATCCATATGCTAATTATGATATTAAATATAATATTTACTGGGTAAATACAGTTGTAATACAACCTTTGTACAGTTGGAACTCATTCTGTTATGTTTACGGGGGAATATTACTTTTCAATTTGTTACACTCTTTATTACAAGGATGAAGTATTTATTAATACTTGGCTTTGTGGTTATCGTACATGGCATATGGCCTGCAGATCTTTAGTTCCATTCTAGATGAGACAATGATTATTTTGAGTTGGTCGTCCACCTACGTCTTTAAATGTAACAGGCTCAATCAATCAATCCTAGTTATTAAATCAACCAAATGAAGAATGCTTTTTTTATTGAAAAGTAAAGGTAGTAGTTAGTTATCAAATTAATTTGTTTTACGATGAATTTATGTTTTAAGTTAGGCCAAATGATACCTTTCACACGCTGCTTTCGCGGTGCTATAACGTTATTTTTAATCTTATCCTGCTGTCTTGTCTAAACTCGCGGTGAGATTTCGCAGTTAAAATTAGTAACTCACACTTTCACTTGCCAAAATATCAATTAACTCTAAAACTAACAATACGTACTTTCACGTGCGATCATTAAGCACATTTAAGTCACGATTGTGTGTTCAAGTTAATTTTATATACGCAAAGATTTAGAACAAAAAACTATGAGATATAATCGCGGGTTAGGTGCGATCATTAGTTAAATTATTATGTCTCGATGAAAGATAATATGCGCAAATAAATTATTTTAGATTATACGTTATGGTACATTATGTTAAACAAGTTTTGTGTAATTAGTTTTAGTTGATGTGCGCCTGTCATAATTTTTTAAATAACTTACTTCTATTTGTAAAGGTAATCTGTCCATGTATATTTTATTATATTATTATATTTACTGTAGTTTATATGACTGTTTTTAATTCTTACAATTACTGAAATGAATTTAAATGTATTTTTAAAATACTTCATAAACAACAAATAATCGTGTATTTTTGATCAATTTTACATTTAAAAGCTTATAATTTTTTAAAATATATATGAATTAAATCAAAAATCAAGTATTTCATAAATATTTCTAGAATGTCAATGGAATTCATTCAATCTCATGAGACTTGTGTCCACTTGCAATGCTAAGATGGTCACCTCATTGTATAGACAGAGTAACGGAAGATATGACAGTTATCGCGCTAATGCATTTCCGTATCGAAATGGACATTCCATAATCGAATGTACAATGACATTACTCAAGGCTCGCTAATCTGATGTAATAGGCTAATCACCATTAACGAAAGCTCTTGTGGCTTTTATACGATTATATAATTGAAAGGAATGAAAATTAAATGTTATTTAAAGTTATGATGGCAATGGGATTGGGCTATGGGCTATGGGCTATTAGTTTTTCATTGCAGAATTCAAATAAAACTAAGAGTGTTTACAAATTGTATTCCGACAAATACTGTTTCAATAATTAATGGGCAGTCACTAAATCAACGACACACGTGAAAAACAACACCTTTCGCCAATAAATTGTCCAATATTCGCTGTCGTCGTGCCGAAGCGACTAGATAAGCGTTTTAATTAACTTTTCGTAATTTATATCTATATTAAAGGCTCGGCTAATGGCCGGCCGTGATTACCAATAAGCGGGCTCGATCACGATAAATTGCTGGGACGACGCAAAACCGCAACTTTCGAGTTATCTAACTGAGAACGTGACGCTCCTGTCACCGGCCAGGGGACAGACATCATCCATCATTCCCTTGGACTATCATATTGTAATCATGCGCAGCGCAGCTAATAGGTTAAATGCAAGCTTAGAATTGACATGAAATTAATACTGTGAGGCTGGGAACTTAATAATGATTCATTACTTGTCATATTATTATCATACTTGCATTCATTTGTTTTGATTAGAATAATTGGCATGCATTTAAGTTATAGTGACAATTATACAAAAGAGAAAATATCGCTAGAAATAAATACAATAATGAGTTGGTTTTGTATTTAAAAAAGGAATAGTATTGGTTAACGTGAAATACCGTATAAACAGGTGACTTTTTACATTCAATGATATACCATGAAGTTAAACATAGTAGTACCAATTAATTCGATGTTCTTGTAAAAAATAGTAACATTAAGTCGTCTGTTAACATCCTCCCGTACTTTATATATTTTTCCAGTAATTTCCAGCTTTTGTACCTACATTGTTCGTTTTACTTTTGAATGCTGTAATCTTGCGAAAGTCCATGGCTAATCGATATTCCGATTTCTGGTGTACGCTATCAATAACGTGACATAATCACGATTTTATTGTATAAAAAATGTAGTACAACTCAATCTGTTGCATAACTCAACAAAAAATACAATATGATTGATGTAAATGAAAGCGACAGTCACATAATCAATGATATTTTAATGCTAAATAATATTACCGATGTATATTATTTAATATATGTATTAGGACTCCGCATAAGTAATTAAAGTAAGTACGTAATTGATCCACGGTTTCGGACCTATTTACGAACGTTAGCATAATGCAAAGTGATATGGACAAACCTTTAAATAGCATCGAGTAGCATCCATTTGGTTGTTTAAGCTAGTAATATATGATGTCCTTTATCGATGTAACATTCGTTTGGTAGCAACCGTACCATTCCCTCTTAACACGATTATGAAAAATATTGTAAAAACGAACCCTTTGCCATGACCTGAAGCAATATTTCATGTAAATAGCTACGGTATTATAAAAAATTCCCAACCAGTTTATGTTTTTGGTTAGCCAAGTACTAGGATTACCATCACTTTCGATGCTGAAAATAGCCGTGCTAAGCTAGACTCTCTGCAGATAAAATATGTTAGATATCTTTTATTATTCAGTTTAGTCATTTCAATAGCATGCTTAATAAAAATCTTATATTTTAAACAATCAGAGGTTTTACATTCCTCATCCCAAAAGAACTGGTCTCTCATTCCACAAGTCTATAAGTAGGAACTCAAATTCGTGTAGTTATACAAATGTTATTGGTTTTCCAAATTTTTAACTTCGAACAGTGATGCTGTTATGCCCTCAGCCTAATTAGCTTAAAGCCTTCCTTACCCCACTGGCCAAGAAGGGCGTACGTATTCTTTACAGGCCGCCATCTCATTCATTCGGCAGTGACTGTGGATGAGTTATCACTTATGAGACGACTGCCTGGCCTTCTTGTGTATGTTTAACGAAAATATCCGAAAAGTCAATAGGTAAGCGATAAAAACTCATGTTAAAAAAACATGACTTTTATTTTCTATTTCCGTTGTAAAAGCGTAAAAGCTAGTTAGGATCATTATGTTGTTTGTGAATGTTGGCAGTTAGTAGTTTAAATAGTGTAATTATACCTTTTGAATCATAAGCTTTTATTTCACACACCTTAACGGACGGACGGACGGAATGACGGACATTTCCATAATGTTTAGAATTAATTGAAAAGAATTTTTTGATAATATGTATTACCTATGTATGTAAACGACAAATTAAAAAAAAAAGTATGATTAAAAGAGACAGCATTCTAGATCAGTATAAATGAACTAAAATAGATAAAAAACGTAATAGATTGAAAGATACATATATGGAAAATTTATTTATTTTCACAGAATAAGAAGGTTGTAGACGAGTCTATAAAAACTGTTATTGGACATTATTTTTACAGGGTTTCGTATTTTTAAATAAGATTAAGAAGAGGTACATGTGCAATGTTACTTGATTAAGAGGTTAATTTTGTATATATATATTTGATAAGCTTAATATAAAACAAACTTATATATGCATTTATTTTAAGTGCTAAATTATGTTACTACAACTAATCGTTATAAACGCCTCATAAAAATCACATTAAAATTACACGATAAAGTTCAAAAGTGCAATATAAATTAACTGTGCATTTTAATAGCTGTTGGTAATTGTCAAAGTCAATTAACTTGCATGTTTTAACTAAAGTAATTCGTTTATTAAACATCCGGTGTTTGGATTTAACTTGTATTGCGATTCAGGGTAAGTAAAAATGGCGAGTTTTGTTTGTTAGTGACGGGTTAACGCCATATGTAGTCCAATCACAGACACGCGAACCGATTGGACTTTCCGTTTAACTAGTCGTAAATAGAAGATATAGATAATAGAAGGTTCAAATTGAGAGACGGATTGTGTATGTGTCTCGTGATTACACTAGCGATGCTGCTCCGACTGTACAAGTTCTGTGTAAAGTACGCAAAGGAACTAATTACTACCTACTTGACTTTAAATAATAACCATTCGATATGAAAACAGTATAATTGGATGTGATTACATTGAAAACAGAAATTTAAATAATAACTTTATATCAGATAAAATTGTATAATTATGATAACATAAAATTAAAGTAATTATTATAATTATAAGGTACATGGAAACGTTGAAACTTAAATAAATTACACGTTTAATACCATACTATTGATACAAAACAGACGACTGCAAGGTCGTTTGTTAATCTATGTCACTTGAAGTAAATGGTGAGTTGATAATAAACATGCACCAGACGCAAAGTGACGTTCCGAAACTAGGTTTATTTAAAGCTGTTTACCCACGATAAATATATTGCTAATAAGCTGTGCACGACATAAAAATTGCTACGATATCTTTACGATTTTTATATCTAAGGTTTTATATGCCTATTAATATGTTAAGGTAAATATCATAAAATTGAAACTTGTTGCTTGCTAGCTTAAGCTTTTCGCTCTATCGATAAGGCCCGTTGCAGTCAGTGACTTTTTTTAATGTATTTTTTTTAAATACGAAGGATTACTTTATATATATTTACTATTTTAGTGTTGAAATTATCACTTAAAAAAATTACACGCATAAACTTAGTGGCGAATGGTGCTAAAATACTATATTTATATAGTTGTATATGGACTTCAGTATTAAGTAGAAGTTTCTATAGACATTTGACATTTCACAACGAGGGCAACCACTCAAACGATTCGCTTCCGTTTGATTTCGTGAAATTCGTGGCGATTTGAAACGCATTTTGTTTCAAATTATTTCGTTACGAAAATATCTTAGCGGGCATAAACTAGTTAAAAGTAGAAATTGTTTTGTAATAACATTTCCCATTTTACCGAAAATAAAAATAATATATTTACATTGCCTATTCGATGGTCACATCAAAATAATCTTGTATCGTAGCATAGAGTAAAATGAATATTTATATGAATAATTGAAGTATTTCAACTGCACCTACGATACAATATATAAATTTAAAAGTACGTTTAATCGCGTAAGAAATAATACTTAATTAATTAAAACATATTATTCCCTCTAGATCTGTATCAAGACAGATTTTCTTTAACCATTAATACCGCGTAATGCTCACCTATCATTTTCACTTTAAGAAACTATGTGAATGAATAAATGTTTCATATTAAAACCTACATAAGCTGAACAAGAATCGATTTCTTGAAAGTAAAATAACAGAGCAACGTCCCAAGTATAATCAATTTGTCCTATAATTTCTCAAGATAACTGAACATCGCCTCATGATACGCAATTAAAAACTGTTTGCCGATATTTAGAGCGTGTCGGTGCTGTACCGTTCGCCGGTCATTATATGCATTTGTACAGCTAATGAGATTATTATCCTCTTCTAGATAACGTGATAAATATCTTGCCGACGAAGGCCTTAGGGCTTTTAGTTAACACCTATTACATTTTACGATTTGTACTCTCTTTAGAACGTATAGAAAGAAGGGGATATATGGCTAGCAATTTATGATGTTAAAATGTATTAATTTTTAAAATGGTATTGGAATTGAGGTTTTTTGACGTCGATGAAATATAAATAAATATCGAATAGCACTAGCGATCGATGTCCTAAAGTTTAATCTCTTAAAGCACCATTCCTGCGAGTACAAGTGCAATGTTATCTCCGAAGTGGTACAGAAAAGTAAACTTTAAAATACTTTATATATTAAATTTTTTATACAAGCGTAAAATAAATGCGCAAACAATAGGTCTCAACTGTTGAATGATCTTATCATTACGAGTAATATTCGACATGTGAATGGTGGAAGTTACACTATTTAACATAATGCGATTAAAGGCTTATGTCATTCGGTTGTAAGATTAAGTGAAATTTCCCTTCGTATAAGTCTCCCCTCGATCACAGGTACTAAATGAAATCTCAGGGAAAGAAGATAAAAACGGATGATGCAGTTAGAACACCTTTGGTCTATAATATTTCTTTTTATATATTCCGTTGTTTTAATAAATTTGCAGAAGTATTTTATTTAAAATGTTTTTTTTGTCTTTTCAGGTATGTTGATGTCAGCAAACACATGTAATTTATTACAGTAATTAATGATTCATTTATTCAAGTAAGTGCCTTTTCATGAAATAAAAGATGAAATCGAGTTTTTCGTGATCGTTTGCGTAATATGTACGTTTCTTGAACCATATTAGTATTAAGTCTTATAATTGCGATTACCATGTTTCACCCTTCGACGATCTAATTGCAGTGCATAGGAACGCATTTCCTTGATACGTGAATCGACTTTGTACCATTTACTTACGAATAAGGTTAAAACGCAAGTTTATCTACGCAGTTTCGTACGCAGTAGTATAGTTCTCTTAGATACATATTTGTAACACTATTTCGTGCGCTAATTTTCCTTAGCTTCACTGAAAATACGCTATAAAGTAATTTGGTAACTTTTACGGTATAAAAGATAAAATATTTCACTAGTATGAACTCTGGTTTACTCGGAAAATCGCAATTTGCAAATAATTTCGCCACATTGTCGACACGGCTGTAACATTCTAATCACCGATCCGGGCTAAAGGTGCTCGTTGTAACGTGAATTATAGATATTCAACATTAAATTGTTACGACTCGCCGAGTTATTGTGAAATCTCTATCTGAACACGGAATATAGACGTGAATATGCCATAATGGTTAAGTCAGGTGTGCCATGGTCTAAGGTGTGAAGTTACTTTAAATTTATTAAAAGTACAAGTATGAAGACTCTTTCGATTCCAGCACTACCAGATACATAAATAACATCTCTTTAAATCGCTGACCTCGCTTTTGTTCAAGATCCTTTATAGAAAGATATTATTATTTTTACCTGTTTATACAATGAGTTTGGATCTAATTGTTTTTATGATTTAATTGATAGGTTTGGCAGACACTATAATGGAATTTATTTGTCTCTTTCTCAGCATAAAAATATCTACACACAAAAATTGACATACGTATCCCACCTATAAAATAGTACTACACGCTACTTTAACAAACCCTGTACCGAACCATTTTCAGTCCCATTGAACACCATCATACCCAATATTTTTGTATCATACACATAAAAATAATTACCGTGTACCGAGTTCACGAACCCCTTGTATATAAATAATTGTGTTGCGATAATAAGGATGGCTAATACATGCGCTCGATTGCCGGTGCTTAGTGTTTATTGCTTATAAGGCGTTTATGGTGCTTTAGATTAATGCTATGGAAGCCACGATGCCTTTTATCTTAACTTGTAGCTCATATTGCGAACCATATCTTAGCTTGAATAAGACTTTACTATTTTCGTAGGACGTTTGTGATTACATCAAAATAATGTATTTATTCATTTATCAATAAGGAAACATGACAGACACATCACAAATACAAGATATATAAATAAAATATATACAAGTTATAATTATGGAAGTGTCGTTAAATAGGTTCACGGATAGGATTTTTCTATTAAATAAATGTATGAGTAACAAAACTAAAAAAAAAACAATAGAACACGAAAATATGCTACATACAAAAAACAATTATAACAACGACTTCAAAATTACCTTGAAAGCAGTAGGGGAACACGAAAAATTTCGCGTTAAAAGTATTACGATTTTAGCAGTTTTTACGCACGCAACGATTAGTGTTGGGAGTTTTTAGCGCATTCCAGAAGGCAACACTCTGTTTCATAAAACGTAGATAAATCTAATGGCTAACTAGACGTTTCTACTAATTTGTAAGGGGTTGTTATCATCAGGTAAAAGTAAAAGACATTTTTGCTTGCAGACAATAACTATATTGCTTGTTTTATTGTAAAATTTTTGCTTGTTAGGTTAATTTTTAAATTGTAGTAAGTAAAGTATATAAAGGTTTGACACCGAACCATGTCTTCGATAATTTTATCATTAAATGCCAATGGAACATGTTCAATATAAAGACACAATTAGTGAGATTCGCTGAGTCAATCGCCCACTCGGTCGTTTAGTTAACTTATCGACCATAGCGATTTAAATCTAGTTAAGTGCTTATAAATAATCGACTGGTTTTATAACTTCGACTTTGTAGTAGCGCTTTGGGTAAGAATCAGTGACAAGTCTAAGTCTCTCAGATCTTCATTGGAAGCAATAGAAAATATTTAATTCATATTCTATGTCTGAGATCGGAGATCGAATATTTAAATTCTTGCAAGAGGGAAGCTTATTTTATAAATCATGTCTTTTTACATTAAACGAATGCAGACAAAAAGTTGTAAGTCTAACAAATATTCTTTTGCTCCAAGACAACGTTACGTTACATCCTATAGCTATATATATTATATAGGCTTGTAAATCGCAAGTCGCCTGAAAGGGCTGAGGCTTTTAATTAAAAGTAGTTATAGTTATATTATAATTATAGTTTGTATTCAATATAAATAAATAAATCAATGGCGCTACAACCTCTTTAGGTCTGGGCCTCAGATTTTTGTATCTGTTTCATCATCATTTGTTAATCTAATAGGCAAATAGGTGTTCAGCCTTCTGTGCCTGACGCATGCCTTCGACTTTTTGGGTCTAAGGCAATTCGGTTTCCTCACGATGTTTTCCTTCACCGTTCGAGCGAATGTCGCACACTGAAGCCACTAGACCAACACTGCTCTTTTATTCAATATACAGGTATTAATTATGTACTGGTGGTATTAGTCAGCTAACCGGTGTTACTTAAAACATAGGTAAAAATCTTGCTTTCAAAGACGCTAATAGCTAACAGAACATGCGTAATAATAAAATAGATCTAAATATAATTTGTGACAAAGAAATCCAGCTTAGATACAAAAAAAAATAGAATAGTTTAAAAGTCATATTTCTAAAACCCCGTACGTCTTGTATGGTTTTTAGAATTTCTATTTGTATTCACAATCAATATATTTTCTCTTTTTCAGACTGACCATTAAAATGACCTTCATTGTTATAATCAAAAAAGTCATCGGTTTAACATGAGTTAGTTAGCCAATAGAGCAGTGTTTGTAGCATTTCATGTGATTTATTGCAATCTAACACGAACGTTGGAAAATATATATTTTTGAGGTTGGTTCGTTTTTAACCTTGTTAAACTTGAATATTAGACGAGGATATAATAATGTTACGGTGTTAAAGTAATTAAAATAGTCTAGATTAGTATACAATTAATAAAATTTTATCCAAAGAATCAATTTTATAAGTAACACAACTAAATAACGTAACCGTAAATATTTTTACAGTCACTCAAAAAATCATACATCTTTTTAATTCCAAACAAGTTTACGACTTTGTTTTATGATATTTAATTAAGCGTGTTTTGAAACAGTAGAACTAGAAAGAACTTTCGTGCATTACTCTGAAGCACGATCTTATCAACAATTCAACAATAATTCGCGTGGAGATATCGATTTTGTCCTGTGAGATTGCGATCGAGCGTCACACTGCGCGGGCGACTCGCCTTGATCGCCGAGATCTTATCGGCTCATTTGAAATGTCGGCTTGCGTTCGGCCTAATGCACTGAGTAAACATATTGATTGTTACCAGTGCTCATAGAATAGATTACGATCATATGGAGTTTTAAGTAGATGTGTCTTTATTTATTACATTTTATTGGTATAATTCTCTAAAGTGTCTAGTTTATACTGAAGCATTAGATATTAATCTTTGGTAGTTTAATTTATCTTAAACCGATTGTTATTTCCGATATATTAATAGACAACGTTTAGTTTATCTACATAACATTTTTATTTAAATCGCTTATACACACAAGCATAAATCATAGGCGATTCGAAATATTCATGTTATTTTAACACTATTGCGGAGATATTTCGCTATGTGTTCACAGGTAATGGTATAAAGTATTCGATGGAACGAGTACAAAAGCATTCGTCAGTTAGTTTCAATATAGTTGTGAAGGCAGGTCGTAGACGTCTACCAGACGATGGGGGTAATGACCGGCTCGCTGAAAGGCCTCGGTAAAATCAAAATTGCTGAGTGTATTGAGAATTATATAAGTAACTGCTTATTCAATTCTTCTTTTAATAGCAAATTTTATACGAAGATGGATTTAAACAAATTATTAATTAGATATTAAATGTCTTTAAACATTAAGGCATCAAACAAAAGGTACTGTGAGGTAGTCACATTAAAGAGATTAAAACTTCAATTCTACTAAATAAAAAAATTCTACAGTTTAGCTATTGATAGTCCTTAGCTCGTGTATAGTTGCAGTGTTGACTCCCAAGCATCGTTTTAGCCACTTTACTTAGATAATATAAATCGTGATTGTGGATTAGATTGCTCTGAACAAAACTCGTAAAGCAAGTCGATAGGAAGGTATAAGGCATTATCTTTTTATGCGTGTAATCAAAGTCTATTTACTTTGAATTACCTTTAATACTATCTGTAAAGTATTCGGAGCGTTTTAATATCGAATAGAAAAAAGAATATAAAATTCAAAATGTTATATTGTTTAACATACAATTTTGTCGTGATACATAAAGTATTGTCGTGTCAAGGTTGTATTTCAGATAGTAGTAAAACATATAGATTTTTAAATAAAAATCATTAAAATATATTGTGGAAATTAAAAGGAAGTTTCGATTGAGATTGAATGAAAAGATGAACATGAGTAATGCAATTAATTTTAGAAAGTATTAAAATGTAAAAGTAAAAGCATTCAAGAAAAGATTTCAAAAGAAGGGTAATGCCTAAGAAACATTTAGTTCAATTAGACCCTCTGTCTCGCCAATACCGGATCACAAGTAGTCCTTTAAGCTGGTGTGAAATTTTGAAATAACGAACAAAGACAGACTAGCCCTCGAAAGCTTTTAACAAGGCTCTTTTGAAGGTGTTAATGCATGACGGAAAGGTTTTAATTATATTATTTAAATAAATGTGCTTTGTTGCCACATTTTTGCATTTACATTTAACGTATTAACTACCTTAGTTATAGTTTCTCCTCCGATGGCTTGCTCATTGCTTAAACGTCGTGATACTCCTGAATCTGCGAACACCCCTCTACCTGTAAAATATAATTCGCAGATCGTTTATAAAAAATTGTCTATTGTACCAATAACAAACATCATTTCCGGTCCAATTTTAGAGTTTCTTTACAATAATACGAAATGTAAGTAGGTGAGCAATGAATCAACATTTTTATATTAGTAGTTTCATTTGCAGGATGAATAAATATTTTAAACATATAAGTTTATAATATTTATAATGCTACATAACGATTCTTAAGTTAACAACCAATGTAGCTTTATCGAAACTTGATACATTAATACTGTATTAATACTATTTGTAATGTAATGATGGTATAATGTAATATATTTGAGTCGAAAGGATCGCGATGATCATAGTAAAAGAGGCAATTGCCGATTATCTTTATTCAATTATGTAAGGTAATACGTAATTATAATTAGGAAATACAGCTTTAAATTATTGTACAATTTCAAATATTCTACTCGTGGCCGTCTGACCCCTTCGGCCTCGAATTGTCGGTGTTCATAAATCAGCCATGCAAATAGAATTATTTATTATTTAAGCATATTTAAACACAAATTCAGATACTATGGTAAAAGAATGAAATTGAGAATTATTGATGCAGCAAATAAAGCTTACACCTAGGGAAGATTTACTTAGGAGCCATTACGACAAACCAATATCTAATCGTAATTGCTACACTGCTTTTTCTATAGAAAGTATTTTTATAGAGAATGTATGATTCTAGTAGTTACGGATTAAGAATTCGGGTGTAAGCAATTGATGCTAAAAATGTACAATCAGGTCAAACATGATGAGTATAATTTGATATATAGTCTACCTATGCTCTATGGTCTATGCTAAAATTAATTGCTGACATTGCGGTAAATTTGCAATGTATGCATACTAATTATTTACTTTCCAAACGATGGATAAATACAGCTAAGATATTACCTATAATAAATGCTAAATACATCATTGCAAGCACCGTGTCGAATGTCTGTTGCAGATTCATAGTACGTCTAGTTTCGCTCTGACAGTTGACACTATCTCTCTTGAACATCTTTTCTGAGTAAAGTATGAATTTATGTTGCCTGCATGCAATAATTGCCATATTTATATCACAATGTGTAAAGACAGCTCCGTTAAGACCATAAATATTTTTATACCGCTTATTATAATGTTGGCTATAACTACAATGTTATTATTATTAAAGTTTTATTAATTAATTCATATTGGTTAGTTGGTTTACATTTCTTAATATTAGTATTAGTTGTGTTAGTAAGTTTTATAAATTATAAGTTATATTTCTTTTTTTTTAGTTGTCTAGTTTTGTATGGCCCCTTTTGGGGTAAAAGCTTCCTCCATATTTTTCCATTTCTCTGTGTCTTGATCAACATTCATCCAGTTTTTCCCCGCTAGGTTTAACACAAAGTTAGGTGAACTAATTTAAACTATCTACGTGCGTATAATTGATTCTATTAGATTATATTATCATTGTTTCGAAGTCCTGGACGAAAAAAATTTAACGGTATGGTCGCAATGTGAACCCGAAATTCAATTTAAGTTTTCATTATGAGGAATAAATCTAATAATTTTTTTACTTATGACAAAACGAATGAAAACACACAGCAAATATAATTTTTATATAAAGTTTTTTTTGTTTTCATCGTAAATGCTGATTACTCAATAATTTGGCCTAACCACATCACAGTTTTCATGAAACTCCCTAGCTAGCTAAAATATCGAAATTTATTTTTATGATTTTAATTTACGACTATCTAAAATAGACGAACAAGCTATAACTGTTATATATAATAAAACCGGCTCACTCAGCACGCGGCAAATGGTACCTTATTGCGTGCAACGCATGCGTCTAGTATAATATTAAACAATTTACTCTCACGCACTTCTTCCCTTTGTTAATTATAGCACGGGCTCTGTGTTATTTTGGTTACACCTATGTAATTTTATCTTGTTGCGTTGTCTTCTCATAACTAATTTTCAACGTTAGACGCATGGCTATTATTTCTAGTTGTAATCTGTGACAGTCATTTTTAAAATGCGGCAGCGGAAAGACAGACAAAAGAAAAGACAGCGGAAAATATTTTTTTAGTTTTAGGACATTTCTGATTAAAAAATTAATGTATAATTGAGAATTCTACGCAAATAAAAATTGTTATTTATAAGTTATGTTGTATTGTTTTATATCTGATTTATTTTTGAATGACATACATATAACCCAAATTATTTAAAGCCTTGCGTATTGTTCTTTCAGGGTAGAAAGAGTTTAGTATTCAGGTCGGAACGGGATATGACTTTTTATAGAATAATGCAACAGGAAGTCTACAAGAGATTCGCTATGGTGTTGTATGCAGTCTATTCATGACTGTAGGCGTTTTCATGTGACAGACGAGCAGTGGTGCATAGCGACCGGAAACCGCACTAGCGCGCTATCGATTTACTTCTGCGATGCGGTGTGCTCTATAGTCTATTATTTTACTATTTTACAATGCTAATTATCTTGAACAAAATTTTAGAATTTATTTGACATCGGCAATATCTAAGTAATATACCAGAAGTCAAACAATTCAAATCTTATAGTTAAAATACAACACAACAACGTTACTCAGTTCATCGCAAACAACTTAGAGGAATATACGATGCCAGAATGGATCATCACGAATTTAATAACAATCGAATTGTTAACTCATGAAATGGTTTTAATTGATGTCGATAAGTAAATAAAAAACTATGTCATCACAATTGTATCCAAAGAATGTATATCTCTGGCTTGCGACTTGTGACATTTATCTGAAGAATGCCTGCTATTCTTCATTCAGCTTTCATATTATTCGTATCATCATATCGTATGACTTATCTACGATCTAAAATCAAGATAGCCTTGGGGCATTTATACTGTCGCGCTACTGTTCTGTGTTCCAGTCGTGAGTGTCGCATCAGTCTAGTATACAATAGTTGGTGTTTAACGTAGACAATGATGGCTCATGGCATAATACTAATTACTCGAATTCAGAGAATGTAAGCAAATATAATGTGTATTTTATGGTCCTTATTAAATCCGCATTTAATTTAATTGTATACAATTTCTTAAATCAAAGAACTTGTCTCTACAAGATTGCCAATAGTCAAGTTGTGTGTTTGTGAACGTCGAAATGTTTGTAAAGAATACTTGTTTCCGATTTACAATGCTGCGCATGTTTTCTCTTGTCAGTGATAAATAAATTTTAAACTTATTCTTGCGTTAACTATTTCTCTGATAAATGTTGATAGAAAGTATATTATCGTCATGCTATTTTTTATTACAATTCTATATAAAGATTTGTTTATATGAATTAGTAATTTAATTATCTATTAAGAACTCTATATGTACAAAAATATACATATAGGTATACTGAAAAAAAGGAAATAATTAACTTTGTAGGTGGCTTCTAGAGATAATATTTATTAGCTTTCACGTGTTCCTCTACACGCTCGAATAACTTTGCTCAATCGCCTTTGAAATTGATGCTTATTACATGACTTGGTGCATAAACTGTAATGCATAGGTTGCAACTAAATACTAATGGCTGAAGTAAGAAATGCAGTAGACTCGTTACTATGTACCATCATAGACACGACTTATCGTGGGGATTCGTATTATATGGATATAAAAAGTGTTTGGTATGTATTATATTACTATAAAAACTTATTATTTTCCTTCATCGACCTAAAAACCTAAGCATTCGTAAATTTTAAATAAATACTGCGTGAAAATGAATAACAGCGTTTAAAGGTTTTTAAAAATTATTATTACAAGTTTGGCCGTAATTAAGTAAACAATCAAGTCATTAAATTTGCATTAATGTTGAAATATAAATCAAGTGAGAATTTTTTTTTCGGTATTCCCATACCTTTTCATAAATTTCAATATAGAAATGAATAGTCATATGCCCGATGTAGGAGGATTTTCGCTGTACTAGAATGTAGGGTGGACTACCCTTAATAAAATATTGTACTCATGTCGGACGTCATGTCCTAAATTTTTCATCTAATTTTGAAGGAAAACGTCAAGAATATAGAAGTGTTATAATGAGAACTATAGTACTAAGGCGTATAAATGACATCTCGTTAACCCGTCTTCGTTCCGCAGCTTACAAAATGCCAGCTCCAGGCATCGCTTTAATAACTTACGTGTGATACGTGCACCTATGCTATATCTACCTATTTCAAATTTCTGAACATTCCGAAGTCTTATAATGATTAATGTTAAAAATTATTTCAAAATGACCATGACAGGTTTAGGATTTATATATATATATAGAGGGATGGATACGAAGTGTCGATGTACATATAACGTTAATTTGTGAAACAACCTTTCCATAATTAGTTTTTTTCTTAATCTCAGTGGTTTTTTATGTATCGTAAAACTTATAAGTTAAACAAAAAATGATATACAAAAGTTAAAGGGTAAAGATACAAGGAAGGAGTGCTATTTGATACCTTCTTCGTTCCTTGTATCTTTGTAGTTTGTCACATAGACGAAAGATCTTGGTTTTAAAATTGATACAATGCAAGTATTTTTCTAAGTGTTGTAAATTATACAGAGCAATTGATATAAATCTAACAATAATTTGACGTTTAATATAACGTGGAGTCTCAGTAGAGAATAATATACTTAATAATACTTAAATATAACATTATACTAAACACGTTTAAAGGATTTCTATTACTTCTATTACTGTAATCGGGCAAACATTAATAATTTGTTTTTTAAGCTTTCCATCATTACGTTGGTCCCATTTCACCATTCAGGATACGCACGTCCTATGCACTTCATTGATTCAGCAACCCATTTCGCTAATTAAGGTCAATGAACTACAATTCAATGATTGTTCAAAGGCAATTTGAGTATGTATTGATTTGTGTGGTCATTTGACCAGTGGTTTGTCCCCTGCGGAAGTCGGCCCCTCCTGTACTTTGTTAATGGGTTATGCATGTTCAGGTAGGGACCGATTGCACTTTTGGTATTTCGTTTCGGTAATATGATAGGCACATTAACGAATGAATCAGATTTTTAATATATTTCAATAGTTTTCTCCCAGAGAAAACACTTTATATGAAGTTTAATGCTTTAAACGAAAATAAATATAATATCTACCTACTCTGTGAATATAAAATATTTAACAAATAACTGCGTCGATTTGTAAAGCAGTCAGGTTTTTGGAGTCTATTAAATAGGAGTATAAATAACTCAACTAACATTTCCTCTATTAGTAACACGTACATGGCCTGATAACTAAAAGTTGTGTTACAGAGTTCCAAATGCCCCAAAGAGCTGTATTGCGGAGATATTCAACGCGGACGCAGTGGACGGCGGCAGCCCCATCAAGAACGGTTCGACACGCTCTCGCTCTGTGAAGGACACACCTACTCGCCCCAGGGACACGCATTCCAGGCTGTTCGGGCAGGTAATACCTTATTTTAAATTGATATTGATGTGAGAACTAGAGATGTGACCGATATGGTGGAAGATGTAGGATTGCGGACGGATGTATTCTCAGACGTAAATCGTAATCATTACTTCTTTCATACTTATTTCACAGATAAATAATGGGTTGAAAGGTCGTGAGGCTTGATTTAAGTAAAACATAATCATTCAATCTGTATAAAATGTGTCTTGTGGTGCGTTTTAATAAAAAAAAACTCTACATGTTAGTATATTTTCATAGAAAAATTTATCCCACTTTTTAACATACAAAACTGAATACTAATATGAAATATCCCTTATTATGTATGAATCGTCATCTATAATAAAACATGTTACGTTTCAGAACGCATCAGCCTCCGTGACTCCAATGATAACGGACACAATTCGCAGCAACATTCAGTTTGGTGACGGCGCAATGAACGGCGGAAGTCCAGCTCACTCGCCCAAGATGAACGGCAGCGCTTCATCTACGCCCAGCAGAGGTGAGGGCGAAGCGGCATCTAACTGTGAGTCGAATCTGATGTAGGCACGATTGCACAAAAGAGCGCTAACACGATTGTGGACTGGAATTTCAATACATTGCCACTGAATTATGACAGGCACGAAAGTTGCATGCAATTTGAATTGCCTTTGATTGTATTAAAATAATTTGTTATCACACACTTAATGTTATGTACAGGCTGTACATTACTTTTATCAAATCAGTCAAAAAGTACGGTTAAGGCTTTTATGGTAATTGGGATCGAATCATACTTAAGTAAAGACCCGGCATTAATCGTTTTATGCATATAAAATGCCAATTACAATACGATAGCGGTTTCAACATACTCAATCTGGAAACCCATAAAATATTACACATGGTAATAAGTGAAGTTTTTAATAATACTAGCGTGTCGAATTCACGTAATTCCATAATGTTAAAGGTGTCAGAACTATTGCAACGTTTCTATGAATTCCTTTCCACTTTCGTTAAATTTAAGCATACAGAGATGTTGTAAATTCTAGATAGAACTGCAACTTCTGTGTATGCGGCGTTGGACTCGCGTGCTCAGAGCACATCTAATTGCATATGTGCACGCTACAGATGACGCTTCACATATAAACACTATCTTCTATATATCTATACATAAAATACGATGACTAAGCTTTAATGTACATAAAATTTAACAAAGACAACAATGCTTCGGGCTGAGCATGAGTTTCGGAACGATAATATCACAAGGCGTTTTATGTAAATTTTAATTTCATCGAAGGAGGTCATTGTTTTTATGAATACATTATGTTAAGTCTATCTTCGGATGAAAACCGTTTTGTTCTGAATGGTCAGTAACGTACACGCCACCGAAGAGGAACCCCGTGACTGGCGACGGAGTGCTCCTCCCACCGCTGCGACGCAGACACCCGCAGGCCCAACGAGGTGCTGACTTAGACCAACTTCCGCAGCCGACGCATCGATACTTCACAAGCGATTGGCCTCCCCCACCCGCCAATTATTACGTAGAATCCACGGCCAGACCCTGCTTGACAGCCCGCCAAACCCCTTACACTCTCCTCGGTCTCGAAGCCGACGATCCTGAAGAATCGCATCCAGTAATAGACCCGGATTCGATTGAACCCTTCCTTCTGGACCGTCATTGGCCACCATTCCCTGCGCAGCATTACCTTGAACCGAGAGAACTTAAACTTCCACATCACCCTCTACCCCCTCACTCTTTTGTTAGCATGACATCAGCGTTAGGTGAAAGGCCAATGCCCGAGTACAAATATAACCCCATACCGACCTTAGATGGTCCAGTAGACCCTTTTATTGTCAGTAAGCTTGACCCTTCGCCCACTCTCTTTAAATACGAAAGGGACGCTCCCATTCCCGATGTTATGCCTCTTCAGACTTCATGTGGCCCTGGTCCTAACACCCTCACGGGTTTTCCTCCAATATTTCATAAGTATGTCCCGGGATTCCTGTTTGATAGACACCAGCATGCGGAGGACTTCAAGCATAAGACGTATTACGTAGACTATGTTCGCCGAAGAGAGATGGGTGGGTGTTTAATTTAGACTGAAGGAGCACTGTAAAAAATCTGTACACTTTTGAAAAATTAGCACTATGTTTTTTTAAGCAATAATCTATGAAACGATTCCTTCAAGTCGCTAAATTAAGCACTTAAGCCCGTTAAATTTATTTGCTTATCTCTTCAATTAGAAACATTTAATATGTTAGATTTTGTCGTTATGTATTCCTAGATGTTGTATAGTTTTCATAATTTCTTTTTTATGTACCTACCTAGTATATTATAGAGCACGCAAATTGATTTCCAAATTATGACAACACGTCGTATTAATTCTTTTAGATGTAAACAGATTGAGACATACATATGTCATAGGTGTTAATAGTATGTAGTTAGAAATTGAATGTTGTTATCTTTGATAATTAGCTTCTGTATCAAATGAATATTTGTTTCGTAATTTTTTGACGGAATCATCCTTAGATAGACTGCGTTTTGCGCATTTATTGTTTATAATGCATGTACCTACCTATTGATATTTCATACATACTTACTGATATTATTCACTTACATTTTGGCATCTTTTTATAAATCTCGCCACACTTTTTATTTACATTTAATTATAAAAATCGATTTCTTTAGTAAATTAATTTGTCTTGTTCATTTTCATATTGTAGTATTTCTTAGATCTCTAACTTCAATTTGCCTAATCATATAAGGATTAAAATTAACAAAAATTTCATCAAATTTCAGAGGGAAATCCGATAACTGGCGACGGCTACAAATCATTGAACGGTCAAATCAACACCGTTACGTCGATAAACGGAAACAGCAGCATTCTTCATAACCGAGTCCCACCCGGGGGTTACTCATCCGGTCTATGGTAATCTGACAGACGACATTCAGCAAACATACGAAACCTCCTTCGATTAATTAATGACAGCAGATTGGCGCCATTTTATCAAAGTTCATAGAAATACTGGCCGTTTGATGTTAAAAAAATTATGTGTGACTGAAACTGAATCGCTGTTTAATGTAACATATTTAACGTAAATTAGTAACGTAGTTAAAGTCGTCAATCTATTGTCATTGAAGATTTTCTAAATCTAGAGCTATCTAATTTAAAATAAGTCTTCGCATTTGCAATATATTCCATAATGGTAAATATAAAACTTTTAATCTACTAAATTTAAGCCGGAACATTTTTATTTTATCCCGCACATTGACAAATAACGTCCAAAAGAGGGTATATGTTCAAAAATCCTTAGCCTGTCCCAGACATTATTTAATTTAGACATAGATATTTTTGTAATATTCGGTTAGTTATAGACTCCTTGTTGACAAATATTTTATAAATAACTATGTCCCTTGCAATGACCGAATACATAAAGGCAGCTTAATTTAAGAAATTAAAATATTATCTTCTTTACTATGCTATAAACGGAGATATTATATAATATAAGAGCTCTTAAAATTAATTGCCTTAGACATTTAGTTATTTTTAAAATACATTCGTCGACTTTATTGATAAGGAAAGAAAAATTTCTAACACAGCGCATCAATTGTAATTGAATTAGGAGTGAGGATGTATCAGCAATATACCAAAACGAATAGTGCCTTGATTGGTGATTTGAAAGTTCTATAAGCAAAGATTTGAAGCGTGAATACGAAAGTGATTATATTATCTATATTTGACAGTATAGAAATAGTAATCATGTGGCACACAGGCTACATATTAAATTAACATTAATTCGAAATAAGTACCATTAATCTCGATTGTTAAATTTCATTATCGTAATTTAAATAGAGGGTTTTATAGATTGCATTTATTTTGTCTGTTTATAAATTTTTTTTAGTTTATTTTCTACTCGTTTAGTATTAATTTGAATTTTGGTCGATTATCTGTTAACAAAGGATCATAGTAATGTTTGTGTGTTAATAACAAATAGACTTAGTTTAGGCATATCAACCGTGTTCTGTATTATAACCCTGAAGCACCGGCCTAACCCTAACATGTTAATAGATAATAACCACTATTTCAAAATAAAGTTTTTTTAATAATTACGATGGTTTCATTTGATCTACAGAGTCTACGCAACATCAGATCTCACTGAACTGTACTACGGTAATAAAAGATTTTCATTCGTGACATAATTAGTCGGGCATTTTATAGAGGTAAATGGATAGGAGGCTTGTCTGATTTTTTTGTGATTCAATGGTGTGAGGTATCAGTAAGCAGCTGGCATCTTTTTCAGTTAAGGCTTAATGCCTCTACTCTTAACAATAGGAATAGCACATCCGGATGTTGTACCGTCTTTAATCCAAGAAAATAATACTTAAAGGTTGCAATGTTTTGTGTATGGCCTCGATCTGAAAAGACTCTTATTAAAGTAATAAAGTATATATTATTCATATATTTTATGAACAATAACGAACTATATAACTTCTATAAACTATCTTTCATCATTTTCTATTTCACTTATAGCTTGTTTAGGTTTGTCCTTTGTCTTAGACTTTTCATGGATGGGAGGTGATTCAATTTCTAAAGTAACAGGGCCATCATTTTGAATCGATACTTGCATATACGCTCCGAAAACGCCATCTGAAAAGTGACAAATATTTTTGGAATATATCGAAATATGTAATAATTTTTTTACAGTTTTAAGCATATTTAAATACAACAATTACAAAAATTTAAGTGCCTGCATCCATTTAATTATTAGTCAGTACATATTGTTAATAAAATAATAGCAACTGATGTAATACATTTTTAATTTGATGACACCTCTAAAATTAAAGCCAATTTTCTCTAGGTCTACTGTTTGTCATTTCTTTAAATCAAAACAAACATTTAAAGGTTTTCCTCATTTAACTCACATGCCTTTAAAATATAATCCAAAACGTTCTTAGTAGTTTTAGGCCAATTTTATTACTTACCTTTAACCTTTTCTGGTTTATATTGATTTCTTAACAATTCTAAAAACTGTTCATAAAACTCTTTTGATCTTTCTCCTGGCATTGCAAGGTGGAAGTCTGGCTTATTTCCCTGTGACGAAAAAATTTCTTTATAGATATATGACTAGTTTACATACTAAAATAAAGTATCACAATTACATGGAAGAGTTATGATGGATGAATGTTACAGTCTTGTTTTTACCTAACAATTATTGTGTATATTTTACTTTTTTTAAATGTGTCTTTACTAAAACATCATGGAACTTTATGATCTAGCCTAACTAAGACTAATTAGTAATTTAAATCTTCTCACTAGGCCCGTGGTGTCAAGGAATTGAAAAGCCTCGACATTCATGTGATGGTGGAGCCAATGTTTGTGTGCTCCAGCAGTCTTTTTTATTAATGTGATGACATCCTCTACATTAAGGTCCCGATGGAGGTTGTAATTTCCAATGTACCAGGGAGCATTGACTATTCCCCTGAGCACTTTGTTTGGAATCGTTGGATTACTTGGATGTGGCTATTACTGGTACAGCTTATAAATTATTTATTTTGTTCTGATAAAGTGGAATGCCTTCAGAGTAACCAGTACCATTTAGTGTAACGGAGATCCAATTGGATGATATATTTTACTTGATGTAAAATATTATTGGTCATTTTTACAATCTAAAGGTGTTAAGCTAATGATATTTGATGTAGCTACTATTTAAAAAGAAACCATATCAACTGGGTAAGTGTTTCGGCATATTCTTGAAAATGTATAAAATGAAAATGAAATGAAAAGCTAAAAAAATTAAATTAATTTACCTTCCATGTATGATATAAGGTAAATTGGCTAACACATAACAATTCTAAACCTGCATCTACAACATTTCTTTTCCATCTTTTGTCTGTTTCATCATTAAACAATTTTAAAGAAAGTAATTTACGGGCCCTGTAACAAAAAAAAAATACATATTTTCTTATAATGTTGAACATCAAACATACAATTATTTTCGTGGGTCAGCTAGCCTTCTATCTGGATCATTAAATGTATTTGCTGCAATAGCTTAGGGTACAATTCTCCAGGATTACTTCTCTTTTTAATTAATATTTCCATGTATACTGTATTCTCTTACCACTTACTATTGATAACTACATAATAACATAATTTTTCACATTCCAAAGTGTCGCCAATATTGAGCTAGTTAAAATGTTGTCACTATTTGTTTTATTTATAAATATACTATATGCCTCAAATATTATTACAATTTGATTGTATACAATCAGTTATATATTTACAGCATAAACATTTGTTAATAAGAATGTTAATGACACTTAATAATAGTCTTATTAAAATCAATACAAATGCAATTCTAATCAAAACAGCACATATACTGTTAAAATAGTTTCTAGTTAATTAAATTAAAATAGCTACTTACATAAACTCCATATCCTTAGCAGTATCAGTATTTGAAATACCTATAAAGATGCATAATCCCTGTCCAATATTACTAACTAGCTCACCATTAACTGAAATAAAAGTTCAATTCATTATTAATTTAATTTATTTAAAATAAATTGCACAATAATGGTATGAAATTATTACCTAAACAATAAATTTATCTTCATAAATCAGTCAATAAGTTATACAAATATTTTAACATTTTTATACAAAAAATATACATTAATTTCTATTTTAAACTCTAATCTTAATTTACATATTGAAAAATAGTTGTTATTATTTTGAGGATACCTGTAACGTTGGCATTTAGTACACGTTGAATAAGAGCTTTCATTGCTAATTATTATATTCTCTTTTTTGGTAGAATTGTAATTATGACGTGTAATTCTCTAATCACTATTAATACTACTAATTACTAACTATAAATCTAATTGTTTATTGTTTTTTTTAAAGCGACAGTTTATAATTGATTCCATTTGTCAATTGTCACGGATTAGAATCGAAGAAGACACGAAGTGTCAGATGCAGGTCTATTGTTAAATCAAGAAGAAATATTTATAGAGGAAAGGACATATAATTGAAAAAAGGTAGGGAAACTTCGTTCATGGTAGACGTATTTTTCACAGTGGTGAAAATTTAATTTAATTGTACTAGAAGACTCCCAGGATAAGCTGGTAGTTTAAATTTTTGTATTATATGTAATCTTTATAGATGAATATTTGCAAATGAACATATTAGACAATTTTAACGAATGAAAAAATAGTATGTACAAAACTGTTCTTTAGATATTTAAAGGCAAAGTGAATTTTAGAATGGTTATTATATTATAGGAATGGTAATTAGTAAAACAAATTGCAGTGCTGTTATTTATTCAATTATTTAAAAAAATCAATTTCCGACACAGTGTCAAATTTAGAAAAGATATTCCTGCACGTGTGGTTGAATAAATATCATTACTAAAGGATAATTGAGATCTCCTTTGCATTTAAAAGACCAGTCACATCTATCAAATTAAAGTTGACTATATGAAAAATAGTAATAAATGTTTTTTGCAAAGTTTTCTTAAATAAAACATAATTTAAGTTCAAATAAAATTTACTTCTTAAGAAATTACTTACACTATTAAAGCGTCAGTCTTAGTATTAATGAACTTTGGCAAATATGATATGATACAATATGATAGTCTATAAAAATCACATAGGTAGATAATCTAACACTTTTTGGTTATGATAATATAATCCGTGTAATTTTATTGGCATACTACACACCGAAATAAAAAAAGTATGTAGAATATTGTGTTTCCGATAGAACACATAACATAAAAGTAATTGAAATTTCTTTGGATATTAAACAATACCTACAATTTAATATAAAAACCTTAAATGTAGCTATTTTCTTGTACATAGTCAAAACAATTTAAGAACATTATAATCCAAAGTATCTGAATCAATATCATCATTACGACACTGGCACCTTTCAGACTCAGAAACACTCATCTGATGTTTCCGAGTCTGAAACGTGTCAATCTCATAACGATCTCTAATTGCTTCCTGGGTCTTTGTATAGTAATTTACCAATAAATGTTGTATGTTTTCAGATGCTTACGCAGGAAAAATAGCTGGCCTCTTTAAATATTAAACTTTCAGTTTCGTTTTGCCATGTGGACTTTCATTGTACCTTTTAAGTTTAGCAGTTTTTCTAAAGGTATCAAAAGATCTTTTTCTATTATATAATATTCATCAATAGTAGCTATGTTGATGTTCTGTGTATTTTCTTTGACTACTTCAAAAAAATCCTCTATTGTAGCAACATCATGGCCTTGTGCTACAGCAGCATCAGGAATACGCTTAACTACTGCTCCTACCCCATCAGCCGCACCTTTTCCATGAGCAAACTAAGTATAGTTCCAAGTAGTGCGTTTTAATCCATCGAAATACCAATTTAATTTACTGATGACATAAAACATCGTTTTATTTCTATATTGGCTACTTGGGGAATCAGGTAAAAAGTGAAGAGTAGTAATATTGTTATTAGCCAATTTAACAAATTTTATTAGCGGTATAAGATGACCCCATACTGTTAGTGAACTTACTTTCCTTATCTATTAAATAGCAGACAGCAGTTTTTAGTGACAGTTCTTGCCTACTCCCCCCAAAATGAAAAGCCTAAACTTCAGACTCATATTTTAAAGCATAGTTTTCACTAAAATCTTTGTGAATGATACCTTCGTTATCCTTAGGATTTTCCCTTTAACCCCTCATTGCACTAAATTGCCATCTGCGCAGACCTTCATGTTATAGAAACTTTGGAATCAACAGCTTCTTTAGGGTTAGTTGTTCTTTTTGTTTTTAATATTATTCTTTTATTTTTCTTAATGCCCTTGGATTCATAACTGGTTGTAGAATTTTGCCACTGTTTGAATGTTATTAGGTCCTAATTATCAAATCAAATTCTGTTTTCGCACAAATTACAACGCTCAATAAGACATTTTTTTCCCCAACAGAGAAAATTGATTAAATTTCGCTTCTTCTGATTTCGTTTTATCATACTGTAGAGCTTTTGCAGTGACAGAAAAAAGCGCAGAAAGTGCTATTTTGCGCTTTTCTTGAATCTGAAATTTGTAGTAGTTTAGTAATTTACACGGCAGTTTGAATATAGCATGTATTGAAACAATATTACATTTAAATATAAAAAATACCTACTTACCATTCCAGCTTGCTCCTTACCATTGGGGTAAAATGTGAACGGGAAAAATGGTAAAAAGTAAAATGGTAAGTAGATATTTGGAAACATTCGTGTACGTCGCATTATTTATTAGACTTATGAGACTAAATACGTTATCAGACGAGAAATAATTTTATGGCAAATATTTAGATCATTAATTAAATTAATCTGAACAAATAACTTATTTTTAGGAGACACGAATTTTAATTTGACCAGGACGATTTTTTGTAAATTATTAATTTTTCGTTGGCGCCAAATCGCTCTTTAAGACTTGTGGTCTGCTCAAGTCACTAGCAGGCACTGAGGTCGTGGTGGGGAGTCGTCGTGAGGATTACATTTACCATTGGGTACAATTCTATTTCACTGTCAGTATTTGCGAACGGAACTTATGGTACTTTATACCATATATTTTATTTCAGTTTATACATTAACTATTATATTTACTAAATAATAAGACAAGATGTTATTCTTCGAAGGTTTCGTTTAATTATTCATATCATAATGGTTGAAAATTGAGAAAATGGACACGAATGGTATTGAGGTTTTGGGAACTATTTTTTTCTAAAATGGCTTATAGCTTTTTAGGTTGTTTTGGTTTAGGTTGATTGGTCCTTATTTGGTTAAAATAAAACTTCCTAATAATTCGTTGAGAAGAGGTGAAGATGGAATGTGGAATGTGTTTAATTTTTAAAAACTGTAGATTTATATACAAAAGTTATCCTACACTGGCCACTAGTGGTAACATGTGGTACCAAGATGCGAAGGGTGCGTAGACAATAAAATCGAGGCGCGGCAAAAAGTTGTCCTTTTCGAAGCGTACGAACGTGTTCTTCTCAGAACAGTTCGATATCGTGGTCTAACGATAACGCAATTAACTGTTCTTTTCAGAACAAATTATTGTTTCATGACGATAACGTTTACAACTGTCCTTGTCAGGACACATCACTGTTTCATTACGACACGTACTAATCACCTACAGGATTCCCCCTCTAGCGAAGCGTACCGGCAGGCGTATAACGCGGCCTCGGCGAGTTGTTCTTGTAGGTATTGAGGTGTTCCCAGTGTCTTGTTGTTTCAGGTTGTTGTCATTTTGATGTTTCAGGCTATTTGATGGTTCATGTAGTTCGCTCGCACTTGATGTGATTTGCTTGTTGCAGGTACTCGTGGTTGTATCAGTAGGCACATCTTGCTCGGCGATAGTGTAGGCAGGTTTGAGTCTGTCGATAGAGATATTCATTTCACGGTTAGGTAACTGCAGCGTGAATATCTTGCTGTCTCGTTTCAGCACGCGATAGGGTCCGTCGTAAGGTGCTTGTAATGGCTTCTTTACGGCGTCTATGCGTACGAATACGTATTCACATGATTGCAGGTCGCGGTGAACGAATATGGATTTTGTGTTGCTGTGTGGTTGACTCGGCATTGGTTGCAAGTTACGTATTGCGTCGCGCAGCTGATCGATGTAGCCAGAGTCCATGATGACGTCATTGTGGGTCGTTGATAAGAAATCACCGGGTAAGCGTATGTTGCATCCGTAGGTAAGTTGGGCAGCGCTTACGCCGGTGTCACTTCGCATAGCGGCGCGTAATCCGAGTAGGACGGTTGGTAGCTCGTTGATCCAGCTTCTTGCGGTCTGTAGTCTTGCCTTTAATGCGGCTTTAAGGACACGGTACCGTCGTTCGATGATACCGTTACACTGTGAGTGGTATGAAGTTGTACGCGTTTTTTCGAATCCTAGTAAGCGAGAAAGAGATGCAAATACTCTGCTTTCGAATTGGCGTCCTTGGTCCGTTGTTATTGTTACAGGACAACCGAAACGGGAAATCCAACCTTCGTATACCGCTTTGGCGACGTCTTCAGCAGTAATTTCGCATAGTGGGTATGCTTCGGTCCATCTCGTTGCTCTGTCGATCATTGTCACGAGGTATCGATGTCCGCTGGCCGCGGTAGGTAGCGTAGACCAACGATATCAATGTGAACGTGTTCGAATCGTTCGGTTGGTGAAAAAATTGATAATCGACTTGATGTGTGGCGTTGTATTTTGGCGCGCTGACACTGTAGGCATACTTTTGCCCACTTGCCGACGTCTGCGTTCATTGAGGGCCAAAAGTAACGTTGCGTAATTAATTTTCTCGTAGTCTTGATTCCAGGGTGGCTAACGTTATGTACTGCGTTGAATGCGGTACGTCGGTATTCTTCTGGTAGGTACGGACGTAACTGTGAGGTTGAAGTTTCGCAGTGTAATTTGATATTTGAGACGGGCAGGTTGACTTTCTTGAAACATAAGTTGCTCTGTAGACTGAGTGCTTTAATGGTATCGCTATCGCGCTCTTGAGCTTCTGCAAGTAGATTGTAGTCGATCGGCGATGGACAGGTGATTGCTTCGACACGTGATAATGCATCTGCGGCTGCATTTTGAGATCCACTGACGTGTCGTATATCAGTGGTAAATTCGCTGATATAAAGTAGCTGTCGGGTGCGTCTCGGTCATTCGCTGTTTGTATTTGTTTTTGTGTAAGCGAAAGTTAGCGGCTTGTGGTCGGTGAATATTATTATTTCTCGTCCCTCGAACATTTTGCGGAACTGTTTGACAGCCATGTAGATGGCGAGTAGCTCTCGATCGTAGGTACTGTAGCGAGTCTGTGCATCGGTGAATTTCTTCGAGAAATAGCCGAGTGGTTGCCATGAGTTGTTGATAAATTGGTTGAGTGCGGCACCAGCTGTTTTGTCGCTAGCGTCGCTGAATATAGCAAGTGTCGCCTGGTGAGACGGATGAGCAAGTAAAGCGGCGTTTTTTATGCTCTCTTTACATGCTTCATAAGCTTGCGTTGATTCAGTGGTCCAGTCGATCTTAGTTTTGTCACGCTTCTTGACGTTATGCAGGTAGGTATTTAACGGCGCTTGTATGGTGGCGGCATCTTTGATATTTTCACGGTAAAAGTTTATCATACCGAGAAAACGTCGCAGTTCTTCTACGGTTTGTGGTTTTGGAAAGTCTGTAATAGCTTATACCTTCTCTTGGGGTGGCTGTATTCCTTCCGCTGTGACTTGGTGACCGAGGAATTTCACAGTTGGCTGGGCGAAAACACATTTTGATGGGTTGATGGTGATGCCGTATTCTTCTAGTCGTTGTAATACGATGTGTAGATGTTTTCGGTGCTCTTCCTCGTCGATTGATGCTATGAGTAGATCATCAACGAAAGGAAATACGAAGTCGAGTTCGCGCAGTACTTCGTGAATAAAGCGTTGGAAAGTCTGTTCGGCGTTCTTTAGCGTTCGGCGTTCTTAGACCAGGACACATGCGCGGAAACTCGAAAAGACCAAAAGGTGTGATGATGGCGGTTTTCTCCACATCTTGCTCGCTGACTGGCAGTTGTTGGTACGCGCGATTGAGGTCGAGTGTGGAGAAAATTTTCTTCCCTGCGAGTTGGTATGTGAAATCACGTATGCGTGGTATGGGATACCGATCGGGCTTGGTTATGGCGTTGAGCCTTCGGTAATCGCCACACACGCGTAGGTCTCCATTCTTCTTTGGCACGACGTGAAGAGGTGATGCCCAAGGGCTTTTGCTTGGTCTGCATAACCCTTGATCGATCATGTTTTGGAATTCCTTCCTGACCATTTCGTAACGATGCGGTGCAATGGGGCGTGGCTTGCAGTGAAGGGGCGGTCCATTTGTTTCAATGAAGTGTTCAACGGAATGTTTGGGACTAAGCTTCATTGAAGTGATTCTGGTTGTGCCTGGGAAATCTGCTAGAATGCTGTGGTAACTTTGCTCAATGTCTATACTACGAACTGTAGGTATGTCTGCAGTACTGAGTTGAGCGTTTGTTACCAGCTTTGTTTTCCCGTCGATCAGTCTTCGGTTTTTTACATCGACAATGAGGTGGTGGTGCTGCAAGAAATCTGCTCCCAGGATTGCCTTAGACACATCTGCTACGACGAATTTCCATGTGTATGGTCTTCGGAGGTTAAGATCGAGTAGGAGTGACTTCTCTCCGTATGTTGGAATGACCGTGTTGTTGGCGGCGTAGAGTTGAAACGGCAGTGGTTTTTCGCGTGAGCCTTTTGTCTTTGGTAGCACGGAGATATTGGCTCCTGTGTCGACCAAAAAGGTAAGTTTCGTTACTCTGTCGGTAACGAAAAGGCGGTGTGATGATTCGGTAACGCCGGTTCCCGCCGCGGCCAGCGTTACTTTTAGTTTTCCGACTGGTTTATGGGCTTGAAACTGCATGGTGGTGCGCATTTCTTCGCGTCCATACCGTAGCGATGATGGTAATAGCAGTACGGCATTGGAGATTTTTTCCGGCTTCGATCTTCCATCTGCGACTCTCGTCGGTTTTCGTTGCGCTTTGTTGATGCGTTCCGCGAGCGTGATTGTGAATGTGAATGGTGGCGAGAACGACTGTTGCGGTAGTTGTCGCGCGGTTGTACTCGTAGCTCGGCAACTTCCAAAGACAACCTTCTTATTTCACCGATGAGGGTGTCGATGGTTGGTTGTTCTAGAATTGGTGGCGATGCTACAGGTGTGAAAGGCGTTGCGACGGCAGCGATGTGTTGCGACGGCGTGTGGACTTCCATCATCTTGTCCGCGAGCAAGGTCAGGTCGTCAAGCGTCGTTTTGATTTTAAACGCTTCGCTGACGGCTAGCACGGAACGAATGTGTGGCGGCAGATGCTCGAGCCACATCATTTTGATGGTGCTCTCGGGAAATTTGTCCTTGTTAAGCTGCTTCATTTGCCTCATCAGCTGGCTGGGTTTCTGGTCTCCAAGCTCAACTTGCGACAGTAGCTTCTTCGTTTGTGCGCTGTTAGATTCTTCGTATAGCGATATTAAACGGTCTTTAATGGCGTTGTAGTAATCTGCTTCCGGCGGCGAGCAAATGAGATCAGCGATGTTTTGGATATCTTGCTTTTCAAGCTGTGCGATGACCATCTGGGCGAGCTGGGCCTGGCTTCGTTTCAGATCGGCGGTTGCTGCTTCGAAACTGCAGAACCAGAGGAGCGGCTGGTCGCGCCAGAATGGTGGCACACGGAGTGACAGTGAGATACCGGAGACTTCTTGGCTCGACGGTTGTGATGAAACTTGACGCTCTGCACCGGAATTTTCTGTGTTCGTCATCTTCAATTTTCTTGGTGTTCTTCTCGGGGTCACCACTTTAGGTTGTTTTGGTTTAGGTTGATTGGTCCTTATTTGGTTAAAATAAAACTTCCTAATAATTCGTTGAGAAGAGGTGAAGATGGAATGTGGAATGTGTTTAATTTTTAAAAACTGTAGATTTATATACAAAAGTTATCCTACACTGGCCACTAGTGGTAACATGTGGTACCAAGATGCGAAGGGTGCGTAGACAATAAAATCGAGGCGCGGCAAAAAGTTGTCCTTTTCGAAGCGTACGAACGTGTTCTTCTCAGAACAGTTCGATATCGTGGTCTAACGATAACGCAATTAACTGTTCTTTTCAGAACAAATTATTGTTTCATGACGATAACGTTTACAACTGTCCTTGTCAGGACACATCACTGTTTCATTACGACACGTACTAATCACCTACAGCTTATAAAACACAATAAATTCATCTGCACTTATCTGTACTTAATTAACTATGTATATAAAAAAAGTTATCAAAATTTTCAAATATTCACCCTTATATAATATTTGTTTATAATGGCATCGTGCAGTCGCTAAGTTATTGTAAATTCTGTAAATATTGTGTGAACGAGTCACATCACTGAGATGATGGCCATGGAACCACTGAGATAAGCAGTGCGCCCATTCTTCCTTAGGGGTCTCTTCTATGACATATTTGTACGCTTTCACCGCATCTTCAGGGCTCAAAAAGTGAGTACCTCGAATTTTATCTTTGGTACTTGGGAATAAATGAAAGTCGCAGGGCGCCAGGTCAGGACAGTATGACGGATGACTTATTATCTCGACACCTGACATAGTCAAATATTCAACAGTCTGTTTTACGGAGTGAGCTGAAGCATTGTCTTGGTGAAGAAGGATCCTGCTTCGAGGGCGCTGCTGACGCATTTTTTCCAAGACAATAAGCAAACAGCGATTGACATACCAGTCTGCAGTAACTGTCCTACCATCTTCTAGCGCAACTATCGCGAAATGACCTTTCCGACCAAACAATGAGACAATCCTCTCTTTTCCTTGACTTCTTCCTTTCTTTACCTCAGTTGGCCGATCCTCGAAAGGAAACACCCACTGAGCTGATTGTCTTTTGGTTTCGAGTTCGTAGCAATATATCCGGATTTTATCACCTGTGACGATGTCAAAAACAGCATTTCGGTCAACGCCGTTGAACTTATCTTATCTAATATTTGACGACACCAGTCCATGTGAAGGTGTTTCTGGTCGTCGGTAAAAGTATGGGGAATCCATCTGGTACAAAGCTCCCTGACGCCTAAATCTTCGTGTAACATTTTTTGAACTCGAGTCATACCAACGCCTAGGCTTTCCCGTATATGCTGATAGATCACTCTCTTATCTTCCTTATATCATGCGTTGTACAGCACTGATGTTATCTTCAGTAGTCGCTGTTAAAGGCTTTTTTAATTGTAGATCTGGATGTAAGATATGATATAGACGTCAATAAGCAAGATATTCTGGGGTCAAATATTCGTTTCATGTGTAGTGTTGAGGAACAAAATTGGGATTATATTTTTGCAGTTGCCTCTAAAATCTTTGTTGATGATTATGTTGGAGTTGGTCTAGTTCATTGGCAATATAAAATAATACAAAAGATTAAACTTCCGCCTAAATCCTCGGTTTTTACTGGAGAGTGTGTATATGTATATATGTACACAAATAAAGATAGAGCAGGTTTTAGTTTAGTTTTGTTGCAAGAGTCAAGAATTGACTGGAGGCAATCATCTATACGATGAGAGATCAGACGAGGGCCAGAAGGCCCCAATGGCTAAGGGCGAGAAGCTATTCATATAGCAGTCGGAATAACATTGTAAGGGTGCCCTACATGTCCATGACGTCATCGTTATCGTTTTATTTACAGCCTAAGTTTTATTTATCTACAAAGTATAATTAAAGCAGTATAGAAGCTTCTTCTACGCCACAGTCGAAACATCCGACATACGACTACTCCTTACTATACTATACTACAAAATGCAACAATATTGGAACCCAGTTCTTGAAATAAATAATCAATATTGTATTAAGAAATTTTTTAAGTTAGTTAATTGAAAATTAGTTACGGTCAATTGTTTATGATGAAGTATATATTTAAAATTAAAATAAATGTACTTCCTTAAATATGGAATTCCGAAATAGAATACGCTTAAGAAAAATATATAATAAGCATAACTCCGTAGTTGCTTTTGTTGTTAATTATCTATCGAATGGTATTCAGAGTAAAGTTGGCCGCTTTAGCACACAAAAACAAGTCTAAACATTATCATAGGATGCCTACCATCAGCTCTTATTGCGAGCCTATTGACAACCTACAACAGATATCGCTTACTTGTAATCCGTACCATGACATCGAAAACACGAGATAGCAGTTTATGGGCCCACGTGACCTTAGCGGTAATAATTTCGTTCATTCGTTTCGTATGAAAAATCGTAACATGACTTTTAACTTTTTTGTATCGAAATGTCCAAATAATAGTTTAGAAATTAAATTAAATTCTATATTTTATACGAACGCTCATTCTGATGTGTATCTTTAATTTTTTTAATTGATCAAACACGCTAATATTTCGAATTTTACATTGTAATTTATTAAATAATTACCTACACATAATACATTATATGTAATATTATTGATTATTGCATTTAATTTCTTATTAACAAAACGTCAATACCAGACTAAAATTGTCTTCGCTAATACATATTTCTTTTTTTACCAGTTTATGTCCATAACAACTAAGGGGTGTTGTAAGATTTTGGACACTCAATTTTGAGGGAAAATCTACGTAGACTTTGACTGTAAGAATAAAACTTTGTTTTTCACGAAAGACTAGTTTATTTCAAACTTAGAGACTACATTTAAGCATTACAACAATTAAGAAAGTCGTAATTACTAATGAATTACTAACCACCAATATTTTTTGCATCCACAACAGACAATTTTATAGTTGTGCTTAATATTTATTGGGATATAAAAGCCAGATGTCCTTAAATTTACCATATAATTTGGATTGTTCTAAGTACTTTGCAGAAGTATTTTAATCTGATTAGACTGCCTAATTAGATTAAACTGCCTAAATGTATTTTTATTAATCTTATCACATCGAATGATTCTACAAAAAGTATTTTTGTACTTACATAGGTACCAAATCACACTTAGTGTTATGTTCACTTAAATTAAATTCTTAAACAATATTCATTAAACACTTAACATATTGTTTGTGATAGTATAACTACTTTTAAAGAAGCAACAGCGAAATGAACACATGGCTTGGTAGATCTGTGCTTTAAAACTAAACTATTAAATGCAAATGGCTTGAAAGTTTTACAAACCTATCCTCTGCTACATTTAAATAGCTTATGTTATAAGTTTTAGTTTCAATACCACATAGACATTTGAATTCATAGAGAAAAATAGGTTTTTACAAAGCTTGATGAAACATTTTATAAAATCACTCTGATACATTTTGAAATACCAAATAAATTTCTTGTTCACCACCAGATGGCATACAGGTGAGATGAATTGGTGGCATAACAATATTTATATTGTAAGACAATACCAAAGTATAATCGAAATTGGAATAGGACCTCAACATTCCTAGTAACTATATTCTGAAGGAGATCTCTACACAAATATACATAATAAGTATAACAACAATTTTCTTTTAATAAAAACTTCTCATAATTCCTAAACTATGAGTATTTTTAGAGCTTCGTACCTTTTACAATAAAATAATCCTTTATACACTTTAAAAAAAATCACTTTCTTTATTATTAAGTTTGGGTACACATAAATTGTTAGCACACCGTACATGCTTAATAAGCTTGCTTGATAATCGATTAGGCTGGGTCAGTATTATTAATAATCTTTGAAACTCTCTTAAGTTTACAATAGCAATAATATCATTACCAAACTAAGTAACGGGATTAACTTGTAATAATAAAGGGTAATATGTGTATAATAAATGGTACGAAGAATAAACACTAACAGCCTCTTTCATTACAACCTCATAATTTAAACAACAAGAAAGATTCTTAGAGTAGCCACAACTTTTTAGAATAAGACACTGAATTTGATTACATTATTGCTGGGTATGAGAACTATACATACTAAAATAGTTTCTATTAATTATAAATAATTTCATAGTAAGTAGGTGTCAGGTTAATAAGTACTTACTACAATAAATTAATTCAGTTCAAGAGATTGTCTCTTTGTATTTTAAAATACTTACAATTTATAAATACTTTTCAAGAGTGCCAGTAAATATGAGGGAAAATAAGCACGAGCAAATAAACCATAATCACTCATTCCTCCATCATTCATTTTGAATGGTGAATGATTTATTCCGGATCTCTTTTCAAATATATTTTTGATTCTATTTCCTTTTTTAAGTCTGGCAACTGACCGGCGTTGTAAAGACGTACATATTCCAAATAGCGTCTCTTATTTTCCGGATTCCTCATAATAGCCGATACAAATTCCGATGTTTCCTTTTGCAGAGCTACGATTTTTTCCTGAATAAGACGGTTCTTGTGCATTAGAATGAGGGTTTTCCAGGCGAGGTTTAGGATCAGGCGGTTTTGTGCGGCCTTATCAGGCAAAGCTTGAGTAACGACGGCTGGAGCCTCTTCGGTAACCACGGGAGAAGCTAACCATTGTAGCCTCTGAAGACGCCTTGCCTCACGTAGCCTGGTTACATTGGAACCTGAAATTTGATACAATCAACAGATTAACTTTGCAGCCGTTTAGCTTAGTTTAAATTTTGCATAACTAATTCTTGTTCATTCATACTTTGTTTGTTACAAGTTTCGAGAACTACTTTCAAATAAGGAAATCTCTGAAAAATTCAAGGGTGAACAATATTCACATAATTATAGCAGATTGATAAAAAGTAGTGAAAAAACTTAAAATGGTTAATTTACAAGTAGGAGTATAAAAACAGTGTCATTCTCTGTATCATGCAAAATGCATATATAAAAAGTCAAGTTTTTTAATAAATAAATGTGCTGTTTAGATAGGTGCCAAACTTTATGTTGTGCTTTCAGCAGTTATTGGATAGAACACGTCAAGCCATCTTTGATCGGAGTTTATGGCCTGGTATAGACTTTTAGGCCAACCATCATTGATCGGAATGATGTCATTTTATAAATTAAATGACGTCACTTGTCAATCGGATAACGAAAGTAGTATTCATCGTAAATTTACGTCTATGCTTAACATAAGAATGACGATGTCATCAAAATTAATTATTAGTTGGAGTTGGTATCACATTCATAGATATCTAAAATGTTATGTTTAACACCTACTAAATTTATATTAAGTTTAATTAATATATTACCAAGAGTTAAGAAAAAAGGAAAATTCTAATAATAAGCCGTTATTTATTTTTATTAAATCACTAAAATGCATCACTCATCAATTCAAAGTAAATAGTTTCTATTTTATTTTAATTATATAGTGCTAATAATTTGTGAACATCGAATATAATGAAATCAATAACAAATAATTTTATTAAATAACATGATTATTCCTAACATTTGACATTAGAGGATCATTTCTGAACAAAAGAAGTCTTCGACCTGTAAAAACGTGACATAAGAGAGACCCTCTAATATGTATATTGAAATATTTTCTTATCAGTAAAAAATGTTGTTTAATAAATAAACACAATCCGCTATATATACCATTGTGTAAATACGTTTCATTGTTTGCGGTAGGTCAGCGAAACATGCAAGTACATTTCTCGTTAAACAAGTTAATTTTAAATGATGACTCACAAAGTTAAAAAAGCTGAAACGAACCTTTTTTAAATTTTCTGATACGTTTCTCGCACATCTTGGGATAGCAACACAGCTTGATAGCAACACAAACACTTTCAAAATTCAGACGATTTCGCGACACGTACGTTTCTGTCGAGCGCTGAACGCGAAGTTAGCTCGAGCGATGTTTCTTTGAAAATCGAAGCCCGGGCGCCCGCGTGCCGATCGCGTCGACGCTGTAACGCTAAAGCAGGATAGAAAATTGTGTTGCCATGTAAATTTGTAAAAAAGTCGCTTAAAATTATTATAAAGGTAGTAAATATGTTACATGTATAATTTACTTGTTATCTTAATATTCTACAGAAACCTCAGTTTGCTTTTATAACATATATATATCTTGGTTTTTGATTGTCACTTGTCGTCGCACATTAAGTATATAAAGTCAGAACCATTTGGATCATAAATTATAAAGTACTTCGGTGTGACGCATTTTTTATATATATTGAATAAATTTTCCCCTTTGGATTTTCTTATTTGCAATACATAAAAATATTTTACCGGAACCTTTAGATTTTTATTGATGTGGTATCACCTACGGCCTACGCACCTCATCAAGTTCTAATAAGCTTACCTCGCATGGATCAACACGTGTGTACATTTACAAAATATCAGTGCTCATTATCTGTCTGCGACTGTGGATATAGACGTATTTAGAAATAGACGGTACAATTGCAATTGTTTATTGAACTCCAATTCTAGAATTTGTTACGTACCATTATGGAAAATGATCTATTATTTCTTCAATTTGACGAAAGTAACTGTGAAAGCCATTGTAAATGTATACTTATGTTTATTTAAAATTTGATGTAACGGAAATTAAATTTAAGATATACTTTGTTTGTTTCGGCTGATAAAGAGCAAGAAAGCAATAAACATTTGATTTAGTATGGGAATCATATTAAGTTAAAATACTGTCGACTCTATATTAAATTTAATCTGTGACAGTGCACGTTGCGGCTACGTAGTTCACACTCGCAAGTTCCCGGCAATGCGTGAGTCACATCGTCGCGTGCGCATAAACTGTGAAAACGTATACGTATACTTACTACACATGCGTAAGGTAAAAATCTAGAAATTTGTCAAAAGCTTTCATTTATTGTAATATAAATAGTAGTCTCAGTAAAAAAACATTAATATAAAGCATTATACAAATACAAATTCATTCTGATAAAAGTATTTTTTAGAATTTTTATTTATAATATTCAAGAAGAAAATCACTATTAATCGATTAAATAACTCGATTATAAAACAAAAAAATATTTTTTATGAATTTTAAATTTCACGACATTAAACAATGAACAATAACTTTAAGTCTACCCTCTCAAAATATTGGTATAATTTATTGTTTCGAAAGACTAAGACCAAAAAAGACCTTTGTCTAATATCAATAAAAAATCGAAATAACATTTGACAACTTTAGTCCATATCGAACACTACTATATATGAAGATTTTTCCTTAACCACCAGATTTACCATAACCAGCATCCATTTTCTTATACCATTATCTATCTACAGCAAGGAAAAATAAAATTTCAGTGTATTGCAGAAAAAAATGAACTTGAATTAATCTCAGTGGCGGTTGTTGCCTAATGTATGGAGATGTTAAAAAAACTCTTTTTGAAGCTGGGTAACAACTGACTTTAATGGTTTAAAACATACAACGTATAACTTGCACAAAATCTTATCTAAGGGTTCATAAATCTAAATGACACTTATGTTACTGGACATTCTCGGAAACGAACATTTTAAAATACAAATTATAAGTGTGGTATAAACGAAAGGGTTCATATTGGCTTCAAGTGTTGATCATCATCACATTTTACATTTTAGTAAATAAAATATTTATATGTTGTATAACTCAAGGTGGGTGACAAAACTCTCGTCTCACTCACAAAAAGTAAAAGAATTAAGCCTTTGATGTCAAGTGATCAACTTCTAAGGTCTCAGTGTCAATAATTTAAACCGATTCATTAACACAGAGAAGATAAAAAAAACAAAGGGTGGGATCAACTACAAATAATGATTTGATATAAAATCATAATCTTAACGCTAGCTAGGTTATTGTTTGTGAGATGTATACTTAGTACGCACTGACCAGTGATTGTCAAGCATATAACTATATCAGGGAACATTGAAGCATTTAAGATATATATATTCTGTAAGTTCCTAAAATTTGTCATATAAAACTATTTATAATTGTTAAATCTTATGATTTTCAACACTAATTTCACTTGAAGTAATGAGAATATGCTAATCATACTTTTGAAGTCTGAAGAATGCAAAAATATGACTTCATGATTCTTTAATCAAGTTATCTATGGCTTATTTTATTTTAATTATAAGCTGATTAATTCTTCTTTAATTTTATACGGTATAGTTTTTTTAGTTTTATATTTGTATAGTTAGATGTACCTTGTCTAAAGTGAAGGTACAAAAATATTTTTCATCTTGAATATCTATATTACGAATTTCTTACGAAGACAAAAAATTTTATGTCTGAATCTGATTCACTTTGGAAAATGATATATTAAATTAATCAGAAGATACATATGTTCAAAATACATAGCCGAGAAAGACAACTATGTCTTATATGAATAATAAATCATAATTTTAGGAATCATTCTATTTTTAATGGGTGCAGTTGCAGTATTATTAACGTACTTACTAAATAGTAGTAAGAATTACTAAGTAACTTTATATTATGTTAAAAACTAACAAGACAGTATTCTTTGTTCTATATATTTTATGACTTACATTTAACGTCACAGACAATTTGCGCGCGAAACTTGTGTTTAATACTTTTACACAGTGTATTTTAGTTTAAAAAAAATATATGAATATCAAGCGATGCATAAATAACGAGATTGGCCAATACGGTTCATGTAACTTTTTTTCAGTATGGTGAGATCATGAAAGCACATGTGTTCCAACGTGGGCGGAACGTGGCCACCGACGTGCAACTCGAGTGCATGCTGTAAATTCAAATATGGAACACATTATTGGTATCTATTCGATTTTAAAACAATAAATTCATAAATAAAATGCTTTAACATACTTTGAGCTTAGAGCATAGAGTTGCTATCTTATCTGTGCTGCCATAGATAACATCTATTTAAAAATGAAACACGTTTCACTAGCTAATACCAACTGTTTAACTCTGAAATTATTGCGTTTAAATTTTGAATTATCGTAATCAGTCAAGAGAACCAAAAAACACCGACAGCGATTTATCTTGATTTAGATTTTATAAGATTTTTTGTGATTAGCAATTTCGATATTGTACTAAATATAGATTCGCACAACGTGGTTTTCAGTTGAACTAAATCGGTACATAGCATAATAATCTTTCCGCAAAATCACGTGGACATCCATGTTAAGCGCGAAATGAATATTAAGAAATTTACTGAAGTTTTGAATTTTTATGATGTCCAATCTCGCGACATATCAAATAAGTATATCCCTTCTATCTCGACTTTTGGGACTAAGACTTTGCGGATATCTAACGAGCGAGAAATGCGCAGATAGATAACAAATTCTAAAGGAGTTTGAAGGTGTAACCCTCATATGCACGGGTTCAACGTGGATTCTTTTTAGATATCCAATTGTTGAGCAAATGGTATGCCATTTATTATTTGCCGTCTGATTATGATGCAACGTATGCCGTCACATGTACAATGATTCTCACATGCACGTGTCTCTACACGAAAACGTTTCCAGACATGTTTACTGTTTTATTAATTTTTCCGTTATATCGGTTTCGTAACTCATACTAACAACCTTGCTATCTATACGGTCTACTACGTAAAATATATAGCATATTTTGTATCTTTCCATAATAAAACATTGACGTATTATTAATTCCATACGTCATAGTATCGACCATAAGGGTATAAGATTAAGGTAGATTGATCAATGCGTTTACCAGATCATGGGTTTAATTAATTAGAGAAGAGCGTACTAATTCTTAAAAGGACGTCAAGGCACGCAATATCACGTAACATTTGGCGAGGCTCCTGCCCATTTGCCTCTTTTTCTTTAAAAATATATTTATGATATAGATGTTTGATAATGTGAAGGAAGTCTTTGTAAAGATGTATCATTCACAAGAAATTATTTTATAAAGCTTTATATTATATGATTCTATCTTCTATGTTCACAGTGGAAATCTGTGTGATTTGCGTTTATAGAACCAAAAAATGAGCAACATGTAATGTGTGAATTTAATGTAATTAATTACACATTTAATCAGTTAGTTAGGTACTTTACAGCTCTTAAAAATTGTTCATTTAAACTATTTTATTTTACTATTAACGATTTTACTTTACAGAATATATTAATTTTATCAACTTATAATGATAATTTAATATTTGTTTAACTAAGTATAAATTCATATACAATTATTTATTTATTACATTGCACTACATATTTCTACATCCTATGATCATTGAACAGATTGGAGAGTTATTACGGACTAGGCTTTGGGCTTGAGACAAAACTTTTCGACAATGTCATTCCCATGTAAATTCATTTAGCGTTAGTGGGTCATGCCTGTCGAAGTTATTTTGTCTATAGCCGAAGTATTAAACAACTAAGAACACTTCTATTGAATCGTATTTTACGATGGTAATGTCCTACTATTGACGTTGTATTGTATATTTTAAATACATTCGAATTAGGTTTAAAAAAGTTGATTCCCTTGAATAGTTTAGGCACCGTTGTCATAGGCATCAAAGTCTATGTATCAAAAAACATGCAGGGGTATGCGGAACGTCTACAAGAAATGCTATTTCCCGCATCTAAGGAGGCAAGTTATTGTAAAAACTTGCTCCAAAATGAGTAATGTCAATGCGACCGTAATTGCGAGGGTGAAGTATCTATGATTAAAAATTATGATTATAATTATAAAATGAAATATTATGAATAGTTCTTCCGTATTCTTGGACTTGGAGTCAAAAACAGTTACCACATGACCGTCTCATTGTATCTGTAAGGGCTTGTGCTTCTTGTTAGACAAATTTTTTGATTATTTCTTAAAACAGTTACCGCAAACGCTTATAGTTATACTAAACTGAGAAACGGAGACCTTATTTTGCATTAAGAAGTACAATAATGCCATATTTTTACGTAGATAACTTTGAATACCAGATAATAACACTGAAAATATAAAACTGCATTAATGTAACGAATAATTTATGAATAAATGTATAAGTCACGTTGCCTTTAGGATTTGTTGATGCGTTTTGGAATGCGCGCGACATGATATTCGAAAAATATGTCTCAAGTGTGATAGGGTTGTACATTTGTACAATGTATGTGTACTTTAAAATGCTAAAAAGATAAGAAAGCATAGTAGTATAGTATATATGAATGTATAGTCGGAGAAATGTACATGCGCAAATATTGTAGCGACCTTATTTTTTTTTTAAATCTACATTTTAGTACATTCCTTTTAAGTTCGAGAATCTGTCTTAGGGATGAACGCTTTTCATCGATATGTTAATACTTAATCTACTTAACAAAGTTCTTAAAAACAAAACAGTGTAGGTACTTAAATAGGTATCAGTTAAATAACATACTTTAAAAACCTAATATCTGGCGAAAGTTGATATTAAATCATAATAACTAAACAAGTAGGGTAGATAAAAATTAAACAGAAAGATCGCACCATCGTCTTTTTTATCGAGTTTATATATTATAGACATGTATATTACAATTCTTATCAAAAACTGAAAACCTCTTGGAATCTTTTAAAAATGAGTAACCTCAGTTACCATTCAGTTTTTTTTTAACTAAGATTCCTTAAGTAGTGTACCAAAATACTGTAATATTTTAACACTCAACTGAGCTTTTATGTCTGAAATTCAATCCAAATATTAAAAATAGAGGGACACATTGACCTACTGATATATTTGTCAAAACCTAACTATGACTAAACGCAGACAAACTGCAAATTAGAAAGACCGATAAAAATTTAATTATGGATATATGTATGAGCTTTTGGTTTTAATGGTTTTAAAAAAAATATGAATGTCTGAAATTATTTTTACAAGCATTGCAAAGGCTTTTCTATAATGGCTAATGGCTAAAGCCTTTATCGGCTTAAAACACGGTTATTTATAACAATATTTAAATTATTTAAAGTCCTCAGTTGTAATATTCAAGCGCATTGTAATCAGTGACAACTGTGTTTTCTGTCGAATTCTATACGCATTTTAAAAATTCATCGATATAACTTATTCGCTATAACATCACTTTTCAATCCCCAAAAAGTAAGGTAAAAAGTATTAATCCACCTTGAACAGCCCTAGGTCACGTTGAGCACACGATTCGAAAGCACATGGCGATTCATGCCTCACGTTGTCACCTAACATCTTGTAACGATTGTATTAACATTGTTCGCACCGTCTTTGATAACAAACTGTCCACGTGTTCACACATTTGACTGGAAAAATACTGAATTAATGTATAATTTTGCTTATATAACATGATGTACTATCGATAGATGTACATATCATGTACGTCTGACTAGTGTAGTTTTATCGAATTATTTAAAGTCCCGAGACAGAGGGCACAACAGTGATTGTGTTTCCCTTTCTCTACTTAAATAGAGAATAGTATGAATAATTTTAGACTATTTTATTTAAAACAGTTAAGCCCTTCTCTACAAGCTGTTTTTGTAAAAAAAACTACCTCTTCTAAAGCGGTTTTTATAAAAACAATTTTGTTTGATAATTTTTTAATATACTAATGAAATTTTTTTTAAGGTTTTGTTTTGTTTCAATGTCAATTTGTATTACTTTGTTTATCAAGAATAAAAATGAATCCCTCAGTATTGAATGCTCATGCGCAGTAAAAACAAAGTATTGTTTTGCAACGATCAACCGAACGGCCATCGTTTGTCACGTTGTAAACATTCAATGCAAATATTACCTTTTGTATTTTACATTCCGATGTTGTGGGCATTTATCTCGATATATACTTTTTATTACTCTAATCTAATTACTTCCACAAAAACAACCAGTAGTTCTGGTACAAATCGGCTCGAAAAGGCCACTTATGATTTTTTAAAGACAAATACTTTTCTATTATCTTTCAAGATAATATATGTACATATTTTGCGTAAAATGTCGTATCATACACGATGAACATTTCCCTAGACGTCATCGTGTCATCGCGCGGTTTTTTCAATTATGTTTGTTACGATAGTGGCTAAAATTGTACCTAAATGTAAATATGGCTGCATACATGCACATCTTATGCACAAGAATTAAATAGTGATCAAAATTTTAAAGTTTCTTTTAGTTTTATATTTATCCATTAATGATTGTTTTGTAGTAATTCAGTTCGATTATCAAGGCGTACATGTGTACGGACTATAGCGTTGATTTATTTATATATAGAAAATTTACGACTACATCTAAATTCAATAAAATCCTATTTCAATATAATCTAATAAATATTTAATCACGTAAAAAAATCCGTAACAATAGGAAAAGTAATAAAGAATTTATGTAAATTTTTACAAAATATAGTTTATTTTCGGAATTTCCATTCGGAGTCAGAATTAAGTTAATAAATGTCAGTAGACCGTACTTCTTTAATACATAATAATATGTTCTATCTATAGCAGTATTTATTAAAATCGGTTAAGCAGATTTAGCATCATAACAAACCGACAACTTTTGTTTGAAAATTGTATATTTTTATCTGCATTGATCTTCGGTGATTCGTGTGCATGTTCTATTTCGGTACACGTTGCATTTGACCCAAGATCTGGGTCATCACGTGGCTCAGAGCACGTGTCTATGGCCCCTGACACAAATCGCCACTGTCTCACTCTGTGTCACCTTTTCAAAACATTTACTCATTACAAAATACAAAAATATTGTAATAAGATTTTTATATTTTATTTGATGAAAAGAATCTTAATTTGTATATTTATATTTTATATCGCTACAATCATCTCTTGTGAAAGAAATTCTTTACGTTTTTCTTAATTCTCTTAGTGTTTTTAACCTCATAAAAAATGGAATAATACCGCGAACATCTATACCAATGGACATATATGTTTATACTTATTTTAATCATATCTTACCATATTGAGGCACCTTTCTGATAAAGCACTTTGTAAGCAAAAGAAAGGATTTCTTTCAATGTTCCGTACTTATTACGGGAATAAACTAGGCTGCCGGCAACTAGGACAATAAAGCGACAAAAGAACGTTGATAGCTTCGCAGTTTTACCTAATTTTGGCAACTTAAAAAGTACTATTTATTATTTAATTTTCGTTAATGAGGGTGGGTCTAATACTATGAAGATTGTATTATTGTCTAGAAGACAAGGTGAACCAACCAAAGCTGGGTGATTTCGACGTTTTAGGAGAGTTGTCGTTAAATCGAAGATCGTTAATTGGAATTTACACTGAATAAGTTGAATAGATTTTTATTTTTATAACAGTTAAACTCAAAATCTATTCAAATAGGTATTTCAAAACCAGACTTGGGAAGCTAGGACAGACCGCTTCTTTAATTATAAAATCTCAAATTGTATTGGACGTGCGTATGACATGTATCAAATGTTAAAAGTTGAGTAGGTAATTTTATATGTAAAAGCTACCCCCGATTACTAAGAATTCTATTATATGTAGAGGTAGGTACGTTTTTTGTATGCTCCAATGAATGTCGCCACAAACTCACTTCAAACAGCCCCGCTAACCCTGCTGGGTAATGTAAGTTAGCACGTAAATTCGAATATATATCTAATATTTTACTCTGGGGAGCCATTTACGAAAACTGCAGCTATTACCTAGGCAACTGAAAATATTTAGAAAATGAAAAACGGCTTAATGTAGAAAGATGTGAATGCTTTTATTGTTTTTCGAAGTAATCTCCGTTCCTATTTTATATTATTTTATCTTTAGTTCTTGGGAATAAATAAAGGTCGCAGGGCGCCAGGTCAGGACTGTATGGCGGATGACTCATAATCTCGACACCTGCCATAGTCAAATATTCAACAGTCCGTTTTGCTGAGAGCGCTGAAGCATTGTCGTGGTGAAGGAGGATCCTGCTTCGAGGGCACTGCTGCGCTGCTGTCGCAAACAGCGATTGACATACCAGTCTGCAGTCTTTCGATCTTCTAGCACAATCATCGCGAAATGACCTTTCCGACCAAAGAATGAGGCAATCTTTAGTTGGCCGATCCTCGAAAGGAAACACCCACTGAGCTGATTGGTTCTTTTGGTTTCGGATTCGTTGCAATTTATCCAGCTTTCATCACCTGCAACGATGTCAATTACAGCATTGAACTTATCTAACGTTTGGCGATACCAGTCCATGCGAAGGTTATTCTGGTCGTCGGTTAAAATATGGGGAATACATCTGGTACAAAGCTTTCTGACGCCTAAATGTTCGTGTAATATTTTTTGAACTTGACTCATACCAATGCTTAGGCTGATCTCTTTTCTCCCTCTATCATGCGTTGCACAGCACTGATGTTATCTTCAGTAGTCACTGTTAAAAGACGTCCCTCACGCGGATCATCATTGAGATTGCTACATCCACGCATAAACTCGTTAAACCATATAAACCGTGTATATAGTGGGGAGAGATGAGGCACCAAGAGATGGGGCTTCATTAAGAAATGCTAATCTCAGCCTATCATAGTGGTGTTGTTGAGTGAGCCCACAACAAAAGCCATAATAAATCATTTTGCCGCCAATTCACAAATACAAAAAAGTTTTCATTAGCAATGTTTATAACTGGCCGGTTCTAAACATTTTCAGTGGACAAGCCCAACATGTGCCTGCAGTAATGAAGAACAAACAATGGAACATGTGCTTCTACACTGCCCTATATTCGCATCGTCCAGGCACGATCTGGAGCAACAAATGCAGATGACTGTAGACTGGACGGCCTACAGAACATGTTAATAAAGTACAGACCGTGCCTGGAACGGTTCTGCGAAAAAATATTTTAAATATTTAAAGGATTCAAACAAAACCGAAAGAGCGGGTCTCGCGAGGAATTGCGCCCCGGCTCGCCCATGAATATTGTAAATAAAAATATTACCGATGCAGCCGGGGCGGGGCGTATTTCACGACGCGTAGCCCGCCATTCGCGAACTAGTAAAATTAATTAAATGTATCTTGTTTTTATTTTTGGAAAAACGTGGTATAAAAAGTCCCTGGGCACTATGGCAGGGGAGTAGAGTGTTATAAATTAATTAAAAAAAATCACTTTAAGTGATACCCACGTTTATTATTACTTGATAAAAATTATACAAATCCTATGAATTGTGCTGGTTTGAGTCTTTAATGAGAGATATAGCATTATAAATAATTTGTAGATAAATATAGTTGAAAAGAAGCATTATACAATTGATATCACAATTTATATCTAAATCTTAAAACCTGTGTGACACACAATTTCTTCACGAGTAATTTTCAGTCTTAATATAACACTATATTCTAATAGGTATTTATTGTAAAAGTAGCCAGCTTGTAAATTTCAATCAATCTCAAAAAATCAATCAATTTGCACGATATCACATTTAAAATTTGGCTTATAGATATGAAAATCACTAGCTATTTCAGCATAATATATAGTATATTTGTGAATAAGAGGGTTTCTGTACTAAGGCAATGGTACTATCAACTCTTGAACTCTGTATCTGTTTTTCTTAATGGGGTGATAAGTTTTCTGGGCCTAAGGCGTACTGGTTTCCTCGATATGTGTCCCTTACTACGAAATAAAAATTCAACAGTGCTCAGTCTTTAATTGAATATAAGTCAACGCCGATGAGGCCTATTTAAAATCCTAAACGTAACTATGAATCAGAAAAGAGGATTCGATTATTAATTATTGAAAAAAGGAGAGGGCCTCCTGGTGAAATGAAATAATTGGAGGAAAGATTGGAAAAATAAGAATATAAGGTAACTTTTAGTACTCGAATAAAAGAAATTGTTTTATTTATGACTCCTGTCTTTCATCCAATACGTTTTTGAAATATGGGAGTCATACTCAGTAGTACGCTAGATAACGTGTATGTAAGCATACTTACACGTGACAGTTTAGTTCACTGTCCTTTTGATAAATAATTTATCATACAATGATATATGCAAAATTATTTATGTACTTAAGTGTTTTTCTGCGTTGAGGGCGTGACTGCTCTGTGTATATTAATAATTTTACATTACAGTTCGTCATTATTCGAACCGCTGAAGGTCAATCTGGTCCAGGAATAGGATCGAAGTGGTGGCAAACTTTACTAAACAAAAAGTAACTGCAGCCTGAAACAAAATCAGGGTTTGTGCTCTGTATAATGAGTTCTGAGATCTGTATAGACAATGTAATAATGAGGTTTGCTCCGTGCGATGCCAAGTTTGCGACATCAAAATGCGCTATGCGCATGCGCTACGTATTAAAAGAACTCGATGTAGTTCTTGCATACAATAACGTCGAGATTCGTATCGCTGACCCTATTAGCAGTTATAGCGCCAAATGAATTTGTATGGAAATAGTCATATGTCAAAACATTAGAGACATCTCTTTAATAGAGACTATAAGTAGCGTTATTGGACACTTACTTATGATTACAATCCTTTTTAGTAAATTAGGTTAGAGTTATTAGTCTTAAGTTAGGCTAGATCGTAATGTTCCATGATGTCGTAGTAAAGACACATGTATATAATTTTTTTTTAAATGTCAAAACATGACCGTATTCCCATAGTAAATATAATTTTGTTTCAGGCCCCCGAGTATAGAATAGGTAGGAAAAGATGCTGTATATGTCTATGTTTTAGCTCACATTGTATGGCATTCTACCAGCACGGCTTTTACGTAGGTAGGTGGGTAATCTTTAGAACTGTTATAAACATTGCTAATGAAAACTTTTTTGGATTTCAGTTTTAGAACTCTTTGGTAATCTAATATAGTATATTGCATTCATTTGTAATTTGTTTTTGTGAATTGGCGGCAAATCTAAAACTCTTATTACACCTGAAAATGAACCTAACGCGTGAAAATTTTCGGTCAATGATTTATTATGGCTTTCGTTGTGGGCTCACTCAACAACAACGCTATGATAGGCTGCGATCATTTCTTAATGAAGCCCCATCTCGTGCCACTATTTAAAATTGGTTTAACCAATTAAAGCGTAGACGTGGCAATCTCAATAATGATCCGCGTGACGTCCTTTAACAGCGACGCATGATAGAGGAAGATAAGTGAGTGACCTATCAGCAGATACGGACAAGCCTAGGCATTGGTATGAGTCAAGTTCAAAAAATATTACACGAACATTTAGGCGTCAGGAAGCTTTGTACCAGATGAAATCCCCATACTTTAACCGACGACGGCCAGAAACACCTTCGCATGAACTGGTGTCGTCAAATGTTCAAATGTTAATGTTTTGACATCGCCACAGGTGGTGAAAGCTGGATATATTGCTACGAACCCGAAAAGAAAAGACAATCATCTCAGTGTCAGTCCTGACCTGGCACCCTGCGACCTTTATTTATTCCCAAGAACTAAAGATAAAATTCGAGGTATTCGATTTATGAGCCCTGAAGATGCGGTGAAAGCGTACGAAAATGCCATGAAGACGATGTGTAGAGAGGAACGGAGATTACTTCGAAAAACAATAAAAGTATTGGCAACCTTCTACATTAAGCAGTCTTTTATTTTCTAAATTTTCAGAATTCCCTAGGTATAGTGCTCATATCAAACTACCAAACAAAATAGTTTGAAAAGCATTTAATAGTATTTATTTTTCTTATGTTTCGCTTTTACATTTTTTGTATTACAACAAAAGAATAATGTATGAAAGTACAAATACTTAAGATAAATTGTTCTTATACGTATAAATCAGTAATTATTGAAATATCTGAATCAAAAAACATCAACTGCTCTTCTGACGCGATATAAAAGCAATCTTACTAATCGAAAGCTCCTGCAATATTCAAATATTTTTTTCAATGTAAAATAATTATAAATCTGCTCTTTTGTAAGGATAATTAGTACATATTGGATTAAAAACCCTTCCGCATGTATGGAACAATAGTAGGTTAAGTCACGTGTCTCATTCAAGGATTATGTGAATAGTCTGCGCGCGCCACGTGATACCGAGGTCAACAACCGCTACGAGATACCGTTCACTCAACAACTGACTAGAATTCGCCATGACATTATTTTATAACCTACTTGAATTTTAAAGGTGTAACGTTGTTCAATTTAATTTTAACTTCAGATTATATTTAGCAGACAATGATAGTAATTTACAGGATGTTATCCAAAGCTATCACGAGAAAAAGTAATTAAAAAATGTTATTATTTTAAGTAATTAATTGTCTTTTTAAAATTACTACAAATCAATAGTTTTTATTTAATTATGTTTTTTATGTTTAGCAATGTAAAAATATTATTTTAATATACAGTTTACACATTAATAGGTATACACTTTTAACAAAGTATTATCTTCCTATCAACTAATCTACCATTAGGCAAAACTCGAATAATTCCACATTAAGTATGATGGGCCTACTAAGCTTGTATAATTTTTATGACTTCTAAGCTATAAATTATTTTAAAGGTCTCGCGGCCTTGTTGCTACAAACATTATTTGACTTTCTATGTTCAGCTCAGCTAGTAATGAACAAATTCTATACGATTGACTTGATATTGCGAAATAATCCTGCTAAGATGTTTTTATTTAGAAGATACGTCAAGAAGATCAGCGAAGGAAGACAATCAACATATACATAAATGCGTTTACCACAAATATAACCTTAATGAGTAAGGCATTCAATCTAAGCACTTTATTGAGAATAATATCAAAGGCGCTACAACCTGTTTCATGATCATTTGTTAATCTATTAGGCAAGTAGGTGATCAGTCTTCTGTGCTTGACGCACGCCGTCGACTTTTTGGGTCTAAGGCAAGCTGGTTTCCTCTTGAAGTTTTCCTTCACCGTTTCAGCGAATGTTAATGCGCACATAGAAAGAAATGCATTGTTGCACAGCCGGGGTTAGTACCTACGGCCTTAGGGATGTGAGTCGCACGCTGAAGCCACTAAGCCAACACTTTGAGAATAAAGTGATATAATTAGAAAAAAGCCATGTAAATAAATTATATTAATACTTTATTTACATGGCTGTAGGCTGGAGCGTAGGGCTGCAAATTTCAGGACTTGGAATTTGAATGTGTGACTAATGTCAGGCAACACTTGTCCACATGTGAAGAAATGGTTTTGAATTTTGGATTGCCTTCTTTATTTTATAAAAAATGATTGCTCAGTGCCCTCGAAATTGGAACCGTCCAGCAAGGACAGCGGCAAATTTGCCTTTACTTAAATTTCAGAAAATATAAGTACTTAGTAACTGACAGTGATCCCAATCTTCCCATAGCCGCAAAAGCTGATGAAAACACTACGATTGTACTTTAAATCGTAAAATTGGGATTCAATTAACAAAAATGTGCTTTATATGATTGTATAAATTACATTTTTGTACTCTGCAACAACCAAGATAGGTTGTTAGGTGAGTAGGGGCGGGAAAAAATGAATAGTGTTACGAAGATGGGTTGACTGAAATGTTTCTCTATTTTTCCACAAGTTAGGGACGTTATTAGCAAGCTGAAATGTGATTTATGGTCGTTTCAGGAGAGGCTCTATCGTTTCAGCTCTACTCTCGGTTTCAGAAGGTAGAGTTTTTCTAGACTGTGTCAGAGTAAGTTTTGTCGTGTGGTACAGTTTTCAGGAAACCTGTTTATCATAATGGAATATTGTAGTGTGAACTTTTTACACATAAGTGACACAAGGGCGGAATGATACGCGGAAGATAGGGAAGATCAGAACCTTCTCAAAGCCAGACTAAACAATCTAGTACGAAAAATGCAGTTTCAAGTGCGATTTGAAGATATTAACATCGAAGAAATGTAGTGCGAATAGTGAGACAAGTGATAGTGATAGTGTCTTTTTAGTACAACTAAATTCCTCCTTATTAAAAAATAAACCCTTGAATAGATCTACTGCGTTTTCTATCTGATATTCTTGCTCGTAACAATAGACAACCATCAATAAATGTGTAGGTACATCCGTCTTTGATTCGCTTCAACTGAAAGTTATTCATTAATAGTACATTATTTTATGTACTTGCGCGACATTTGCGTATTATTAATATTATAACTTTGAAGATCTTAATGTGAAACCAAGCAGCAAACATAGCTTGAAGGAAATACATAAGGACTATTTTGTTTAATGTGTGTAATGGTATAGTAATACATTTTTATATACTGCTCCCCAAAGGACGGCAACCCACCCACGATAAATGGTCCATGGGCTGCGATTACTATCCTTTTTGGGCGTCCCATGTTTGCCCCACTATACTATAACAAAAATTATTATAGATACACAGTATAATGTGTGTAAGAGTATTCGTATGTAAGGCGAAGTATTCTACACATCTAATTTGAAAAAAAATATGTTAGATAAAGGTTAGCTACATTTAAAAGGTTAACTTCAGAAACGATACGTTTGAATCTAGTCAAAAATGTATTGAATTTTTGACATAAATGAGTCGGAGTTCTCACCCTTAAACTACAATTATTATAAAACATGAAATAAAGTATTTGTTACCATTATAATACGGATAACGTTGTAACCATAGCAACAAACGGTACTAACTACTAATCACGTTTTAAAATGCCCTCGTTGAAGTGTCAAATTATTTCCTTGAGTTCTTGCCTGCAGATCCTCGTGAGGGAAAGTGAAGGACGTGCACGTGACTAGGTCAATCAACTCTTGTTCTACTTACACTTAGTAATCAGTGACGTAACTTTCTCATTGTTATAGCATCAATCTTGATTGTAGGAAACGCTTCCCCCTTGGGCTCAATTGGTTCTACCCATCTATGTGTAAGGTATAGATACTGATAAACAGCTGGTGGCCCTCTAGATACCTTAGGAGCTGGCCATTATTAATAGATTTCATTATTTTGCAGATAAAGCAGTTTATATCTAGTATTGGGCGATCGTGGGACGGATCAGAGCGATCGCCTTTTTTAAGGGATCGAATGTATTGAGCAGGTTGTCTTCCAACGGGACAGTACCGAGCGAATACAGGTACCGGAAAAGGAGACAACTTTGGAGCAACAAGTATTCGTATGAATGTGACTATCACATTTTTGACATCATCATCCTTCTGTTAGTCTCGTTTCGTATATATATATTAATATACTTACTAAATTCTTATAAAAAAATAGATTTTTAAATGTACAAAAAATTATACTTAAATATAACTTATCATACAATATATCAGTATCTTCTATTTTATATTATTGCAAATTATTTTTAAGCAATATATATTCACTTCATCAAAAGAGTCATAATACCTTCGTTTTTCTTATCTCTATGGATAAAAAATCACGTGTACGAAAATCGCTTCTCAATGCTCAAACGTGACGAACATTCATTACCGATCACGTTATTTACCTGTTAAATGTTATTTATTTTTATGACCACGTTCTTTCACACTTTAGCCGTTCTTGTGGGACTTTAACCTTCCCTTCAAAACTCCTAAAATAGTTCTGTTTTTTAAATATTTTCAGTCAAATGTGTAGTTCTTTGTCTTTTGTCAATTGTCATTTTGTGTTGGGTTAAGAAATTGGCATATGCGCCGGTCATGCAGAAAGTCGTTTTTAAAATTGTTTCCACCAAAGGCAACATATGCAAAATGTAGGAGAAACCAGCCATGTAATACCATTCTACACGCTATTCTTTATACACGTTATCAATAATAACTAAATTGATCTGATGTCGATATGTATTCGAATCTTTCTGTTCAGGGACTTGTGTGCAGTTTTATTAAAGGGATGAAAGAATACTTTAATTAATAGTTTATGCCATACACAGAATCACCCATCAACTAGTAAGTTGATGGGTGATTCTGTGTGTGTATTATAAGTATATAATAGTAGTGTTGATGATAATACAATATATCTTTATTGGTTGAGAGATTTGAAAACCTTTATTTGTATTATACCATTCCATTATATTTTTTAACCAATACATACGATATACATTGTTATGTTTTAGATTGGATATAAGTATATATTTACGTATTACTAAATGCCATTTTATTTAATTTTTTACAGTGTCTTTGTAAACCAACATTTCATATAATTTCGTAATACTAGCAAACGTTAAATGTTGTAAAATATAAATAGCGCAGGTATTGTCTGTAGTCAGTCACATGGCTCTTTACGATAGCTGCCAGCACGTGGCTGACCCATTTGAACGCGAATAATCACAACGTCCTTATGTTAAGCGGTAGCGGTAGTGATTATATGACAAAAAATAACATTTATTTTTTAAAATTATTCGTTTACTATATACATAGAAAACAATCTGTTTAATCTGCTTTTCACAAACGATTATATTAAAATTAAAATTATAACGGCGGTTGTATATCTTGGATCTTTTACGTGACATAAATCAAGAATAATAACGGGTGCACCGATAATTTAATCTCACATTATCTTACCTGTGTATTACCGGCTGTGCTACTTTATAGAATACCAATTTTAATTAACTCATTAGATCATAATTGGTTAGTGTGACCCAAACACATGACGCTAATGACAAAGACCGATTTCGATGAAGTCGTCGTTAAGTGAACAAAAATTTAATATTGTAATACGAATTGGGCTAAAAGTCGTTATTGAAGTTCCGTAACTTTTATATTTTACTGGCACTGCTGAGCATTCATCCGCTGAGAGAAACATAGAGGTTTTCCGTTTAACACTGTATTTTTGAATCCGCTAATTGTTCTTGGTTGTGTCCCCACCATTTGAGTAATCATTTATGAACAAATTTATTTTGGACGATCATAGGTCACGTGCGTTTTACAATTACATATTCATAATGTAATTAGCCTTTCCAGATAAGTTAGTCAGGCATTTAACTATCAATAATTATTATAGAAGGTGTATAGCTCTGATCACCTTGTTACCGATAAAGAAAATTTTTAAACGTTTTGTAAATTTAGACGGGGGACCTGTTTCAACAGGCTTTGGCTTCGCATGGCTGAACATTTGTTTAATATTATGAAAATACATATAGCCTTCTAATGAGATATTGTAGCATTTACGCCTTTAATCGAATATTCTTTTTAATATCCGAAATATATTAATAAAATTGTTTATATCTGAAAATATTTTTGTTTGATTACATGCGCACATCAAACGTCATGACACCAATATTTACGCATTATACTGTTCACGTGTTTTCCTTGACGGTCTGTCCATAGATAACAGCACACGTGGGCTTATCGGCCATAACGAACAGTTTTTATATCGCATTATCCTTCGAAAAATTATGTAGTTTGGCTGGATGTTTATGCCATCTTGGCAAACTTAATTTTCGGTCGGTTTAAAATTTATTTCATATACTATAACTGACCTGGTGAACGTCACACCTGAACAGTGAATGAAAAAGTAGATGTTTAAATTAGTTCTTAAGATATAAATTAAAAAAACCAAGTAGTTTTATGACGTGCCACCAAGCAGCACCAATGGGTGCATGGCTTGTACTCACCAGTGAAGCACCTTCAGTCACCATTTTCTTAATGACGACTATTGTGTTTTATTAACACATAACTTACCCTATTCCAGAAGAAATAGATGGTGTACTAACGACGATTCTTTTTATATACTGTATACAGATTAAAAAGCCTGGTTTTCTCTTGTTGAACTTATATCTTTTACCACCAAAACCGACCAAATTAACATTTATATCATTTAAATATATTATTGTATTGTATTATGCATTTTTTGTATTCAGAATTTTATATGCAGCAGACGCTTTTGACAGGGGCACGAGCGTATTATTACCATAGCGAACAGGTGGGTTGGGATTAGTGGATAAGGAGGATCTATTGGAACTCCCGGACGGACTCCCACACCCCCTCCGTCATTATAATCAGTTGCCCCGGCGGGAATGTCTGTAAATGGATTTCCGAATATTAAAAATAAAAAAACATACAAACTTACATCAAAATTAGTTAGCTGTGATGATATTATGGTTATCACGTTTACATATTTTAATCGTAATGCAATAGTTATCACTTCACCTCACTTTTATCATCGGAGATTACTTCCGCCTCTTCGATATTTATGTAGTTATTTTCATATCGTAGTTACTATGAAACTATCACGTGAAAAAAAACGTGAATATACGCGTATTATAATTTCAGCTATCAATGATTCATAAATACATCTTGCTTTCAATTTGGTGCTTATGTAAAAATAAAATATTCTTTTTTTAGAATATGGCTTTTTTTTCGATGACTACGGAATTGGACTTTCGATATGCCAACCTGAAGTATACTGAGGCTGTGTGAGGCACTATGGAGAGCGCCGTCAAATTGAGGAGACACAACAAAAGATCTTTCTTGGCAGAAAACAAACAAACCTGAGTATTTATAGGGTTAAACTGCACAAGGTTGCCACTACACACCCCAAACACTTCAGATCGAGACATATTCGGATGTCCGGAATATAATGTGTCGATGGTGCTGTCGTCTGCATCACCGATGCTCAGCAGGTCATTGATATACAGAACGAAGAGAGTGGGCGAGAAAACACAACCTTGCGATCGCCTGCGTGATGGGTCTAGTGGTCTCCGACCACTAAGACTTTAAGCATCCTACAAGAAACTTAGCTAGCCATCGGGCAAACGGTATGACGTAGTTTCTATAAAAGTTCCCCATACACACTCTATCGAATGCTTTAGCTCTACCAAGCTAGCGGCCAATTCCTCTCCCTTACTTTCCACAGCTTCGCTCACCTATGAGTCAGATAGGCAAGGAAGATCACCAACCGAGTGTCCTCGGCGAAAGCCATACCGACGATACTGCTGGTGCTTCGCCAGATATCGCAAGAGCTGCCTATTGAGCTTTGAACTTTCGGGAGTCTCATACACACTTAATGACACGCGACACACGTTCTCTTCTTGCGTGCCATTTTCAGTGGAAACTGGTATTTCTTCGATCGCGTCGGCTCATTCGGCGCCAGTGCAGCTTGATACTCCCACTAGTAACTACACCATACTATTGTACTTCCACCAAGTAACTGCGATGGCGGAGGAATAGCTGTTCTTCAATTATCCCATATGTGGGGATGCCTAGGGATGCTTAATAGCCCTTAGTAGCTTTTTTACGACACCCACGGGTGATGACATCCACCCACAAATGGGGAGTAACTATTCTATAGAATAGTATGTTCCTAAAGTTCCAAAATGGTATGTAAAGCGAAAATATCTGTAATTTTCAAAGGAAATAATATTTTAAAATGATATTCACTTTTAAATTTCATAAATTCGATGGATTAGCCTAACGAGACGTAAACTTTTAAATTTTTCCTGATTCAAATAAGCACTTATTCAAAGTGATTTTAGAAATTCAATAGTAACAAATATAAGTGTTATGCAAATTGTGATATGAAACATGTATTTTAATTTTATTTGAATCTACGTTTTAATATAATAGAAGAGAATACAGTTCTCTTATATGTAACGGAATGATGTGAGTGTAGACCCCCAAGGTCATATTCAGTCTATTTCGTCAAAAAATTTCTACATCCTTCATAATTTTCGACTACTGGCCTTGAACGAACCAGTTCTCTCAAGCAGCAAGCAATAACATAGATTAAAGAATCATTGGTTTTTCGCAGGGTTCGAACGCACGCAACGCAGTTGAATCGCCGCGACTGAGATAAATAAAGTCGTTGAGCGCTATACGCCTATAGTCAATCATAGTGGGCTAGAGAGGCAAAAACATCATGATCATTTAGAAAACTAAAACGAAAATAATTCGTCTGGAGTATATTATCTGCACAAATTTCTATCTAGTTCAGAAATAAGTTCTGTTACAAATGAAAATGCATTTTTTAAAATAAGTAATGTCATATTATTAAACTGTATACATATTTAAAAAAGTCTCAGAAAAAAATACATTTGGCTTATATACAGGCCTTTAATCTGTTTGGCCACTAATGTATGGATTAACGCAATGTTTCCAAAGTAAATTTCACCACTGCTGGCTCATAGGATTTTTTAAGAGACTCAATGCTGCCGTGTCGTTTAGATCAGTCCATGTCCTCTTAAACTGACGATAATTTGAAGTTGAAGACTAGATGAGGGCCAGTCTTCAGCTCTTACAAAGTCCTGAACTTTGGTTTCACGCCAGGCTTGAGTTGTTCGTGCCTTGTGACTAGGTGCAGAATCGTGCTTGAAAGTATACAGTATATATATTTTTGTTAGAATTGTATTGATGAGAGATTTTACAACATGATCCAAGACTGTATCTTGATACAGTTTGGCTGAATTTTTCACTCCTTTTTCACAAAAATTTAGTTTTGTGACTCCTTGATGAGACACGCCCCACCAAACCTTCACTGACGCAGGATGTTGACCATATTGTACGTTTCCGACCACTTGAGCAGGCTCTTTAGACCAGTGAGCGTACACTTTATTATTTTGCTTATTGTAGCGTTCTTCAATCGTAAAATTTTTTTCATCGGCAAAGAGGATATTTCTGTGATATTCACCTGCGTATTGCGGCAGAAGGCGTTTAGATCGATCCACTCTCTTTAATTGTAAAGATTGATTTAGGGCATGGCCTGTATACCGACTACAAGCACCGAGAAGTATTATTTTATAATACGCGACAGAAGATAGATAATCTAAAGAAGTTTTTAAAATAATGTACGTGTTCCAGATTCAAAATAATTAAAAAGTTGAAAAAAGAAAAGTTTCATGTAACAGTATTTATGGCCAGACTACACTATAAATACCTGGCATAGCCACATTTATTTTCTTTGAAATTATGATATGAGTGATTATATTAAAATCATAGCTACTCGTAGATATTTATATAGATTATCTTTATAAATATATAACAAGACAAACGTTCAATAACCTTTAAGAGTGACAGCAGTGGCCACATCCAGTCAAGATTATTACACACATTAAAACTATGTAAGGTGTAGTAATAACTATATAACTAAAATTTTATATGAATTTTACATAAGTACAAATATTAATAATACTTTCAGTAGTAGTAAAAATCTTTTAATTGAAATGTTAATGTTTTTTTATTATTTTCTCCGTAAATTTTAAACATTATTATAAAATAAATTTAATATGTATAACCTAAACAAGTCTATAAAACTTATTCATGACTTTGATAATTGTGAAATCAGTAGTCAGTATTTCACACCAATATTTCTCACGTGACGCGCTGATCACGTGTCAAATCATTGACATCACACGTAACGTCATTAATTATACTATAATTAGTTAGGAATCCTGGACTGTAGTTTCAACTGACAATTGTGATATAATAGGATATAACTCTCACATTTCTCTCCTCCTCTTTTATTTATTAGTTAAAGGTCTTATGGCAAAGGAGAGAAGTTATTTGCATCAGTGGCATATACTAGAAAGTCGTGAGATCGATCCCGATGAGACAATATTTTTTCGGGTTGGAAGTTACATATTGTCTTAGAAGTAATGAAGAAAATGCAAGCACACAGATGCTTTATTATGCGGTTACTGGGCTTTTGTTAATCAATGACGTTACTCTACCTACCTAATTTCATTGATGAATTTAATGAATGGTTATGGCTGTCAGATAATAAGAAAAAATGAAAAACTACGGTGGCAGGCTTGACAATTCTTAGTTGCTACATAGGGCATTGAAAATATCAATCGAATTAATAAGCTAAACAGCAGTAAGCATAGGAGTACGCAAGTGCGTAATATAAGTAAATGATATTGAGAACGTGAACTTATCTAGTGGATCAAGGTGACGCGCGTTTCTACCTAATGACCAAACAAAACGAAAACGTAACGGTTCCATTTATTTTCGTTTATATTAGCACTGTATGGGATTTTGATCTTGACTGTCACCGAACTATAAATACATAATTGTTTTCTCATATGATATATCCTAAAATTTAAATGTGTATCTGGACTACAACACGTTCACATCAATGTGTTCATGTAACGTACATGTTGCCAGGTTAACCTTCTACAAACAATTGGAAAACATTTTGCCTAATTTGTAGCTCATTCAAACGTAAATTGCCTTTTGTATCTGTTTAATTTGCAGGGCTTCAAGAAATTGTTCTATTGTTACATTATGTTATTGTAGGCTATATTAGTAATCCCACGCGTTGTCATGACAATATTCAAAGGTTTCTATATATAGAACTTGATATTTTATATTTCTATTATGAAATAATTAACAATTATTTGTTTATTTAAGCACAGAACATCACATTTTGATACTCTAAGGTTACATTAAAGTGACAATTAAAGCGTTAATTACCTTTATTTATGAACTCTATCATTCTCTTAGTGGGTAAAAGCCAGCCATCACTAAGAACTTGCTAAAAACAAACGAACATCGACAAGTGATAACTGTTTAGTAATTCTATTTTTAAGTAATTCAAACGACGAATTGGCAGTGCTTGGGCCATGCACGTTACAATAAATGTGACTGCAACGGCGTAGAGGTCACACGCAAGGTCCTTGGTTCCGTTTCGAATTGGACAAAATGTACCTTTTCAATGCGCACATGCTAAGGACACAGGTCTCGCGGGATTCAAACATGGCACGTGAGCAACGGTGTCTTTGAAATTTCATTTATTTTACCTTACTTTCTACTATATATATATATATTAAGGCCGGCAACAACTAGTGAGCCTTTTGGCAATGTGAGTGTCGCGGGGCGGCGATATCACTTAACATCAGGTGAGCCTCCTGCCTGTTTTCCAGGAGTTTTATTTGTAGCCTGGCTTCTGAATTTGATCAAGCTTAATATATAAATACTCTTTGAGTATTACGGTGCAGAGATCTTCAGATTTTCGCTGTTGGCCTCAGCTGGCTGTTTTAAAATAAAAATGGCAGTTCAATAAAAATAAAATTTCGAAAGTGATTTACAAGAAAGAGTTAAAGTAATAAGTAAACTTGATCAAGACTGAATGATCGAGAAGAAGAGAATCGAGCAACACATTAAATAAAAATAAAGACCACGGACGTTTGACACGTCGTGTTTAAAAGTATGTAACAATTTTTCAATTGAAGTTTCGGAGGTCGTAATGTCGCCAGGATGTCGTTATATCAATATGCAAACAGCCAACAAAGTTTTATTATAGTTTAGTTTTCTCGGGTCATATTTTAATTGTTTTTGCAAATTACATTTGGAATCGTAATTGTAATTATATTATTTGTCTACATAAAAGACAAATGCTGAAAGAAGAGTTAAAGAATGTTATTCTAAAGTTAGTTTTGATTCTATATACGCAGTGTTTACCATACTAATAAGAAACAAGAACAGGATTTTATTTATATAAGCCTAAATGTATCTATATTTTGTACTTGGATATATAAACGAGATAAAATAATATATTTATTCTCTTTATATTTTCGTTTCCTTTCCTGTTGGTTTGTTTTGGATTTGGTTTTACAAGAAGAAATTTTTTACACAAACTAATATTTTATTTGATTCCTTTTTTAAAGGTCGCGCAAAATTAATTTCCAATTCATTTCATTTTATAGTGACCCTATAGATACTGTACTGTACAATCCCACAATAATAATTTATAATTCAACTACCCACTGGTTTCGGCTCGCACGTGCGTAATGCACGTGATCTGCGCTCACGCACCTGGTCCATAACGGCTTTGTTTTTCTTTGTTTATTTACGTTAAATTAATAAATAAATGTCAGATTTTATAGTTTTTTAATTATCTTGTGATAGTAATCTATTTTATAGCTTATAATCCAATCCGAAATAGAGTAGATGCGCCTAACATAAGGCAAATTTGCATTTCAATTTTATTCAAACAATAAAATCATGGCATCGTTCATAATAGTGTACACAGTTTTAGATGTAAGGAAGCCTACGCCGCATGACGATTTTACAGATTAAATTCTATATTCTATATCAACATTTCTTCTTAAAATTCGTTAATACAGTAGAAATTATGATGGAATTGACATATTATTCTTTTATTACTATAAAATCTCGAAATATTTATATATTGATCGTTTGTGAAAAAGTCTACCTTTAACTTAGTGAGGTGTCATTGAGCGTGTCAAACTTTATAAACTATAATCATGTACAAAACAATTTATTTTTCGCCACCTTGTTGTGAACTACTAAACTATAATTAGAGTTTAATTGATATTAGGTTTAAGCCCCATCTAGTTATGTGGAACTAATGTACAATTACTATAATTGTTGTGGTTCGGGAATTACAGTTTGCGCCATCTAACAAGAAATTATCGAACTAGTATAATATATTTTAATCATGTTGTTATTCAGTTAAAACTTCGCCAGCAGGTGGCTCTCTCAACTCAAAAACAGTAGAAATAGTATAAGGCGATTGATATAAGGCTTTATAAGGTGGAATTTAGAAAAAAAAATTTAGAAGTTTAAAAGTTATAATGATGACAAATCCACTTGACTTTTTATTATAAACTTTGACAAGAGCATAACAGCACACCATTTTTTTGTCATTACATATTTCCCTAAATTTAACGGTATTATTTTAAATATCTTCTCATATATTCATAACTTTATTACACTTATTTCCATCACATATATAAAGGAAATTATCTTTGGTGTGTAAAAATTTCTTAACTGAAGTCAGCTTGAGAACCACAGTATAGGAAACATTATGTTGTTTGAAGCGTTAATGCATAAAAGGTGTGATCTAGAGTAAACCGCGACAACAAATAAATGTATTTTTCGTTTTGATAGTTTCGGAGTTTCAACTGAACTTTTGAAACATACATGTCACATGAGAAAAAATGTATATTGAAAATATAAAAAGTCAAATATAACATGCCGCTGTCGTAAGCTGTTACTGCATCAAAGTAAACCAAAAAACTTCGCACGCATATTCGAAACGTCAGGAGGCAAGTTATTATAAAGACTCGCTCCAAAATAATTTACATTTTTACGACCGTACTCGGTTCTGATTTTGAGGTAGATGTATGTGATGAGTGAAAATATAACACGCCACTGTTGTGCGATGTTACTGCATCAAAGTAAACCAAAAACCTTCGCAGGCTTATTCGAAACATCAGGAGGCAAGCTGTTGTAAAGACTCGCTCCAAAAAAGTTATATTTTTACCGTTCTGTTTTTAGGTATGTGATGTGTAATCTCGGCTACGCGTTGGATTGAAGTTTAATTTGATGCTTTGTGTATTAATTAATTCGGTTATTTAATTGTGTAAAGTAAAATGCATATTAATACAACTGCTTAGTGTTTATTAATTTTGTGTCAATGTAAAGTTTGTTAGTAAGATCAGAATAAAGAAAGAAGATTTTTATTTATTTATTTTGTAGAAGTTTACTAGTTGAAGCGGTACTTCAAACTTTTATCAAATATAATAAATGTTATTACTGTTTAGAATATGTGTTATACCGTTTAGAAAGCTAATATCTATATACCAAGTGGTTTGAATACAAAATGAACGTCGTTTGATACACGGAAGCCGTGCTTTGGAATTCCAATGACGAGTAATATTTAACGAATTATTTCTAGATTAATGAATTTACTAAATTATTACCATACAGTATCATCAGGCTACGTACATTATAAACGTACTAAAATAAATTAAGTCATCCAGAGAATAAACCTCCTAATTCCTGAAAAATAAAATCTAAATTATCAATATATCATAGTCAACACATTAAAGAAATCGATTGTAAAATTATTATGTATTCTAATACTTTTTCCTGTAGTCGATTTTTTTTTATATATCTTTATTTTCAATTTATTATTCTTATCTTCTTTCTTATATCTTTATTTGTATATCAATTATTGTTTAACCAATTATCTTTGTGCAATATGGTTTGGTTACATTTTTCTATGGTCAGTTGATTTCACATAGTGGTTCATTCGCAAATGTTTTACGAATCGCTCGATTGTTGAGTAACAGTAATTAAAGTATATTTGTCTTAGTTACATACATAAAAGAAGAATAACTCGATTTGTTATTAAAACTAATTATTAATATCTAGCAATCGTGTAATGCAAATGTCGCCACTAAGTGGTGTCTTTCACGCAACCCTATAAAAGTATATTAGAGTAAGATTCTTTCAAAAATGCATGTAGAATAAATTTTATACTTTAAATTTGCACGACACGTCAAAAATGACTATTGACTTCTATTACATCACTTATTAATTATATCTAATTTCTAAATGTAGTTACATGCATTATTTATAAGAAAACAGACTCATGCGCAACCGATTCACGATTTAATAATCATGGTAAAATACACAATATGTTGTGTAATATGTATCTCAAACTAAAATACATTAAAAGCATTTCAATTAGATCAACGATCGTTATTTGTGAAATCGCTGTTACTAATAATGACATGTCCCAATCCGTACTAAAATCTCAAACAAGATTGGGCAATGAGCACTCGATCCTCATTAGCCGAGGTTCCGGCTTCTGCATATTGTGAAATGGATAGATTTACAGTCTCAGAATTATGTCGATAATTTCTATTTTATGTAATTGTAACTGCGTTTATCGCATAGAGCGCCGAACTGTTAGCGTAATTCTCTGTCTTACTGTAATCAGACATAATATGAAAATTCACTGTAACTATAGTTTAATTGATGATTTTTGGAATAATAAATCAAAGTACAAATTATTTAACAATTTAATAACATATCACAAATTCACTGGGAGTCAACCCATTATAATACTCAAATTCACATAACATTCGGGACAAATGAAAGGAACACACAATTTTCCAACACTTATCAAGTATAGATTGACTTAGCATACATTATAATACCAAATTAGTGTCATGTGCGCTCTGCACTGTAAATTTCTAATCAGTTTTGATCAGGTACGTTTCACACGAAGATCACATATTTAAGCTTTTACACAGACTTATCTTAGTAATACCAAAAGGCAAGACATTACATATGTAATTAGATTAATTAATTCACTGTGTGCCCTGAGTAATATCTATATTATTATTGATAGTGACCGTATCCGTGACTTTCTTCACTGCCTCCCGAGACCTGTATTTGACCTCCATAATGTCCCAACTCAGGTTGAGCTTCAGCATAAGCTTTTAGACCTTCGTTGCTCTCGTAGCCTCCTGCAAACTGTTCATAGCCTCCATGTTGTAACCCTTGGGAAAGAGATCCATGCTCGAGACCTCCTTGCTCGAGACCTCCATGCTGGATACCTCCATGCTCTATACCAGCTGAGTAGTCTCCATGACCAAGGTTACCGGCGAGGTGGTCAGTATTAAGCCTGTGGTCTTCCAGAACTAGCCCGTAACCATGAGCTTGTTGGGTTTCAGGGTGAATCTGTTTTAAGTTTGACTCGCTTTGGCCCTTCTCGAGAGGGTGGTGCAGAAGATGGCTGTGCTCCTTCTTGATGTACACGGGGACGGGATGGAAATGTTCAAATTTTATGGACTGGTGTGACTTGGCGTGTTCGTGTTGGATCTGATGATGGTGTCCCGTTTCTCCGATTAAGCCTTGGTGGTCGAGCTGCGGGGACTCCTCGTGAATGAGGCCAGGGTAGGCGGCCGCTACCGCGAATAATCCCAGGAAAATCTAAAACAAACAAGAGATATAAACTTTCAAACATGTTATGTTTGTTTATTAGTTATGCAAAGTTGTGTTTATGTTACGAAACGTAGTGACATAGCTTTGAAAAGTAAAGGAAGTTCGTCGATCGGATTAAGCGAATGTTGACGAAGCGAACCCAGAAAACAAGTTTCACAAAGATAGCGTGAGAAACCCTGACAGTGTCTTAAGTAACGAGAAAGGCTTCCTGTTCTAGGCAATAATTGTGGTTCCAGGAAGAAAAAAGCCGCTTCACCGAACACATGTATAATGAATCACTGCAATTAATAGCTTTTGCATAAACACTACGATGTTTTAATAAGCACTATTTAACACGATCACGATTAGATACGCACATGGTACTTCATATTGGTGAGGCTGTGCGGTCGTCACTGGAGGGTGGAGGGTAATGCCGGCAATTGCTATTTGCATTGCTTTTATACTCGTTTCACTACGACGGCGTGTGAGTGCTCTGCTTTGCTGTTACGTGTGCGGTTAGTACATTGGCACACTGATCGCGTCTTGGGAACAATAGATACAAGCTAATAGACAAATACGATCAAAATTTCAAGCCAATTTCGAACAGTATTTTACTTTCCCCTGTTAACATTTTTACGTACTTTCTTATCTTACTTCTACAATCTACATATAGTCATATATGCATAAAACTTATATACTATTACAATGTATATTGTAAGCTTGTGAAATAATCTGTGTGAGAATCTGATACGCATCACGCCTCGTACACTTAATTTTCTTTCGATGTTATTAGTGTATAATGGGAACACGAGATGTATTTCCCAATAAAAATTCCTTAAAAATAATAATTTAAATATTTCTCTAACATTCAATATTCAACAGTCTTATTAATATATTCTAATGGTTTCTCTACGGAAGATTATCGGCCTACTTTAGTGCTGATTTCGTAAAAAGTGCACACAAGTGACTATTTCATTATGCTTTAATAAGATCATGACTCGAAATTACTGTCTGTTATCATTTAGGGTAAGTTAGTCACCGAAATTTGAATCTATTGAAACATTTTCTGTAGAAAATCCTTTAACTTTTAGAGGCGTATTCTTCTTTCTGTCATCATATTCCTTTGAAGGACATAAACGTAAATCACGTTCTATAACGTATATATATAAATAGTGAATAATAGCTTACAGAAGGTATCTCGTATAAACCAAACATTATGTGTGATTTGCCCAAAATATGGCATAATTATTTCTATATTCGACTTCAGAACCCTATTTGACAGTTGTTATGTTATCTTTAATAGCTATTTTCTATCTAAACTTAATATGTGTAATAAACAAGAAAACACAAAAAAACTAAATAAGAATTTTTTTTTTTAATTTACTTTTCTTTTCTGTCTCGCCGGTACATATACGCTAATCTAGGAACAAACCGATTTACACTAAGTCAATAAAGTATACATACATATATGTATTTGCTATGATTTATTAAAAATCAATGTTAGGATTATATTATCGACATTTGAAGGTATAATTCATAATTAAAAAAACTCCTTAAATTTTTCTATTCATAATATACTACTATTACTCGAATTTGAAAAGTGTGAAATCTAGTCCGCGAAGTTTAATATTACCGCATAAAGTAAAATATAGAGTTACCATTCCTCAATCGGTATATTCGTGTCTCGTTACGCAACACTCTTAAGGAGGTCATTTTTGTATTTTTACTTTATTTTTTTAATAAAGTGTATTGTGAACTGTAATTAACGCATAAAACGATGTAAAGTAGGCTGAGATAATTAGATTTATTGTATCGCCTATGTGAAAGTTGCAACGGCGGCGTGTATAATGAAATATAGTTAAAGTCTATTAATAGACATCTAATTTAATATGTATAGTTCCTAGTAACTGCACAATGAGATAAGAAGAAAAAAAGTATTAATATATATATAAATTGGTATAGGCAAAGTAAAATGGCTTGTCATATAGAGATGGATTTGCAATTCCAATGGGGAAAGCATTCATAAGAACCCTCAAAATTTGTTAAACATAAGTAAGCGCTAACATTTGAAGAACGTTTATGTCAAATATTTGCATGAAAAATCTTATTTTGAGCTGATTTTCATTTATTTGTTTTGATTATGATAGCCGTTGTAGTCAAGTTGTAGTAGATTTCTGGGTATAAGAAGCACATCGGCTACTACTGTACGTTTAGCATGACTTCTTTATAGCAGCTCTATTAGTCCTTTTAGAAAACTGCTGGAACTACCAACAGGAATGTTTACAAATACTCGACCCGATAATTTCTACGTGATCAGGTGGAGAAGGGCATTGTAGCGCATTTGAATTAGCAACAGATTCATTCTGAAGGGAACTGTTAAGCCAGCCATAGCCTTAAATAATTGATAAAACTATTATAAAAATACAAAAGTAAAGTAAAATTGTTGCCGACTCTAGTTCTATCGATTTTTGTAAAAAATCAAATTGTTAAATAAAGAAATAAAGTTTTATTATTTTTATTACATCAAAGCATTAGGGCGTATTGTAGCTTGTTTATGATTTTTACATTCGCCTATCTCTCACCCCTTCGGGTACGATGTAATGTTAAATAACGTGTAATATATGTATAATATATATGGATAAGTAAGTGAAATCTTCATAAGTAATCAAAGTTTAATCGAATACAGATACCGGCAAACTTCTTGAGCATTAAACAAGGGAGTGGGGGAAAGTCGGCGCATCGCAGCGCGGGACACAAACGTTAACTGTTTTACAAATCACGCGATCGACACGGGACTCCTAAAAATCGCTTCTGCGCAGGCAAGGACATTTGTTCAAGATGGTATCTGTAACGCATATAAATTAATTTATAAACAAATTAATCGAATAAAACTACTTCTAACAAGTTTTATAAGTAAGTCAATTTTATTTTAGTTATATGCAATTTTTAGTTATTTCTTCTACGTACGTATGTTTTGTTTATACTTTTAACATTTTGAACCATTAAAGTAACATTTACAAGTTTTATTTTCATATTAATCTCCTTAAACAAATTTAATTTCCATTTATATGTGTTTAAGTAGTATGTATGCCTATGAACCCGAAACAGATGTTTCTTCAGGAATCAAACATTGTGAAACTCCATATATCATAAATTAGGAAATAAATTTATTTTATTATCTTTTGGAATGCTGTAAATCTTTACCTGAATGTGCCGTAATTTTACTTTCGCGATCTGCGGCAGGGGTCCTACCTTGTTTTGCAATAATCGTGCCTTAACATACAACGTTGTCATTACAAGATGTAGTAATCAAATGCTCTATATTTAAATAATTTTCTGCATTTGGTAGTATTTTCAAGTTGTACAGTGGTTCGAAATAGATGGAATATGGGGTTACCACAAAAAAGAAGTTACTTTGTATGCAGCGCCTTATAGTAAATTCGTGTGTGTGTCAATATTTCTGGCTCAGACAAAAATTAACATGAATTAATAAATTTTAGGAATAAAATAAATTATTGTTTTCCATAGGACTACAATTTAGCTATACCCTCACCTCTCATATTTAATTTTACACATCATTAGATGTATGTATTGATAATAAACAATATAAAATTACATGAATGCATCGCGTTATATTTATCGTTACTTTTTATATTAACTTTGTATGTACATATTTTGTATTCGTTTTAGGTGTTTAGTTGCAATAATACGCGTAAATGCGCCACCTGTTTCGTGAATCCAAATCAAGTGTAGTAGTTAAGCGCCATCTATTACGTATTTAAATAACACCATACTCTATGCCCAGCCACCCGACCGAAACACAAAATAGATATTTTGGTTTATGGTATTTTCAGTAACCAATAGAATTAAAGATACATTCAGTTTGACGTTAACGTTTTAATTTTGAAAACTCAATGTTCAAACTTTAAAAACGAATTTTGGAGGCGTGTCGTGAATGTAATTGTTTATAACTCTAATCTATAAAGTGGTCTTTTTGTTGATTGCCTACGGTTTAACCCATATATTTAACATTAGAAGTGGTACTTTAATATACAGTGATAAGTGTTCTCTGTTAAAAATGACTGTAAAGAGGGAGGATATTGAAAAACATTTGTAAGTTTGATATTTGCAGATAGCTAATATATTTTTAATTTCTCTACCAACTCTATATTTTAAATTCTACTATAAATACATAAAACTTATTCAATTATTGAATCATTTATGCAATTATATTGCATGACTGATGGTTGCTTCTCGTTATTACTTTTGTATGTTTAGATTGTATGTTTGTTTTAGTGATGAAACTATTGAAAAAATAACCAAAGATCTTCGCCACCTAATGAGTAGATTATGGGAAAATTGGTCGCACTTAGGCGTTGATGAGAAAACCAAATTTACAAATATCATTAAGTTACACCAAATCGAACAAGATTTTCACAATGAAGTAATGACAGAGACAACATTGAAAATGAAACGGCTACAAGAACAAATTGAAAGTAAGTTATTCTTATTAAGATATAATAACTAGATTAAATTATCAAAGTAATATTTATTATAAAATATAAAATAAAATAGTTTGTAATAACTGGTATTACAAACTATTTTATTTTTTACAAGGCATGGATATCAGTATGTATAATGTTTAGATTAAGAGGTCTTGATAGTATATTTCTATGTCATGTAGTATTTTCTAGTTTACATTTGATGATTTAAAGGAAATGACTATATTAACATATACTATACTTTTAAATTTCATTATGTAGGTTTAAAAGAAGAAACTGAAGAATTGAGCAGAAGTCTGTCAATAAATATAGAGTTGCAGTCAATGACAGAAGATACCCTGCTTTATGAGTATAAGAAAGATTTAGAAGATCAGATAGCTGGTTATAGAGAGCAAGTGAAGCAACGTAAGATCAAAATGGAACGATTGATGGAGTGGCAGCAGGACTTGAGTGAGAAACTTGGTGTAACTATGCAACAACTTCAAGAAATACCACTGCCATCAGAGGAGGAGTTAAATCAGCTAAAAGATAACTTAGAGGTGCTGCAAGCTGAGAGGGATAGAAGGGTGGAAAGCTTCCTCTACACACAGGTTGAGATAAAAAACATTATGGGTAAGTGTGAGAGCTATATTTAATCAATTTTAAATATATGTTCTCAAAGTAATTTAAGTGAAGAGATTGCCTCCTTCATCAATTTTTTTTAATTATGATGAGACTTTTCTTTTTCAAATATTTCACTTAATTGTAACTTTTTCCTCCATAAACTTGGTGTTGTTTGAGTGACATACATGACATAGTCTATAATGTTTAGGTACTCATTGCTTACATAGAGCTAACCACCAGTCTTAAGAAAAAGTCTGGATGTCTTTTTATAAAAAGTGCTATATATACAAGAAATCTATAAAACAGGAAAACTGGTTCTTAAATTACAGACAAGTTGCAAATGAAACCACAAAGCAAATTTGAGCAGATGGTTGTATCATCACTGTCAGTTGACTTCAAAGTAACGGATATGAATATGGATAGGCTTGCTAAACTTCAACAAGATTTGCAGGAGAAATATGAACAAACTAACAATAGGGTGAGGATATTTTGCATACCCTAATATTGGAATATAATTTTGTTTTTCTTTTGAATATGTTATGTTTTAATGGTGAGTACTAATCAGTCTCTATGGTAACAGCATATATTATATAAAAAAACTTATTTGTTATTGTCAACATATTAACATATTTTTCTTAAATCATACATTTTGTAGGTATTGGAGTTACGTGAGCGTTTAGCGAGGTTATGGGAATGCCTAGAGGAAGACCAAATTTACAGGGACAACTTTCTTCAAGCACACCCTGGCTGCAGCCCCCCCACTGAGGCAGCTCTTAAGGAAGAACTGAAACGTTGTGAGCTGATCAAACGGCAGAAGATTTCTGTAAGTTGTTATTAATTTTTTATTAATTTATTTAGATCCTTGCATGTAAGTTGAGTCAGTATACACATAAATTACAAATAGTATGACTAGTATAGTATAACTTCATACACAGTCACTCCAAGCTTGTATGTGTTCAGTGATAGGCAGTGTTGCTGGTGACACCAACCTAAGAGAGTTGGGTGTATTTTCAGTTACATTCATTACCCTTTATATTGAGTCTAAGACATGCCAGTTCCCTCTCTATGCTCAGTAACCAAATAAAAGAACTTATTTCATTCCTCATATTCATTTCATTTACTTAATTAATAAATTTACTTATCATCATAAAAAAACATCAGTGTTATAAAATATGTAATAATACAGGTATTTGTGGCAAATATCCGTACCAAGATAAAGCTAATGTGGGACAACCTGATGTACTCTCGCGAACAACGGGATGAGTTCCAACATTACCATGTGGACCACTACACTGAAGATATACTGGCACTACATGAGATGTACCTTGAGAAGATTACCAAGTTCTATGAAGAACATAGGTATGGTATATCATTAATCTCTTTCTTGTGAATTTCCTTCAATTATGTTTGTAGTTTAGGTAAAAGATCTTCATCTCCTACAGCATCACTGGTCTTTAAATTGTTAAACAAGTAAAAATGACTTTAATAAGAGCATTAGAATAAAAATATTTATTTTTTATATTTACTCAATTGTCTGGCGCTTTACACTTAGCAAAGGCAGCATATTTTGATTAGAGAAACCTGTAAAGTTTAAAGTACTTCTAAATAAGTGACTGATGTGTGAACTTAATTTGAATAGCAGAACAGTTCTTTTTTATTTAAGTCAAAATGCATATCCTGAATCCTCAAGTTACAGAGGTGTCTGGGACTCGACTCAAACACACTCACCACAGACATATTATATAATGTAATAAAATTTATTAAAATCCAGTTAGCCCTTATAACGAAAGGATGAGATAACTCGTAACGTAACTGGAGTTATTTTTGCACTACAGAGATATTTATGAGTTAGTGGCGACCCGTAAGGGACTGTGGCAGAAGATGACGGAGCTGGAGTCCCGGGCATCGGCCCCTGGCCGCTTTAACAACCGCGGAGGGCAGCTGCTTAAGGAGGAACGGGAGAGGAAGGCCATCGCTAGCAGTGTGAGTGATATTTTAAGAGACCTATAGTTGCTTAAGATTAAAGAAAAAAATTGAGAAGGGTTGCAAATAAGAATTTTATTAGTTCGTGTAACTGCCACAACCGTTCTATTTCCGCACATTTATTAATAAAAAAGTATTTTTTTGAAGTGATCTTACATACATACATACAATTTAAAAATTACAATTATATACATTAAAAATTTCCCGTCACATATTTGGGTTACGCGTCACATTTTTCCGTTACGTGCCATCTTGTCTCTACCACCGTGGATTCGAAGCCATTAATAACAAAAATATATAAAAACGATAGCAATGATGGTAATATTACAATTAATGAAGTTCTGTAATAATCTTGTAGGAATAAGGTAAAATGAAATAATTGTATTATTTGTATGATATGTCGAAATTCTCTGATATGATATCTAATCTATGATAGTGAAAGCCTTTTGTTGAACTTTATCTATTTAAATTTTATTTAACTAATTTCTGTAAAGTTGCAAGTACACTAGTACACATACAGATCTAAAAAAAAGAAGGGACAGCGAAGCGGAGTAAAAACATACAATGTAGTTCGCTTTTAATTCCTACCAAAAATATAATAATCGAAATGTGTATGCTACTATATGTTTTAGTAAAAATGCTTTTTATTTGCTTGCTAGGAATAATAGTAGGATATATTTTTTAATATTTCCAGCTGCCAAATGTGGAGGCTCAAATTCGGGAGAAAGTCCTGAAATACGAAGAAGAGACGGGTGTGACGTTTACCATTGATGGGAAGCCCCTACTGGAGCTTATGAAAGATGACTGGGAGAATAGAAAGGCGGTGAGTGGCAACATTAATATTTAACATATTTTTAAAAGTATTTTCGTTATTAAAGGAATTTCATTCTGAAATGATATTTTATGGTAATTTTTTAGTACGTTTGTAAATTAAATTGTTATAGAAAAAAGTATCTGAAAAGGGTTTATAACTTGCAATGGATTACTTAATTAAAAACGGGTTACAGGCTTTTTAAATTATTGTTTAAAGTTGTTAATGATTTATATTTTGTATAATTATTTAGTATGCCGATTTTAAAATTTATCAATCTTCTAACTAAGCAAATAAATTAGAATTCCGCCGTCCTTAACAGGAGCGTCAAAACAAAATGTCAGCCCGTAAACAAGCGTTGACGCCAACCACACCCAGTTTCCGGTCTTTGGCAACTTCACCCCTTGGAAAACGTAACCGTACAGCAGCGGGACTAGCGCATACCGCCGATAGGAACAGGTAAGAGAAGAGAAAAGAAAGAATACAAGAAACTAAATTTCACCAACATCACCTTCATGGCTGATTAGAGTTATATTTATATAAAATATTTAAATGTTAATTGCAGGCCACCGACGAAACGCCAGTTGGTGACGGGCAGTGCTACAAAAGCCACCTCTATATCAACAGCGAACCGCTCCGTGCTTAAGAGATCCGCTATTACTTCTATCAAAAGGTGAGTATTTAAAGTAATTAACCCAAAATATTTGCAAATACCGCGGTCAAAACCTTTTTTTTTCTTTACAGTGCTCGTTTGTGAAACTAATGAAGTGTAGTGTTGTGACAGACGAGGTATAGCATTACATAAAAAGTAAATTAAGAACTGTTACATCATTGCCCGTAAAAGTAATTATAGTCCTCGGTTATTATATATTCATGTAGCAGTTGATTGCTTTTGTACTGTATGACTTGTATGGTTGTAGCCGACTTTAAAAAATCGATATATTTTGACGATTTTGACCTTTGAAGATGTAAATAAACTAACTAAATTGTAGTTATATTTAATTATTTTATTTATGGTAGACAAATTTGAATAGAAAACAACCAGTTTTATTAATATTTTTTTTCATATTTTGTCTTGCTTTACTAGTGTAGCGTCATCTTATACGTAATATCGAACTTTATGCGGAATAAATAAATGAGATTGGATCAACCTTCAGAGAAAATCTAGAATTTTCTTTAACTGTAACACGTGACAAATATATGTCTTTATCTTTGCTTGCGGTACTTTAACATTTCTGTCTAATCATATGAAACAAAACGACTCTTGTTTTACTTTTGTTTTTCGGACAGTTTTATATTTTTAAAAGCGAAATAAACTAAATTGGAGCCAACCAACAAACAAAGATACAAACTAGAATTAGACTTTTTTTAATAACATGATTCTGAATATTTTACTTATTCTTTCAGACGCATGAGCGGTCGTTTGGCAGCTCGCGAAGAAGGCAAGTGTGAAGCGAAGCGGAAGTTGGACTACCTCGACCCAAACGCCAAGAACACAAAGATCATTGTAAATGGCAGCATTCTTAAGCACAAGCGTACTGTAGGTGCATTCTATTATTTGTCTCTAGCTCTGTTTTCATATATTTCGAGTAAACGTTAGAAATAACTTCAACTTATTTCCAAAACCTTTAACTAAAAACAGTTATAACAATGTAAATAGGTTTATGTTGACCGCTTAAGATGCGAGGAACAGTACAAAGTACGAAACCTTTGCGTCTTTATTGTTTTTAAATATTAACACTAAATAAATTTAAATATCAATTCGTTCCTTTTTATTAATAAATAATATAAAATTACACATAGTGGTCTGAATAACTTCTATGATAGGACATAAAAAACCCTAAATATTTGTGTTGCACACTTATATTATCCATCAAACTAATTGAAATAAATTGATAATATGGTTTAATTTGCTCAATTTCTATGTACATGACTCGGAGCTGGAGACACTTCACTAAATAATATAGATTTCTATAGATTGCTTTAGAATTATTTTAGTAGTAGTATTTGTTGAAGTTGTTTTTATAGCGAATGTAGAATTATTTGAAGCTTACTTATTCCGTATGCGTTAGACTTGTTCATTATAAATAAAAATTGTTTCACCAACTTTCATTTAGGGTGTTCAGAATATGTACAATTCTTAAGATTGTTGTTGTCGTCAATGGGCCTTGCGATGGACACATTGTGGTCTGTTTTATTGATATTGTTTTTACATTAAAATATGTGATCAGCTTTCTGGTCGTAGATCAAATTCGGGCTAAGTCCGGACTCTAAATTTTATACTTAATCTGTGTTTCCTTTCTCGGGGTTATCAAGAAATCATCCTCAATGTGTATTTATGCTAATATATTAAAGAAGAAAATTCATGTATGCAAGGATTAAGCTAAAAAACTACTTGACAGATTACAAAATATTCTTTCATTATTTGAACGCATCATTTACATAGGCTACATTTATTTCCAAAACATTAAAAAATATGCTGCCGTGTGAAGCCGGGATGGGCTGCTAGTATTACCAACAGTATCTAGTCAGACAGTATCAGTTAACAAATAAATTCTTATTAACTGTCAAACCATTTTCTTTGTGATAATTTGGACAGTGCACAAACGAGATGACTTGAGACTTTCACATTACTTAGGCCCGCTAATAAGATGTTGTTTTGCAGTCACTTAGCCGCCGACGTTCCAATCGTCAATCGGTGAATGTCACTCAAGCTACATCTGGAGATGAGCAGCCGCTGGCAGAGTCTACTATGCTCACGACTTACACGGATTTTAGGGTAAGAAATGATAACTCGGAATGCGTATTGCGTTAGAAAGTGTGTTGATATTTTGTATGACTCGTACAAAATATTATTCTGCGCGATTTGAATAAATAATTTTGATTTATCAAAACAAAATGTATCAAATCAATCGGTTTTCGTTTATATCTTAATAAATTCTTATATCTAAACTAATACCTTTTTTTTTTGCATTTATAATATGTTTACAGCCTTCCCAGTTTGACACCTAGATTTTTGTGACTACTATATTTATTGCTACGTTTTAACGATTATTTTAGAATTAGTTTTATTGTTTTGAACAATTTTATTATTTAAACATTTCTCTTTAGGACGGCATCCATCTTAAACAAATCAGTCGAAGTTCAGTTGCGCACAACGTCGATAAAGATATCGTAACCATCAAAGTTGAGACTCCCAAGACTGTACTCAGAAATGCGGTCCATACTCCAAGAGGGAAGGAAAACACCCCAAATCCCTCGAGTTTACTTGTTACACCCAACCGCCTGACGCGCTCAGCCACAAAGTTGAATCTTGATGGGTTCGCAACGCCCCGTACACCGCTTAGTTCAAAGAACAATGTTGTTAAGAATATGCATTTGAAGACGACACCGAATAGTGTTGGACGGTCCAAGTCACAAACACATCTGGTCAGAGCGAAGAACCTACCGCCCCTTATTTAATCCACTATGGCCTTAGGTATGTTCTCAATCTTTTCAACCAAAGTGGGATTGCCTGGGACTAGGCAATCCCACTTGAGAAGTTCCGAAAGAGGAAAATATGAAAAAATAATGTGTAAGTTGGTCTGGCAATTTTTATAAAATATTTTCTAAAAGGTATTTGTTTGTGTCTTCAGAAGTTATTTTTGAAAGTAAATTATTGTATTTATAATGAAACTCAAATTTGGGCTGCTTTAAAAGTATTGGTATTCTCCTTCGGAGAGCCTAAACATTTTTGTCTTAACAAACCTAAGTAATTTGTTTATTTATTTTATATGAGATTCATTGTATCTTTAAATCATTACAACGTCCAAAATTATTTAAAAATAAAATTCTAGAGTTTTTAAATTGGTAATAATTTCCTTAGGAGTAGTGGTAAATAAATAAACCGGAGAGGTTTTTCAATCCGATTGATGCTGGTTTTCTTAGATGGTTGTAAGGTGGTTGTATATATTTGATGAATTTAGAAAACCCCCGTTATTGAAAGTCTTTACAGCGGTGCTACTATGTAAAACCGATGGCGATAAATCTAACCAATATTTTTCAAATATTCATTCTAATAGAATATCACTAGATAAAACCCAATTTCACGTAGTTGTATGTAGGGCTGATGTTATAAATATCAAACACATCAACGACGATTTGGGCGGAATCGCTGTTGAAGTTACAGGGTAAGCGTGCAGACATGACATGATAGTAAACATAAATCAGTTTTCAGTAACGGGGGATTTTTAAATTTGTTTTAAGTTAATCTCATTAAATTTTTTTCTAATCTCTATGTATTATGTATCGTTATTTTTGCATTGTCGCATTCAAAACGGTAAATAGTCCATATTATTCTCAATTCTATATTTGACAGTAACGCAAACAGGTATAATGACAATTGACTGTGTTTGATGAATATAGATTAAAAAATCAGGACATTTAAAAAAATAAATCTGTATGTTTGGCGTGTTTTCTCTTGTCTTCTCCGATATGATGGATGTCTCCATATTACAGATATAGGTAGGTATTTAATATGTTTATTATATTTTTGTACCTATAACTCGGATTATTTTACGTTAAGTTTTTTTGTAAACGCCCATCGACTTTTGAGATTTTTATTTTAATCATTAATGTTTTTACTTTAAGTTTTTTGACATTTGAATGTAGTTTAGATTATGTGATTTTTTCTTAGTCCACTCTTTGATAGCAGCTTCAGTACTTAAAGCTAAGAGTATTAAACGTTCCCATTGTATGTTTGTTTATTTTTTAATTTAGTTATTGGCATCAGCCCCTGAATCGGCAAGAATCGCATTCATATTACATTTCTGTTTCGAGCGTTGTTTTTATTGCTTTTACTGTTCTCGAGAATATAGAGTAGCAAATAATCGCGTATGAAATCTTGCCAATTTATCTACGGTAACTATACTGGGCTTATTTCTTAGGAATGTTTGAAAGTAAATATATTTGATTTTTTAAAATTTATTTGGCAAAATATCGAATTCGTCCACAAATTTTAGCCTCATATTTAGGTTGCACCTGGAGTTTTTAGGATAAACTTTAGTTGTATCAAGGGCATTCTTTGTAATCTTTACAATGCGTACCTATTTATTATGTTTTATCCTTATATCATCTTTATATCTTAAGCGCCTCAAACGTTAGCCGCCATGTATTTTGCAAGTTCCGTGTAAATAAATTATTTGTAATATAATAGCAATGTTTTTATTTTTCTAAAACCCTTAGTTACTAGAAAAATTAAACCAATTCATAAATTAGGCCTCGACATACACTAACGGATCCGGACGATCCAATTACCGTAGCTAACAATAAATTAAAAGCCACGCGGCCAATAATAATAAAAATAGCCAAACACCGATTAGTAAAATACCGCCTTCACCGGGGAAGGCGAGGACCTTTACTTCGCACTCGCTCACTCCAGTGAGCTTCCGTCCTGCCCTTCAGGCGATTGAGCCGCGACGGCCCAAGCCGAGGTTCGAGTCTGACAGGTGACGCCCTTGCGCTAGCCGCGGGATAAAACGCCATTCTGGCCGCGCTACGCTCACCAAAACAGCCCGAGCTGAGCTGTAAAGGCCCTTAAGGCCAACAGCGAGACCCCATTCAAAAAAAAAATACAGAGCCAGTTATTCCGTCATACCATATTGAATATGTCCTACCTACCGAAGAAGAATATTATAAATATAATGTATTTCCATGCCGACGTTCTTGAATCTAGTCGATTGAAATACGGAAGACAATATATAATAACATTTCGAATGAAAATAATATTCACTAAGTCGCAGCCTCATAGATTTGAAGAGGCAATAGTTAGTAGTAAATATGTCGATATTTTTTGATTTCAATATTGGCCCAAAGGGAAGAAGGCTTAGAAGGGCTGTACAAGAGGATAAATATGAAATAGAAGCCTTGCTAAAACATAACGAGTCGGGGAAATTGTTTGGTGAAGTTGATGTCGGGAGTTTGATGTAAATATAATATGACACTTGGTTTCAAAATATTATTAATATAAATAAAAGACGAAGGGCGTAAATAGGCGGGCTTAGATCTATACATATACCTAATATAAATATTAGAAATGTAGCTTCTTTCTACAAGTAAAAGAATTTAAAAATAATATGTACTGAATGAGGTAAGTACGTAGGTAACGTATGTAAAAAGAAATTCACTCAACAACTCCACGTTTCAGTGAATTAACAACGTTATCAATATGTATGGTTAACTCCAAGCAGGAGGTCATAGGATTTATGTCTGTATGTGACCATCCTTCCATTCCCGGCGTGGACCCGGCAGCTTGGGAGACGTGGATGCGGAATATGTATCAGTAAGCTTTTTTATTATTTTCCTTTGAACTTCATACAGAGGCGGTAATTTTGTAAAAATAAATACTTAAGTTTTCGGTATACGAAGTTCATTACCCCTCACGAAAAACATGCTTGTTAATTGTACGAACTCTGAACATACTCATATAACAAAATGCGATTACCCAATATAACTATTTCATGGTTTCTGTGGCAGAAAATACTATTTATCACGAAATACTTTGTTCATCCATGCAATGTGTTGTGCTGAGACGGCATTCGCCTATTTTCTAGAAGAGTCTTTGGTATCTCTGTTTAAGAACGATGTTTATTTGCAACAAATAGTGCTTATGGTTCCACCAGATTGCCCTAAGGGTAAGTACTTTTAAAATATTATATTTTTCGTGATATTACAATGTGCACACCTAAAAATACATGATTAGTCAACAGCATATCAACGCGTGTAGATGCGCTACACGAGGTTGAATACAATCAGAATAAAATGCTTATGCACATATTATTTATAGAGTTCATTCTAAAGTATCAGACTATCCGAAAATATAATTACAAGAGAAACAAAGCGAAACGGGTAGATGACTACGAGGCTAATTATCATTATTTCTATACGGCTATACGACAAGATTTCTGTCCAAAATTGAGAATACGACGAGCCGTGTAAGTGCTTACATAAAAATATTTATCACAGTTAATGTCGATCTATTATTTATTGCTATGTCGCGAAAGCATGGTTAGCATTGAGTAAATTAATTAAGTATCAAACTTATCAAACGAGATTGGAGCGATCAGAAAGTGTTGTATCATATTTTAAGTTTAAATATCTCTCATTATATATTTAACTTTTACTCTACCAGTGACTTAATGGTTATCGGAATTTGACGTGAATTGCGCTTGTTGCGTAAACGTAGTCTAGATGTCAATAGACAAAAGAGTTTAGTATTTAACCCGCCTCTCAGTGCGTCATTTTTCAACGTAATAACAATCCTAAATTCCAGTGAGGAAGACAACGACGACATAGTAGCAATTCTCGACAAGAATTCTCCTCGATTACGCGAGTTGTATGGCGACTACTACATCAGTGAGATTATTGGACAGCATCCAGAAATGAAAAGAAAGATAATTGTAACTGAGGTTATTAATTAATTACATCATAATATCTATTGAAGATTTATCGATTATTACTCTCGTGACACATAGACCAACGTCTAAACACTGCTTAAGTTTGAATTTAGGTTTTTAATAGCTTATTGTTTACATTTGAATTTTCAGGGTATTGATGGAGTATCTGGTGTAATGTGTTTGAATTCTGATGTTAATTTTTCTATGCTTCAAAATACATACGAGTTGGATTCATACCACGGGCTGTGTAAGGCTACACCTCTTGAAAAAGAGAAAAATAGAAGGAGCAACATTCTTCTACGTACTTTTGGGTACGACATTTGAAATAATATAATCTTCAGCGAATGACGTTTGGTGGCGGTTTTTGTATGGAGATGATTTAAACTATTTGTTTGAAGCTGGGTAACAACTGGCTTTAATAGTTTAAAACATGAGCTTAAATCTAACATAAAATTAGAGTAATGGGGTTGCGACGCTTGCTAAAACTAATTTGGCTCATCTAAGTAGTAAATCTAAGTGACTCTTCAATACAAGTGAAGTCGATCTTTTTGGACATTATCGGAAACAAAAATATTGTATTATTATGAGGCTCCATGTGGCGCTTGGTGTTCTGTTTTTGGTGCCAAGTGTGCGACGATGGCTAACATTTGGTTTGCGCTTTATTATTATTTATTTGTGAATAAAAATAAAAATCCATGAGCTTTATAAGTCTTGGCAAACCCATATTGTAAACATGAGAACGAATTTCTTAGAAAGTTCGTAAGTTGAGTTAATTGCGAGTTTTATAAAGCGACAAAAGAACGTACACAGCTGCGCAGTTAAATTTCGACCTCTAACGTGGGCCTCTGTAAATATGAACTAATAATAAAACAACCCTTATTAAGCACGTTTGACTGTGTATATAATATGATAGTTATAATTCATATTAAAATTTTACAAGTTATTTTCGAAAGAATATTCAACGTGTTATTGTGACATAAAAGTTACTATTTAGCAAGACAAGGACGTAATAAAAATATTTTTCAGGGATCCCATTATGCTAGGAAAATGGACTCCTTTCGACGTTACTCCCTTCATTGAACATGAAAATACTCAAGATGTATGCATCATTTAAAATAAATATACGAATTAGTGATAAACCTATTTTGATTATGTGATGATTATATTAGTATTTTTGTATTGTAATATCATCACACAAATTTTAGCTATTCCGTAGTCAATAAAGACACATGACATACACAATTTAGAATTCAAAGAAAGTACATACATATACACAATACATAAGAACAAAATGGTAGTCGTGGGTTGAGATGTGTTTGTATTTCAAGAATTTTGTAGTATAAAACTATAAAATTTACGTTTAAGACGGAGAGAGAGAGGAATAATGTCATAGGAAGGTCAAGCACTACACTAATCGAGGTGATTGAGTTGATCGAACCAAGCAGAAGTAATACTGACGTCTTCATTTTTTAATAATTAATCAGCATGTCCTGTATTTGTGACTATTTAGGCTCGTGCCTAGCTCTCCCATCCACTTTATCTGTCTTCGTCCTGTTTCTCTCTCCCTCTCATTTCTTAAGAGTAAATCTGTCGAATCGCACTGTTTTAACTTGAATACTCATATGTCCCTTTTTATTACAGCGTAAACAGAATTTGACAGAGTGAGGAGGAGGGAGTGAGTATTTTAGTTAAAAGAGTGCAGTTAGTTCTAATGAATAATAATATATTTATTAAAAGACTTTCGTTAAGCCTGCCCAAACCCAAATACAAAAATGAATTATAAAATAATTTGTAGGATCAATCATACGACAATGTAAGCCTTAAAACAAAACCTACAAATAAGGTGAACTTCCGTCGCCAGTCTACCTATAATATTGATTTACATAACTCCGAAGACTTAAGTGATAGACTCTCGCCAATTTTATCCCAATGTACATCATTTGTCGACTTTCTACTCGAGGAAGATCCATTTGATTATGATATCGTCAACATAGACTGTAACTTGCTGACGGTCCCTCGGGTTTCCAAGGATGTTTGCTTGTAAGTAGTTTTTGAAGATTAAGAATACCCTCCAGGCAAACTGACAGAGCGAGTTCCTTTATGGACTTTATTAGGTTTCTCAAGAGATATGAGATATAACACAAACTAACTTTTATAGGTATAAAACTAAATCTTTAAAAAACATTTACTTTCTCAATTACTTTTAAGAATTCTATGCGATTGTTTTACAATTTTTCCAACTCCGGTAAGATTTCGAAACAAAAACACCTTTGATTTATGCTCACTTTAATATTACAGAAAACATCTTCTTCATATATTCATTCGATATAGGTATATATTGTATGTATTGGTAGTAATGTAAAAGACATATTTTTCTTCAGGCCCATCGTAAAAAAGAGGAGTCCAAGACGATCAGTTGTCAGTGAAATGGAAAACAAATATAGACGTTAGAATTTCAGTAATTATTAGGAAAGATTTTCATGTCTAAGAAGGCTTTTTTTATATTTTTTGTTTTCTTTATGTTAAATAATATTATTTTATTAATACAGTAACTTTAATAATTATTATGATAATTTTAACATTCCTTCCTATTTCAATTTTAGGCAGATCATCACTAAGAATTAATAAAAAAACTGAGAATAAAAATAAATTCTCTGGTGAACCAAACGCCTTTATGATTGAACTATTCGGTTTACACCATGATATCGATGAGAGGTCAGTAGAAACTACACCACCGTGGCATTATGCAGATAAAAGTTCACTTAATAGATGCAATATCCAGATCGCAAATGACCATTTCCATATGATCTTTATATTAAGAAATTAAGTCTTTTACATTACATAACAGTGGGAAGCAGTGTTATTTAAAGTAGAACCATAATTTTAATGTTGCAGTCACGCCTTCGATTTACTAGAAGCCTCATTTGAAGTTATGAAAGATTATGATTACTGTATTTTAAGAAAACCTTGTTCGGAAAAAAGCTTTCCATTATTACAACACTTTGCCGTAAGTTTTATCTATGTCTTGACCTGTCTACCCTATATTTCGAAAATTTAGAGTTTGAATTTCGAATACAAAAAATTAAAATAATTGATTTGAAATGTACACAAGGTTCTTTGATCACTTAACTTAGGTTTAACTTCAATACTGATTCCATTATTGGATTTGCATCATAGCTACAAATATTTATGTTTATGAATATGTTATCGAAATAGCTCAATATTTACGTATATATAAGATTTTGAAATTGTTGCAGTTTGTTCCCACTAAGAATCAAGTGGCTTGTGAATATGCATTATTTATTGCTCATAGATGCTCAGTTTTAAGGTATCCATTTATTACGGTAGTAGATTGTACAATAAATATATCTATTATAATACAGCCATATGGATTTGTGGGTAGATTCGAATCGTATGCCAACTTATATAATATAATTTTTATAACAATATAATTTTTATTTGGCACGCGCACTTGCGGCGGGCGGTGGTGCGCGGTGTCGATGGTGTGATTGGTAAATCAGTTGACGTTTGTGTCCCGCGCTGTGTACGATGCGCAGACTTTCCCCCACTCCTTTGTTTAATGCTCAAGAAGTTTGCCGGTACTTATACACGGCGGCTATTCTCCCGATAAGTGTTCTCCTTGCGCAGGATGGATTATTTTGGATATTTGGTTCCGCGCGAACACGTCAATATGAAGGAAAGGAATGGGAGTAGTAAGGGTAGGAGAAAGTGTGTTAAACCAAATGCATAACGTGGACTTTACGTGGCGACACCACTAACCTTAATCTAAAATAATACAAATTATTTTAAATAAACTAACTAAAAAGCTTCATAAATTCATGAATTGCAATGCAATACAAAAAAATAAGAAATACAAGAATTACAAAAGTCACAATTGAGCAGAAGAATGAATGTAAAAGAATTTTAAAAGATGTTAGGGAGGTAGCCATTCGTATGGAGTCGGGCAGCCTATTCCACAACGTAATGGTGGAGATTCTAAACGAATTGCCTAAGAAGGATGAACTGTGACTTAAGCATCTAAAGTAACTATGAAAGGAGCGTAACATATAGTATTAGGACCTGAGGATTTAAATTCATTTTAAAGAGGGAGTTTTGGCGTTAAAAATAAATGATTGTAAAAGTTCAAGAAGATGAGCGTCACGTCTGAGTCGAATAGGTTGTACAGAAATACGAGTCGACGCATTTGGCTTAGGGCCTTTCAACTGCCGGTGTAGAACACTTATTGTTTGGGATCAAAAACAAAAGGATCATCTCCTAAAACTCAAAAATATATTAGTCACGTGCCAAATAAGTCGTAATGTTCTGTATAGGTATCTTATAGTAATCGCTAGAAGCTCATCAGTTATCTACTCATTTTGTTTTCAAAAGTACTTCTCATTATTATGTATAGTATATATACAATGTTTTTAACAAACATTTTTGAAAATCCCGAGTTGTCTTAGGTTTGTCCAATGTATATTATAGTCGATTACATTATATATTAACATTTTAGTAGATTGCGCGTACGACGGGCTGAAATAATAGACATACCGCAAATAGCGGAGTTGCTCTACAGTTTAGACGGCAAAGAGACACTATGGTCGGTGGAAAATACAATTTTCAGGAGAAACGAACTAGAGGCATATGTGTTTCTAAGCAATGTTTCAGTTGTAGGAATTGGTATACTACAGTAAGTTTTTCTGGTATCAAATAGATTATTGTTATATAACATTACGTTACACTAGACTAGACTAGACTACACTAGACTAGTCTTGACTACACTAGACTAGACTGCACTAGACTAGACTGCACTAGACTAGTCTTGACTACACTAGACTAGTCTTGACTACACTATACTAGTCTTGACTATACTAGACTAACTATACTACACTACACTAGACTAGACTGCACTAACTGTCCTTATCCCAATAGTTAAAAATATTTCAGACCACCCGACCAAATCGACTTTTTGCGTAGCAAGTTCAACTTGGATGAGTACCGTACTCACATGCATCACGTGATGGGACAGGATCAAGGGGCTGGGTGTGCCACACTTAATACGGCTCTTGTATATCCCGCTTTTGAACCCCATTATAGGTAAGTGTAGATATTCCGAGCAAAGAAGAGGGTTAATTCACTTCAAGAAAAGAGCGTACCAAATCTCAAAAGGCCGGCAACGTATTCGCGAGACCTCTGGCATTGAGTGTTCATGTGCGACTGTCTCACTGTTAGGTATTCATATAAACCTCTTGCCCGTTTTCCCCCTGTTTTGAAAAAAAGGTCTGAATATAGATTAAAAGGTAAGAAAATCCTATTAAAAATTGTTTACCAAAGACGTTTCAAAGCACAGGTATCCAGGGACAGTTTTATAATGACGACGAATGAAGATACTGTCGGTTTTTTTATAGAACAGGAAGCGCACTGGAAGGAGGTAACCTAACCTGATGTTAAGTGATATCGCCCCTCCGCCCATGGACACTCACACTGCCTGCAAGTACGTTACCAGACTTTTACGAATTGGTACGCTCTTATCTTGACCCTTAGTCGAATTGGTTCGGAAATACTTCAGTGGGCAGATTGTTCCACAATGTGGTAGTGCGCCGCAAGAACTGCCATAAATATCGCTCAGTTGTGGAACGCCACGCCGTACATCGAAGTAATTCGTACTCTGCCTTGACGAACGATGATGAAACTGAGTTGCAGGTAGCAATAACTGTTAATATTTATGTACTTAATGATTTTGTTGTATCTTACAGATTCTTCGTTAGAGATATGCTGCGGCTGTCCGGGATTCATTCACTTGTGTGGATGACGGCTTATAGGAATAAATGGGTAAGAATTTTGTGGAATCGACCCAGATATGTAATGTTATAATGAAACTATATTTCTAAATTATGTTTAAAGTTCATAATTTAACTGTATGATATATTAATCATTTTAAGATTCAAGCTTACGTACGTGCGACACGATTAATAATCTGTATTATCTATATATCGTTTTTATAAAAAGAAAAGCGAAATATTAAATATTGTACATTTATTTCAGGTAACACATAAAATAAATTCGTTTGCGTCTGTAATGATCCCGTTGCGTCCGCGCATCTCACATTTGGATTATGCACCAGTACCAAAATTGAATAAATTGCAAGCACTTTCAAATTTCTTGTAAGTGTACTTTCGAAGCTTAATCTACAACATTATTGCGCTTCGTGTAATATGCCTAACTGATTAAATTAAAGCGTTTCATAAATCAATGGAAAAGTCCAGTTTATGGACATCTTTTTAGGCTTAAAATATTATGATTTGGAAATTTAGTAAATTTGGAACTTAATAATAAATTAAAACCCAATTCGTATTAGCTTCTTATTAACTTCTATCGTCGAGGTGAATGAACTGATGCTCTAATCAATAATATAAAAAATTGAATTGGTCACTAGAAATTTAACCTATCACAGTTTTTATTTAAACAAAGTAAGTAAATTATCAAAACATATACTGATAAACAAAAATTCAAATTCCAAATAAGTTTAATGAATTTTCAAATAGCCCTTAACAATCAGCAATCAATAATAAATTTGAATATTTATATACATCGATATAACTGGACTAGATGTATATAACTAAGGAATACCGGTTGTATTAGGCTCGAACACTTCGGATCCTAGCATAGCCATTTATTCAACAGCGAATTATCTCTAGACAATTTATTCTTTCAATACAGGATGTCTTTCAGCTGTTGGTACATCGGTGCCAGGCTGACCAGTGTTCCCAAAGTGACAGTGGATTGTAGATTGGTAGTCATCGGCGCATCTACCACCGCAATGGCGTTTTTGAATACATTATTGTTCGGGTAATGCGTGAAAATATTAATAAGCGGTATAAGAGTTGAAGATAAGGAATTGCAATAAAATAATAACTGATGAATAACTGAATATATTATAATTCATATTAAACATTTTTTCATAAATAGTGTTTATAAAAATAGTTTTATGTAGACATAGAGAAACGATGTTTAGCTGAGCGTCTTTTTTTCCAAACATTGCAAATTACCTATTACCACAGACTAACAAAAGAGTATCAAAATATTTTGATTTTTAACTATCCATTTCTTTTAATATTATGCGTGAACACGAAACGATTAATTTGTTATAGATATATAATAATATAGAAGGATAAAAGATATGTATAAAATTTCCAAATTTCCAGCGACACTTCATCTTATATATTCTTCACAAACTTAACACTAATATCGCCACACGGGTTGCCATATGTAAGAAATTCAAACCCGCTCGCTGAAATGATGTTTCTAAAGGACCACACAAATTCGGAGAAATATTTAAAGAGTGTACCGTACACCTATTACGTAAACACTATACACGGTACTGTGGTGGAAATTCACAAGTAAGTATATTATATACGTACGTATGCATGTAGATAAAATCCTATATTCTTTTCTCATGTTTTTGATTAAACAGTTCGTCATTTCGTCTATGATTAACTCTTGATTATTATGTATTTATTTCTTTGTAATACTAATCATATCTTTATTCTTATGACAACTATATAATCCAAATGCTTGAAACACTTCGTTTTCAGTTCAAAATTTATGCGGCGGTGATAAGGGAGATGAATGAATGTAAAGTGTAATTAAGTAATTCAGCTTTATACAGTATACTATAACGAGAGGAGGCCTTCCAAGTAGATACACACAAGCCAAGAAACACTAACTTGCACTTGTTTGGCGGGCATACTTTTTTCGGGCATTTTGATTTTCTCCTCAGTTCCTATTAACAGACCAAGGATTTCTACTTCTCTTTGTTAATTCACGCATTTCTCTTATGGTTATTCTTAAATTGCCATCTGTGTGTTCCCCCAGGGTTCTTGGCCCAAAACCAAACACATGATCTCGCTAAGTATAACCGTTTATTGGTTTATAATAAATTACGGAAACGAATAGGTACTCCGTAATTGAGTATAGGAAAAATAAAGCAACTCCAGGCTCTGGTAAAGCGAAAAAATCCACTTAATATCCTCTTACCCCCCCCCTCCAAATAAAAGGTGATGAATAAATAAAACGTGTATATGAGTATATATAATATATTTGCATAGTTTTAAGGAATTAACTTAAAAACTACGGAGACATTCTATCACCATTAGAATGCTAAATTACCTATCAGTAGACTTTATTTATCCAAAATATAAAGAAAATTGCAGCCGTGACTAGCTAGCTGTAACTTCAGATCAATCGTAAGGAAACCGGCATGTGTCAAACCCAACGTGAGGTGTCAGATAAAGAAGCCTCATCACCTACTTGTGTATAAAATAATCCAGATTGCACTGGATTATTGTTATTATAAAGTTGTGTATTGATGTCATGAAAAGACACTACTTTTACCGAAATTAGTACTTAATTATTCGAATAGCATTTAATTGTGTTACAGGAGGCAGAAATATGTGTTGTTATCAAACGGTAGCAGGTGTTACTACGATCGCTTGTTTTTACTATGCGGCATTCAGTACCAACGTCCCGATTATTTAAAAATACACCAGCCTGATAAGTTAGTTACACATTCACATTAAAAATTACTAGTAAATCTCAGTAGAAAAGATCGACAATCAATGTAACATTAAAGAAGCACAGCTAAGTAAATCTAGATGAACTTTCAACTTCTTTGAGAAAATTTAAATCATATGAAGTTTTTGTAATTTGTTTGTAAATTTTGTAAATAGACTTTTCCGTATCTCTTCTTATTTATCTGAACTAATAATTACGCTAGTCCGTATATAAATAATCTAATTTTATCAATCGATTAAATAAACCATTAGAGTGCAGAAAAAGAACTTCCGTGGCGGTTAAGTGAACTAGCTTCTGGACAGTGTTTTTTTTTCACATTAAGTATTAAGATGATTACTGTCGAACTGTAATGACGTCAACAAAATATAATTGTAATCGAACTAAAATTCAGTTTCAGTAAACCAAATACATAAAAACAAAAAAAATTCAAATCGTTAGAAGGATTTGATCAGGATTTCACGATAATAGAATTCGTCATTATTAGTAACCCAATAAAAGTATCTATCGAAATAACTAATTATTAGGACACAGCTACGAAAGGTGCAGATTCTGTAGGTCTGCCTTTCTTAAATTTTTTTCAGAAGTGACATTAAGTACAGTCGTCTAGACGTCCCTCATGGTTTGAAAGAGCCAACCATATCATCGCTTCCTTTCAATGTCTTCATAGTGAACAATGTATCAGACGCAAACAAGGCGATCAACTATTTAAAATCTATTGACTGGGAGAACACTGAAGGTAAAACATAACTTTGTTTTATTGTGGCAGCGCTTCCATTCTTTGCCACTTTTTAAATCAAACTTCCAATGGAAATAATACTGATAATACGTTCAGTGAAACGTTTTTTTGTTTTTCGCACTTAACGTACCTTCAAACTTTGAGCGTTTCCTTTCAAAATTAGTTCCTTTTTTACCACACGCTATCTATTGAGTGTACTACTTTTATTTTGTTTTGAGTGCGTTCCTCTTTAACATTACATTTGGATAAATAATAACATAACTGTATGCTTGGAAATTATTTCGTATAGCCACTGTATTTTGGAAGAATAAATGTATATAAATAGTTAATAAAACAAACTATTTTTTATTGAATGTGATCAATACATTAGGTAAATACACATATTTCACTGATCTGATCTGATTAAACATCCTCTTTTACTGGGATAAGAGTGCAGCATCGTTAAACTAATTGTATGAGTCAACTGCCTAGTAACGCTAAATATTACATTTATTTCTTATAGGTGTGTTTGTAATTTATTATTTTTAGATGTTATATTTTCATCAAAATAAGTGTCTATCGTCGTTTTAAGATTGTAAATTTCATAGGAAAAATACTAGTATATGGGGCATCGATTAATGCATATTGTTGTATTGCGACGTTATTGGAGATGAAGATTTCACCTGAACTCATAGTATATATAGAACCCTTTCCGGACGAATGCAAAGGTCCACGAGTGTCGCCCTTTTGTAATATTTATGTAAGTACTTTACGTTTTATAAAACTCCAGAGTGGAGGGTTTCTTGCCTATTCTTCTAAATGGTAGTAACGTTAATGAACCAGAATTAATAAAATAATTTTGGATAAACATAAAATTAAATAAGTTTTTGGGAAAAGTGAAAATATAGTTAAATAAAATGCTTACAATACATTGAAATAAACAAGTTTAGTATGTATTCAGATACTGCTTGAATTTTTTTTATGGAAACTCGCTGTTGACATGACGGGCTATGCTCGGTCTGTTTTGGTGAGCGTACCTCTTCCTCACGGACGTAATGCATTTGGTTTTGGCAGCTTTTATAACTACAGCCTCCCGCCAACCTGTTCTTTCCCATTCGCACACAACCAAACCGAATGTTGCTATTGTAACCAAAAATATTATATATAATCTTCCCAAGAGAGTAGAGCTATATAAAAGCTATATTTTACTTCTTGCATATTCAATATACCCTTTTTTTCCAAGGTTGACAAAACAATACGTAGAGTTCTTGAAAGTTTAAAAATAAAAGTATACCGTTCATATTACTTTCAAAACTGGAGTTTGGATGGCGAAAATGCCATAACTCACGTTCAAATTATGTCGCATTTTGAATTGTTAAGCTTAGAATGCGCTGCGTTTTTCTATTACGGCAAACGAGGTGTAAACGAACAATTATTTATGGGTAAGTTATTACTAGTCTTTATTATCATCGTAATATATTAAATTCAATCTTCTTTCACGTAAATAATGTATTACTTCGTATTTATTAAGGATTTCAGGTACCAGCCAAAATTATTTACCTGGAGGAAAATTGGTCACGGGGATACTCATATCTCTAAAATTAATGAACGGGTTTCGGCAAACTTAGTATATACCTATTTAAATCAAAATTTATCCCAACATGATTAATTTCCAACAAATTTTTAGATAATAACATTCATACATCCCTTTAGCACACGTGGGAAGACACGATTGGAAGCCTATCATGCTAAAATACAGGCCATGTTACCTGTCATCATCCTGAAATATTATCCAATTCTAAAAACCCTCCAGGCCTATATACATTAATAACCTTTTTAGATTTTTGGTTAATAAGCGACAAAACAGTAAGGTTATTAAAATGATGTAATTTAAACTAATTACGAGATAAGTTTACCGTTAAGACAATAAAATTTTGGTTGTCTTTGTTTACACATCAGAGACTATCGTACTATTATTTAATTTATATTGTAAATCTGATGAATCTCAAATGTTAAACATTCGATTAGAAATTATTATGTATCTATCTGAATTAGCCGCAATTAGTAAGACTTTCTTTGTTAGCGGTTCATATGGCTGGTATGGGGTACAGCGGTGGGTTGCTGGTGGACCAGCAGTTCATGAGTAGTGCGCCTCTTGTCTATGCAGCGGGGCCTCTCGCGCAACACCGATATAGCTACCACGACAGCTATGAGATTGGCTTCTATGTATGTCTCTATTCTTCCCTAACATAGTTCTTGTGTCTATGCCTTCGTAACTTAGAATAAAAGTATTCATAACCGTGTTAGTGATCAGTGTAATGATAGAAAACCGTTCTTACATTAACTCAGTCCTTATTAATAACGATAGGTATAGTAAAGCACATAATTCTTTATAAAATTTCAGAATTCATAGCACTTATAAATTAATAATTATCTACTGGACTAATATCAATTAAATTTTAGTTGTGTATAATATTTTTATAGCTAGGAAAACTTATTAGAAATGAACTGGACCCATTGTTTACTGAACAAAGCAACTATGGGACTGATAAAGAAAATGTTGACGTCAATAAGTCATGTAATGGATATGGCGTTGAGGATGATACGTGAGAATTTAACATTTCATGTTAATAGCGAAGAATTTGTGTATCTTGTACTTATATAAGAGGTCTTAATTTCTGGTATATTTCGTATTGAAACACTAAATTTCTATAAAAAGAACTAGACGTGCCAAGTATGATTCAGAGTCAATACTAATCACTAAGTACGATGTTTGTATGTTTAAAAAAATCCACGTTTTTGATATTATCATACTCTACATAAAAATTTTTTTATTGAAGATAGAAATTCGATGCTCACTGACCACAACTGCTGTGAAGCATTTGAAACCTCAAGTAATAACGTATACAAATATAAAATATTACATTTTTTTGAGCGGATCATTTATTTTTAGACAACAAGAAAGTGGACAGAGTACACCAGAATTGAAAAGGCCTATTGTACAATATTGTTATTTGCCGGGAGGGTTACAGTATTTAGAAGTACGACCACCGGGAATCAAAGTCCCGCACCATTATGTACAAACTTTGGAGTATAATGTTAGTATTCACATTATAAGGAAACCTAACGCGATACTATTATTTTTTTGAATGCAAGGAAATTCGCCATAAGATCCCATAAGGCATTTACGTTGGGATGTGGTATAAATATGTTTTTATGTTTTATAAAGAAAGTCTAGTCAGTGCGTTTGCAGAGAAAATACAAAAAAATACTCGTTGAATTGATACTTACATTCGGGTTTGAAAAGATTCTCATTGTTACCTAACTCACTAAAATTCGCAGCGATAAGGCGGAACTGTTTGAATAAAAGAGAATGGATGTGTCAAATTTCATGCCGTGTATGTCTACGACTATATACTTAGTGTTGCTATCATTGGTAATTTAGCAACTTAGTGTTGCTATAATCATAGTTAGCTTGTTGGCATTTACTTATTATTTATGCATATTAAAATATTTTTACGAGCTAAGGTTTCGGATAGAAAATGCTGTAGATCTGTTCAAGGGTTTATTTCTTGATAGTTCAGTGTGGAATTTGTTACAACTAAAAACCGGAAATTACGCACAGAAATGCACTAATTACACAAACACAAAATTCTCTCACTAATTACTTTAATTACGCACTTCCACACACTTCCACGCACTTCCGCACTTACACACATTGCTCCGTCCTTCTCGTACGGCGTTCTATTGTGTTTAGCCTGGCTTCGAGAAGATTCCGACAATCCCTCTCGCGTATCATTCCGCCCTTGTCCCCCATTCCAGAAAAATTCGGCTTAGAATATTCCTACATCATAGGTATAACTGCTCGTGAAAACGCCTGAACTCAACTGCACTTGTTCCGAAATGGCCTGAAAAAATGTTTCAGCCTCCTAAAACTAATGCAAATTACAATTTTCAAATATGTTATTGACTGTCCAAATCAAAATTCAAAGCATTTCATTCAAAGCATTCAATTCAAGCTGAAAAGTTGTCTAACTAGTAGGAAAATCTAGAAACATTGCAGTCAGCCCGTCTTCGTAACAATAGTTTGTTTTGTTTTGAAGAGATTGTATAGTAGAAGTTTTGACATTTATAACGTTATTTTATACTTATTTTCAGGGCTTTGTAATAGAAACATTCAAGAAGGGATATTTTAAATTACACTTTAATAAGGATCTGATAGTAGACGGGATTACATGTCTTACGCCAGAAAAGTTCTCGTTGGAGAATTTTAAAAAATTATATGGATTATCCAGTTCTATACTTAGTAATGTGCATTTGAGATACACGGTAAAATAATGTTTTTTACTGTAAGCCTTATATAGTTATTTAATGTTTGGTCCGTTTTACACTTTAGAATTTTGTATTTAAATAAAACGAACTAAACATGTTTTAGGTAAACACATAATTTTAGATAAGGCTGCCTAATAAGTTATGTAACCTACTTACTTTTTGTTTTTTTATTTGTATAATAATGTATATTATGGTAACAAAGTATAAATAAAAAAATATGGCATGGTCAGGTTTGTTCGTAATAAAATAACATTTTTTAAAGTCAATTATTTAAAACCTATTCTTTGGCATATATAATTATGTTTGTCCGTCTATCCAAACATTTGCAAACAAAGAAAAAACAACGAACGTTTGCCAAATAGTGGTGGTTTATTTTGTTATTTTCAATTTACAGACAAAAAGAATAGACAATTTATTCGAATTTTTCCGAGAGCCGTGGGCGCATTTCTTGTACCATGACCACGTTGAAGAGCTTTTCGCAATTGTCAAGGAACTACTGCCAACGGTAATATCTCCACTCAAAGTTCCCCTAATATGGGATGGAGCAAATAATATACTTATTATAATTTTGACTAATGAAATTAAAAAATCCTGGAAGCATATAGGGAAATATAATATCGAAGCCCTTGTATCACGATTTTTTATTAAGTTATTTAATTCATTTAACAGTAATTATGAAAAAGCACCGGCTCGCACATACTGATACTTTTTCTATGCAGTGTATACGATCGTTGCCCGTAAAATACGTTCCCTTTTAAAACTCGGTGTAGTACTGACAATTTCGTAAGCGATTATGCCTATGCGTTCTTGGCTCGAGTGTTATCTATAATTTCCCTTCTCCACCTCTGGTGTAAATGAGACACCGGACGAGTGACTAATGCTGATAAGCACTGTTGAGAAAATAAATAATATTGTTGTATGTCAAAGATCAAAAAAGATTTAAACTCCACAAATCACCAATCTCATAAGTCTTCATGTTGCTGATATTGAATATATATATATCCGTTACAAATGTTAAGCGAGTGTAATCAATATAACAGCAAGATACTTGAATTTTCCTGGTCAGCTTATCGTTACTGTTACAGTATACAATTTTAGTAGGTCTTAAACTCGGTTTCCTGTTGTAATTTGAATTCTAATTAATACTAGGTGGAAGAGTAATTCTACATGGAATCATGTTCACAGGGCCAACCACATGGCGAGACAATAAAAGAAGTTCTTACAGCAGCCGTCGATAAATTACCGATAACGGTGAGCGAATTATTATTAGAATGTAGTGCGTTCTATAATCTATGTTCTAAGTGTTTAGTAAATAAAATATGCCATAGTTCGACACACTGTCTAGTTTTGCGATACAATATAATAATTTAGCGTATTTAGATGTTTTTCCTGGAGATTGATAGGTTTTGATTTGAAATATTAATTAGTTTATATTGTAAGTTAGTCTAAGGGGGTAGACTTGGGACTAAAGTTCTAGAAGCAAGAAGACTTCTTAGTTAATGCTTGAATACAGTTCATGCGCCAACTTTTGCTGAGTCCATATTCTGTAACTCCCAATAACAACTGCAATGTAACAGCTTTAATACCCGGCGATGCCAAGGTTACGTGGGATAAATTGCAGTAAATCTGCTTACGTAATACTTTACCGGCATATTACATACAAAGTGTGAATCAGTATCAACATCAGATACAGAGTACCGACGCTGGTTAAGCAAAGATTTATTATAAAAATAATTTTCAATCAAAGTTTACTTTTTTGAATATTTATATATCTTCTAACAGGCGCACTCATACAACATGAAGATGAAGATTCGATCCAGTTTTGAGAAGTCCCCACACATTGAGGCGATCACCCAATACGTGATACAGTGGGTGTCAGAAAATAACGTCTTGTTACCAATGTATCTACAACCATCTGAAAGAACTGCTTATGCCCACGACTTGGATAAACACCCGGCTTTTAAAAGGCGGAAGCGAAGTGTTGTCAGAATGTTGGCGAAGATCTGTTAATATCTGTGAAATTCAAATAAATATTCCTTAACTAATTAATATTCATTTACTGATTCTTATATTTGTTCACTCGTTAGATAATTGGGGCTATAAAATGAATAAAATAAAATTCCTACTTGGTTTTATTTAGTATTTTTCATATTTCTTAAATATTTATGAGGTAGTAAGGTTTAAAGGGAACTGGCCTTACAATGAAGTATATAAGACGTTTTTCAACTTCATACTTCTTCCTGATACGGCAACTTGCGTTTCCGGAACAATAAACGTGTTATGAGGCGCTACTGTTTCCTTATCCAAACAATGAGATTTATCTTAATGTAGAAACATTCAGAAGTAAACTTATTCTATTTAAAAACTAAATGCAGATAATAAAAACAACAGTGCTCTATCTGTTTTAAAGTGAATTTATTTTTGTCAAATGTCAACAATTCTTGTCTAATTAAATGTTTTTTACGGATTGTACGGTTTGTTAAAGATTTTTATAATTTAAATTTAATAATGGCACATCCTCGTAAACCGTTGCAGTTAAACGAATTACTATTACAAAATGTTAATACTTGGGGCAACGTGCAGTATAACATTCCATTGCGGTTATCGAATAATGAAACGCGGTCATCAGCAAGTATCGCCCACCGGCATATACCGCCCATACCGCATAGCTTGGACTGTGTTAGTACCTTTTACTAATTAAATTAGATTAGAATTTGCAGGTATGTTATAGCCAATAGTCATGTTCATGCCGTTTTCTCTGTTTTTTAAGAAACATATTTTTCTTTAAATTAATTTCTACAATTGATTTATGCCATTTACGGTGTGTGAACGAAAATTTGTATGCATCCGTATTTTATTGTACAATCAAGCCTTTTATTTATTTTATTGTACAATTTTCTATATTATAAAATCTTCTTTGCTTTTGTTATATTGTTAAAAAAACACAGATTCTGTTGCTCCGAAAGCCGACTTAATCTTTCGATGTATGGCTTATAAAATAAATAAGATAAAAAGATTTTTCTTTTTTGTTTCTTTCTAATCGTAAACTTTGTAGAAAATAGACGATCCTCTCCCCGAGCGCGTGACGGGACGTGATATGGTCGTGGAAAAGGAGTCTTATAGAACGACAACAGGAGAATACTGCGTGAAGCCGAACCCAAATAAAGCAATGGAGCGGTCCGACTGCGCCATCAATTGTCGAAGGGTCATTTTCATGACTGGAGTTGACAAACGGGTAATATTATTATTCGTTCGCTATAGTATTGTGAGTAAGTTACTAAGAACGAGTAGTGCAATTCATAGTTCCATAAGGAACGTATTGGATTCTGATTCTAACGTTAAGGGACTCCTGCTCTGATCATAGAATTTATTTTTCGTTAGTCTGTACACTAATCAATTTTAATAATGAATGAGGCTTCATTATTTCATATTACATAAGAAAGCATTTATTGTATCGAATCGAAGACCTCAGGTCAGTCGGCATTTTATCGGTGATATTAGTACAAGTATGAAGTAGGAATTACATTGATTTGTGATATAACTCTCGCGTCTCTCTAGCTACAAGCCAAGAGTATTATCCAACCAATTATGATATCGGAGATGAAGGACAACTTCCGTGGCCTTACTTCCACACCAACCGCTCCACCTGAACTGACAGTCAAGGCGCCGGATCCAGAGTACATATTTGATGTAAGGCTCATCTTATAAAATAACAACTTTATATTAAATAATAATCAAGCTTAAAGTGGCTTGATTCCATTTTCATAAAATAATAATTACCAATGGGCATTTGCTTTGTTATTGTAGACTTAGTATGAGTTATTTCCATCACTTAGTGTTCTGCAGTATGGACCTCTCTTGGCTAAGGGTCTGGCAAAGAATAACAATAATAATAAATAATCTAGAGGAATCACAATTTCAAGAGCACGTTGAGATGTTGCGATTGACTGTCATTCGTGGCATCGAGTCTACAAGTATTCATGAGTTATGCTTATTGACCAATTAGTATTCAACGGAGTCAACGCCTTAGTTTTCGGCGTCTCACACACGTTTATTTTCTAATAAATACCGATTTCTTGGCTATGTTTGTTCGCGGTTTGTAAAAATGTCAATTACACACATGGAAAAAAAAATTAACTGCCGCATATTCGAAATTTGAAAGCACGATGTCGGACTATAAGGTTTTTAGATTACTGTTTATAATTATTGAGTTCTTACAAGTAGATTTAGTTTGTAAGTTAGTTGTAAGCCTTATGAGAGTAGAATTCTTGAGCATAAAATTTACTGAGGTTAAGGGTGATTTTTCACTGTTCGGAGGGTAGAGTAAAAACATCGCGTAAGTCTCTTCATCTTTATTTAATCATAGAGAACGAAAGTTACATTATATTTTCATATATATTATTTAAAAAAAATGATTGTCATAAAAATATATTATTAACAGTCTTAATGGAAACCATTTTGAAGATTTGATATTGCGCCTGGTAGGTTTAATTGTAAGCATTCATTACGCGGATTAGACGATTGGAGTAGAAAATATTCCAAAATTATTTCTCTATTTTTAAGTGTTAATTTCCGTCTTCATTTGAAGTCGGTAAAAAGCAACCAATGTCAGGTGTCTATCATCTATGGACAGCCTAAGTTGTATACGCCAAGTTTAAAAAAAAACTGTTCTGTGAATGTGGTGGAAGTGACACTTCAAAAAATTAACAGGTCATCTTTGGCATCTGATGCTTTATTTATATACTATACAATTACATTGGAAATTTAGAAATTGTAGCAATAATCATAAATTTAAGCAGGCGCCACAAACCATTGTAAAACTAGCGCTTTGTTTTCAGTCCACTAGGTTTCAGCCCAACTTTTGCATGGATTTCTTTTATTTTCACATTTTTTAAAATAGAAACTACGTATTTTGGTTTCTTGGACTGTCAAACTGATTTTGATGCATTAGTTATTATGAGACTTTCAATATAATTTAACTTTTGCAGTACATTTTCGCCTTCGCTCAAAGAAGATACATACCGCCTTAAATAATTAAGTGCTGATAATTTATTTATTTAATTACTAGTGATCTTACAGCAAATATACACATTATAGAACAAATCCCTTAGTCAATACAGAAAGCCAAAACAGATTACATAGATTAACAATATTTATGTAACAGAAAACAAGTAAGTACGTTTATAGACAAAATATATTTAAAAAAAATAAACTGAAGGAAACTGAAATTTTACATTTGAAACAGCAAATAATAATTAATATTTCAAATAACTGCTTAAACAATGCCTGGGAATTAGACAAAATAGTAGTTGAATAAATTAAAACAAATTACGTTTTAACATAATTACATTTTAAATATCTTGCATTTTTATTAATTAAAAAAAATCAATGGCGCTACAACCTTTTTTAGTTCTGGGCCTCAGATTTCTGTATCCGTTTCATGATCATTTTTTAATCGAAAAGGCAAGTAGGTGATCAGCCGTCTGTGCCTGACGCACGCCGGTTACTTTTTAGGTCTAAGGCAAGCCGGTTTCGGCTCACGATGTTTTCCTTCACCGTTCGAGCTTATGTTAAATGTTTCTATTAATTATAAAAATAAAAAATAATTCCAGGTTGTAGCTGCAGGTAGAAACGAGGCACCAGTGATACCAGAAAGTGCGGGTGGATTTCGGAGGCTATTGGATCCCTATGTGTCTACATACCGAGCCTACCATAAGCCTTTTTCAGTGGAAGACCAGTACGGTATCGGAGCTAAGGATCAGATAACTTTCTACTCAGAATTCAATGTGCCTAAAGTGAGTTTAAAACGAGGTTCGAGGATTATCCCTCGATTATGTCTTTCTTACTAGAAATTATATTTTTGAAACAAAGAGTGTAAAAAAGCAATAAAATTAAAAAAAGTACAGCGATACCTATGCGAAATACTGTGAACTCCGATCACGGTTAAACAAGATTACTAAGTCTAGGGTTAGATGGCGCTGTATGACAGTTGAAAACCAATTTTAGTATAAAATTTCATTCAATCACTGTAAGGAACCCATAATAATAATTTCTATGAAAAAATACACCTTAGACTATATAATTTCGTTTGCTAATCACTGTAAACGTTAATTTTGTATACATAATTAATATACGTTTCTGATCGAAATCTCTAATTCTCAAAAGTTTCGTGTTTAATCTGGTGAATAGCTTATATAGTTGTATACAGGTGAGAGGTTTCGGTCCCCGGCACAAAGAAATATGGATGCCGTTGACTGCTAAAGTGCATAGAAACGTGTATGATAGGATACACGTGAAAAAAGAGGCCAAGGAAGTGGCCTCATGTCATAATCCCGTCAACAATATTAAAGGGTGAGTGTATCAAATGCTACAAATAAATCTTCTCAATCCCTTAACCAATTTTATAGAAGTATACGCACCGTAGATGACTTGTATACTTAAAAAATGCATTCTTCAGAATTTTACTAATTGTTCTTACTAATACTACTTCAATATTAACTTACATTATTTATTTATTCCGTACTAATATATTATTTTTTTAGAGTATTTGAATCAGAAACAAAGAAGAAATTCAAAGTTCCATTTGCAATATCGTCCCTCGCGTCATGGGGGCACGGAGAGTCCTTTGACCTGGCACCCTTCCCCCCTAACCCATACCAGACCAACCTGCCCCCCTTTATGTACTGCAGTGATTATTGTCACATAGCACAAGGCACCCCACCATATACAGTAGTGGACCAACTAAAACACCCTCTGAAACCACACAAGCCGTGCGCCAAGAGATTTATCGTTTCAAGAGATTTTGAACCTTGATTTTTACGTATTATAAATAAAATAAAGCTTATGTGTTGAATATATTTACCACGACCGAGAAAAGGAATAGAAGATTTTAAGTCAAATTATAATATAAAAATAGAGTAGGAATTTAAGACAGGCTTATAAGACCGCGGTATGTCTAACTAAAGTATTGTACCTCCGTTCATGGAGAAAAAAATTATAGACACGAGTTCTTTGCAATTAAGAAAATATAATCTACACCAAAGGTTCCTGATAATAGTCGAAAGGGGCGATGAACTCTTTCTTGATTACGCCAAAATTCGATTGACTCTATTGATGCCATATTGTTGAAACTTGACAACATTTATGGAATATAAACCGATACCTTTACGGAAAGAAAAGTATTCAGAAACTACCAGCCTATTCGAGGTTGCTATCGCGATAGCTAATTAAAATAAAACAAATAGTTTAAGTTAAACGTTTATTTATATGAATCACTTTAGCGGCATCATCTGAAAAGGATAACGTAAGTTTTAAACAATAACTTTACCTTGTTTGTTAAACTTAAATCAACATAGACAAAAGTTTTTCTTTCACTCATGTTAATTTATAGATAGTTTGTCAAGGCTGAGCTTTCTTTACCTACTAACAAATAAATCGAACTCATTGAATAAGCAACGTGCTTCGCTAACCTTAACTAATCCCAGAAATATTTCTATGTTAAATAATCATGTGTCACACTGCTGTACGCTTATCGTACCTAGTATATCGTCTGTTTGATGTCTTATGTTCACCTGACTATCCTTTTAATCAACCCTATTTCTAAATCGACTGTCAGGAATACTACGCACATGGCTCTTCTATTGACTGAGTACTTTTCGAAGGCTGTAATAAAAAAAATGACAAAATTTGTTAAATCAGCTCGGACTCTTGTCAAAATTCGCGATTCTTTGAATACTAGAACAACAAACTTAAAAGCTGAGTGCAACGACGGCCACTTCTTATAAGTGATCTCTTACAGGCAACCTAAAAGAGGGTGTCTATGGGCTGCGATGACTGTCCTTTTTGGGCGTCCCGCAGGCTCGTTCGCCCTATTATATAAATAAAAGAGCTCCGTAACAAAAACAAGCAAAGACCTTATTAATAACGGTCCAATAATATGAATAACCATATTTCTAATCTTGTAATAACGAATTCTCAATATTTAATATCGCTATTGAAGTAATAGGTTGGCTATAAGCTTATAGATAGGATAGATTTTTCAAAATACGCAATAAATACCTTAGGTTTTCTAACAAAGCAATGCTTGCAACCAGGCGAATAGCATTCGCATATAATTTTTGTTTTTTTCTGAAATTTCAGTTTTATCTTTATAAGTATTAGTAGATAATCATATTATTAAGTTTATGACATTACCTTTTTCTTAGTGGTGCTTTCTTGAGTATTTTCGGATGGATCCTTCTATATAAAATATATTATGTATTGAATGTATATATACTAGTAGTGGAAATATATATGTATTATATAGTACTTACATTTACACAGGTGCAAGCTGAATTGTTGCTAATACAGTGTGGTTTGACCATGTTTACTTTTCGCTTCCAAATCTGCTCTCAATAGCTTTTTTAAAAATGGGAATATTCTAAAAAAAACGATTAGTTAGACGATTGACAAGTGATTTACACTTATTAATATATAATAAGAAAGTATACATTACCCCAGGACAAGTCATGTTTTCACATTTTTTGTTCTCGTTATCAGTGCATTTTGCAATCTGAAAGATAAGTTAAAGATGTCATGGAAGTATTTTAGACAAAATTGGAGCAGATTATACGCACTGTTCAAAGTAAATTTTCATCTTATCTACGTAAGTCATAAATAATTACTTATTGGAAATTTTCGCCTCGCTAACAGCAAGCATTGGTTGACGTGTAAAAAAATAATTACCTTTTAATTTAGTACAGCAATGGATTTAATTTCAAGAACATTTTCTTTATAAGTGTGTCTTATCAAACCTTAGAGCAAACTTCTTCGGGTGCCTTCGGAGCTTGTCTCTTCCTGGGCGGTCTACAGGGTGGGGTATGGAAGCATCGTGCAGGGTCGTTGCATGGAGCTCCAGCTCTAGCAGGCCAGTAGCAGGGCATTAAATAGGGAAAACAGGAAGAGGGTGGTACGCAGTGGGGCAAATGGTGACATGATCGAGCGGCCATGGGCTGAAAAAATATTTTACAATTTAAAAAAATATTTTTCATTTATATAACATATATAACTGCTGGATGGCGGAATTATTATATATGTTATACATTAATCGCATTGAAAAGTACTCATTTGGAGGCCGAGGTAAACCACAGACGAAGGACGAATCCGGGTTGTTGACTAATCACAGAACAAACAAAGAGAACGCGCGGTCGTTTCTTCCATGGTTTTCATAGTATTGTCTTTTGCCAACATAGCTTTTACACATTAAGAAAAACACTTTTTGAACGGATTGAAGCTATGTATTATTATTAAAAACTTAAAATTATTTATATTTTTTTTCGACGTTTCGCGTGCTTTTCAGCCTGCGTGGTCACGGTGACCAGCACCCGTTCAAAAAGTGTTTTTCTTCATGGTTTTCATTCTCATCTTTGCTGAACGTAGCAAAACGTATATAGAGATGTTTTTCTACGTAATGGAAATAAATAAAATATATATAAGTCAAGTGAACCTTTTTGAGAATACAGCTTGATCGTGGTGTCAATTCAATCTGAAACCAAAACATTTATTGACCATTGTTGAAGTAGGTACGGACAAAATATATACAGTATAGGCAAGTAGGCTGTCATAACGTACCGGGGCGGGATCGTACTTTGGTCTTCTCTTCACTTGAATCTAGAAGAAGGTTACATTTTAATTACTTCATAGTATAAATTACATAATATGTTCATAAAAATATATATTACCGTCATCCCGAAACAATTTGAACAATCCAACATGCATTTAGATGGTGAACATGGTGCGGCCTAAAATCCAACATTTAAGTATTGAGTTACGGTTATTTAAAAAGAATTGTAAACATTTTAATTTTAGGTATACAGAGACTACAACTCAGATGAAGAGCCTTGCTTCAGCCTATAATCTCAAATAAGTAGTTTGTATGTTTTATAGCCACAGCAAAGGGGTCTATTCCATAAATGTCATTGCGCAGAACTGACAGCTTTAATAAGCCTCAAATAATAATGTGTTTAAATATGTACTTGGTAAAAGGTTAGTATTGATGTTTTTTTTGGAAATGAAGTTCTTTATTTTTGGCCTGAATAAAATTTGGCCTGTATCTAAAATTCGTAATTTCGAACCTTGCAACTGCACTTTCCTTTTGGACACGTCGAACACTAGAAACAAAAACATTATCCGTTTTTATTCAATTTTAACTTGATTTCAAGACAAATGTTTACTTACCAGTGACGGGCAAGGTGGTTCAACCTGCAAATATAAATATATTATAATTTTTTATTTCTGATTAATAAGCATAATAAAATGTTAACTTACACAGGGCGTTCCGCAGGATGTGATACAAATTGGACATGATGGGTCTGGACAGCATCCATTACATCCGCCGCACTGAACATAATTAAATATAATAGGTTTTTATATCTATGTAATTGGAGATTCTAAAACTAGGAGATTTTGAATTTTAAATAAATTTTATTGAAAAGCCGTGTTAATTCAATTTCAAATTCAGTCATTTGTTTACATAGTTAAATAGTTTTGTAGCGCCATGGATAATCTGTAATTTCGTATATTTTTCGAATATGAACTCCTACGTGGAAAAACCGCTGCTCAAACAACACGAAATGTTAACGACGTGTGTAGTGCAACAGGGTCCATTAATGGTTCAATTGTTTCAAATTTGTAAATTTTGAGTTATAGGATGACCGATTACCATTGTCGACAACGACGAATTAAAGGAGGTAGTTGAAGCGGACCCAGCTCAATCCACGGCTGAGCTTGCTGCGGGTCTTGGAGTTAGTGTCAAAACAACAATAAACACTTGCGTCAAATCCGAAAGATGAGGAAGCTAGCTTTTTTATCTATTAAGTTTCTACCTACCTCATGCTACTATACCTTAAGAGATGCTGGTAGATCTGTGTTGCTCTGGAACAAAGTGTATTCGTTATGTTTAATTAAATATGCTTGTGCAGATAAAAAATAAAAACAGTATTTTTATATAGTCTCTAGTCTCTTAACATCAAAGCGTAAAAAAAATATTCAAAGAGTCGAGAGTATGTACGATACAAATAACATAAGAATTGACCAATTCATATGACTAATAATTTAAAATGTATAACTTCACAGAAAGACAAATTTGCGCATGTGGCAGAATATGCGAACTTACTATTGTACCACCTTAATAATTTTTGTACCATATTCTTGCAATAAATTATTATTATTATTATTAATAGTGTAACTAAAAGAGCAAGTGCAATTAATGCTGTTTTTCTTTCATGATTAAAGCATGGGTTTACGGGTAATGTTGTCGAGTCATGTTCATCTTTAGTTTTAAATAAAAATAATAATAATTCCCTTAGCGAGATATTTTTAGCGACGTTTTATGACCGAATTATCCACATATAAAAACTATTTTGTAACTATTTCAATTAAAAATGTATTAGAAACTATGCCCTAGTAGATCTCGACCTCTATGAACCTTACCTTTACCTTAAGGTACCTATAACTCCCCACAAAATCGTGCTCCCCAAAAGAAACCAATACCTATGCTGGTTGTCTAGTAAGATAAACTTGCCTATTTGTTAGAATTGAAAAATATGGACGGCTCGTGGCATATTCTAGTAGTAGTAGAAGTAGAGCAAATCGCGAAACGTCTCGTCTCTAAAAAGTAGAACCTCAGTTCTCAACGACAAACAGTACAAAATCAAAATTACCTTATGTCTGCAACAGCCTCTACTACAACAGACTTGTACGATAGCAGTCTGAGGAAAAGCAGGTTTCTCATCTTTGCGACTCCGTCGCGATGTTTTCGTTCCAATTATGGCTATGTTAGAGAGGCCAAACATATTGTGTTCCCGGTCCAAGCGTAGTATTGTTGATAAGCATTTATCGCCGAAACTGACGCGGGTATCAATTCCTTCTTCAGATTCTCGGCTGCAGGTTGAGGCGGAGGAGGCACTGGGTGTTATCGACGGGGAGCTGAAAAATTTACCATTTTGGCGATGGTAGAAGATGTTCTTACTTATGTGTGAAGTATTGCTATCGCCCCGGAAGTTCTAAACTAATATTTTTATGTATTGGAAGGCACGGAAGGCAATCAATAATATTTTTAAAATCACCATTTCATTAATAACTCTAATTGAATCTGCTTACCGTTCTGTTTTCTATCTCGCACTTTGGCGCCTGTCAGTGCATTTATGTTTCTGTAACGACATAATGTCGTCAAACGTATGAACATTATTCAAAATTATACAATGAATGCACCAACCTGGACTCCGGAGAGCCTTCTTGACCAGAAAGCCATGTCATTCTGGTTAGTTTCAAAATATTGGCACAATTTCTACTATCCTCCAGTGATTCCTCTTGTAGTGACTCAAGGTTGCTTGTATTTGCAATGTTCTATAGAATTTATTATATATAATTATTTAACACTTCGTTGTATAATAAATGATAATTCAGTCCACATATAATAACTAAACAAAAAAGGGGGCGGTATTTTCCAGAGAACCTTAAAAGGTATCAAAATTCTGACACTATCATCTAACAGGCTTTATAACTCTGCCCCGTATAGGGCCAGGTGGCATAGTCAAGATGTCTTAACAGTAGTATTTGCAAAAAATCTAAAACCAAATTTGTGTGTAAATGTGTCGACATGACCTATCATTTAGTAGTGAGCCCTGCGCTTACAAATCACTGTTATCACGAACCCTGAAACGCGCTTACGAAGTTATTCCGGCCTCTCTGGATGTATAGAACTTCGGGCCAGCCAGTATTAGAGTGGTTCCTCCTTTCAGGTTGGTGGAACATAATGCCATGCTTCTACCAGAGGCAATTTGAATTTGACCCTAACTAAATATTTATTATAATCAAAGGTAGACAACGTTCGACTTACGCCATTCTGCATTTCTTCAAGGTCTGTTGTCTGAAGTTGCTTTTTAGCTTCTACGAGTTCATGTAGTGCCTTCGATCTCTCCACTTGAATAGGCCGGTCATTATCCAGCTAAAAAAAGATTATTAACGGAAAATAAAATTAATAAATATCTCAAGCTCCGTTACTTACTTCGATATCGGATTCATAGGCAAGTTCATTGTTTATTGGTTTCACTTCATCGACCAGGCATACATAAGAGAAGAAGACATGGTCCGAAACGCTATTTCTCAGGTTCATTTTGCTTTGATAAAACCTCGAGTCGGAATATTGTTGTGCCGTTATTTTTACTTTACACGGAACATGAATTATCTACTAAGAATTTCGCGGCCATAATTGGAATAGTTATAATTTTCGCTACGCCATGCTTGAATAACTTCAATCAAAAAGACAGTCGGTTCGAACGAACGTCATTCAATTACTTTTTATGTATATTGATGAAGGTTGTTTTTATATTTAAAAATCCTTTTTGTATACCGTTATGCGGATGTAAGCTTGACTATTTAAAGAAGGTCCTTTATTTGCTTTGGTCCTTTATTAATTAATTATTATTTGACAATAAAGGTGACAAGTAGTAAATTTATTAAATTACGGCCCCATTAGAGGGTATATCAATATCAAAATGAATTCTATGAATGTACGTAATTATCTGATTAGGAAACGCTGTCAGTCACCGTCATGCTGTGATTTTGTGGCTTGGGAATTTGTTCGTTTCCTGCTTTATTTGAGTTTTTAAAGGTCTGCTAAAATGAATGTTAATTTTTATTTCATTCCACATATAGTAAAACGAGGAGAATCAAACACTTATAAGATATGTAAGAAATAGGAAATATAAATATAATTAAAAGGCCGGCAACGCACTCGCGAGCCCTCTGGCATTGAGCGTCTCCATGGGCAGCGGTATCACTTAACATCAGATGAGCCCCCTGCCCGTTTGCCCCCTGTTCTATTCAAAAAATGTAAATAATACGAAAACTCAAGAAATTAGGCGTAGCGCTAACCAGATTTTTGCAACTTCCTCGCAATCAAACCAGACAATAAATTATTTGATCTATAATATTGTATAAGATCACGCGAGTACTAAATGTTAGAAGTCTAAAAAAAATCTTTAACCTATATAAAATGGTAACTTCACGTATTGAATGCTTTTATTAATTATTTAACATTTTATAAATAATTACAAAGGTACAGGGTGGACATATCACTAACAAGCGATCCATTCCAACAACAAATAATTAAAGGCAAAGTACTAGTAAAGCTGTAGCTGTCTGGAGACTGTGGCTGACAAGATTTATTTTAACATTTTGAAAGATTTACTAATATTATTATTGAAAAAAAATCAAGGAGAACTCGATTTTCAGCCATTAATTTACGCTTTGATATAATAAATTGTTATAATCCGAAATATAAGTTTTCAATTATATTCAATGACCGGCTCCGACGGTGTGAATGACATCTCATCGGATAAAAACGTAATACAACAAAGGAATGACAAAAAAAACTGATTTTTCAAACCGATTAACACGCTCGCTGCTTCTCGTGTCCAGCCCTCGTAGTTTTTGTTATATCTAGTTAATTTACCTAGTAATCACGCAGCCTCAGTTTACTTACGACTTTTCATAACGAAACCAAAAAAAATTGATTGCAATTTTAAAACGTCATTAGTCTGGTAAACTAGGTGACTGTGGATGGGCAAGTGTAATCTGTGGTCGCTGCTCTATTCTTTGACGAAACTTTCGAGTTAAGGGGCAAAATAAAATTATATGATAACTTGAATGCTAATATTTTGTCAGTTACTACGAGTACAATCAACAATTGTTATGAAATGAAATTAATAAATGACAATAAGCCTGCATACTTTAAAATAAAACTAAACTCTTAATTACTTTTTTATAACTGAATGTAATTAATTATTATAAAAATTTGCCGGTTTTAATCAAAAATATACGTGTTAATTGCTACAATGTACTTAAAAATATTTATGATTATTATAGCGTCTGCTTCAAAACATATTTATTAATTGTCTTATTCTTATAAAATATTTAGTTTACGTATTGTTATTGTGATTCACACACAGATTTGTTATAGTTATGTTTATGTATGAAAATCATTGTAGTATAAAATATATAAAAGGCTTTAAGGCCCTAACGTATAAATAAATATTTTTATACAAAATCTACTGCGAAGCAAGTTTTAATATAAAAATCTAAAACAATTCATAACTAAGTAACTTTAGTGTACCCATTATCTTTCTAAAAAACTGCATTTATTGTTCATTAGATATAGACCAAAAGAGTACTCGAAAAAAAAAATATTAAAGAAATCTACTAATACCTAAGTATCTATTTGAAGTATGCTAAATAAATTATACGAGAGATGAAATATAGCTCCTCAGGCGTTTTGTTTGGTTGAAAGAAGTTGAACCTACCTTTTTCACCTTCAGATCAAGGGAGAGTTTAATATGACTATAAATATATATGTTATGTTATTTATTGTACTATTTAGATCGTTTATCAGAACTTAAACCATTATTAAAAATGTTGAGCACCCCTTAATGCTGTAAGTGATTCAATCGAAGCTCACTACCGTATCATTTATGAGCACACCGCGGCCCGTGACATGTGACCACAATATATAGTGATAATTAATCATGATTCGTGAATGGAAATTAATTATGAAACAAGTGTGTTTGTGGATTTTATTAATCAAAACCGCGAACGGACAGTTCGGAAGTAAGTCGACAATTTTAATAATTTGTTAATAATTAATTAGAACGATGTAATTGAGTGTGAGTGAAAAGTGAGACCTAGATCTAAAAAGGTTGTAGCGCCACTAATTGTGGTTTCCTTCCTTACTTCCGATTACATCTGTAAATAAACATTTTAGAAGTGAAACTTCTTTATCGGTGTTGGAAAAAGATTTACCATCACATTTTTCTTTTCCCTACCACGGTTGATTAAGAAGCCATTACTAACAAAAATATATAATAACGATAACAATGATAGTAACAATTATATTACAATTAATGAAATTCTCTAATAATTTAAATAGTAATAAGGACAAATGAAATAATTGTATTATTTGTATTCATGTCTATGATAATAAAAGCTTTTTGTTAAACTTTATCTAATTTAACTTTATTTAACCAATTTCTGTAAAGTTGCATATAGTAGATATTTTTTCGAAAACTAAGGTCATAAAGAAGTTTCACTTCTTACGTGTGTACCCTAATACACACACACATCTTTTTTTATAAGTTTTACAGCTATTTGTTTTGTTATTATTAAACTATGTTAGAACTAACATTCGATACTATTAGATACATAAGTAATGCGCATGTCAATATCAAAGTATTCTCGTAGCTTTGTCTCTTATAATATTGTAATTCATTAAAGAATTTTAAATTAAATTTGATAATTTTCTCCTTACAATTTATGAATATAAATTATCTTTAAATTAAACCAGTCATTCACCTTTATTGTTATTATTAATTATTATAGCACTGAATATCTTGATGTATCAGTCTCTTCATATAGTTTTTATTTCATAAATTAACTGACATCAAGGACATAGTAATTACAGTAATGTGGTATTCAGTGAACAGCCTCGATTTGTGATGAGAATACGGTGCAAGGTCATTTGTAATGATGATTACTCATGCAACATTGATTTTGATTATTATGCACACTTTTGACTTTGTTATTTGTATTCGAAACAAAAGCTTACAACACCAAAATAATAAATAAATAAATAGGTCTATATCAATAGTACAATAGTTGTAATATATCTTAAATATGAAATATGCCGAGCACATAATATATCAATATAAACAGTGTTTTATTTAATACAAAGTGTTCTGTTGAGTTGTTTTATTTGTCTTACTCAACACACACACACTTATTTGACGTATTACGTCACGAATGGATACGTGAAATTAACAGAACTACGAGACATAAACGTGAAGGTCTTGAAGAATTAATTGGAAGGAACAAAAAAATCAACAACAATTATTAACAATATCCACATGGACTTCCAATCCGCAAATGTAAAAAAACAAATACATACATAAAGATACTAAAAATGTAGAGGTACTTTAATTGTTACTAATTTCTTCGGTTTCTCGTTAACTTTATCCATTTTCTTTTTTTTTGTAATCAAATAAAGATAAACTACACAACACATTCTTCTATAATTTATGATTTTAAATCAGAGCAACAACAAACACTTCCAAGATCTAGGGAAAAAGGCGGGTAATTTTAAAATTTTGTATTTGACGTTTTGTAAATATTTAGCGCATCGTTTTACGCATTAACGAAATCAAAACAACAAAAAGATTAGATGTTATAAATCTAATACTCTTATATAATATCATATACCTACATACAAATATTAGGTCCTTACATATTATGAAATTGGCGTTTTGTATGGCCGGTTCAGTAATGTATCGCAGCAGTCGACGCGCGTTTGCCGGTTTGCTTCAGTCAATTCGTGAGGTACCCACCTTTCAAGCTTTTTAATCTTCCCAATTTGCTTCAAGTAATTAAAACAGTTTTATCACTAACACCGCAGCCTACAGCTAACTCGGACGTGGTTTGCGATGGATCCGATTCCACAATAGCCTTCAATACTTTATTATCAATGCTTGTTCTGCAGGTCGAAATTTCCAGAACGAAAACGTTGGAACCAAAAACGAACTGTGTTTTCTTTTGCAACATGACCGCCATACACATCATTCACCCTTCGAGTCGTTTCTGCAGCACTAGTGCCACGGCGGAACTTGTACTCGTAAATAATGCGATACTTTAAGTTTTCCATTTTGTAAAATGAGTGACGCAAACAGAAAAAAACAAATGAATGACGGTCATCGAAGCACAAATACATGAGTAAATAGCTGTACAAATTTGAATTTGGAATTCCTTACCAAAGAGGAGAACATCGTGATTAAAGTGTTCAGTACGAAATACGCCAATTTCATATGTAAGGACCTAATATTTTAAATCTTTTTACAAATTTTATTTAAAATTAAAGCCAAACAATTCTTCAAAAAAAAGCAATTGTAAAAAAATTAAGTAGCTATTCTTCTAATGGTATTGTGAACGAAAAAATAATAAAAATGTTTATAATATCATCATTATTATCAATGGTTATACAGCCCCTTGTGGACCTTAGCCTCCTCAAGTACATTTCGCCATCGTAATCTATGCAGTGCTTCCCGCATCCAATTTCAAACACCTATTGTTTCAAGGTCCTTGACAATTCTATCCCACCAAGGCAGCCTCGGCGAAACCGGCTGTTCTATATATAAGTCGCGGTACAAGTGTCCCCGAGTTGTTCGTGAGAACAATCGCCGTCGGTTTCGTCACCACGTGGTATATTTCGAATTTAGATTTTTAAGTCCCCACTTTCGAAACCCCCACTAAACGCCATCTCTAAAAGATTTAACATTTGACGCTTTTTTTAACTAATAGCGACATCTATGATCGTTTTAACGCAACCTCGCCGACATATATAATATTGTCATAAGATTTTTCTACAGACCGGGGCACATAGAGAAATACTGGGAATAGAGATCCATCTTACAGCTTTATTGTCATACAACGCCATCTCTTATCGATATCGAAAACTAACTATATGTGTTGTGTACCAACAGATAGCTTTGCACTATAAAAGGCAGCGCATTAGGTACAAGTACTACAATGGTATATATTATATAATCTAGACCATAGTAGTACTTGTACCTAGTTCTTATTAGATTAATCAATATCGAGAGTACAGTAACTCATATTGGTTGTATTACAATATTTGTAACTGCTTTACTTCAATACACATAAACTGACAAAAATATTCATTTACCTACATGATACAATTAATTAAATAAAAGACCATTAACAACAACTAAATTTTTATTTCTTAAAATGTTTGTTTTTGTTGAAATTTTCTTGGACGAAAGATTTCATTTCATCATCACCAGAGTAGGTAAATTTTCCACATAATATTCGGTTGATTGACCTGCACCAACTGTATATTAAGACATTTGTTCAAATTTTTTTTTGAGAGCCTCTTTATGTGTTACACATTTGAAGGGAAATGACACAAATATGTCAGTGTACATTTTTATCGTACCTTTTACAGCACACTTTGGAACATTTTTTTTAATGTGTCACACATACACTTTGTATTTCCTTATAACATTGCTCTAACTTGAGCGATGGATAATTTGGGTAAACTTTCCATAATGCACCGTCCATATTTGAGGTTTAGGGCTGGGGGGAGGGGAGGGGGTTAAGGGCTACCCTCCTATGCCATCCCCAACCTGCGCATCCCCATGGTTATGGAGATATTCATGGTTAAAGTTTTGAGGTTAGAATGGTAACGATTTAGAAACCGTGGCCCAAATTCGATGATACTGATTATGTAGGTACTCTGTGCCTTGATTGGAACACCTCCAAGTGATTTTTGCTGCCAGAGTTGCGTCTAAGTATTAAAAAAAATGATATAAAATTTTGTGTAATGTATTCAAATTCGTAAGCAAACCGTACATCTACTTTTTTATTGGTTATTAGAGATGTGACATTCTGCATAAAAATCGGTTTTCTAATAAATCGATTATTTTTAGCATGAAAAATAGTTTTTTTTTATATTTACCGATTATTTCCTAATTTTTGAACTTTAAAGTTTTAGAATAATAACCCCCAAACACTTTCACGCGCCAGAAACAGTTATTAAAAAAAATATTAATATACTAACCTAATCTAACCGAACAATAGATTATAATTGGTTTTTGGACTGCTCCGGCGCTACGGGAAATGCAGCCCCTCTTCCTGCGCGCCTCCGAGCTTTTATATACACTCTAGGGGTAGGGCAGACAAGACCACGTGGATAGTGGGGTGCTCTGATTCGGTTTGTTGTGATTGACGTTTGACATCAATTATTTGTCAAATATATTCTATAATGGCGTGTTATTTACCAATTTGTATGAAAAGTTTTAAAAATGTATCTCATGAACCATATGTTTGCGCAACCGAAAACTTTGCAAAACTCTTTCTTTTAGTGAGTACTATCTACAATAAAAATATGGGCTTTTAAATCGACGGTCCATATTGGAAAGTTTAGCTCAACCAATTCAACCACACGTATTTTATTTCCTTCTTTTTTTGTTACTTATAAATTTGACTCAGGAGTCAGTTTGTAATTTGAAATTTTTGTTTTGACACTTTTGCCGTTGGGAGTTGGCATTCAAATGCCATTATTTATATATAACATTATTTTTCATGTGAAAATTTTAGAAAATATCCTTTATATTATATTTTGCTACATTGCATAATTTAGTTAAATTGAATTATTTATTTACTTAATCTGCCTCTTAATATGCGTAAAAGTAAATCAAAGTAGTTTTTGAACGTTTCAAATGGTAATCACATTTTTCATTAAAGCGGCATCTCTTGAGTAAAGTAGAATCTAGGAGATCATCTATCACTACCATCGAAACAAAAATCACGTTGTATGAGACTGTCCCCCCCCCCCCTGCCGGGGCATGTCAATATGTACGTACAACAAAACATTGTACGAAAGAATATCTTATAAATAATTTTAATATGAAATCTCTTTCTAGGTATATCAATAAGTTTAGAAAGAAAACCACGGGTTGACGATGATTCAAATCTTGTAAGTACCTCAGATATTAAGATGTTAAGAACAATAAGAAACTTAAATGATGTAGATTGTTAGAATAAATAAGACGAAAAAGACATAGTTTTTTAGACATGCCATAAAAGAAAACACATATTGTTTTAAATTCACTGATTATTTTGGTGAGTGAATAAACAAAACAGCATCAACATTTCGTGATACATTTTACAGGTTTGTCATCTGTAAAACTAATGTATTAAAACTATTATTTTTCTGGCCTTTTTAGCAAATGGTATGTCTTTTCATTCAGAAACAAATTACAGGAGTGAAACATTTATTACTATTTGTTTATATCTAAAATATTTTTTTCAGGCAAGATGTCCACCCAACACAATATGTGTTCCAGTTAGTCAATGTCCACTATTAGAAGATTTGTTGGATTATGCGTGTTTCTCTTCAGACAGGTAAAGTTTATTTTTATTGATTTATATCTTTATACCTTTTTCCTGATAGGGTATGCAGAACCGCGGATCTCTGCTTGCTATGATCCTGACATTCACCATGCATGCCCGATGGTTATGGGTAGGTACTTTTAACTTGTCCATTTTATACCTCCTGGATTTGGTCCAGGTATGTACGACAAGGCCTACCCAAGCTGACTTCACCATCCATGGTTGCCTTATACAGGATATAAACTTGTTAACATTTAATAATAATATATATGACGGCGCCACTATCAATGTTTTGTAAAACAACGTGCAACGGGCGATTAGTCGAACGATCGTACGGATCCCCACTACAGAACCAGCGCGCGCGCACAACTCAGGCTCCCCTCCTATATTCGTCGACCTACACCACGACCTGGAGCTCCCTACCATAGCCCAATGGAAGAAGTTGGCGTCCACACGCCACTTTGACAAGGCTAAACACCATCCCAATCCGCTGGAGCGTAAAAGCATCAACTATTACCCCTTCCCGACAAAAAGGGCTCGTAGGAGGCCCCGACACATACTAACGGATGCGGACGATCCAATTACCGTAGCAAACGATAAATTAAAAGCCACCCGCGTGGCCAATAATAATAATAAAAATACACAGATTAGGGTAAAAAACCGCCTTCACCGGGGAAGGCACTTCGCACTTCAGGCGATTGACCACCCCGCGACGGCCCAAGCCGAGGTTCGAGTCTCACAGGAGACGTCCAGCTAGCCGCGGGATAAAACGCCATTCTGGCCGAGCTACGCTCGCCAAAACAGCTCGAGCTGAGCTGTAAAGGCCCTTAAGGGATCTCGCTCCCATTAAAAAAAAAAAAAAAAAACAACAACAAAACTTAACAATGTCGGGGCCCGACGTGATAAATAAAGACAATCTTTAAAATGTCAGCAAGTCTAAAAAATATAAGTTAAGGTTAAAATAATGTTAACAGATGATATGATTTGTCTGATTATCTACAAGAAACCTTGTACAAATTATTTGAAGAAGTCTATTAAGTATGAAGGTGTGCAATTATTTAATCAATTACCATCTAAAATTCATAACATTAGCGAGTTTAACCAATTCAAAAGGGCATTAAAGATACATATCACAATGAGCCCAGTAGACTGCAGTTGGGAAGGCTGATGGCGACGTGTATCTCGTTCGTATATACATATATATTAAATTTCTCATGTAAATTAAATTATTTCTCATTACATTTTTTGTAATGAGAAATAAAGTTCTTTAAACATTAAACATTATGATTATCTTCTAGGTATATTTGGATGCTGAATTTTAAAGTATATCTTAAGTTAAATATTGGACTATACTTTTTATATAGTCAACCAAACAAGTATGTAAATAAATGTTGTTTTTTTATGTAATGGGAGGCAAACGGGTAGGAGTTGTTAAGATAATGTTGTTGTTGTTATGTGATGATGTTAAGTGATACTGCCGCCTATGAACACTCACATTACCCGAAGGCTCGCAAGTGCGTTGCCGGCCTTTCAAGAATTGGCTCGCTCTTTTCTTCAAGGACCCTAGGTCGAATTGGTTCGGAAATACTTCAGTGGGCAGCTGGTTCCACATAGTGGTGTTGCGAGGAAAAACTGCCCTAGAAAACGCTCAGTTGTGGAACGACGGACGTCGAGGTGATACGGATGGTATTTTGTATTTTACCCTGACGTCCGATAATTAAACCCAGCTGCAGGTATTAGATCGAACCACTCTTCTGAACACTCTCCATGATAAATGCGGTAGAAGATGCAGAGAGACCCAACACCTCTACGCAACACCAAGGGATCAAGCCGCACGGAAAGTGATTGGTCGTCGACGATTCGAATCCCTCTACGTTGAATACGGTCAAGTGGAAGGAGCTAGTACTGGAGAGCGGGAGCCCAGAGGTGAGAACAGTATTCCATGTGGGGCCGAATTTGCGCTTTGTGGAGTTGCAAGCGGTGCCCCAGAGTGAAGTACCGTCTCGCCTTGCTGAGCATACCTATGTTAGCTGAGTCTTTAAGGAGAGTGTACTCTTGGGTTCAATACTAATATTTTATAAGGTTTAGTAATAATAATCAATAAATAAGAACAAGTAGTATGGCCGTGTTCAGGATATCTACTTGTGTTTCTGTTTAATATTTAAGAAAATATAAATATTTTCAGATATTTTCTCCGTTTGAACGAATTAACATGTGGAAGCTCAAATGAAGAAGATTTTGTGTGCTGTCCGTCTTGTGAGTGTGGCCGGGTGTATCAACATGGCAACCCTGAATGCGGACAGAGCATGGTACGAGGGATTGACTATAATGGTTTAGGGGCACAGCCCTGGGTCGCTAGAGTGGGTTTCGCAAGTTAGTATGATGATATATCACTTAGTATAAAAAGAATTGAAGTGTGGAGTTGAGATATATATAACTTTTTTTATAAATAAATATATTTATTATTAACAATAAATAAGTGTTTACGCAATCCTTAGATGAATCCTAACTCGGGGGAGTTATTTGTATAAATTTACTTGATAATACTAGAATGTTCTATTGTCATTTTTCAGACAAAGATACGGGTAGTGTGAAGTTTGCGTGCACAGGCTCCATCATCGGCAAAAGGATAATTCTAACAGCTGCTCACTGTGCGTTGGCCAAACCGGAAGGGTACAAATTGTAAGTATGACAATTATACACAATACTAAAAATATAAATTGTAGAAAACACATTTTAAACGGATTGAAGCTATTTAATATTATTGTTACGAGCTAGGGGATCGGATAGACAATGCCGTAGGTTTATTCAAGGGTTTATTTCTTGGTAATCAATGAGGAATTTATGAGCACAAATTAATTGCAGAAATGCACTTATGACACACAAAAACAATCACTTATTACTTCACTTATGCACACTTCACACAGTACTTTATCACTTGTAATCACTTTATTCGCACTTTATCGCTTCGGTGTTTCTCTCTTGTTATCGCATTCAAAACTAAAGTTACTAGTCGCGTTTCGGCTCGCTTATATATCCCTGGGAATAATTCTAAACAATATTCGAGAACTCTGTAGGCGGGATAGCTACTGAATAGCAATTGTACAATTCTAGAACGTGCGCACTCTTTGTCTCTTTCGCACATTGCTCCGTCCTTGTCGTACGGCGTTCTAGAGTGCTCGGTCAAGCTTCGAGAAGGTTCCGATCTTCTCTCTCTCTCTCTCTCTCGTATCATTTCGTCCTTGTCCCACACCTAGAAAGTTCGGTCTAGAATATTCCGTCATCAAAGGGGTATAACTAGGCCTGAAAACACCTGAAAACGGGTCTCCTGAAAACTGCACCACTCGACTACACATGTTCTGAAACTGACTGAAAAAAGGTTTCAGCTTCTGAAAACTAGTTTAACATTATGGAAATTACAATTTTCTAATATGTGATTGACCCTCTCCTGAAACGGTCAGAAATCATATGACAGCCTGCTGAAAAGTTCTCTAAGTAGTGTATAAATCTAGAAACATTGCAGTCGACCCGTCTTCGTAACATTATTATAAACTTATAATTATTTACATAATTAATAATAATGTCATCGTGACCACGGACACTGTACAGCACGCGAAACGTCCGAAAAATTTAAATTTATGTAAATAATTATAAGTTTATAATAATAATACATAGCTTCAATCCGTTTAAAATGTGTTTTCTTAATGTGTAAAAGGTATGTTAGCAAAAGACAATACTATGAATTGTATACAATTTATACTCGTAACTGAAAGTAATAGCCAATTTGATTAATAAGTAAACATTAAGTAAACATCAATGTAGTTTATACTAAATTCCAATTCAAAAAGAAAAGATATAAAAAAAAACGCGTTTTCCTCTTCTGCTATATGTAGGTGATTTGAATTATAGAATTATAATTTGGTAATATTTGAGTATGATTTACTATTGTTACGAGCTAGGGGATCGGATAGAAAATGCCGTGGATTTATTCAAGAGTTTATTTCTTGATAAATCAATGAGGAATTTATGGGCAAAAATTAATTGCAGAGATGCACTAATAACACATAAAAACACAGTCACTAATTACTTCACTTATGCACACTTCACACAGTACTTTATCACTTGTATTCACTTTATCGCTTCGGTGTTTCTCTCTTGTTATCGCATTCCAAACTAAAGGCTAGTCGCGTTTCGGCTCGCTTATATATCCCTAGGAATAATTCTAAACAATATTCGAGAACTTTCTAGGCGGGCTTGCTACTGAGTAGCGATTGCACAATTCTAGAACGTTCGCACTCTTTGTCTCTTTCGCACGTTGCTCCGTCCTTGTCGTACGGCGTTCTAGAGTGCTCGTCTAGTTTCGAGAAAGTTCTGATCTTCTCTCTCTCTCTCTCTCGTATCATTTCGTCCTTGTCTCACACCTAGAAAGTTCGGTCTAGAATATTCCTTCACCAAAGGGGTATAACTAGGCCTGAAAACGCCTGAAAACGGGTCTCCTGAAAACTGCACTACTCGACTACACATGTTCTGAAACCGACTGAAAAAAGGTTTCAGCTTCCTGAAAACTAGGGTAACATTATGGAAATTACAATTTTCTAATATGTGATTGACCCTCTCCTGAAACAGTCAGAAATGATATTACAGCCTGCTGAAAAGTTCTCTAAGTAGTGGAAAAACCTAGAAACATTGAAGTCGACCCGTCTTCGTAACACTATGTAGGGTTCCAAACATGTGTGCTTAATTTTTAAAATTAAAAAAAAATCATTGGCGCTACAACTTTTGTAAGTCTTGGCCTCAGATTTCTATATCTGTTTCATGATCATTTGTTAACCTTATAAGCAAGTAGGTGATCAGCCTTCTGTGCCTGACGCACGCCGTCGACTTTTTGGGTCTAAGGCAAGTCGGTTTCCTCACGATGTTTTCCTTCACCGTTCGAGCTAATGTTAAATGCGCACATAGAATGCACAGCCGAGGTTCGAACCTACAACTTCTGAGAGTCGTACGGTGAAGCCACTAGGCCAACACTGCTGCAATTTTTAAAAGTACCTATACACAAATTCTTCGGAAACCAAAAGGCATACTAATATTACAACTTAGGAAACAGTCGATCATCAAAATCGGTTCGTTTAAAATACGTACACCCATTTGACGATATCTTTTAAATTACTTTTATTTATGTTACAGATCCACAGTGGTGGTGGGTGAATGGGACGTCAGCCGTAGTCCAGATTGTTCAGATTTCTTCTGTGCACCGCCGCCACAAGCCCTCAAAGTTGAGAGCGTCTCGGTACACCCTGGATACGAACAGAAGATATTCAGACATGACATAGCACTCATCATTTTGAAGGATGAAATTAAATACTCCGGTAAATACTTATAACTCTCAAAATGGCTTCATATTTGTTAAACCTTTTAAAGGTTTCTAGTAGTGATAACCAAAACACATCCAGGCGTCAATCCCAGGAGCAGAATGTTTTACATTTCTTAATTATTCAATCAACGCGGGTAGTCTGTAACTTGCATTAGTGAACTAGACTTTAATGTTGAGTGCCACATGATATAAAGGTTGCGAGGTTAGCGCTACAGGAATTGGGAGAACTCCATCAAAATTGCATACAAAAATGTCGGGATTGCTGTTAAAGTTACATAGTTCCGTCGCTGAAAATATTATAATGAACTTCACATACCCACACACTCACTCTGTCCTGCGAGTCAAAAGTGCCTTGGCTTCTTTCGAACGCCACTTCCCGCCAATTACTGGCTTTCCGCTGCAGCAGACATTGAACTGATGCTCATTATCATCTGATCTTTAATCGAATCAAATAAAATATTGTAGATTTGCTATGAATATTCTTTTCCAGTTTCTGTTATGAGAATTTTTTTTTATGTAAAGCAAAATAGTATGAATTGACAGAATTTGATAGTTTTTAAAAGACATTATTATTATTATATTAGCAGGACCGGCCCGTCTTTTATAAATATATTGATCACCGAATACAGTATTTTATATATTTAATAATTTCTGATCACCCCAGTGACAGCTGCACCTATCTGCCTTAATGACAGGCCATTGGTAGTGGACGAACGGGCCTCGCTCGTGGGCTGGGGAAAACTGTCCGGACAAAGTACAGCGGTAAGACCTATACGAATTTCAAAAGGGCTTTGTAAATTATATAAAAAGCACAATTTTTTTACAAAATTCTATAAGGCTATAATTATAATTATTGTATAAGGCTATGGACCTGAGGGAGAAAAGCTTATTGCTCTTGTACATTCACCAACATACCTGATTAACTGATGATGGTTAAGGCGTTCTTAATTAACTTTAAACAACATAACATTTTGAATGGTTTCCAGAATCTTGATTAATTAAAGGCATAAATTATAATGTTTAAAAAAAATGGCGCTACAACCTTTTAGGTCTGGGCCTCAGATTTGTGTATCTGTTTCATGATCGTTTGTGAATTGAATAGGCAAGTAGGTGATCAGCCTATATCTAGGCCTATATCTGAGACACACCGTCACACGGTTTCCTCACGATATTTTCCTTCACCGTTCGAGCTAATGTTAAATGCGCACATATAAAGATAATCCATTGGTGCACAACCGGGGATCGAACCTACAACCTCAGGGATGAGAGTCGCACGCTGAAGCCACTAGGCCAACACTGCTCTCAAATGTTTTTTATCACGTTTATTTTTGAAATCCCGTAGCGTGTACGGGCATAGGGATCACACATTTCTGTTCATAGATAATTTTTCTACCTAATACCTAAGGACCAGGAGGGTGAAAATGTAAACGGCAGACGAACCATGCGTTGGATAGTGAATGAATACGGACAAACATAATGATTCGGACGCTGTATATTCGACTATTAGATTAACAAAAGACCATGAAACAGATACAGAAATCTGAGGCCCAGGCCTAAAAAGGTTGTAGCGCCATTGATTTATTTATTTATATTCGACTCGCATAGTGCCAATTACATTTATACGTTCGCCATCGATTCATCTTTCGTTTTAAATTTTCAACTGGAAAATAAGCTACAGTACAAAAATAACTAAATCTTATTAATTGACAATTTTAAATAAAATTTAGGTGCTCTTAAATCTACATTAGCTGCCAGTTCTTAAATCAATAGCATAAAATGGACGTGAAGAATTCTCTCCGTCACTCTTTTAAATCGACAATACAATAAATACAATCTTTATAAGGAGCTGCAACAATAATATAATGCTCCTCATCACTTCTTGAAGCAATAAACCACGAAAATCTTTTAAAAATACGTAAAAACCTTGCATCGTTGTGCTTTAAGGCGAGTCATCAACAACAATTGGAAGTCCCAATAGTCCCCTTAGAAACGTGTGAGCGAGTGTTCGGTGAATCCGTACCCATACACGAGGGACAGTTATGCGCTGGGGGGGAACAGGGGAAGGATGCTTGTTCCGGCTTTGGTGGGGCTCCCCTGGTTATGAAGAGGGACGGAATGTTTGTACAGGTGAGAAAATATTTAGTTAAAGCTTTTATAAGATTTCAACGCGTCTCTTTATTTACTTCATGTCGCGAGTCTTTTGAGTTAAATTGAAATGTTACCTTAATTAATAAAGTTTTAAGGAGTTTCATACGTATTTAACATACGCGTAACTAAGACAATTACGAATTATATTTATATACTACACCTACGGAAAGTACGCCATAGACTTTTTGATAATGATTCTGTGTTTTGTACACTATATTAAAATACATTGTTAACGCCTCATGACAAAAAGTTAATTATTTCATTTTACCTTATTACTACTAAGATTATTATTATATTTTATTAATTATTATAGAATGATTACTATCATTGTTATCGTAGTTATAAATTTTTGTTATTAATGATGGCGCGTAACGAAAAAATATAACGCGTAACTGAAAAATGTGATGTTAAATTTTTTCTAACGCCGATAAAGAAGTTTCACTTCAAAAAGACAAGATGAACGTGTTTGCGTTCCTTATCAACTAATTAATGATGCTTGTTTTCTTTGTAAAGTGTGGTAGATAACACTATCACATTCGCACGAAATATGATTTCACCCTCTGTGTATTAAGGCCGAGGCTATTACTTATTAATGTAACTATGTACTTATTAATGTAACGTATTATTTTAAGGTTGGCATAGTGTCATTTGGCTCCGAGAACTGCGGAAGCGAAGGTGTGCCCAGCGTTTACACCAATATAGGGCACTATCATCGCTGGATTGTCGATAATTCGCCCTCAAATTAATGTAATCCCTTACAACAAAATAGTCTTAGTTTAAGAATCTTAAGACTCAAACTTTAGCACCACACGTCGCCAGTTGATTATCAAGAGAGAGTTGTCAGGAGAGAGAGAGAGACCACAGAGGATGGGAAAAGGCCGAGTTTTATACGGTAAGTTAAAACTCAACTGTGGTCTCGACTGTACAATAAATAAAACATCGTAAAAATAAATTTTGACAAATAAATTATTACAATAAGTATTTTCGTTTCTCTACCTGCAAAACCTTTTCAAAACAAAGCATTATTACTAATAACACTGTTTTAATATCGCGATAGTAAGGTTTAATTCATCGTATACATAACTTTTGTAAAACACGCTTTATCAAGCATTGAAAATTGTCATTGTAAATAATGTTATATCAAGGCCCATAGAAAATCGATGTAAAATTATCGACACGAGTGGGTTTGATGTAAATTATATCTCTACCATATGTATTAGTTTATTGTTAAGCTCCAAATAAAATTGTCTTTAATATTGTTGTTTTTGTTTTGTTTAAGTGGGCACCCATTTCAGCCAAATTAGTCGAAAATCTTATTATCGGTAGCCAGAAAAGAGTAGCGACTTTGGTCTTTTCTTTAGGTTTTTGTATTTGTTTCGTAATAATTTTCTTCTTAACCCTGACTATTAAGCTATGAGCTTACCGTGTTTACCACACGCGGTATAATATTTTTGGGTCTAAAGTAGGTTTCCTCGCTATGATTTCCGACACCGTACCAGCGAGTGTTGTTGTACTCTTTATAGTTGTGTTATAGTGTTTTGGATTTACAGTTCTATCAATCTAATCCATGCAAATATGTGAGAAGTCGTAAAAGTCCATTATTATTTCAAGAGTTAAAAATCATAATCTATATAGCTATCCACATAGCTTGTGAGCCGCAGTTTTCTGGTTGGGTTAAATACTATAGTAGATATTACCACATAGACTTTTACGCATTTCGTCTCTTACTCAAAGATTAATAGTATTTTCATTCAGAAAATGTATATTCATTTGCATTCGTTATGATTAACAGTAACTAAAGGAGCTGTATCTCATATTTATAGAATTACGCGCAAAATCTAATCGCGAGTTACTGTTGAATTATATTTAAGATATGGTTAACATCTATTATTGTTATGTATTTGTTATTTATGTTTGTCGAGTATCACTAAGATGAGGACTAAAAATATAGACTTTTTCTCGAGCGTTATAAAACTAGTCTAGTTCTATGTTCTGGTGCTTATTTTCCTTGAAGTAAACGAAGTTATGGATTGTAAATTAAAAACGTGCCCGTTTTAAATGATATATTCACCGTTGATTTATTAATAGATTATTAAGTGCCATTGAGTTGTAGTGTTTCGCACACGGCTCAGCTTCCTTCAATATGGAACACAGAGTACTAAAAAGATCCACTTGGGCATTATCTTGAATGTGTTGATCAAATACCTAAAACAAAATAACATTATATCCTATGTTACTTCTCTTGTATTCGCATCGCATTTTAGTTTTCCTAACTATCACTATTTGGTCAGACAATATTTTTTTCTTTTTTTAGAAAATATTCGACATTTTTATGCAGTGTAAACTCTATATAAAGACACTGAAGGGACTGTGTATTTTATGGTGTTATAAAGAATTCTCGTTAAATGGATAATCCATGACTTTTACTGATTAGTCATGGGCAACAACAGTCTACACGTGCAAGCAATCCCAATTTGTAAACTAAAGAACGAATTTCTTAGAAAGTTCGTATGCATGATGCCGACAGTCGAGTTTATTGCGGGCTTAGATAATAAAGCGACAAAAGAAGCGTACACAGCTCCTTTTTACAAATTTTAGCAACTTAAAAAGTACTTTATTAGCTTATTAAGAGTTGGTGTAATGCTATGTAGAGTGTATCATTGTACGGAAAACAAGCTAAACCAACCAAAGCCTCGAAAATTGATTTAGACACTTTAGGGAGTTCGTCGTATTCGTTTTCTACAAAGTATCTTTAGCAGTATAATCTTTGAAATTTCAGCTTATTCTTACCCCGTTAACAGTGATAGTAGGTATGAAGCTGGGTCGCACTTTGCTGGTCTGGTATTCACTGTGAAGTTGAAGCATTGTTCCTTCACCTGTCAAGACGCAGTCTTCTACATCTTTAGGAGATAGTTTTGCATTTTGGACACACTGAAAATGTTAATCAATTTGTAAGTTTATTTAATAATATTTAAATTAGTGAAAACCGCAACCGTGCGAACGTGTAAACTTATCGCATTTTCTTGATAATATCAATAATGGAAATTTTATAATTTAATGATTTAATGCTTCCATTTGTTCCAGTTAAATCATAACAGTTTAAATAATATAAGGAAATGAAAACTACTTATTTGGGACGGCCTTGAGAGACCAAAAAAAAACGCTGGTGATAAAGCCGACGACGGGTAAAATCCAGAGATTTACCACGAACACTAATGGACGAACTATGACCTACGTTCATCAAAATCTAAAGCGTTTTTTTATATAATTGCATGATTAAACTAGTCTCGATTGACTTTTCCAAGCATTTTTAAGAACACATAGTTATAGTATAACCACCTAGCAGTTCTCTCTTAAAAAATATAACGCTCTTCGTATTCCCTTTAATAATGCTTTAATGACTGCTAAGGCACATCCACATGCATCGAGAATGTACTGCGAGGCAAACGAGCAGGTCATTAAGAGTTAAGTGTTTACCGCCGCCCATGGACATCTGCAACACCAAGAGGTTTACAAGTGCGTTGCCGAACATCAAGGTACTCTCATCTCTAGAAGGCGCCTAAATCGGCGTTCGGAAATATAAGGAGTGTATTTATAAGCGTTGTAGAACGTCAAAGTAGAAGTAAGAACCTAATACACTAAACTTAACTGTGTCTGAAATCATGTAATAATAATAAATCAATAAATATTCATTGGCAAAGGTCTTACAAGCAGATCTCCTTTAGCCCCCGACCTGGTTTCCATCTCGCAGGCGACGTAAGCCACTTTCATAACATCAGTGTACTGCTTCATCCGACTTAGTGCGCAGTCCTGTACCATATTACCAAGGCACTCTGAGGAGCCGTGTTGGCATTCGAAGCCGTCGTTACCATAGTTTATACTCTAAGAATGTTAATGTTATAAATAATACGTTAACATAAGTGTATACTTATTTTTTTATTTAATAAAGATTGTATGGTACTGATATGATACGGCCTTTCAATTAAGTATTATTTTGTTAGTTAATACATGACTGGACGGCTTTTTTAAAATATTTTAGAAATTTATTTATTACATTCCACAAATATCTTAACAGTAAGTTAATATACTATAATAATCAGGGATAATGTATCACTCTTGTTGTGATTAGTTTTTTTTGTGATTGATTAATTAATAGTTTTTAATTAATTGCAACCATACAAAAATGCTAATTCTTTGTAATGTTAGTTAATTATTTTCCCACGGAACGGAACGAGGATGTAAGTGCATGCTCCTATTTCACCATGCCTCCTGCTAATAGAGATCTTTGATATAATGGGAAAAATCTTTGTTTTTAATTTATTTTATTATTATTAAAGATGTCATGTGGAACATGGTGTAATAGTTGCAGCTCTTTACAGACTTTGTGTAATACAAAATTTAACTTTGCGATTAAAAATAGTGGCGGAGAGTTCTTCTCTTCCGTTCTACGCCCATGATTTGAGAACTGGCAGTAAATGTAAAATTAGAAGCATTTAATGTATATTTCTTTTTTATTAACGTTCATAAGTGTATGATTATTGACTTTGAATTTCTATTAAACATATTTGTGCACATTATTTTACAGCTATAGTCCAATGATATAATTTGACGTGAGCTCACCCTTGCCTTGCCGAATGGCACAAGTTGAAGTGTAATATTGTTTTGCAGTTGTTGCACTGTTGGCTGGAGTTGCTTGAGTATAAATGTTTCACTATCAGGACACTCGCTCTCATAGTATACTGTTAGTCGCAACTGGAAAAAAATAGCATATTGAAGCTGTTTTTTATAAAGGTGTAATTTGTTACAGAAAATTATTTTTTGATTTTTTGGATCATTAAAATTATTTTCGGGTTTCGTTGGGAAATACATACAGAAATTCTCACCGTAAAACGGTGTTACCTTAGTACTTTATGCAATTTTAGTAATTATATGATACAGTTACTGTATATATAATTTGTGTGTAACGCTACAATCGTTGTATCGCTCTCGGCATATTGAACAATCAAATCAAATTCTATTAAATAATATATTTTTGATTTAGCCTATGAACTTTTCAGTCCAACTCTTATTGTTATAACATTTATTATTCTGGTTTTCATCCTCATAACAGCTAGCAGTATTTGCCAATCATTTTTAAATATTACGTAATCGCTAAGTCTCGCTAATAAATAAATAAACTGTTTTGTGACAATTGATAGTTTGTTTTTCTGAGCTAAGTAATATGTAGTAAATTGTGTATAACTATTTTTCAATCGTTCGAATTGCTTTATTTATATCACTATGTCATAGCTTTTGCTTGAGCGATATGACGAATGCAAAAACATATGGAATAGGAGATTGAAACATTGCGCTTAAATCTGAATTTTAAGATTTGATTGATTTATTCTTATACTTAAGAACTACTAACACCTAGAATCAGAATTCACGCGCAGAATTTCGTGTATTTTAAGAAAAAAATAATGTCTTCTTCAACAGTTTACGTTATAGTTCGGTCAATTTACATAAAATGTCACAAAAAACAATAAATCATACTCTTAAACTTTTCTCACGAATTACACTATGCTATTGGTGAAGCAATACTCCGTCCGGTAGTTTTTGACAAATGCGACCGTTTTGTGTCTATAATATTTAACGGTTTTAAACTAAATTAGAAACTGGAGTCGCAAGTACGGTAAGATTTAAGCTAGTCAAAAAACGTATGGCAACCTGATTGTCACTATAATTATGAGTGAAAATTGGCGATTATTACGTCGACAAATATCATATTCCACGGCTTAGCAGTGATAATTTACTTTGTCTATGGACCTACGTTAAACCTTCTCTAAGGTCCTCCATCGGGTACATATTAATATATTAACATTGAAATAGAGAGGTAGGACCACTTTTACTGTCCCACATGTTTATTTTGACCTCGTATAGTTACTGGTTTGCACTGAGAAATTGCAAACACTAGTCACCTACTTACTACTTTGATGTATAACAAAACTTCTCTAAAAACAAATGGACATTTATAGGTATTTAATCTTGGATTTATAAGTGCACAACTAAAAATATAAACCTAATTATTATAATAAAACATAATATTAGAAATTGCAAATAGGTTTCCTCACACCATATTATTGTACTCCATGGTATATTTTTAAGATGTTAAATGTATAGAATATTAAAATTTTTAATAATGACATATGTGACGTAGGAAATATTATATTTATTAATTATTACCTATTGTGTTAATAGTCCTTAACGATGTGATTCACATGTCATTTAAATTTAGAGTTAAACTGTATACATATAATTGAGTATTTCGTATATTCGTAACGTAAGACACAACCTTCAGGTTCGGAAACATTATTTCCGCTGTAAAATTAACTTCATTTAGCAACTAGTTTATGTTTTCGTACGCAACGGAGCGATGAAATTATTTTTTATATCTATTTAACTGGATTTTTTTCAACCGTTTTGATATTTAAATAAGTGTAATTAATTAACCGATACATTGATAGATAAACTAATTATTAATTAAACATACAAACCTTCGGTCCAATTGCATTTCCAGAACTAAACAATAGCACCGTCAACAAAAAAATCTCACTTGTAGCCATGTCGATTATTATCAATAAATTATTTAAAGTTGTATTCGAATATTTCTTGACGTCCGAACACGGTGTATGCTCTACAAATACTAATAACGTGTATCTTAATGTATTGACACTTCAGTATTATTTATTCAGAACTAGTAGGTATTATTTGTTCACAACTTTTTAATGGACTGTTAGTTTTAGACTGATTTTTAATTGTACGGTTCCTTGGTCAGCGGGATGCTTTTAATAATAGAGATAATAGTATTTATCATTTTACATTGACGACGTATAAAAAAATAAAAAAAACTAATGCCAAATAACTAAATGCTCCGCATAAGAGATTGCCTACGCATGGCTGTACTCTCGGGACATAACACTTAGGTGACGAAATAGGTTAGGTAGCACACCCGAGTGAGCGAATGCAAGCAAGCAAGTAAATGACTTCGTAAAGAAGAAAGAAGAGGAATTGTTACAATGAAAGCAAATTTAGATGGTCTTGACAACACATTGGAATAATTATTAACTCAATATTGAAATCGGAATCGATATTAAAGTAATGGAGTAATGTCAATAGACGCGGTAATGTTTCTTGTTAAAACCTGTATATTTCTTTATAAGCGTACAAAAAGTATTTTGTATCTCAGATGATCTAAAGTAAACGTTAAGATAAGTTGGAAAAATATTAAGGGGAACTGTTATCCTGCCCCCATCCATAGAACGAGCTGCCGGACTGACTCCCTCACGCTCCACGTCACTTTAAGTTGCCCCGGCGTGGGCAAAATGAATTTCCCAATAGAAAAAAAGTAACGCTTATAATCTCGAAACCTGACTATCTTTGACATTTCTCTAAACGTAAATGTGATAATAATTTTACTAGACAATTGATTATCTATTCATATTATAAACACGTCGCCTAGATTTCACGTGTTCATAAGTTAGAGCAGTCTTAGTTTAGGCATGAAATGATTTTACCTTAAATAAATTATATTCTACTGTGTTGTATATTTGTAGTCTACCAAATTTTACTTACGTGTACCCCATATGTGCTGGAACATTTAAATCAACATCCGCCAATTAACTCTATGCTGGCCCTCGGCATCATTTGATCGCTTGGATTCGCGTGAGAACATAGCTTGGGGATACTAAATGGATTATATCAAATTTTGAGAGATATTATTAGTAGAAATATCTAAATTAGTCGTAGGGACATTTCTGTGAGTTTTATATATGTAAAGTAAGAAATTAATAGGAAAGATTTCTTACTAAGCAAGCTGATTAAGTATAATTTTCTCAAAACAGTTTTAGCTACGGCTTAGCTCTCCCGATACACACCATCGAAAATTTATATTGCGCCTTTTTTAATCTCATCTGCGGTGCAAGGAGATAAACTTTTAATGCCATATTTACTCAAAATATCCCTATATTAAATGTTTATAAATAACTAAATAATAATATTCTTACCTAGAAGTCTGTATTTTAAAATATCATACATATTTGACTGTACATTGTATAAACAACAGCGAACGATAATATAAATATCCAATATGGCTGTATTAAATAAATTAAATACGAAATCAACAGGATGACACAGATGAAATATAAAATTTCCATTTATTTTTTACAAACATTTTGCTCGTTTACTAGTGTAAGATTTATTTTTTCACACGTTTATACATTTACATTTTGTTGTTTCTTGCATTTGCCATGTTTACCCAAATTTTTGACGTGGTGGATGATTACGTCAAGAATTATAAGGTTTTATATAATTCGACTTGTATGGACAATCTCCGTGGCTTCGATTCTAGTAATTAAAGTACAACTTTATGTAAATTTGTATGTACAGTGTAAACTATATATAGACTGAAGGCATTTTATAGCCTTATAGAGAGTTGTCGTTAAATGGAAAGAAGAAGACGTATAGATGATCCATGACTCCTACTTATTAGTCATGGTCAACAACAGTCTACACGTGCAAACAACCCCAATTTGTAAAGAAAAGAACGAATTTCTTAGAAAGTTCTTATGCCGGCAGTCCAGTTTTTTGCGGGCTAGGATAAAAACCGACAAATGAACGTACACACCTGCGCAGTTTTCACTAATTTTAGCAATTTAAAAAGTATCTTATTAGTATTGTCTTTTGTTAACATAGCCTTTTGGGGGGGGGGGGCTTGGGCTCATGCTTTTACGGTTCCCAGTACGACTTGCTTGCATTGCATTGCATGGTAGCACGGGTGTAGGCCCACCCTACCACATCCTTCTGATGGGTAGGGAGGCGTGGTCTTGGGTGTAGCGCAAGCTGTCGGCGCAGCGCGGGACTCGGGGTGAGTTTGCGTCATCGTCTCGTGATGCGTCTGGCGTCTACCTGCTGAGTAGGAGACGTCCCCGACTGAGGACTCCGTGGCGGGTGGAGAGCTCTGACGGTGAAATATTTCCTTTTACCTCGACCACCGTTGCGGCCGGGTCAACTGCGCCGGTTGAACCAAAGAAGGCCACTCCGTTCGATGCTACAGACCTGTCTGCGTCCGAAGGTGAGGCATCTGCGGTAAGACCGATGCGGAAGACCGAGGCTTCAACGGAGGATACGTTCAGTGCACCATCCTCATATATGGACATGACGGCCCTGAAATCCGCAATTCAGGAGCCAACCATGACCACAGTTATGAGTTCATCAAAGAGGCGACGGCTCAAGAAAGCCAGAAGAGCGGTGGATCAGCAGAAGCTGGCAACCAATGCTCAGAGGCTACTTTAGGCCCCAAAATCCGCCCCTGAAGCCTTAAAGGCATCTGGGGGAAGGAAAGGGGCACCGAAGCCACTAGGGTCTAATGCCGCGCTAAAGCCAGACGGCTCTAAGCACGACAAAAACCCTAACAGCAACAACAATCCCAAGAAAACTAGAGTCAACCAGGAAACGAAGGGCCAAAAGCGCGAACGGCCAGAGGATTCCGTGACACCAACGGGGCAACGAAAAAGGATTAAACCTAATAGACCCCGAACGGTGGGAGGGACCTCGGCCAGTTATGCGGAGGCCGCAGCATCGTACAGGAATAACGAATTCTGTGTTGCTGTGATGGCTGAGCCCTTCCTAGACATGACGCACGAACAGGCGGTAAATATCCGTAAATATGAGATAATAACGATAAAAGCCCAGGAAAGGCGCATATACTACCTACTGGGGAACATATATCCGACTTCTAGATAAAGAGGAGTCCTCAGTGGTAGCTCCCGCCCAACCTCAAACAACAGCCTGTACATCGGGGACGGCGACATCGGGGCCGGTGCCTCCCACGTCTGAGATGGGGAAGACCGCGGACAACCGAGCAGTCGAGACCCCCATGGAGACGGCACAACTAACCTCGGATGATGAGTTTTTTCAGGAGACAGGGGGGAGTGAACTCAGCGACAGCTGTCTGCGCTCCTCCCCTACGCCGGACTGACTTTGTCCAAGCAAACCTCCAGCACAGCCAAACAGCGTCGGCTTCCCTGCGCAGACTGCTGGAGACCAACCCCAAGACCATTGCTGTGATCCAAGAGCCGTGGATCAGGAATGGCAAGATATGTGGACTGGGTAACACCGGCGGTAAAACCTTACTGGACACCTCCGTAAGTAACCCAAGATCCTGCATTATAATACCCAAACATGTACCAGCAATACTAATAAGCGAACTATGTTCAAGGGACCTTACAGCTGTTAGGTTACCCAGGAACGAGTATCCAGACATCGTCCTGGCGTCGGCCTACTTACCGGGCGACGAGGACGTGCCCCCTCCGGAACTAAGCCTCCTGGCCGAATACTGTGAGAGGGAAAAACTGGAGCTCATCATCGCGGCAGACACCAATGCACATCACTTGCTATGGGGTAATGCCAAAACCAACGCACGAGGTGAGGAAATGCTTAATTTTATACTCAGCAATAACCTTATCCTAGCCAACAGCGGTTCAGAACCAACATTTGTTAACGCGCGCGCACAAACCATAATAGATCTAACAATGGTATCAGCAGGTATGTCAGATCAGATACATGACTGGCACGTGTCCAACGAGTTATCCTGCTCAGATCATAGGTGGATCCGCTTCGCAATCAAAGGGGATCTACCAAAACCACAACCAAGAAGAATACCTCGGAGAACTGACTCAGTAAAATTTTCCAGACTGTTTAGCTCAGAAGTAGCCAAACTAACAATACCAACAACCATAGATGTACAGGACATAGACACACATGTTAACAAACTTACGTCTCTACTCGTGACAAGCTATGAGCAGTCGTGTCCGCTTACCATACCAAGACAGGGTGGCAAACAGAACTGGTGGTGCCCCGAATTGGAGAGACACCGTCGGAAAGTCAGGAGGCTGTTCAACAGAGTTCTGTTCTGTCTAAAGTGACAAACCACTCGATCGGATCCCTTAAAAAACCTGACAACACATTTACAAAAACAGATGAAGAAACTTGTGAACTACTTCTGGCAACCCACTTTCCAGGCTGTATAATTGCTAATGACCAGTCATGGCAACCTTACTCGGAAAGAGCCACGGTCAGCTCGGACTGGCAAGTAGCAGACAGAATAATCACGAATGAAAAGGTAGCATGGGCAATCAACTCGTTCCTATCATTTAAAGCGGCCGGCTTGGACGGCATTTTCCCTGGTCTACTGAGATGGAGTGGGAACTTAATAGTAGACTATCTTGTCTCAGTCTTCCGAGCCTGCATAGCACATCGCTATATACCTCTGAAATGGAGGGAAGTAAAAATAATATTTATCCCGAAACCAGGAAGAGACGACTATACCCGGGCAAAATCCTTCAGACCCATTAGTCTCACCTCATTCCTTCTTAAAACGCTGGAGAGGTTGGGGGACCTGGAGATACGCAGTCGGGTAACCTTATCAGAATTCCTTCATCCAAATCAACATGCCTACAGTTCCGGCAAATCAACTGAATCATCACTACACAGCGTTGTATCTCGCATTGGCAACTCCCTGAAACTAAAGCAGTCAACCCTAGGCGCATTTATTGACATTGAGGGTGCTTTTGACAAAACCATTTTCACAAGCATTACCAGAGCACTCGAGACATGTGGAGTACCATCGACCCTTACAGAATGGATCAACAACATGCTAAGACAGCGAGCTATACAATTTACCGTGAATACCACCACACGCGGTATTGTCAGTAGAGGTTGCCCACAGGGTGGTGTCCTCTCGCCGCTCCTGTGGAATCTAGTGGTAAATGAGCTCATCATAAAACTCAACGCTATCAATCTCTATACTGTGGGGTATGCGGATGACATAGCAATCCTCGTATCGGGGAACTTTGAAAGTACCTTATGTGACCTCATGAGGCTTTCAGATTGATTGAGAGATGGTGCAGTCAACATGAGCTATCTGTCAACCCATCAAAAACAGAACTGATCCTTTTTACTAACCGAAGAGTCCTTGGACCGCATAGACTACCAAAACTCTTCGACACAGAATTAAAACTAAAGGAAAACACGAAGTACTTAGGTGTGATTCTAGACAGTAAACTGCTCTGGAATAAACACCTGGAATACAAGCTAAGCAAGGCAACGATTGCGCTTTACCAATGCAAAAAGATGCTTGGCGTGAAATGGGGTCTATCGCCTAAGATTACCTTATGGCTATACACTGCCGTAATCAGGCCAATGCTAGCTTACGGAGCCCTGGTTTGGTGGCCGAGAACAGAGCTCCAAACGGCAGTAATCAAACTTGGACGCTTTCAAAGGCTTGCGTTGTCCGCTGCAAGCGGTTGCATGAAAACAACGCCTACTGCAGCTTTGGAGATAGCCCTACAAGTTTTGCCTCTGGACCTGCACATACAGCAGGAGGCGGCACTGGCTGCCATCAGGCTGAAGGTGCTAGATCTATGGGGCAAAAATCACTACAGCACACACACAGCGATTCTTAACAGGGTGATAGAGTACCAACCTCTATTAGACGCTCCATGTGATAGGATCGCAAATCAGAACATACTTAACAGAAAATGAGATGTGCAAATGAGAGAAGAGGAATGTGATAGATCACCCCTGAATGAGCTGCGCATATACACCGATGGCTCAAAAATAGGCTGTGGCTCTGGAGCTGGCATATTCTCTCTTGATCTCAACATCAACATACACCTGCCCTTGGGCACATATAGCTCGATCTTTCAGTGCGAATGTGTCGCTATAACTGAAGCAGCCAGAGCCGTGCAGCGGTTAGGAATTAATAACTTTTGTATTAAGTTCGTATCCGACAGTGCGTCTGTGCTGATGGCGTTGGTAAGCAAAAAGACCAACAGTAGACTGATACTGGAGTGTCACGATGCACTGGAGGCAATAACCCTGACAAACAGAGTTACCCTGCAGTGGATTAGGGGACATAGTGGATCACTTGGCAACGATGCTGCCGATGAGCTTGCGAGAAGAGGTTCGGAGATGAGGCCTGCAGGTCCGTATCCGCTCAAGCTCGCAGGTGCGAGCAGGATAAGAGAAGGACAAGCGACAGCTTACCAAACAACTTCTAAACTTGAATAGAATAAATCTGAAAACAATGATAGGGACAATTACGGGCCATTGTCTCCTTAATAAACATCTTTATGTCCTAGGCGCGACAGACAGCCCCCTGTGCAGAGGCTGTTTCAGCGCAGAGGAATCAGTCACCCACGTAGTCCTGGAATGCGAGGCTGTGACTAAGCAACGTGTAGAAATCCTCGGAACAGTGAGGTCGCTCCGTGAAGCCTGCGAGGTGCCCAGGAGACTTCTGTGCTTCTGGAAGGAGTTAGGCTGGCTTAGTTAGCCAGGACTTTACGCACAATGGACCTATTGAGCGTCTAAGTGCGGAAACAGAGTCCACACATACATACATACATAACATAGCTTTTACATATTGGAAGAAAACCGTCACTGTGACCACGCACGCTGTAAAGCACGCGAAACGTCGGAAAAAATAAATTTAAAATTATGTAAATTAATAATACATGGCTTCAATCCGGTTAATAAGTGTTTTCTTTCAAAGTATCTTATTGCTCAACTGTTGTCGTTATTGAGAGTGTGTAATGCTATCTAGCGTGTGTGATTGTATTCTATACAATCACTCACTCATACTAGCTAAACCAACCAAAGCCAATTGATTTCGACACTTTAGGAAGTGCGTCGTTAAATCGAGGGATGTTACACGGACTTACACAGTATTTTTTGGTATGTTTGAACTTGTTTGCGAAGTATCTTTTGCGGGATATGTTTTATTTTTGTATTCGTATTCTAATATAATAACTAATTTATATCAGATTATATTCATATGTAGGTTTAGTTAGAGGTACTAACAAATCCGTCTTAGTTGCTTATTAGTTAGTAGACAAAAACTATAGTGTGGTATGGGCATGGACAGCATACGAACGCCTTGATAGAATGTAGTAAGATATGCGTGTTTATTGTAATTAACAATTTTAGGATACCAGTGATAGTAGATACTATTATAATCACGGATCGGATCGGGCAGATCTAGTAAGACATAAAATAATAAATAAGAATTCTTGCCAAGATTCACAAATTAATTAAGCAATAATATATTTATTTAACTTATTACTTTTTTGTTGCAATTGAAAAACATATTTTTTATATTTAATTCATAGCAATTATTTGTCGGATTCCTTATCTATCTATGTATATAAAAATGAATCCCTATTTCCCTTGGTGACGTGACCGGCTGGAGCGACTTCGCTAATTCTTTTTTGTTGTGTTTGTTATTGTCAGGAGAAGATTCTTATGAAAGAAAATTTCGCTGAAAATTTATGATATTTTAAGAATACTTAACAACCATATTAAGTTATCATGACTTTCGTTACGATAGCAATTTTAGTTTCTCAATTCAAACTTTTTATGGCATTTGACATAAAATTGACAGAATGCGTGCTGCAAATACCGTCAAAGAGGAAGATAAGAAAAATGTATATAGTTTAAAACAAATGCTTCGATCAGAGTTATTATATTGATAAAATACATATAAAATAATTACAGTCGCTAATTGTTTGTGGCGTTAATCTTGGAAATCCATGTTTTTCACATGGCCAGTTACATGTCGCCTGTTCCCATGTCGGAATACCAACAAAACTATATACGCGCCAGAAAAACAAACAAAGAATGTTGTATATCATAAAGCACTAAAATAATAAACACTTTTTTCTGAAATCTTTTTTTAGTTATTTATACCAATTCGAAATCAATATTCTAGTTAAGACAGGACAACGTCTGTCGGGTCCGTTAGTCCTTTATAAATGCGCAATAGTCCGTTGAAAGTAATTCTGAACATCCTCTTCATAGTTGTGTATTTTTGACTCGTGTTTTTTGTAATTGTCCCTCACTTCGGTGCGAAAAGACCTAGGAATCACACATTAGTTAAAACTACTCATTTTCGGACAAGGCTTACTTGAACGATCATTCTTTTTAATTTACTAGTTATCACGGGAAATAATTGGGTAGTATAGTAACGATAACTTAGTTTATGTTCTAAATTGGTATTCTCTACTCTATTACTACTCTATTTATTGTACCTTTGGCAATTAGTTAGTTTTAATTGTTTGACGTTACCCATATTACTCGTTAAGTTATGAGAATTTCTAAAAATCGTCTCTGTAACTGGATTTTATAGAATCATTAATTCTTCGGAAGGTACCTGGAATGACGTGGAGTGAAATTAAGAGAACTGCCCAGGACCAATCAGGCTAGTTTTATTCGTTGGATGCCTTTTGCCCAACTAGGGGGACATAGGACTTTAAGTCAGTCATGTAAATAATTCTTCAGCCAGCGTAGATTAGAACGAATTATGCTTATGATGATGTATTAATTGTAAATAGAAGATTTTTTTCTTTAAATAATGAACGAGATGTTGCGATTAACTTTTATTGAACTATTTGAAGTTATCTGATATCTATAATATGTAAGTTTAAAGCATAGAAATATTGTGCTTGCAAGGTCCTATATGTTAGTATAATTTGCCAAAAAACTATTTTATACTACCCTGGGGTCCACATCAGTTTATTGTGGGTCCTGATCTCTCTAAAGTCCTCTTTAAATTTTTCTCTGTCGAACATTGATTTTGGTCTACTTAATGGTAAACATTTATCCGAGTTTGGTTTCGGTGATCTAACCTATGAAGTGACAGTAAATTTATATGAACTTATAGTAAAGATGATCATAATGAGAAAGCTTACTTGTTATAGGCGGAAAATTGACAGCGAGTGTCAGACACAGTAGGACGATCACCTACTTGCCTAAAAAGAAGCAAGTAAAGATGATGCAATATAAGCAGAAAACTGAGGCATAATAACATAAAATTACTACATTCATAAAACTATTATAGTCACACAGATACATTGACACTTAAAACTAATAACATCGCAATTTTCCTCGGGGGAGGCGAACATCTTCAATCACAGTCACAAATAATTATAATAATGTACTACATTGTCAACAATAAGAATTCATATAAAACCTAGTTAACATTTAGCGTATAAAATATGTATTTACCCAAGGTTGTTTCGCACAAGTGTAATACGTGATCACACCTTTTGAATTTGAAATCCTATTTAAATGTTCTGCCGAGTATGGACGATGGTGAAGTCTGCTGGTCGTCAGATAGGGGTCTAAGTACTTTTCAAAACCTTCATACGACGTGTCCAGGGACTCGATGTCTTTGCGAAAAGGTTGTATTGGAGCCTGTGAAATATAAAACATGCTGATGGCTTTTCATGATTTTTAAATGTAGCTTTACTGAACGTTATAGTGCGGCCGCACGGGGAAAGGATATGGGCAAAAGTAAAAAATAATAACTAAAGAATGTTCTATTGTTGTATTAATATGGCCAATCAGGGTAAGTCGAGAAATAGCGTCTTACTTAGGTAAGACACCCATAATATGTCAAATTCTATACGTTTTGACATAAGGGGGTCATAGTTAGCCCTAAGTTATGGCTTTCTGAATTATTATTACAAATACCTATTTTACATAGACAGGTGATACAATTGTTAATAAATAATGACTACTGCTCATTGACACCCACAAGGCTGTGGACTTGCATCACGCAACATCTAAAAGGTGACTAAATACGACTGGAGGTTTCGTAATTTCAACCGTGTACATTTCGTGCCCTATACAAACACAAAAATGTTTTTACTTTACATAAAAATAAACTAGAACTTACTGGGTTTAGAGGTAAACTGGCAGGATTCTTGAATTGGTCCTTATCAGTCACCAAGCAACTGGGTAGAGACGGCTTAACAAATGCATTTTTTGTTTCTGACAGGCCAAACACTGCCAATTCTGGTGGATTACGTAATAACTGGAAATTTGTTAAACAATTTATAACAACTTGATTTTAATACATAATGCGTCAAATGTTTATTTTATATGGCGTTAAACGTTTTCAATAAAAGCGTTACTAATCAGTGCAGTTAGTGGCTATTTCCTATAGACATATTTATAAGTGTTTTTTAGGTTATCTCTATTTTTCATCAGATAAGTATTATGTGTTTTTATTTCGTACTGAAGTATGATTAACCAAAGAAATAAAATTAGCAAAAAGAATTGAAAATAGACACCTTGTCTTACTTCACTTCACGTGTTTTAATTTATTACCTTCGTGTCTGGCTGATATATGTATAGATTATCTGCGCAAGAGTTATTCTTATTGAACCTTTTTCTTTCACCCTGCTTCCATTTATAATCTACAGTATACTGAGATTTCGTGAATTCGCGAGTTAAATTGTAATTTCTGCTGTAATTAATTTCCTCTTGAAGCGGTGATTTCTGAAAATTATAATTAATATTGGCTTTTGAACATAATTTTTCTTCAATTGCTTAAGGTAATCGAAACGGGCAATCCTAGCGCAATTCTTAAAGAACTCAGGAAACCAGTTTTCTGCATCCACTAAAGTAGCTTTCAACAGTTCTTAAATATAATTTTGCACTGCATAAATAATTGCATTATATGACGGATAGTCTGTTTAACGTATCTTAGTACGTAATCGCTAGACTTAGCACTAGTTATAGTTATAGTGTCCAAATCCAATATGTTTTAGATAAAGGGAATGACTTCCTTTCTACAACATACTGGCACCGTCCTAAGTTCGTTAAATCATAACTATTAGTGTAACTAATAAATTTAAGGCGGGCCACAAAGTTTAAGAAATTGTAGAGGAATGCCAGAAATATAGAAAAAATGCATTGTACAACAAAGCATTTAATAATAATAATATTATAATGTTTTTATAATATATACTTTTTATTCTCGACTGTCAATACGTAATTATAGCGGGCCACATACTATCCATGCTGATGGACCCTCATCGGGCTGTACTTTGCCTTTCACTGGTCTAAATATTCTCCCATCTTCCAAAAGGCAACTTGGCTTTAGAAATGGAATGAACTTTCCCTTGTAAGCGTTACACGGCAGGGATCTATAACTTCTGGGAAGATGATTAAATAGTTTTATAGCCATGGCGTATTTTTTTTAATTACGTCGTGTTGTAAAATACAATCTGTCTTGCAAGCTGCCTCTTTATTTCCTTGAATAAATCTTCTATGTTTTATCTTTTTATTTGTATTCATCTAATTTGCGCTAAGTCATATATAATAAATTTCGGTACGCAAAAACGTAATTTAAATTACCTGCAGTTGTTGAAGTGTTTCAGGAATGCATCTTGCCTCACGAGCGATTGTCTCACTTGAAATACCGGTTTCATGAAACCTGTTTACAGGATAATTGGTATTCAACGTATCCCAATGGACTGTTGGCATTTTGTTTGGATAATTGGCTTTAATTAGTGCCTGTTAGGCATTCGATTATTATTGTCATGGATACGCATCGATCGTGGATTTGAATTGATGTTCAAACCTTGTATTTGATTTATAGTATTGTCTTTTGTTAAAATAAATTTTACACATTAAGAAAAACACTTTTTGAACGGATTAAAGCTATGTAGTATTATTAAAACTTGTAGTTATTTACATAATTCTAAATTCTAACTGCCCCGAAATTGGCAATAAATACAGATAAAACAACTTTCTCTGCAGCTGTGATACTTTTGACATTTAACACCTTTTGAAGACAGTCACCGTGACCACGCACGCTGAAAAGCACGCGAAACGTCGGAAAAGATTAGAATTATGTAAATAACTATAAGTTTTAATAATAATACATAGCTTTAATCCGTTCAAAAAGTGTTTTTCTTAACTTGTATTTGATTACCGTTATTTCGATTGACTCGCGCATGTGTTTTGAACCTATTTTTGTGAGCAAGATTTCGTAAAATACTTGTAGTATATATAACAATGGTGCTACAATCTTTTAGGTTTGAGCCTCAGATTTTTGTGTCTTTTCCGTGATGAACAATAATATTAATAGTAGCAAGTAGGTGGTCAGTCTTCTGTACCTGACACAAACATTTCACACGATGTTTTCACACGAGTGAGTGCACAAACTCATGCAAATGTGCACTTAGACATAAAGTCCACTGGTGCAATGTTGGAAAAAGCACTTTGAAGCCACTAGGCCAACATAGTGTATATATATATACTATATATATATAACTGACTAGCAAACGTCGTTTTGCCATGTATATTATTTCCAGGAAACATATTTTTAGTTCAATAAAAATAAATAATCTGCTATAATAATAATAAGGGTTAAACGTTTCAGAATTAAGGGTTGTATGTATTTTTGTATGCTCTATCATAAAAAAATAAAAACAAAAAAATGTCTAAGAACTAAAAATAAATTTTTTGGTGTGAACACCCCTTATCATTTAGGGGTTTAAAAGATAGATAGTAGCCGATTCTCAGACTTACTGAATCTGCATAACAAAATTCATAAGCATCGGTCGAGCTGTTTCGGAGGAGTAAGGGAACGAACATTGTGACCAGAGAATTTTATATATAGATAGACAGATATGTATATATATATATTTGTATAATTTTAGTATATCAAAAATATGTCATATGTACCTTAAAAATGCAAATTCTATACTATTTATGCACTAAGTTCCTTCAATCTTTACCATTGTGTGTAGTATTTGGGAAAGAAAAATAATAGTCAGGCGATTGGTAAAAATCGTTTTATTTTGACAATGACTGAAATTATTACCTAACTTTAAATACAAGATAAAATACACGCTGTACGAGTGATACCCAAAATGTTAAAGAGATTTTAGTATAATTATAAAGTTAATATTTAAAAACGATTTCAGTCAAACACACAAACATTCGTAGCACGGGGATCTAGCTTCAGAATACATCTAAATGCTCGGATATCACTCAGAATCACTGCTATTACAATCGTACCATAGAAAACGTAAGTACTTGAATTAAAAAAAAATTACGGCTTCGACAGACACGTTTTTAATTCCTCACAATTATTATGACGCAGATCATAGCTTGTCTGAAACGCGTAAGCCTCGAAAAAATATATTAAATCTCAGGCAGAAATTGGCAAATGTTAAAATACTATTTAAACCATAAATAAGTTAAAACGTGACTAGGATTACAATTACGGTTTAAATAACAAAGCATTTTATTAAGATTCATTTTAGTTGAGACACAAATTAGGCCTAAAGATCAAATTAATCTAGCACTGAGTGGTACTTAAGCTATAATAAATTATTATTAAGAACTCTACGAATATACAAAAATTAATACAAATCTTACGTTACTAATACAAATTACATCACAGTTCAATAAACAATAGTATGAAAATGATCTTTAAGAGTCTACGATTACGCATTTGGTGAGCGGTCAGAGTACACGAAATTTAGGAACATACATACACCTGATACCTTTATAAGGTTTTAAATAAATGGTCACTACGAACGAAATGTAAACGGTGATGAATCATTCAGTCAATACGAGACCTTAATTGCTAATTAGGTAAAAAAGCTACTTTATGAATGGGCGTAAATAGAAAGAGATAGATCTCTACCACGTGAGGAATTTATCGGCGATCAAACTCAAAGTTTTGTCAATAATCGAATATTACAATCGATTATCGAATATTACAATCGATTATCGAATATTACAATCGATTAAGGAATATTACAATCGATTATCGAATATTACAATCGATTATCGAATTATTTAAAGAAGATCAAATTTTAATCGTTGATTCGAAATGCTTATTACCTTGAAAATTTTTGGATTTCAATTTCCGTAATCGCCAACAAATATCCTGCGGGAAGCTACAAATTGATTAATATCGTAGAAAATACTTTCTCGACAAAAATATATTCATCCAGTTTACACTAGTAATGAGCATGACGAGATGAACTTACGATTATTAAATTCAGTTTCATAAGTGAGATTGGTTTTGTTTTAAGGGTATGAAAGTAGAGCCTGTTGCGGCCACGCGATTTTCGCATCTATCCTCTTGTACGCCAGCACGAAGTTCTGACCACTTTTCTCTGACATCACTTCTTGTGGGCAATCGTTTTCGTTTAGCATCGTTTCTGTAAATTAATAAATTACCGTTAATAGATAGTATAATAGTAGTATAGTGCTAATACGTGATTTCATAATAGAAATTTGTTGAAATCAAATCTCTTGAGAGCCAATAATCTAAGACTAACTTTTTGTGAGAAGTTATCTACTTAGATTATTTTTATATTAATTTCTTTTTATATAAACTCCTTAAAAACATAAGATAGCTAAGTCGACAATTTATTATCAAAAATTTATTCTTTTGCTAACACATAGACACCAGTGTGGCGTAGGTAGGCGTTTCTTCGAAACCCTCATGTGATTTCTCTTTGGTGTCCAACCTATAATCGAATCGTTAACCTAACACCCTAGACTATCCCAAGTATGGACAAGAGGCGCTCCAACTCCTAGAAGTAACATCAAAGCAGTACAGTGTAACTTACCATGTCCATCGTGCAATGCGAAAAGAGCGTAGTCTTGAGGATTGGTAATGGCAGCGGCGTGCGCCAACGCACGACAGAGATCGCGGACGCGAGCCGCCGGACGACACGGAAGTGCTACGCGACGGATCCATCCGCGACACTCGTCCGGTAAGGCCACTCGCACAACGGCTGCTGCCTCGCGATTACTACTCTCGGACCCGCGGCGACACTATACATACATAAATATGAAAATCTTTTCCCGCGTTAAGCATTGTGTTTAATACTGTTGAATATACTATACTATACTTTGGAACAATTAAGATCATACCAATGCACATTCAAAAAAGAAATACGTGTTAATAGTAATAAACCAGTGGCGGTATAGCCCTCACTGGGTCATTTTTATTTCATAGACATGTAGGTTTCAGCCTTTTGCCTGACACATTGTTTTTCGGATTAGAGGCATGCCTCATGTGTATTTGGATTCTGTATATCTGCCCATATAATACACGCTGTATTAGACACAGACAGACAGAAAGTCTATTGGTGCATAGGCAGAGATGGAACCTATGTCACTAGAAATAAGAGTCCTACTTCACTTCACGTACCTTCACCGCCTCCTAAAGTGAAGACTAAAAAACTACTTAAACGATTTGAACGATTGAACATAGGCTTTAGAATATTTAAAATAAATATTCAGCCGAATCCGAGACAAACAGCCAGTAGGAGGTAGGTTTAATAGTATTTTACCATCGATTCAAATAATAAATGAGATTTGTACTAGATACATATAATGCGGTGACGTATAAACACCAAAATACTCAGATAAATTTTAATTATCAATGTCTGAAAGTCCATCAATTGATCAAAATGTCAAGATTTTCAATTTTTTATCAATCATTAGCCAATCGAATAAAGAAAATGGTACGTACCGAAGCGCTGCTATCTGATCCCGCCTCGGGCGCCAGTCTCTTAAGTACGGCGACCGCCGAGAAGAGTGCAGTGAGGTAATAACCACCTTCTCCAGCCAGCAATGCGGGTGGAAGTAACCCGGCCATAAGTTCAGCCTCCAGTTCAGCACAAACTAACCGGCAACGGGACACGCACCATGCTAATACTGGGAGTAAGTCATCTGCACCCACTGTTCGCTCGCCACGGATCTGGAATATTTTTTTATTGATACAATTCATAAACATTATGTTTTAAATTAAGTCCGTAAGTCAAGGCAATTAAGGCGAAGTAACTGTCACAGATGCATAATAAGGACGGCGCGTAAGTATACAAAAACCACAACCTACTATGAGAACATTTAATTGCAGAATTCAATTTAACCGCATTGCAATAATGTTATCCCTTAGAACTTATGCCACACATTTACTGAGAGCATATAAGTCACTACTTAGATTATTCAATGCGCGAATTATATTATTATTATATTGATTTTGGTAGATTATGGTTGGTCCCGATAGATGGCGTGTTAATTAATTATTATGCTTTAATTCTATTAGTAAATTAAAGCAATATTTTTGAAATTTATCTTACCGCATTAAACATGGCAGATATAGCTGCAAGGAGATTCTCTAGTTTGTCCAAAGGCGAATCCGCTTCTTGCATTTTGAGAAAATGCTTTGAAATAACTGCCAGCACTGCTGAAGACGGTACTTTTGTCGATTCCTAAAACATTTATAATATATACTATCTATAATATCTTAAGTAAATAAATATAACATAAAACTTTGTTCTTGATAAAACTACTGTTATACATCTATGATTTTATGTTGTTGCTGTCACACAAATATGGCATGGTTGTACAAAAGATAACAAAAAAATACAAATGATATTTACATTGCTAAAATAGTATCGTTTTAAATAGTGCTTAGATCGCTAGTCCTTACATACCTTAACCCCTAGTTGTAAAGCCGTAGCGTGTTGCGCGCGTTCTATTGCCGCGTGCAGTTGTCGGACATCCGTTGCATGCCATGAAGCCAGCAATGTATACAGCTTAGAGCGTAGAGGTCGTACAACTAGTCGATGCATAACGCCTTCTAATATTGCGTCTATGTTTAGAAATTCTGTTGGTTTCAGCTGCAATATATTTGGTTCAAATTATTACAATTGTCCCGTTATATTTTCATTTCCTTTTTTTTATTTTTTTGGGACTGTATTTGAAATATCTGTACAAATCTTTTAACTAATACTGTTGACATATATGGTATGCGTTACAAATATTCGGTAGCTCACTGTAAACTAAATTAAAAGTTTTTTTTAAAGTCGACTCTTTCTGAGTTGAACCAGAAAACAAAATGATGTGAGCGATTGAAAGAGAATATCTACATTTAGTGCCGGTTTTATATATATGATAGGTTATACATAATGCGACTAACCTAAATAATAATAACTTATTAATTTTAGATTATATCTATATTTAGTATTAGTTACAGTGAGTAACAACTCGGTATTAATTGCTGTTAGAAATTCTTACGTTTTAAGATATGAATTTAAAACTGATTTACATCTTTTTAGTGTACAAGTCAGAGTCAAGATTCAGTACAAGTGCGTTTAATATGTACAATTTTAAAACTATGTGGAAACGGGCATCAGATATCCGTACCGGAAATTCTTTTTTACTCTATTGCACAATATTAAATGCTGAAGATACAAACTTCGAAAACAGTCCAAATGTAAATAAAGAACTTACCTTAAGCCTTTCCTTCTCGACTTCTTTTTCAAACTCTCTCTCGCCATGCTTCACGAGATAGTTCTTCATTCCCGACATGAACTGACGCATGTTCCGCATCATCACCTGCAATTTATTAAGCAATATTTTTATTCTAAATTCAAATTCAAAATCATTTAGGTAACACAATGTCCACTTATAAAGGTCAATCAATAAATACATTTAAAATGCTGAATGCTTATGGCAATACACTTTCCGCCACTCTCATCGCACAGTTTTTTGTTTTACACAATGTTTGTAAGGAGTTTCAACCATTACACCATGTTCCACATTACATCTTAAGTAAGTAATAATAAAAATTATCCTCTATCAGCAATGGGCACAGGTCGTGGTGAAACAAGAGCACTCACTTACATTCTCGTGGGAACAACATGCAAATATATAATAAATTCTTAAAATCAGTGTTATTTGATATATATGTTCTAAGCTTACATACAAAACTTGGAAAGCATTAAATCATTTCTATAGTTCAGCTAGCTTCAGCGTCAAATTGGTGAAAATATAAGTTTAATAATATAAATTTCTTACCTGTGGGCAAGTTTCTTTCGAGTCCAACGTACAAGCAATGAAGTTATCAACGTTTTGAGCGAAAGTGGTACTCTTGTCTTGGGCTAAATGTAAGGCATACGCTCTGAGGGCGGCGCCCGCCCCAAGAGATGTGCGTCCGCCGCGTAATGCGCGTACTCGTCCCGCTGCTGTTAATAAAAAAGAAATTATTAAAAAAAAAGAATAATATAAAAACCTCCAAAGAGTAAACCGGCCGAGTTATTGATATAAATTATTGTAGTTAGCGCAGGCGTACTTATATTTTATGAGGACCAACTTTTTGGAATTTCTCGCATTCAACAATTATTTACGGAACGCTATCTATTAGTTATTTAACAACTAAAATCAGACAGTGATTTTAAACCAAACTCAAATAAAAAACAAGTCTTTACCTACACAGATACGAATTAGTAATTTCAAAATCCGATTCATCAATTGGTATAACTTCATCGTTTTTATAAAATATTTTTTTAATCGTTTTACAGATGGACTTCCACAAATCACGGACACTTTTTAAAAATCTTTTAATTGGGTTGCTATAGCGAATTTTCTCCTCTGCTTCTTCATCAGCGAGTTCTGCGCAATGGCACTCAGGCGGTTTCACTACGATAGTCGTTTTTCTACACTCCTTATTCTTACTTAGCTTCTTACAGAATTCCGTCAACGAACTCATCCTCGACAAGCGCTCTTGATATTTCGGCTCCATCAACTTTTCTTTTGACACAAACACCCATTCACTTTCTACAACAAATTCACTGATTGAATCACACTGGAAGTTTCTTATCGTTGTCAACGCGTACACCTCTTCTGTCACAGGCATTTCCTCCGATAAAGTTGGCTTATCATCCAAACATATTTTGCGATCGAACCTTTCAGTCTTCCACTTCCTTTCTATTGGCTTCTCTGATTTTCCTCTGAACAATTTTATGAACCACTTCATGGCTTATGTCTCGGCGGTTTTTCCCCGCTACGACGAATGATCTAAATCGATGATTTCTCATTCAAATGAGCTAAACTGTTGCCGGTACGACGTTCTGCAGTGGACTAACAACTCTCGTAGTATAACCGTCGCACGCGCAGACCTTTACCCTTTAACCACAATTACGTTTACTGTGTATTAATATTTATAATCATAGATAACAACAGTGCACTGCGGTGCTATTGTTCGTGTCCTAGTTAATAATATTAATTATATTGCAACTAATGAGTCATTAACTCGTTATCAGTATGAAATGGGTGTGAAACTGCAAATCTGTTTTGCTCTTATCTTGAAAAAGGTACTTGTATGGCCTATTGTTGCTAATTCAATATCAGTCAATTTGATTTGTTAGAATATATTATAGTCAAGTAATTATAAATAATGTTATTTGATCTTTTGTACTAAGATCATTCTAATCCGATCACGACTCGATCACTATACCTAAATTATAATGACTTCGAATGCAGAACTTAGTATGACATAATTATGGTAATGACATTTGGGGATTCCAGAACTAATTATATAATTAGTAAATGATATTATTTTCTTAGAAAGAGGCGATTTGAGTGTTTTGCTTCCGATTTTGTAACTTGTTTATTGATGGTTTGTTTACTATATCGTAGATTACCAGCTGTTCTCTAAGCATAGCTTTTGTTATTTTTTCTAAAAGCAAATCGCAGGTAAAACCTGGTATAAACATACAGAGTACCTGGAATACTTTATAATTTTTAAAAAGTCAATATAAACACTTCTTATCAATATCCTTTCCGTCTGTTTAATCGTGGCTTTTGTAATTATATTTTTTTTATTTAATTGGTCTGTCCAAACTGTAATTTTATTTTTTAAATTTAGTTATGCACTTTACTCTTAGTATTTCTTGCTTACTTGTTAAGGATAAGGCCGCCCGTTACCTCCTTTATTTACATTACATTTACAAATACATATTTGGTTTGCAACAATTTGTCTGCTTCAGTTATCCAAAACAAACATTAAAACATTAAGACTTAAAATATTGATTTATACGTTTAAGGAACTGAACCGAAACATCAACTAAGGTAGAGTTCAATATAGGCAACTACTTTGTTTAATGTTTATTTCTATTAAGCCATACAATATGGTTAATTTTAAAAAGCAGCATTTAACTTTACCAAAACGTTAAAGTTTGATTAAAATTAAAGCAACAAAAACTTTACGCATTTCAATTATTCGTAATAAAAAATCTTTGGATTTTTTAAAGACGGTTAATAAAACAAGTCACAGTCCGAAAATTCAGAATGTATAAAGCATTTTACTCTAATAAACACGGCGCCGTAATAGTGGCATGTGTTTGTGTTTAGTACATATTTGTAGTAAATTATTACGTATTGTTAATAGTCATCAAGAGAAACGTATATACCGGTACGAACAGGATCACTTCGTAGAGGTTATTTAACATAATTATTTGATGAGCTACACGCGCCGTCAACACGTCATTTTATTCCGCACTTGTAATTCATTTATCATACAAACGCACGTGTTCACAAGATGAGGGAATATCATGTAGAAATTAGTGCTTTAAACTAATTTGTATTGTACCATATTTGTATTCTGATTTGATTATAGCACTTTTTCTGTCAAACTTTGTTAAAATACGCTTTGATGACAGAGGACCTAAGAAAACAAATGTGTGTTATATACACATCGTTAGGCATCTATGTAACCTACCTAATATGTGTTTAAATAAATAAAAATCTATTTTTTTCAGAAATGCTATTTTTTTCTATAGAACGGGGGCAAACGGGCAGGAGGCTCACCTGATGTTAAGTGATACCGCCGCCCATGGACACTCACAATGTAGTGCGCTCGTACAGCTGCTTATTTTGATAATGATATGAAATTGATCATATTAATTAATTGTTAAACTATTTGTCTCGAACGTAAACCTCTGAGTTATTATTTAGTTAAGACAAACATAAACATTAATACAAACATTACACGAGTAATGAAACAAGGGAATAATAAAATATTTGCAATGGATAGAAAAGAAGATGGGAGGAAGGTTTCAAGCCCAATAAAAAAAAAAGTATAGATTGTGTAGTAAGTAATTAAATGTAAATAAATAAGTTACCTAGAAGTGGGTCTAGTCTGTCTCTGAAGCTCTTGGCTCGTGCTGCGGCAGCCGGACCTCGACGCGGTACTGGGGACTCCCATTCACAAACCTCCTCCTGATATTAAAAACAACACTATTAAACACTAATTTAATTTTTAAATCATTTTTTTTTTTTCAATATTGTAAAGTATTATATAGTAAAGTGATAATTTCCAGGTTTTCGAATTAAAAAAAAAACTTTTCTTATTAGAAACTATTCTCGTTTCAAAAAATAATTTAAAGATTTTATGTGGTGAAACATAATTTTTGTTATTGAACATTCTGTTCAAAGAGATTTAAAAATGCATACATTTTCAAATTGTGATTGTCCATTAACGGGTAAAAGGCCGTCCCACTGAGAGCTGTCCCAGGGTTCAGAGAATACCGTGCCGTCATCGCTAGCCTGAAACCATATAACAATATTACTTAGAAAATCTAGATTTAAATTATCCTTTTGATTAAAGGAAGAAACAAATATTATACTTGCAACAACTAATTCTTTACCAAATATTATTCTTATTACGTAGGTTTATACGTACACCTGAAAATACAATTTATATAAATGATCATAGTTTATATTTACAATTAGATGATTTTTTTTGTATTTAAGATGTGTGTACAGGACGTCTGTTATGGCCGCTAGTCTAATAAAAATAAACTGTAGCAATAACCGATATTCTTCTTAAAGTAATAAACTGCAATACCTGTTCGGACAGCGGTCTCAGGTCATGAACGTTGTCATAGCAAGAGGCCCGAGGCGGAGATCTCACTTCCTCGGGAAGACTGGTTGGCTCCGAAGTCAAACGGAGTTCTGGAAATCTGTAAATAACCAAAGATGTTATAACACTCTGCCATTAAATAATCTCGAAGTAAATTAATTTATATATGTTTAAATACGCGGCTACGAAATTCAACGCACCTTTGTAAATAAACATTTAATAAATACGGATATGATATGGTGAACTTAAGTCGTAACTACATACCTTAAGTTAACCTAAATTGTTAAGAAAATATTTGACTGTGCCTGAATGCATTTAATTTATGACAAATATATTATATAAATATAATAGGAGTAGTATTTATCATTAAACCCAACCAACCTGAGGGCAACCACTTGATGTACAGAGAGATGAGCTTCATCAGCGCTGAGCTTCGTTTCCTGCTCGGCTAGAGATGGAAATGTTCCGCTATCACCACCGTCTTCGTTTTTGTCTGTAATAATATTTGTATGATGTTTTCATTTTTACAAATATTGTTAGCGAGTTAACATCTGGACTAAAAAACAGATAAAGGTTTAGGTAGCTTTAAGTTCTAACTATAAATCTCACTCTATGAATTTGATTTTGTAATAATATATTGAAAGGTATAAAAATTTTACATCAGTAAAATTTATCGTACTCGTCTATCCATCTACCGTCATTTAATAGAACTACAAATATGCTAGAAGATGGCGCTAATATTAAAGTATAATACTAAACTACAAAAATTCTAACAATATTTATATTTAAAATCGTATTTAATTTTGAGTTACGTAACCTTCGGTAGTTTTTTCAATTTAGTTAAGTTAAGATAGTTATATAAAGAGTTAAAACTCACTAATAAACTGCCAACTGGAATCAACGGCCCAAGTCTGTTCCTTCCCATTAGGAGGCTTTGCCGCAACCCTGGGAGGTTCCACTGGTTTCATTTTAGGCTTAGTTCGAAGAGACACCAGGTTGTCAACCGACGTTGATGTGTTTGGGGAAGATGCTGGAACGATAAATGACGCTAAAGGCTTGCTTAAATCCTTTTCATTGAGAAACCTATTTTGACCAATATTTATGAGTTTAGTATTGGATTGCCCAGGTTACGTTTTCTGATCGAATCGGTTTATCATATGACATATATGTTAGTGGTTTGGGTAGATGTCCTGTTTTGAAAAATTAAAATTTACTTTAAAGTAATAAATCACATATTATTTCTTGTAACCTAACCTAACTCGATTACTCGAACTCGAAATACTTACGAGACAGTTCCTCTATACTATGCATATCCCTCAATGGATAATATGGGTGATTCTGAGAAGGCGGCTCAGAGTACCTTTGGGACAAACTCACTCCCCCTCTGAGCAACTTTCGTCTTTGCACAGGCAACATTGCTGCCTGAAAGTAAAAATGTATATGAACTAAACACGTTCAACTCAAAACATCAAATTGGCAATTAGAATCTAGTCATATAAAACCATTATTAATATTTTTATGTTTTTGAACTAACATTCTGGTGACCCAAAAGAACGTCAGCCTCAGTCACTTATCTGCTGATAAAAAATGCTAATAATTTAAAAGTCCAGTACTTGATGAAACCAATAATAAACTTAATAATTGAGGGAATTTAAAATCACAACAAAATAATAACGAATTATAAAAATTACTGTACGAGTGAATACATAATTAAGAAGTTAGAAACTATTATATACAAATTACATCATAGTTTCTAACTTATTCTTTCGTTTCTAACTCTCTAGGACCTCCATATTAACATAACTAACTAGACGCATCTATTTTCATTTATTGTAAAAAAAAAATGTTTATTATGGAATATAAGATACAGGTATCACTTATACCACGTCATTAAATTTATCGTAGACATCCCTCATCATCGGCAAAGACAGAGGGTGTAGGCCGAGGTATAAAAACTCAACTTATGATAACAATTTAAACCAAAATTCATGTATGGGCCTCTTTCTAATAGCCCTTTCTAAGTTACCTTTTGGTTGTCAAGAATATACCATGATGAAGATACCAACCTCCTTTAGCGTATCCACAGGATCGGCGTAGAAAGGACTGCCAGCGTTATCTTTTTCCGACCCATCCACATTCGTAAAATCGTCTTCTAGTTTAACAGTCTCCATACTCTCTGTAGTATGATTCTTATTCTTTAAGGCAGCTTCGATTTCATCAGTCAATTTTTTATTCATATTTAAAGCGATGTTTAGTTTATCCGGTCTTTTTGGTATCACGTCGCCTTTACTATTGGTCGTCGCTATAATTTCGTTCGATCCATTGAAGCTCTTCTTCAATGAGCTGTCAGATAAATTTTTCTTTTCTAAACTATCTGATGATGTCAATAGAATCATATTTTCTTTATCGAGTATCGATTGTGTACTTTTCGCTGCGATTAATTTAGCTGAAAAATAACATAGATCACCAATAATGACACATTCCAGTTCAATTTAACAAATTAACAATTTAAAGGCTGGTCCAAAACACTCAACATTTTATAAGTGTTTGTCCCGATATCCTACTCATTAATTTGGCCACTAAATATCCCAAATACTTACGCAATGTGTCCGGTAGCAAATCAGGTCGCTTGCTTTTCATTAAACCATTATTTATATTATCATTATCAGTCTTAGGTTTGAATGTCGTGCAATTGTTGCCTTCTGGTCCCCATATATCTTCATAATCACTCACTTTATCCAATAAAGAGCTACGACAATACACTCCCGGCGATTCAAGGATGTCTGATTCCTAAAAAACTTGTTACTTATATAAACGAAATCAACAGCAATTAAGGTAATAATTGAATCTACCACTAAGCATGCTGTTAGTCAAACAAATGCTATATACATTATTTTTGTCTAATCCTAAAATTAGCCCATTGCACTACATCTAGGCTAAATATACAAAGAAGGGACTGAATTTGGACTAAGCGATATTTTTGCAACTTTGAAATGTGAAAGCCCTAGTATATTTAGCTTTTTGCTTTTGCAACGAGGAGCCTGTGTTTTGGAGCCTAAAATGGTAAGTTTTAATTGTATGTCACAAGTCGCTTTACAGCACATTTATCAAGAATACTAATTCCCGTTATATAATTTTTAGTGCTTTAATTTTGGGTTGATAAGCATGAATAAAATGATCATTACCAAAACATAGCTTATAGCTTGCAATATATTTTTATTACAGAATCTCCACTCTCAGTCCATTCTTTCTGCCAGCTAGGCAAATATATGATGCCCCTACCTGATAATGTCTGGACTCCTTTCGAAGGGAGTGTTTACTTCTCCTCGACCGACCAGAGGGTGTTGTACTCGCTGTATTTGTATTGGGAGATAATATCTTTTCTCGACCACTCATAGGGGACATAACATTCGACGTCGGGGAGAAAACATTTTTGTTTGACACGGGTGAACTCCTCGATAAAGGTGAGAAAATATCACTCTTATTTGTTTGACTTAAGGGTGAGAAAACTCCGCTTTTGGACGATATTGTATCGTTGGAGACGGGTGAATTAATTTGACTGGTGGGCGAAAAAATACCACTAGTAACCGAATTGGTTCCGTTGGGAGAAACTAACTGGTTGGGAGCAAAACTGTTAGAAGATTTCGTGAAGGTATTAACTCCGGTGTCTATGTCTGTGTTTTGGTCGTTCGGCGATCCGGCCTCTGTCTCTATCTGTCTTTTAAAGCTTCCATGTAAGCTAGCTGTCATTGTACTTATACATTCTCCTTCTGGCGATAAACGATGCAACATACTCTATATAGAAACAAGAATAATTTTAATCAGTGTACAGTATGTTAGTATATGCACAAGCTAGTCTAAACTATCATGCTCACGCGCACACCATGCGGTAAATATGCAAAGGCCTCACCTGTTCGATCGCTTCGCCCTTAGTCGACGCTAGGTTGAATGCATTGTCGGTATTAGCAAGCGTTAGTTGCAGTCTTTCACTTTGAATGTTCTCGTTTATTTGGTGGTTGTGTATCTGTGTATTATTGACGCTAAACGTCACTGTCGTGGTGACAGTTATTCCGTTTGATTTGTTAATAGGGCTGAAAGCTAGGGATTGGGTGGTAGGGAAGGGTGGTTTGGCCCAACGAGGAGGAGGAGGGGGCGGCGTGGACTTAGAGTGAGTGGGGGACAGTTGGGGGGGATTTGTGGTGGGGAATGTATGCGGTTGTGTTATGTGCGCCTGCAAATATGCAATTAGTTTAGAACAAATAAAGCGTTGTCAAATTTTACAATACACTGGCGTTTAAGGCTAAGCAGTGTCCATGAAATTAGTAGAGTACTTATCACCAAAGCATAAAAAGATCGAAGTTCTGTTAGCAAGCAAAATATTGTGACGTTCTTGATAATTTTTTGAAGAGTTCTGAACGTTTGCCCTAGAATGCTTTTTAAACTGTTAACTACACAGCAAACTTTCTCAACGTACCAGAAACTTTCTTACAAATAATATAAAATTTATGAAAAAATATATGAAACCATACATTCAAAAACGATAACGAACTATTGTGCATGTTAAGAGGAATTTTAGTTTTGTATGTTCTGCTAGGTAGCACTCTGCTAAGTTCAGAGACATTAAGATACATATTTTAATATAATTAATATATTTTCATAAACCTTCCTTCACCTAACAGATAGGAGAGAACCGGTGAATTTCCCTAAATGAATTGTTAAAATATTACCAAGTGTATTTAGCATGAAAACCTTAAACTACGCCAGTTTATTCATTAGGTTTATCTTGTACTTACGGTACTAGTCATAAGATTTAATGTATTAGGGGGAGTGGGTCTGGGAGCCCTTACAAAGGACCCAGGTTTCGCTGGCGGAGAAGGAGGACTTTTTCCTTTAAATGTACTTAAAGTTTGAGTTGGAGACGTGTCTACAGACATTTTCAAAATATCATTCTCCTTGTCAGGATTAAATATTCTCTCCTTGGAATTGGTATCTGAAATTAAAATCGTGATGAACACCTAGACTTACTCTGGACTCGGAACTAAAACGTAGTATTATTTTTTAGTTTATAACTGTTATTTTTTATACGACTTAACAGTGATTAGTCTGCCTCAAGTCATTCTGATCCAATATTGTTATGCTAAGAAATAAAACCGGAATTCTCATAAATAACAATGAGGGCTTGTCCTTTTAAAGTATATTCGTAGATTAAAAACTCACTTGGATTAAAGCTGCTAAGACTAGATCCAGTATCCGAGGGAGTGATAGCCATAGGGACAACGCCGGAAGCCAGCTGCCCAGGGGACAATACGTTTGTGTTCTTTGGATTCGCCATTGGGTAACCCCAGAACTCCTGGCCTAGCAGCGCTAGAGAACTAAGCTGATGTCTGCTTTTGGCGTCTCTAAGTGGCCTCGGCAGTTGGAGCTGAACTGGTAGCTCGTCACTGAAATTTTAAAAGTGTAATGTTAAATACAGAATTTAATATAACAGTTGAAGTTTAATTTACTATTAAATTTTATTAATATATTTTGAATAAGTTAAATTTACATGATACGGATGAAATCGATTTATTCGTTTACATATTAAAATTATATTTGCAAAATGTATCGTTTGTAATTAAAATGTTTACTGATCTTAAATCTCTTTAGTCGACAAGGCCGATAACGAAAACTGTAGTATACAACTACATACTTTAAAATATGTAGTTGTAGTAAAACGCTGTTACAATTTACTAAAATTACTTCGACCTCAATATCATTTGGATTTAGATTTTCAACGTAAAACTAGTGTATAGTGAGATAACCAGAAAAGTTGCCACATTTCTTTAAATGGGTAATATTAGATCTTACAGAACAAAAATAATTTAAACGTTAACTAGACTCACCAACATTGCGAATAGTGTGCGATCAGCTCAGGTATATTATCAAACCGATTTGCGGACGTCTCCAGGCCGATACGACCGGCCGACGCCTGGATGAGGTAGTGCTCAATGTAAGGTCCTTTGTCGGCCGGCAGACGGACGCTTATCGCCATTGTATCCGGCTGACTAGATTGTCGGACGACAAAGTTCTGGAATTTTTCAACAGCTATATTGCGGAGGTCATCATTAGGAGTATCATTTAAAAACAAAAAAATGTCTTATTACAGTCATTATTTCTTTTAATATTACATTAAAAAAGAAGACTTCTTTGATTCATTTTAGGCTACATTAGATTGTAATGATACTGTCCAAAACCAAAACTAATAATGTTGCGAAGTTATCAATTAAATTATATTATATCAATTATATTATAAGTATGTTATACAACAAGACCTTAAAATGTAATAGAAATGTTCCTACATTCGATTTTCTCATGTTATGGAGCACTTTGACATAATTGTTTAAACTCTTCATAATTCTAAATTATTTATTCATATAGGTAACACAATGTACACTTATGAGCGTCAATAAAAGAAATGTATATATGCTTCTAATTTTACATTTACTGCCAGTTCTCAAATCAAGGGCGTAGAACGGAAGAGAAGAACTAGTAATAAACTCTCCGCCACTCTTTTTAATCGCCAAGTTCCTGCTCAACCTACCATTATGTAAGATATACGTTAAATCGAATATCTAAAATACCGGAAGACTCAAAGTAGCGTTATTACATTAACCATTAACCCATACTTAGCATATTTGCTTGTTTTTCCAAGATAGCCACACTTATAGCTTTATAATAGCTACGAAGCTTTGCCGTAAATATATAACCAACGCTAGATTATAATACATAATATCATTAGTTACTCACTTCACGTTTTAACTTTCTTAATTGGGATTAAAATGAATTTACTATAATTATATTTACTATTCCGGTTTAAAATGTGTTTATTAATCATATTTTAAACTATACTGTTGTGATTTAAAGGTGTTTGGTTCGTTATGTCTTTAAATTTTAGTTAGAATTAAATATATATATTTCGACTGGACAGCTATAGTAAGATTAGAAAATTCTAGACTCTATATTACAAAACAAAAGTTGTACATAATTATAGGTATTCGTATTAAATAGCTCACCCCTTCCTCTTTCCCCTGCAAGAGGTGGAAAGCCCCCGCTCGTTGTATACCAGGCAGAAACCACACAGGATGTGTCCGTATCAGCCGCTCCAGCAGCCCAATGTCGCATGGCGGCTGCTCCTCGGAGTCAGACCCCGAAGTTCCTACTGAGGAGCAGTCGCCTTTTGCACCCTCGCCATCTGATGACAGGCTTTCTCGGCTCTGGAATCAATGTATCTATCGGTTAATAAGAAACACAATTTTAATTTATTATTAGTTTTAAATTGTCATAACGAGGTATTCGAGGTTTAAAAATGACGTAAAAACTTCAGTTGATTATAAATCATAATATTTATTTATCTGTAAAGTGAGATTGATTAAAAAAAGAAGAGAAGCTCGCTTAAAAGGACGCTTTAGATATGCGTTAAAGGTTACAGGGAATGGCAAGATGATAACTTTTTTTTGTAAATAGGATTTGTCTATAATCTATGAGGTATTTAATTGATTTAACAAACTCAATAATGAAATTAGGTAAAGCATACCAGCATTAATAGGAGAAAAATATACCAAGTAGTATGTTACCAATGTATTTTATAAGTAAAAAAACACTAGAGTTAATGCAAAGCTATAATAGGCCAGTGTAAATATTTGTCTGGCTTGTTGACAATATGAACTCAGCACAAGAATTTCAGTAAATGAAAACGGGGACTTTATAATGTTTAATCTTATTATCGCTATTTGCTTGACTACATAGGTATTAAAAAAACCGATGGAGAACCGGGTAACAAAACGTGATTATTACATAATACATTTGAATAAGACTTTAAGCTAATTTGTGGGAAAAAGTGAAGCAAAAATGGTGATTTTTTATGAATTATTAAAGTCAACGGCACAGGATACAGTTATAAGATAAACGATACTCAAATGCAATTAACGAAATTTCATTGAGGAAGCTATGTCATGTAATCTGATCACATTAGAACAAACCAATTAATATAAAATATAAGTTGTTCTAAATTGCACGTTGGGCACGGTGCCCATTCTTGTGTCGTAAGCAAGGGAATTAGGTACTTCGTAGACTTCCTATATTTTCTCATGATTAGATCTGTCGCTATTTCTTAGTTCAGTCCCTCGAGTACCTAACGTTGTTCAGAACGTTATTTATTTGTTACAAAACTACGATTCAGACTATTGAGTTTAAGAGGAAAAGGTATATAGGTATGCATTAAAGTTCGTATATTGCTTACAAAACATGTCTATTTTGCAGAGATGTGGTAACATTTAGCTTCAAATTTCTGTATCTGTTTCCTCGTGATATTTTCCCTCACCGTACGTCACTGGGCCAACACTTGGATGGGTCAAAAAACATTAATGAAAAATTTAAGCTCAAGTACCCACTTTTACACCTTAAGTTACACTTTTGACGTTGGGTATAGTTTAATGTTTTACTTAGTATCTAATTGATGCTACGAATAAGTTAATTGTCTTCATTTCATTCTTATAGTATCTTAATTTAAAAATCAGTAATATGTGATCACATAATTGTGATCTTAGCTAAATCAATAAGATTCCTTCTTAAGAAGACGAATCACAGTGTGATTCGTTTTCTATTAGGAACGATATTAATAGTGTTAATACAGAACTGATTACGTAAATATATGTGCTAAATAAAGAAGCAGGGTTTCAAATAAATATCAAATAGGTTTCAGCGCAAAAACTGTTGAATGCAAATACTTTTTATGGCGATAAGATATTACGCGACAAATTTCGAAGGCATTCACTTCAAACGAAGGAAGGCTTTGTTCACGGAGTTGGAAATATTATTTCTCGATTCGAAGGTTCGGTTAGTACAAAGGCGGCAATTTCGTATCATTCCCTCCCGTTTAGATCCCGTATGTTTCGTTTGTGACTATATTTTACCCTTTTCTTAGCGGTCAAAGCCCTTGGCTATAGGATAAGAGAGATAGCTATGATTTTATTAAAGATTTTATCGTCATATCCCGCAAATGTCAAAGCAATTTTAAATAAAATATTGTTTTGGTACCTTGAAAAATGTTTTATCACGAAGCAACCACCCATTAATTAAATGTATCATTTTATAATAAACGACTGTTTATTGTATAATATAAAAACTACATACATTTAATTTATTGTTAGTTTTAATAATACTCCGTTTAGTGTACGGCTTTTTCCCTCCAATGTAAATCCAATGACAATTAACACATTCAGATTTGCCCTTGGGGACAGGTGACAATTAACATATTATCTTAAGGACACAGATGGCTTAGTCTATACTGTATAATTCAAATAACAACTATGACGGATCGAAACAATATAGACTACAGACAATAGATTATAAAGTATGCTCTATTTGTCTATAGACGAAGATACATTTGATGATTCTATATTTAAAAGAGTGGCGGAGAGTTTATTGTCAGTTCTTCTCTTTCGTTCTACGCCCTGATTTGAGAACTGGCAGTAAATGTAAAATTAGAAGCATTTTAAATATATTTATTTTTTTGACGTTCATAAGTGTATATGAATAAATGATTTTGAATTTTGTACCGATTCTTTCTGTTTCAAAGTTTTACCATTTATCACACTATTTTTTATACAAATATCCTTATCATTTCAATAAATCTCTTTTATGCAACTAATACCCAATGTTTAGAAATTAAATATGTTCTGCTGTGTTGTAATTTATGAGAGCTTTTATTAAACTGAGGTTTTATGTATCGCTAGGGGACGTCATATTCGTTAATTGAGACAAAGTCCCGTGCATAATATTGCATGTTAAATGACACCGCATTTAATTTTAAATTTAAATCAGGCACATTTGTTGCAATTAGTGTTAGGTGGCTATTTAGGTGGCTTATGGCAAATTTAGCGTACCAAATGTACACTGTTCGCGCTAAATCGGTTTCAATCAAAGAAGGATGACAATTGTCGATTTGACTTTGACACACGAACTGAATATGGTTGTCCCGGTGTAAACCGCTGTCGCGTGCGCAATAAATATTAGGTCCTTACATATGAAATTGGCGTATTTCGAACTGGCCACTTTAATCACGATGTTCTCCTCTTTGGTAAGGAATCCCAAATTCAAATTTGCACAGCTATTTACTCATGTATTTGTGCTTCGATGACCGTCATTCATTTGTAAAAAAACAAATGTTTTTTTTCTTTTTTCTGTTTTTTTCTGTTTGCGTCACTCATTTTACAAAATGGAAAACTTAAAGTATCGCATTATTTACGAGTACGAGTTCCACCGTGGCACTAGTGCTGCGGAAACGACTCGAAGGGTGAATGATGTGTATGGCAGTCATGTTGCAAAAGAAAACACAGTTCGTTTTTGGTTCCAACGTTTTCGTTCTGGAAATTTCGACCTGCAGAACAAGCCCCGTGGACGGCCTGAGACCCAAGTTGATAATGAAGTATTAAAGGCTATTGTGGAAGCGGATCCATCGCAAACCACGTCCGAGTTAGCTGCAGGTTGCGGTGTCAGTGATAAAACTGTTTTAATTCACGACTCGACTGCTGCGTTACATTACTGAACCGGCACAATAATGAAGGTATTTTAAACCGAATCATTACCTGTGATGAAAAATAGATTCTTTACGATAATCGGAAGCGCTCAGCGCAATGGTTGGATCCTGGCCAGCCAGCCAAATCCTGCCCCAAGCGAAAATTAACCCCAAAAAAGTTACTTGTAAGCGTTTGGTGGACTAGTGCCGGTATTGTTCATTGTAGTTTTCGCAAATATGGCCAGACTATTACGGCTGATGTCTATTGTCAGCAATTGCTGGTCAATCGCTCCACGCCACTGCTACTTCACGACAACGCTAGACCACACACTGCACAACAGACGGCTACCAAATTAGAAGAGCTTAAATTCGAATGTCTAAGCCATCCTCCGTACTCCCCGGACCTTGCTCCAACAGATTACCATTTTTTTCGAAATTTGGACAAATTCTTGCAAGGGTAAAAATTTAACTCTGATGGGGCAGTCCTAATCACCTTCACAGATTTTATTGATTCCCGTCCGACTGTTTTTTTTTAGTAAAGGGATCAATGAACTACCTATGAGATGGCAAAAGTGCATAGAAAACAATAGTTCATACTTTGATTTATTAAATATATTATATTTAATAAATCAAAATAATCGACTTTTTGTTTCACCCATACAAAACGCCAATTTCATATGTTAGGACCTAATATATACCGCATACCGTATAGCATTTACTTTTTTTTGATTCATCATTAAAGGATCCAGTGTTTGGAGTGAGATACGCCATCGTTGGTGGTAAGTGCTAGTTTTGGTCTTATCGATTATTGGATTCCTTTTTTTATTATACTGACACGCGACAGCCGAACCATCGCATATTATTTCACCGAGGGAAGGGAGCATCCTGGATATAGCTTCCGGATACCCAGGCCCACACAGACACGTATTTATAAACATAATTTATGGTATGATAAGTTAAATATATGTATATACAAGAGTGATAAGGAAAAACCATTGAAAGACTTTCCAGGTAGATACAGATTATAAAACTCTCTCCTATAAAGAAGTAAATATTTATTTAAAAAATAAACAAAAAGTTTTCACGTGTGTACACATGAATGTAAACAGCCAGTGGTTTAGCCAAATACATTGGGAGATAAATAAAAATCGTAGCCACCGTTATTGCTCTATAAATTAATGGTCTGCGGCAAATAAACGATTCAGTGAACCAACATTTGCGAGTGCCCGTATCTCTACCGTGAATCAATTGGAGGGATTCTGCACGCGACGCTTAATACTTTGCTGCATTTGGTTCATATTTCCTGTATTGTTAAAAGCTCATACTCGGACTCAGATAACGTCATGATAATGAAAAATACATTTTAATATTTATCTACTTTTGATTCATACTAATTACTAATTAATACTGTGTTTTGTCAATTGTTTAAAACAATTTTTTTTCGAACGCCTGTTTAAAAGTTATGTGGTCTCACCACATAACTTTGCATTAGTTGTATGCAGATATATATTTACAGATTTATTCATAAACATATATGATCCTACGTTGAAGAATGTCATATCATGTTTTATATTCGCTGTGAATACAAGAGTGACAAGGACAAAATATGCAATAGCCACTGAGGTTTACGGCAAAAGAGAATAATTCGAAGTAAAACAATGTGTCACTTATTTTTTGTAATAAATTATTTGATTTATTAGTTTCATCTGAATCATATAGAAAACATATTATACTAACTTTTCCAACTTTAATACTTTGCAATTGAAATCTTGAAATTATCATAAATATATTAAAAACAGCAATTATTTGAAAATAGAACGCGGTACATGTTTAAATTATATTCCATTTAAATTAAGAACATCAAAGGAATAACGGTACAATTAAAACAATAATTTGCTAGACGCTTCTATTATTTGGCGGGAAATTAATTTGAAAATCGGTTACAATAATGGTGTGCTATGAATCATGACACAAAGGCCTTCGCGAGGTACGGTGTTAAATCCCACACAAAAGCAACGCTTATGGTGAAATTATAGCATCTATATACACGGATTTATGAGGAAAGTTGGATTGCAATTAGTTTTCTATGGTGCTAAACGGCTACGTGAGAATGTACTCTGTGGTACATTAATTTTGTTGGATTGTTCGCGGTGAATGTTATAGCCTGTGGATATAAGCATTTTGTATGACATTAAAATTTAATTACATTATTACGGTGCTATTCTCTAATGCAGAATTATATCGTGTTTATAAAACCTAATTGCAAAGGAACATTCATGGATTTATCATAATTTCTTTTATTACACATGACTGAAGGTATAATATAATATATTAAATACATGTTGTAGGTTACACCATTTACCTAAAATTTGTCACAGCAATTACAAAGTTAGCCTATCAACGATGCCATTCGGCCCCTTGCAATCTCCTAAGAGGCAGCTGTGTATCACCAAAAACTCATAAAAATATACAACTCTTGACGCTTAGTGTCGTTCAACTCGAGAACTAAGTGCAAAGTGGTCACACGTGTTTAAGTTCTGGCGATGGGAGAGACTTTTAAGGAGTGAGCTCGGAACACCTGCTCCCAAATCACTTACTAACTTTAGCGAAGTCTTTTAATTAGGTTAATTACTGACCTAACGGTCTATTGGAACGCACAGTGAAAATAAATCATATCACAAGTAATATATTGAGTAGTTTAATTATTTGATGAGTTCATTCTTGTCACGAAATGAATTATAATTAACCTTTTCACCTTAATAAAGTCATACCAACGAACCATGTTGGTATTACAAATTTCGACGTCTGGTAACCCACTGTAGAACTTGGACTTGGTGGGCAATGGACTTGTATCTAGGTCATTAAGAAAAAAAAAACATTGGATAGATAAATTTCTGTAACGGTTTCAATGTGTATATTTATGGCGGTGTATTATGCATAAATAAATACAATGCTTAATCTAGTTTCAACATTAAACTCAAATATGAATAATATAGTTAATAAGAGGATTGTTAATAGCCGGTGCACTTATAACAGCTCACTTTAAGAAAACTCGTTTTACATTTTTCATTTATAATTATTATAGGAATATTTATTTAGCTCGAAGAGAAATTTGAAATTGAGGCGAAATGAAATAACCCACCACAATACTAATGGAGTACTCGTTAAAAAGTATCAAAACATCCGCAATTTATTTTGCGAAAACTAGAAAACCCGACGCAAAGCGACAAAGTTTTAACGAGCGGAATCGAGTGCAGACGTCGCAAAAAAAATACGGATGCAAAACCCCAAGTAATAAGTTCATATCAAGTTTTCTCTAAGTTCAATCAAAGCAAACACTGGTCCGAGCATTGACTCACAAGATTAAAATCAATAAGTCCTTCACGCGTGTGGTAATGACTCGTTTATTGCTCTTATTTCTTCGTCCAATTGCCCTTTTGCTTTTTATAAGTGTTTGTTTTAGCCTGTTAAATTTTGTACGTTAAGGCATAAATGTGATTGATTGAAGTGATTTTGAAAATAGAATATCATAAACGTAAAAAGTAGAACTAAGATAGCAAAATAGACGTTACGAGATTCGAATTTGCAATGATCAGAGAACATGAAAAGTGCTATACTCTGTGGTCATTCAATATATTATGTGTAATAGATTTTGCAATAAACTTCGTGTAAGATTTTATAATAACCAACACACCAACAAAGTTTTATTTACATAGGGAAAACTATTCTGTTAACGATTTTTACTAGTGGCCAAGCCTACAAGGCAAAAAGTCTTGTAATAAAACAAAAGATATTCGTATCTCCGTTCATTTGCACCAGCTGCTACAATCTCTAATGACTTTCTTACGGTGTTGTAAACCTACTAAAACCCCGTTAATGTTGATGGAGACGTGAGTAACAGCTATAACTTTTAGAATATTTTATATATAAGTACATAAAACGTAGCTTTCACAAGCTGGCAAATCCAAAGGACCCTAGACCCTTCACACTTTGAAATCGATTGTTGTTTACTTTTTTTCAACTAACTGTTTTGTTTATTTTTTTTATTTTATCTTCGTGAACGCTACGTTTACCTGTAAGTGCTTGTACCAATGTATTAGCCGAGCGTTGGCAAGCTTTTATAAAAAAATAATTTATAAAAATATAGTCTTTTATCTTTGTTAAGTTATAAGATATTTAGAGTTAAAATAACTATTAATATTATGATGCAACCAGCGTAAATCTCTTGACTCGTTTACTAAATTTAGCCAAAAGACCTGGATAAGATGTCCGAGGACAATAATTCTGAATAGAATTGTATGAGCCACAAGCCTTACTACTTGACTAACACAATACCTGTCGTATGACCATAATTTTAAAAACAGACCTTTTTAGTTTCATTCATAGTTCCATTTCCTTTACGCTAAAGGTGACCCAAACGGACGCCGGTATTGATATTCGCGATTCGACTGACATTAAAATGTAACGCGTGTAGTTCTAATGCAAGTTTTTCAAATATACAAAAAGGCACTATTTCAAACAAAATATTAACCCCCTTATAAAAATCAATGCAATTATACCGTTTTATCTAAAGTCCTCGTCTGTCTCTTTTCATCACAGCGTTAACACAATTTGACAGAGAGAGAGTATATAAATATAACAAGGTTTAGTTTATATAAATGAGAACGTAGAGAAGGAAGTATGGTCTGTAATTTTTAGTAAATGTTTAACATCTATAAAGGCTTTCATGGAAGTTTTAATATAACGAACGTAAATACGACAGCAGGATTTTAAAGGGGTCTAAAAATTATATAATAATATCTATTACGACATATATATGCAGTTCCAATACGCGTAGAGGAGTCTATTCAAATTCATTCGCTAACAATTTTTGCTTTTCGCTGCTTAATATCCCAAAGGCATCACCATTTAAGCGATGTTTTATGATATAGTGTATTAGTCAAAAAGGAAAATGATATGGGTATCATATCCACAAGAGACCTACATGACATGTGACATTAGTAAGCGAGTGATAACGATTAACCGTTTGTACTGGGGTTGTCCTTTGAGGGCTTTACACGATAATTATACTTGGGGTAACCAAATTAGTTCAAAGTGACATTTATTATGGCCAGTGATTAAAGGCGAAAAAGACGATTAATATAATGTTAGCTACCTAAATAGTAGCATTCTAAAACCTTGAGTTTCTAATATGGATTAAAGCATGGCAACTATTTAATCAATTACCATCTAAAATTCGCAATATTAGCGCGTTTAACAAATTCAAAAGGTCATTAAAAATACATGTCAGTGTGAATCTACTAGACTGAAATTTGGACGTATATCTCGCTCGTATATACATAATGTTTCTCATGTAAATAAATATAATTTTGTAATGAGAAATATAGTTCTTTAAACATTATTAAAGCCTGACTTCAAGAAGTTTTCTTATTATCGTGATATATTTTTTTTTTTTAATGGGATCTCGCTGTTGGCCTTAACAGCTCAGGGCTGTTTTGGCGAGCGTAGCTCGGCCAGAATGGCGTAACTCGGCCAGAATGGCGTCGTGATATATCTCAATTGCGTAGAGATATTTGTACCCACTACTGTTTTTTAGTACATGATTGTTTCACTCAATTCTAATACGGGTAATATTTTTTCTTATACTCTTGGAAAGTATAAGAAAAGTTATCGCGTTAATGGAATATTTTTCTGTAAAAAAGACATTTGTAAGTAACCCTAATTTCATATGACAAACTATACGTTACATAGATATGATGTCAAAATTCAATTTGAACAAGGATCAGTTCTCCTGAAAGCTTCTGATCAAAACCAATTCTTAAAAATAGACCGGGAAGTTGAGAGACGCTTAAAAAGAAATAGTTTTTTTTAACAATTTCACAACAATGTCACTGATTACTAAACGATTGAACGCAGGAGCGGAAGCATTGAATCGACTGCACTGAAAATTATTCAGGGTTTTTCTTTTCACGCGTCGAATACGGGGGGCGAGCACCGGAAGTGACGGGGCCCGGACAAAATGGCTTCTTGACAATACTGAAATTAACCGCTCGTTAACTGCATTTAGAGTTTGCATTTTTACCCTTGAGACGATGTTAAATATTTGTAGAAACGTAATAGCTTTGTAAATACTATAACAGAGACTATGACATAGGTCTTTTTCTTGTATTGTATTGCATTCATACTTCCAAATGGCATTAGAAAAAACTCAGATACAAAACAAAGACTACAACTTGCCATTTCCGAACTCATGAAACTTGAGCCGATAAATACCTTGCTTAAATGTTGCATCGCATCAGTTTGACAAAATGTAGCACTTAACCAACGCGTCAACAATTGTAAGGGAGCGTTTCAAGCATTCGTGCAATTGACTAGAGTTGTACCTCAAGAGTGCTTTTGTCACGGACCGTAAGTGCATTTTGAGTGCAGCTGCCGCTATGCGTAAATATTACGATCATACGACAAAATCATAAACATTTCGGTTCCTAAGAACCACTCACAAAGTTCGCTTAATTTAAACGTATCACACAAAGCACCCGGGCTCCTTTTATACAGAATTTTAATAAAGACCACGAAATGTCAAGACCATTATCTTTAATAACGTTAGTACGTTTTCCTCGTACTCGAGTAAATAAAAACAAGCGACAAAGGGACGTAATACCTCATTTAGGGAACGCCCATTCAAATTTAGAAGCAAAAATTTAATTCCGCGAATGGAATTGAATGATGTTGCGCTCGTGTTCGCGATATTCATATGTTAATGGAAGCAAAATAGAATAAATATAGAAGGAAGTAGCGAATTTACAGTTCCGACAAGCATTCAGAATCTGTACATTTGAAATCGGCGCAAATAGACGGGTTAATGTAATTTTACTTCAATACGTTCGTAAATCTGCACTTTAAATACAGACCAGGAAACTTGGAGTAAAAACTTTTCATGCTTTGTTGGTTACAAGTAGTTGCGAAAGCTCTATTTTCTTTAATTTAAACAAAAGTTATGGCGAGCTTTAGTTTAGGAGTTTATTGTTTATGAAACTAAAACTCCTCTCGAAAGTTTAGAATTTTAAATGAGGTTAAGGCTAAATAGAAAATATGGAAAATTATGTTTTATATATTTAGGTATAGTATAGTTAATTTAGATGAAAACTTACCTGACTGAGACTATCAACCAAGCTGCCGTCAGTATCCAGCGGTCGAAACAGTTGGTTCGCGTCTTTGATTGCTTGGTCTCGTTTCGTCTTCCCTGAAATCTCTTTCATTGCTTGACTTTGTAATCTTTCGAAGAACTCCCTTGGCTTCATCGGCGGTGGCGGTTCATTGTCAGGGGGTGGATGTCTGCTTCTTGGAGAGGAGCGTATGAGAGACCTCTCGTCATCTTCAGTGGACCTCTCGTGTTCTGAATCCGAGCTTCGACTGTCTCGCCGTCTGACACCTTGCAAATGGGGTTCTAAGAATGTTGCATTTCTGAAACAAAAATGATTTTTAAGTTAAGTTGAAATATTAAAAAACGACAAACAAATCTTTGTCAATTCGCATTGTAGGTTTGACAGCCTTTCAACAAGATGTTTAAACGTTAACGAATTGACAAACAGTTTTTATTTTATTCAAAGAATTTTAATTCAGTCTTGTAATCGTGGTTCGATATAATCACAACAATGAATGATAATAATAGCAATCTAATAATAAACACAGTATTCTGAAGATCCTAGCTGCTTACAGCTTGCAACTAAAAATTCAAATTTAGAATCATTTACATTTACAATTGAGCCAGCCTATAGACCTATAAATCGGACTGCATAAGGCTAGTCACAGGTAGAACCCTATCAATATAGTAACGTTCAGTAATTCGGTAATCTCTTTAGAGCATGCATGGGCCCAGCTGACCAGACTAAAGGGACATTAACCAAGATTTATTTCACTGGCGTCGCAGCCGTGTTAATTAAACACCACTCTAAAAGTGGAATGTACGAATGTTACTGGCATTTTTGGCCTGGTACAGTTGGTACTAAAAATAAAAGAAATAATTTCTGTGTTGGAAAAATTATGTTGTTTATATTTTAGAAATATGATACATAAATAACAAGGCCATTAGAGTTAGTTACGTCGACTATCGTGTCGTACTTTTCCTATACATTAAAGTAATTTTTTCCTAGACATTGACACCAGAAACACCACGATACACGTATAGAAGATGCCAATGATAATACAAAGAACGATAAATCTCATATTGTAATGATACATCCCGTAGTCCGATTGACTAAAACGAATCTATATGAGACCATTAACGTTATTCTGGCTTGAAAAAAACCAATTTGGTAACACAACATGTCTGGTCGAGTATTAAAAAGTAATAGGAGCGTCCCTCGACACGGTGACACTCAATTTGTCTAAAGCATAACGAGAATATCGTGTGTCCGTCCATCGATCACGGATAACTTGATTTTAATTAAAATCCGCCGAACAATGTCTGGTACAACGTTTGGCAAACACAGACCGTAAAGCGGTGGACTGGAAAAGTGATGTTTTTTAATCTTTTTTATAAGCGCTTTTTCCGCTTAATTCCATGTATTTTAATTAACGATTTAAACATATGTGTGTGGAAGTTTTTAGCTTCAGAGTGAAGTTATTTTTCTTTAATAGCCTCACTACTACGGCAAACACATTTCAACATGGTTCAGTTACCATAAATAAATAAATAGGTGATCAGTGCCAGGAATCACATCTTTGTAACCGAAGTGGCAATGCCTTATCATGGATATTTTATATTTAATACAATTTCCTTATTACAAAATAATCATTACAACTTCTTTTAAAACCTATCATTAAAAAATATAGGTTCTTCTTTAATTAATAAACTTTAAAGTAACCAACTAAAAAATTGAAGCAAATTAGTACGTATTAGTCTTTCCTATATTACGTCACAACCGGTCATTAAGTGACGTCATCAACAGCCGTCGCCTATCCGTCATTAATTATTAAAATGTCAGGAGTCAGGACACAGGTGGGCGCAAAACCGTGATTAATATTAAAATGGCGCTTTGTACTTTACAAGGTTTACACAATGTAACAAGATATGACAAATTGTTTTAGTCTACAATATTTTTATTACGGGCTGACTCCCAAATAGGGCATGGCATGGCCTGTAATGAAGATGTGGCAAGAAGACCTTCTGTGCCTGACATGCGTCGATGATTTTAAGACATGCAGGCGACCTCACGATATCCTTCACTCTTCGAGTATATGTTAATGTCACACATATAAAGAAGAATTTAATTAAAAATAATAGTTATTTAATCTATTAATTAAAGACTTAATTTTAAACAAAAAAAAGTAAATTAATACTGGGTAATTAAAAAGACGAGCCTTTGTTCATGTAAATATCGAGTTCAAAAATATTTTTTTATTCAACTATTAATATAAATAATTAATGGCGCAACCACATTTAGGTCTGGGCCTCAGATTTCTGTATCTGTTTCATGATCATTTGTTAATCTAATAGGCAAGTAGGTGATCAGCCTCCTGTGCCTGACGCACGCTATCGACTTTTTGGGTCTGAAGTAAGCCGGTTTCTTCACGATGTTTTCGTTTTCTTCACTGATCGTGCGAATCTTATATGCGCATACATACATAGAAAAAAACATCCATTAAATTATTTAAATTACTTACTACATGGCCCCACAGCAAATAACCGTAGATAAAGAAATTCGAAGTTAAAAACAGTCTTCCGTAATCTTAGAGTTAAGAAATCAAAACATCATGGCGACAGACAGACGCCATTGTTTTATTTCGCAAAAAAATTCTCGACGACAATTAAAAATAATTATCCACTTCCACTGAGAAATAAAGAGCGCCTTGGACCCGATTTTATTAACGCCCGAATGAATCTATGTTGTTATGTTTTTTGTTTCTTTAGTTGAATAGTTACAATAGCTTAACAACAACAACTATAACGGCACAGTAAACAGATAAAGATTTAAGATTTTGTTGAAATTATCTATAGTGTAATTCAAAGTATGTATGACTCCCGTATGCCAAAATCCAATATGTTTTAGCCATAATGCCCTTATGCCCCCTTAGCATTAAGTCAATAAATACATAAATATTTTTGTTAAGGGTTCGAGGTGTCGAGAGCACAAGAGACTTTTCGAGGCCTCCGGAAGGAATACTATGCGCACGGCCTTGGTGCATACCGGCATGCTGTTGGAGACTATTGCAGCGAGTCAGTGACCCGCTCATTCAAGGTTCGTCTGTAGAGATTTGGTCGATGATGGATGATGGAATTTGATAAGACTTAACTCGAGAACGTGTGTTAAGAAACTACAGATCGAAACTACAGAATCGAAAGCATAAAGATATTAAGTTAATCAAAATTAGTCGCTGAAAACCAAAGACACCGACTACTATAAACTTAAAAATTAAACTAGAACCTTTAACCTTTTACACAAGCACTGGCCACTTAAATTATTTTTATAAATGCATTCAAAAATTCCCTATACAAATTAATTCTGAATAAAACTGTAGAACCACCAATAATACGTTTTTCACCTATTTTCAGAGCTGACATGAAAAGATTTCCAGGTCAGATGTTAATTAGAGCTGAGCTGGGATATTTCGAAATGCATTCATTAAAATAAGCTTGACATAGTTTTTGAAAAACTTTTTCCCCGCACTCGATCTGGGTTGCCTTAATGAGGAATATTTTGAATGCTACTTGATTGGGAAACACAATGCTGGTAACATATTGTCAGTTGTTCGGAAAATATTACTGTCTTTTTTATATCTGAGGCCATAGGTCAGAATATGATAAATGCAATTTCATTACTTTACAGGACCAGCAATTAAATTATTAAGAAATCTTGAAGGTACTATTAAAATATGTCACTCGCTGTATTAATAAGTCATACTGAGCAAAAATGTACTTATCATTGTCTGATCTATGACCACAGATATTAATCTACTCTAACGTTTTAAAATAAAACTGGTCTGATTTAAAAGAGTAATCATGAATGGGCGGGCTAATATTGGCTATAATTTTATCCAGTTTTTCGCCCACATTATACCTACACATTAATTAAATCTTCGCCATTCAAGGATAAACCACTATATGTAGTTTGACTGGGAGTTCATTTAGTTCTAATAATCATTTTAATTATTACTACTTACCGTACTCAACTGTTTTACTTGACAGCAGTGTTCGCGTGACATACGTTAACAAATCTAAAACACTTATCGATGTTCTAGTCAAGTTTTCGTATCTTTTATGAACCTTTTATGTTGAGCGGTACTAGGACCAAAGATTATTAAAGTTATGAGTAAGGCGGTTAGGTTGGTCGTCGACTAACAGTGTACCGTTTTCCATGCACGGAGTGTATCGTGTTAATTTCACCTCCATCGAACACTCATGGTTTAAGACTATGACATACACCATAGACAGTAGTCATACCTCTTTAATCAATACAAATAAGTAGTCATTAGCTTTTTGAATCGCTTACGGAAAAGACAATTTTATTATTAAATTCTTTCTCTATAACGTTAAAAATCAGAATGTTACGTACATACTACGAAAAATAGTGTTTTGGATATATAGTTTTTAAAAAACTAAAGTTCCCATATGAGTCAATTTGTTTGTGTTTTAAAACCAAAACCAACCACTTGGAACGACAAAGCACTTGAGAATCATTGAGAACTTGAGACGATGTATGTAATGTGTTATACAAACGATATATTGGTGGTCTCGAGCGTTTAGCCACTTTAAGTGCGATTATTTCTTGCTAAGAACATCCTTTTCACTCCAAAGGCTGTAGCAAGAAGAGATTACGTACATGCGATTTTAAGTCTTACTGCTTTCGCGACGATCAATAATAAGTATATATTTGATAGCCTGGTTAAAAATGCATGGATATTTGTGTCCGCACACTTAGTTGATTAACTTGGTATGATATTGTCACGTAGTTTTGTTTCGTTATTTTTATACAACTAGTAAGTATTTTCCCACGCTTAATTCATTGCAGTCACGTTTCTATTATGTAATTTAATGTGGGATTTCATAAGAATAAAAGTTGAATCATTTTGGCAAAATTGAATTGTAATAAATGAAATCTTCAATCGCAACTATACTGTGTGTGTTGCGTTTAACTTTTTTATACTTTTTCATTATTTTATAACAAACGTATTAAAATTACATTTGAATGTAAATAATATGAAATACCCAAATATCACTCGATTAAAGGCCTAATCTTAAAGCGAAATATTTATTAAACCGTTACATGTTTTTATAAAAAAATAAACAGAAAAAAGAACAGACTACGTCAAAAATAACAATAAAAACTCTCCATATGACCTTTTTACAAAAATTTAAGCGCTCTAAACAAAACAAAGGAAGAAATACCGCTTAATATGACTATTTAGATTATATAATATTTCTATCCTTTTAGCAAATTTATGTGCTGAACATAAGTCAATTTATCTTGCAAGTATTGCCAAGTTTGAAGTATTTCAAGTAATATTTTAAAAGCGTTCAACGTAGACACTACACATCAATGAACGTTAAACAGATTTCTCCTGACTATAAGTCCCCGTACAGCGCTATTCGTGTAACTTTATCGTTCCGTTAACGGAACATAAAAAAGTTAGAAACAAAAACATAAAAATCGGTATGATAATAGATATAGTAACTGATAAAAAATTTACAATTACAATGAGAACGCCTTTTGAAGTGCTATCCAATAGGGACCAGATTTTCCAGTTGGGAGTCTCGAAAGAAAACCAGAGAAACTCGTAATATTCACATTTGTTAACAAATTTCTCTTTTACTAATTCGATAATTTTTGACACAGCCGCGTTTGATTTCAAATTCATTTCATTCACATTGGCCTGGTAATGATACCTTGTTGATAAAGTATAAATACCACAACTATTCAGTTATACTTATCGTATGTCAATATGAAACAATTTCAAATATTTTTAATTCAAACGAAGTAAGTACGAACTATATATATACCAAAAGAACCGCGTGTACCGTAATAGGTTGAACATGCCCTTAGTTTATCTCATCTATATTTTTTGTACATGATAGACTTAGGTTTGGTTACGGGAATTAGGCTACAGGACGACGCCTGTTGTTAATACGATTATAAGTGCTAGATCAACTAAATGCCATGCAAAATTAAATTGCGTAGCGTAGTTTCATTTATAACTGTCTGAAGGAAAATTATTTTAAAACTAATACGAGTAATGCAGCTCGTTTTTGTCTAGACGCAAGGAAAATTCTGTCATTCAGTTTTGATCGTGTATGGACTTATTATATAAGTTCGTTGCCGGCCTTTAGGATGGTGAAAGGTGCGCTTTTTTCTTAAGAGCTAGAAAGAAGAAAGAAAACACTTTATTATCTATCTATATATATAAAAATGAATCACTATTTCCCTTGGTGGCATGACACGTGAACGGCTAGACCAAGTTTACTAATTCGATTTTTGTTGTGTTTGTTAATGTCAGAAGGTTCTTATGAAAGAAAAAATTAAGAAAAGCGCGGAAAATTGGATAATTTAAGAATACTTAACCACCTTAAGGTAAGATTGAAGTAAGTAACATTAGAAAATTTAGTATGTAATCCTGACTTTGCTTACCATAGCAATATTTTTTTTCAGTGAATAGCGCTTTTACTGTTCAAACTTTGTTGATGTAATCTTATGGCATTTGACATAACATTGCCAGACTGCGTGCAGCAAATATCATCAAAGAGGATGTAAGAAAAAATTTGTTACTAAGAAGGTTGTTGATAAGAAAGTTGTTTTTTTTTGGTTTCTTATATGTAAGTTTGCGTTGTGTATGATGTTCTGCGGTTAGTGTTTCTTTCCAAAAGTGTGAATGTATTGTTTTTTTTTTTCAAAACTTTGTTTCAATGTACTGAAAACCATACTATTTGTGTAGAAGTCGCTTAGCCTCATTAGCATTGAACATTCAAACTCAAACTCAAAATACACAGTCATATGAAAGTCAGAAATGAAGATAAATTTATCCTAACTTTACATTTACTACCAGTCCGCATACCTATTGAGCGGACAAGAAGAACTGGCAAGAAACTCTCCGGCACTCTTTTTAATTGCTAAGTTTTGAGTCATACAAATTGTTTGAACTAGAAATCAATCCCAAACTGCAAAGTAAATCAATGCCAAGGATTAGGATGATATAAAGATCCGTCTGATTTATAAAAACTGATTAATTTACGTTTAACGAGAGCTTTGAATTATTTATTTTTTTAAAGACAAGCATTAGTATCCGCCAACTCAAAACAAGATTGTTTTGCCGTTAATTATATCGATCTCAACAGATTTCACTCTTAATTAATATTTTTTTATTGATATAAGGTATATTAAGTAATAAAGATATATTCGTATTAATACAAAAATAATATAATATAATTTTCTTTACTGGTAATACACTCATTGATACAGAGTAATAATACATCCTCTGCTGTCCACTATTATGAAACTTGTCATTAAAAATTATAGCATTTCCTGTAGAAAGTGAAAATTGTCTGTGCTTAATTACGTGAAACTCGTTTGTCGACTTAGCCTCAGACGTCTTTTCTAGTTATCCTTGTATTTATCTTAAGGCACTAAATCAGACTTATTACTTATGACAACGTAAGTTACTAATAGTGTTGTCTTTTATTAACCTAGCTTTTACATATTTAAAGAAAACACTTATTTACCGGATTGAAGCTATGTATTATTATAAACTTATAATTATTTTACATATTTTTTTTAATTTTTCCCAACGTTCCGTAACCACGCACGCTGTAAAGCACGCAATGTAAAATAATTATAAGGTTATACATAGCTTCAATCCGGTAAATAAGTGTTTTCTTTAAGTTACTAATAAGTAAGCTTTTTGGTTATATGGGGTCTATTTTTTTTAAACTAACATAATTTCTATATTGCACGCTTCAATTTTTGTAAGAATATAAAGATATAATCAAACATAATATTAACTCGTGAGCAAATATTAAGATAATTATAACAGCGAGTTTAAGTCACCGTTATAATTAACATTATCTACTTATTTACTTCCGTAGTTTGTTTGTCTTAATCCCTTGATGGGGCAAAACCGTTACTGCATATCATTCACTACACATTTATATATATGATTTATACGAATGAACGTAGAATCGAGAATTTTTTTAACCAAATACCTATTGACTACGTTCATAGAACAGATCGCTTTGTAGAAGAAGTGAAAACAAATAAGAGACAAAAAAGCTTCTCCGTAATCAATTTTTTTTTAATGAATCGCGGTCATTGCGAAACCAAATGGACTCTTTAAAAATATATAAATTAATTGCATTAAGTCTTGTGTAAATGAGATATGTTTAAATCTGAAAAGGTTAACGTGACAAGGCAAGATAAGTTAAGTGTATGAGTCGAAATGAAGAAATTGGTGTCACTTAATTTGGTTGGAGTAAGCCCAGTGCATGGGACTAGGTATCCTTGTGTGTTTAAAACTATTTCCTTACTACAATGTACTAATTGTTCGTAATTTTACTTTTCTAAACGAAAATATTAATTTTCTTTATAAAAAGTATATTAAGTAATACTGTTGATCGAGATGTGTAGATAGAATATATGGTTCCAATTTCAAAATAAAAAATTAGAATTATATTCCTTTTAACTCAGATACAACAATTTATATTTTAAATTCCCACCTTAAACTAATTCATAGGCATTTATATTTAACAATAACACTTCGAAAACTTAATCTGGACTTCTTAATTGTAACAACTGAAGCTCCAATGAAACGGCTAGACTGCCTTAACCGTAAGAATCTAAGTTTCAAATGAAATTTTCTCGGAGTATCGACTAAGTGGTTGGCTTAAGATGGGTTTTATAGAGTAAATTGCATTTTATCTCTACTCCACTCATAACGAAAACTATACAGTTTATTATATACAATATATAACGATTATAAACGTAGTTTTCATAACTTTCATAATATTTACTGATAATAATTTGAGTAGGTAGAATTATTTTCAGATTTTTATTAAATGCATGGCTTTTATAATATTATAAAAACATACCAAATTTTCTATTGATGAATGTTCTTATCTTCAATATAAACACTGTTTAAATTCCGCGTGTACGCTGACTTAGATCGGTCATATTTACTCAATATAAAAATGTTACTTACTTCAACCTTAACATAGTAAGGTTAAAGTGTTTCAAAGTCTTTAGACAGACTTGTTTAACTCAAGAGATTGCCTATCAAGACGACGGTTATAGACTTAACGACATTTTGAACTGTCTCCTTGTGACTCGGATCAAATAGATTGACGGCTAAGTGCAAGCCAATCCATTACATTTTATTGACATAGCTAAGATATTTTTATATTATAACTAGCTGGTTTCAGACTTACTGAATATGTATAGACAATTTCATAAGAATCGGTCGAGCCGTTTCGGAGGAGTATGGGAACGAACATTGTGACACGAGAATTTTATATATATATATATATATATATATATATATATATATATTTATACTGTATGTATAAATGTCAGGCAATTTAAATAAAACAAAACGAAAATGTCCTATAAAGTATCACACATATTTTATATTTTTATTTGTTTGTTTAGGTTTTGCGGTTAGAAACGTTTTTGTTTTTATTTATATAGATAATTATAATATTGGCATTTGTTATAAATATAAATTTTTAAATAAAATATCGCACTGGTCAACTTAGGCACAAATAACGTAGTAATTTGAATCTAAGACAGATTTTCAAAACCATAAACAAATGACAAACGCCTTTATTCAAATTAAGTGACGGTTTACAAACGCAAATTGATTTTTTAAACCTGATATAGCGAATAATTATGCAAAGTTGAAACTTGGTAGCTCCTTAATCCTGGCTTAGTAAGAGGGTCGATCAAAGAGGAGCAAACGAGAACATCCCTTTGGTTAATATATAATGAACCTTGTACCTCTGTTTACATTAATTTACTTAATGTATAAACGTTTAGGTTGTACTATTCAGGTTTGCCAAAGAGAATATTAATTTACGTAACAATGAGCTAGTCATAACTTTCTAAGAGAAAAAAATGAGTCGTATTATTTAATTTTTTTTTCTTTACAACCTGCATAGTTTACATGGCTTTTTGTCCCAGTTTTTGGGATATTCGAAATATTTTAATTACTAAGTATCCAATTTGTAATTTTCTGACTTTTTCATTATTTTAAGGGTAAGTAGGTGAAACCCCTACGAAACCCGAAACATTGTTTTACTTCGGCTCCAAGTTTAAGACTATGTCGGATACATAAAAAATATTAACAATTGTAATAGTAAAAAAAAAGTCTAGTGAATTAAAAACCAATTACTTTGCTACTGATTATTGCAAAGAATGTGATGAAACAGAATAAATAAGGGTAATAATAAACCAATATACCTGGCAGAGGAGAGTTGCTGTAGCTTTTTAGGGGAAGCTTCCATAAAAAAATTAAGTTACTGTTACATGATATTCAATTGTTTTTTTTTTTCACAATCGCAACTCTAGATAGATTTATAACTCTCTTTGCTTGAAAAGCAAAGCAAATAAATATTAGGTCCTTACATATGAAATTGGCGTTTTGTATGGGAGGAACAAAAAGTCGAATATTTTTAAATATAATATATTTCAATAATCAAAGTATTAACCATTGTTTTCTATGCACTTTTTCCATCTCATACGTAGTTCATTGATCCCTTTACTAAAAAAACAGTCGGACGGGAATCAATAAAATCTGTGAAGGCGATTTGGACTGCCCCATCAGAGTTAAATTTTTTCCCTTGCAAGAATTTGTACAAATTTCGAAAAAAATGGTAATCTGTTGGAGCAAGGTCCGGGGAGTACGGAGAATGTCGTAGACATTCCAATTGAAGCTCTTCTAATTTGGTAGCCGTCTGTTGTGCAGTGTGTGGTCTAGCGTAGTCGTGAAGTAGCAGTGGCGTGGAGCGATTGACGAGCCTAGGTTGTTTAGCCGCTAGCATTTCCATCACGGTTTGCAATTGCTGACAATAGACATCAGCCGTAATAGTCTAGCCAGATTTGAGAAAACTGCAATGAACAATACCGGCACTAGTCCACCAAACGCTTACAAGTAACTTTTTTCTGGTTAATTTTCGCTTGGGGCAGGATTTGGCTGGCTGGCCAGGATCCAACCATTGCGCTTAGCGCTTCCGCTTCATCACAGGTAATGATTCGGTTTAAAATACCTTAATTATTGTGCCGGTTCAGTAATGTAACACGCAGCAGTCGACGCGCGTTTGCCGGTTTGCTTCAGTCAATTCGTGAGGTACCTTTCAAGCTTCTTAATCTTTCCAATTTTGCTTCAAGTGAATAAAAACAGTTTTATCACTAACACCGCAGCCTGCAGCTAACTCGGACGTGGTTTGCGATGGATCCGCTTCCACAATAGCCTTCAATACTTCATTATCAACTTGGGTCTCAGGCCGTCCACGGGGCTTGTTCTGCAGGTCGAAATTTCCAGAACGAAAACGTTGGAACCAAAAACGAACTGTGTTTTCTTTTGCAACATGACCGCCATACACATCATTCACCCTTCGAGTCGTTTCCGCAGCACTAGTGCCACGGTGGAACTCGTACTCGTAAATAATGCGATACTTTAAGTTTTCCATTTTGTAAAATGAGTGACGCAAACAGAAAAAAACAGAAGAAAAAAACAAATGAATGACGGTCATCGAAGCACAAATACATGAATAATTAGCTGTACAAATTTGAATTTGAAATTCCTAACCAAAGAGGAGGTATTTGAGGTCAAAGTGGCCAGCACGACAAATGTAAGGACCTAATATATTAGGCTTAAACATCCTGTCCTGTTTATCATAAAGAAAAGAACGTAATGATAATAAAAGGTTATATTTGATCAGATTCTGTTGCGTATCTTAACAGATAATAAAGTTATAAGTTGCGTACTACGTGACTTGCGACTTACAAATTAGGTCAAACTCAATGAAAGACATATGAATCCGAAAGCTATATCGCTAATATGATTGTGTCGAAACTGATTATAAGAGTTCCAGGAATGTGGTAAATATCACACTCTTTTAATATCAATTATTGTTTGGAAATTGTATAGGAAATCGAACCTCGGTATCATGTACCATTTACAATCACTAACGCGGTAAGACGTTGACATTAAATATTCAGACACAAGAATAAATATATTTTAAATTAAGCTTCCATTTTGTCTTAACTGAGAATATTCAAGAATAGTTAAAATATGCAAGAATACTCTGAAATCTACATTCCCCGATTCAACGTTCTAACATTAAAATCTATTGAGTTTTCAAAGTTTCGAAATAGTTCTCTTGATACCACCCGACATACAATTAATGCTATTTTGAACCTTGTTATTTGAGTATGAAAGATAATTTTACAGTGTGATGTTTGTCAAAGAAGACTAGAATTTATATTCTCAATCTTATTTCATTGTAATAGGGCCGCCCTATGATGCAAGGAAATGGTTTAAAAGAATACAATAGATTTAGTTGGGTTAAGAACCTTATTATAGAACAAGAAGTATACAGTTGACTAGAATACGATAGGAATTTCTTTAATTACAAATAAATTAACTTTTTTGATGAAGAACTCGCACCGTTAATATACTTTCTTTAGTAGTCCTGGTTGTTGTGACTCAATCATGATTTAAAGAAAAACAAATTTAGCTGTCGTATTAGATGAAGCAGAACATTTTATTTTGTTAGTAAAAACGGCTTCCATCAATACGATCGTAAATAGTACTCAATTAGATACTACTTATGAGCCCGTAGAAATGTTATTCATCGCAGAACGCT